>NC_057867.1:6006279-6606279 GCF_019393635.1 Dromiciops gliroides
CCAGAATTACCCCACAGATAACCATTTTCAGGGTGAGTGACCAGTTTTTATGTACTGGGGCCATGACCTTTCAAAGGGAGACTAGAGACACAGGAGTATGCGCGCGCGCACACACACACACACACGCACGCGCGCACGCGCACACACACACACACACACACGCACGCGCGCGCGCGCACACACACGCAACACAACTAGAGCTGACAGGTTGGACATAAGAGTTTCATTTCCCTGGAAGGGAGACTCTGTAACTGGGTGGCCCATCCAGGGAACCCCAAACAATGAAGCACCAGAGGTGCAGTGATAGCCCCAGTCCTAGAGTCCTGGCCCCAGTCCAGTGGCCCCAGTGGAAGAATTCCTTAATCAAGCGGGAAGTAGAGCCAATCAACAGCAAGAGATAAGCTTAGCCCTTGTCCTTTACTGGTTCTGTGAGTTCTGTGGATTGTAGGGATTCAGGGTAAGATGGTAAACTTCTAACACTCCTGGATATATTGCCTTTGGGGGAGGCCTTGAATGCAGCTAAATAGTGTGAATCTGGAGGACTGTGTATCTCCCTGGAGCCAGGGGGAGGCAGGGCTTCTTAGAAGGGAAAAGAGTGTGCTCTTCACTGGCCTTGGCTGAGTCCTTTTTGCTGGTTAAATAAAGCCCATTTACATAGTCAATGTTTTCTTAGAGTGCATGGCATGAGAACTGAGGGCCTTTGTCCTTTTATTATGTAGACCTCATAAATGAGGGAATGAGAAGCGGCAAGCCTAGTTGAGAGCACTGGGGTAAAGATCAACAGAGGCAGGGCCAGAAGTGATATTGTCATGGGAGGACTATGTAGACTACCTTAGACAGAAAGTCTAAGGAAAAGCCATCACAAGCCAGGCAGGATAGAGCAGTGAGGGGGATGTCAATTAGCTGGACATCTGTTATGGTGCTTTCTCCCCTCCCCTCCCCCTTCCCCCCTCTCTCCCCTCTCTCTGCAAAAAGCTGAGCAACTAATAATTTCCTGGCTTGACTAAATGATAATTTCATCCTTCAAGAGGTGGAAAAAGCAACGAGGGGAACTTCAATTCTGGACCCTTTTCTTGCCATCAAAGAGAGACTGGTTGTTGGGTCAGAAATAGCAAAAACCTTGGGAGAAATAGCCACTGCATTTTGGCATTTGTGATGGAGGAGGCCAGGGTACTCTCTCGTTCCCTCTAGATCTGGGGAGAGCAAATTTCAAAGGGTCTGAAGGAAAAATAGGTAGGAACCCATGGACCTGTGGCTCAAAGTTCTAGAAAAGAATTGTGCTTATTAAGGATAGAAAGCTGTCAAGAATGGCATTTGAAAAAGAAGGAGATCCAATTCCTAAGAGGAAGAAGCTGTCTAAAGAGCATGATGTGGATGCACAGTAAACTCATTAAGCATTTAAGAGACACACGTGGAAGATGTAAATGAAAGAAAGCCATGCCATGGTCCAGTAAGAATATAACAGGAGCACCACAGCTAGGAATGAGTTAAGGCTGACTAGGAAAGCCAAGGGCATCACAAAGGAGGTTGTTTTTTGAAAGCCATTCTGGGGAAAAGAGAAAGGTCAAAGAAAGGACAGGGCTGCTGATAAGGATGGATGGGGCATAAGAGACAACAGAGAGAAGGCAAACTCACTTCATTTTCATTCTGCTTCTGTTTTCCCTTTCAAGGAAAGTGCTGCATGGTTTGGAAGGGGCAGGTCCAAAGTGGCTAATAGGGAGCTGGGAAACCAATATAAACAGAGAGAAATTAAGAACTGCTAGCTGCCCATGACAAATTCCAACCACTGGGCTCCAATGAACTGTTCTCCAAGGTACTGAAAGACCCGCAAGGTGGGATTGTTGGGTCCCTGTCAGTGATCTTGCCAAGATCATGGAGAATGGGAGAAGTGCAGCAAACTGGAGAAGGATAAATGCCCCAATTTATAAAAAAAAGTCAAGAGAATGAAGTTTGCAAACTATAGACTAGTGCTTGATTTGAGCTGCCCGCAAAATTCTTAAGTGTATTCATTGGTCAGCTGGTGGCACAGTGGCTAGAGGACTGGGTCTGGAGTCAGGAAGACTGGAGCTCAAATCCAGCTTCAGACCCTTACTAGCTGTGTGACTCTGGGCAAGTCACATAATCTCTGTTTACCTCAGTTTCCTCAAATGTAAAATGTGGATAATAATAACACCTACCTTGTAGGGTTGTTGTGAGGTCCAAATGCGATCATATTTGTAAAAAGGGTATGGCACAGTGCCTGGCACATAGTAGGTGCTTACTAAATGCTTATTTTCTTCCCTATTCCCTCCCACTATTAGCAAATCTTCAGAAAAGGAAACAGTAATCACAAAAGAACAGCATAATTTTAATAAAAACAGATCATGTCCTAAAGATAAGTAGTCCTAGGAGATGGGGAGTTTTCAAAAGAACTGTAAACCATCATCTTGTATCCTTGATCCCATCCCCTTGAGACTTCTCCCCCCCTTACTCCTCTCTCCCTCTCCCTCTCCCTCATCCTCCCTCCCTCCCTCCCCCCCCATCATTACTTTCTCTCTATCTCCTGGTTCCTTCCCTGCTGCCTATAAACATGCACAAGTCCTCTCCTACTTCCTCAAGAAAAGAACCCTCACCAGATCCTACCATGTCCACCTGCTCCCATCTTCTAGCTGTCCTTCCTTTCATGGTTAAACTCCTTGAGAAGGCCCATTACACTTGATGTCTTCATTTCCTTTAGTCCCTTTCTCTGTCCTTGACCCTCTACACTCTGGCTTCTGACCTCATCATTCCACTGAAACTGCTCTCTTCAAAGTTACCAATCATTGGTTTGTTACCAATATTGAATGTTTTTTCTCACTTCTCCTCCTTGACTTCTCTATAGCCTTTGGCACTACTGACCACCATCTCCTCTTGGATACTCTCTCCTCTCTGAGTTTTCTGCTATTGCTCTCTCCTGATTTTCCTTTGCTGAGTTGATTGAATCATATGAAGACATGTTCTAAATCACTGATAAGAAGATATGCAAATTATCTGTGAGGCTTCACTTCACAACCTGAAAATTGTCAAAGATAGCAAAAAATGGAAACAGTCAACATCGGAGGACTTCTACAAAAGCAATCTCCAATACACACTTTTATGAGAAAATAATTTAGAATTATGGGTATTGCATACCCTTTGAAGCAGATGCCACCCTACTGGTTCCTATGACTGGAACTCTAGATTCTACCCTAGGAAAGCTGAGCTCTGCCTGGCTAATCTTTTGCCATGATTTGTCCCATGCTAGGTTTTGACATTGCTTCCCACCTCTACACCAGGATGCCTGCATTCTGCCTACCATCTTCATCTCCCTGGCCAGACCCCTGGGCTCTGTCCCTGGGGAACTGGCTTCTGATGGGTGAACTTTCAACTCACCTTGGTCACCCTTTCCTGGTTATCTCCACCAAGGCCAGGCCTGCATGCCACCCCCTTCCAATACCCCTTTATGAGTGATCTTCCCTCCAATTAGATTGTCAGCTCTCTTAGGGGAAGGATAATAGTCCCAACACTCAGTTCAGAGTTGGCTCTGAATTCATACTTTAGGTTAATTTTCAGGGCCCTTGTGTGTGGGGGTATACATCAATAAATGATCATGGCATAAAACAAAAGGCAGCAAGAAAACTAGTTTTTAAAAAGGCAGATTATACAAGACTAATGCCATGTCCTTTTTGCAGGGTTATGCCAGACCAAAGTTTCTTAAACTGTGGGTTGTGACCCTGTATGGGGTCATGTCACTGAATGTGGGGGTTGAGAAAAATCTGGCAACAGTCAAAGGTTATGTATACCTATTTTAATATATCTATATACACAGGTCATGTAAAAATTTCACAGGCAAAAAGGGGTCACGAGTGGGAAAAGTTTAAGAAACCCTGTGTTAGACCAGAAGAGCAGGCCTCAGATATGGTTTATGTTGGTCTTAGAAAAGCATTTGACCAAGTCTTTATCTTATCCATACGATGGAGACCTGAAGTCAAAGTGTGGTCACCTATAAGGTCCTCAATAGAACTGCCTAGCTATCTGTGCTTGACCCTGTGTGAGGTGACAGGAACATTCCACCCTCATGGTTGCCTGAGCCTCTGCCGAGAGGATGGAAGCATTTCTGCCCTGTTTATTAAGGCCTTGGATGAAGGCACAGAGAGAACGCTAGAGAATTTGTAGGAGATGCCCCAAAGCTGGGCCTTGCGAGAGCTAACATGCTGCCTAATGACATATGGGTCTTTTTTTTTTTTTTGGTGAGACAATTGGGGTTAAGTAACTTGCCCAGGGTCACACAGCTAGTAAGTGTCAAGTGTCTGAGACTGGATTTGAACTCAAGTCCTCCTGACTCCAGGGCCAGTGCTCTATCTACTGCGCCACCTAGCTGCCCCAACATATGGGTCTTAAGCCATTTCAAAATGCCAGAGCACTGGGCTAACTCTAATAAGCTGCAACTGAATAGGGGATAAATGAATGCCTTCTCCTCAGTGTCCTAAGTACAGAACAGGGGAGCCGGAGCTGTCTAAGAGAGATGTGGTGGAGGATGGAGTGCACTGGCAGCCTCTAGAAGACAGCAGGGTGTACAGTCTGGCAGCCCCCAAAGCTAAGGGGACTTTGGGTCATGGGACAGAGGAGGAGGAGGAGGAGGATGATGTAGGGTGGGACCCAAGTACGCTGTCTGCTGTGCTACGTGAACTCTTATTAGCAAAGGCCTTAATTTAGACCATCCCACACGGGACCAGCTAAAGTGACTGGGGGTGTTCATCCTGGGGAGAAGTCTTGGGCATGGCTGGCAGGGGTCGGGGAGAGGAATCATGGCTGTGTTCAGGTACTTAGATGACTGTCACATGAAACAAAAATTCCATTTATTCTGCTTAGCTCAGGGGGGAAGCACTAAGATGGGGAGCGGGGGAGAGGAACAGACTTAGACTGGAAGGAAAGAAAAGCTTCCTAACAATTGGAACTATGATAAAGTCAAGTGGGCTACCTGCAGGCATTCTGGCATCTCAATCACCTGAAATTTTCAAGTAAAGCTTGAATATCCCCAATCAGGGACCAAGACCGCATGGTCTACCTCTGACATCCTGGGGCTGTCCCAACCCTATTGATTGGAACATGCACCATGACCCTGGCCCCTGGCCCAGGCCTCGGCTCCCAGGCCCACCTCCTCTCTCCCTACCTAGAGAGAAGATTATGTATTCCACAGACAAGTGAAAGCTGTCATTATTAAAGTTGTAATTAGCTGGCCTTTTCAGGGCTCTGTTTGATCGGGTGGTGACTTGATACACATTAGTAATTAAGGCACCTCAAGCAGTAATCGCTGTTATTTGCTCAGCCTCAGCGATGAGTCCTGTGGAGTGTATTTACAGGGAGGGTTGGATCAGCCTTGCATTTTGCTATCTGCCCAGGAGCTCTTGTCAGCCAGCAGGCCCCATAGAACTGGGAGGCCCTTTCAAACTCTAGCTCAACCTTTTACATTTTGCAGGGTGTGGGGGGGGAAACTGAGGCCCTGAGAGGGGAGCAAGACCTTGCTCGAGGCCACAAGATGGGTGAGAACTCAGGCCTCCTATCAAAATCTCAGGTCTAGGGAAGTGGAGTGAAAGCCAGCTTGGTTCAGCTATGAGAAGGAAGCGTCTCTGCTACTGCTGAGGACTCAGGAGAAAAATGAGACTTCAGTCCCTGGGGCTGCCTGGTTGCATGCCCTGTTTCCTGGCCTCAAGGCCCCTGCTTCTTATCTCGGCAGACTCACAGATTGGGTAGATGACCCCCTAAGAGTCCCACCATCAGGAGGAAGCAAACACATGTCAACAAGCCCCACGTGCAGCTGGTGACACCAGCCTGGGCAGCTGCCTCTCTGTTCCCCATGCATGCTGTGGCTAAGAGTTGGCCTAAGGGTTTTCACATTTCCAGAGTCGAGACTGACTTCGAAGTGTCCTAGGCTCCTGGCATTGATGGGATGGGGGAGAAAGGGTTAAGTTGCTGAGGAAAAATTTCTTACCACGAAGTGGAAAGTCATGGAGAGGTTCCCAAAGAATCAGGTAAGGGCCAGAAAGGAGAAAGGAAAATGGCCTTATTATCCCAAAGTTCCTACTCACTCCTTGTGGGCAGCCCAGCTTTGCTTAGTGCCTGAAGCCTTTGGAAATCAAGTTTAATCGCAATCTGAGGACTGGTCTAGGGATTTCATTAGGCCATTAAGAGTTTAATGTTCAAATTTATGAGCAAACCCTTGGCTGGGCTTTTCTCCAGGCCTAGTTCTTCCTGCCCCTGTTGGGAAGGATGATAAATAAAGAAGCAGCACATTTCTTTCCAGGACTGCCTCACTGCAGGGGCCTCTGGCTAGGCTCAGGGCCTTTTCTTCAGCCTCAGCTGACACAGTGACGTCCCAGCTCACCTGGCCAGTGCTAACACGTTCCATATGTTAAGGCAGTTGTCCTTGATTTGGGGCCTCAGAGCCAACCATTCAGACCTGCCTTTGCACTGGTCTGCTACACCTGTCTAGGACTAGGACTGAATTCAGTTGGAGCAGATGTCAGAGAGAGCAGAGAGAAAAAACCAGCCCCTTCTTAGGGACTATGTCTCATGGACTCCATTAGCTTGAGCCTTTCCTCAGGAACACACTTTTTCTTTTTCTTTTTTCTTTTTTTCTTTCTTTTTTTGTTTGTTTGTTGAAAACTTATTTATTTATTTAGAATTTTTCCCACCTTACATGTAAAAACAAATTGTAACATCTATTTTTAAAACTTTGTGTCCCAAATTCTCATCCTTCCTCCCTATTCCTCCCTTAAGAACTCAAGGAATTCAATATAAGCTATACATGTACAGTTGTGCAAAACAGCAGACAAAAAAACTTTAGAAAAAGGAACTAACAACAACAAAATCTACTTCCATCTGTATTCAGCTACCATCAGTTCTTTCTCTGGAGATGGATTTCATTTTTCATAAGTCCTTCTGATAGCATCCTGCTCATCATTTCTTACAGCACAACAGTGTTCCATCCTAATCTCATACAACTATTTGTTCAGCCTTTCCCCTAAGTCCTTCCAAGTTGTCATGGATCATTGCATTGCTGAAAGTAACTAAGTCATTTGCAGCAGATCATCTTGCAATACTGCTGTTATTTTGTACACAGTACATTTCACTTTGCATCACCTCATGTAAGTCTTTCCAGGTTTTTCTGATAGCATCCTGCTCATCTTTTTTATAGTAAACTACATTTATATGGTACTTTAAAGGGAGATAGGAACACATTCTCTTAACCCTTCTTTAATCTGCTCTCCCCTCCCTTCCTTTCTCATCTTAGGCCATGAGCAGATGGGAGCTACTCTGACCAACGTGTCCTGGGGGAGAGGCAGGAGAAAACCACTGGACTAGATCTGAGGAGACCTGAGTTCTATTTCTTGTCCTTAGAGCAAGGCTATAGAAAGGCAAAGTCCAAAGGGGGTGTGCCCTCGAACAGATCTGGGCTCAAAGCCACAGGCCCCGGTCATAATAATATGCTGAGCTCAAGCAGAGACATTTCTTTTCTTTTCTTTTTTTAAATTAATTAATTTATTTTGGTGGGGCAATGGGGGTTAAGTGACTTGCCCAGGGTCACACAGCTAGTAAGTGTCAAGTGTCTGAGGTCAGATTTGAACTCAGGAACTCCTGAGTCCAGGGCCGGTGCTTTATGCACTGCGCCACCTAGCTGCCCCATGCAGAGACATTTCTAAAGTGTCACTCTGATACTCAGCAAACTCCAGTGGCTTCCTGTGACTTCTAAGATCAAATATAAAATCCTCTGGTTGACATTTAAAGCTCTCCACAGCCTGGACCTGGCCTATGACACATTTTTTTTGCCCCCAGATACTCTCATGATCCAAGAAAATTGGACTTCTTGCTGGTTCTTACCCAAGACACATCATCTCCTATTTCTGTATATTTCCCCTCGCTGGCTGCCCCCTCTGCCTATTACCTATCACTTCATGGACTCTCTTATTTCCTTCATCACAACTCAAGGGCCACCTTTGGTATTATGCCTTTGCTAGTCCCTCTAGCTATTACAGTCTCCTCCTAGCCTCCAAGGTTACCACGTATATAGTTGTATGGTTTTTTTTGTTTGTTTTTTTGTTTTATTTTGTGGAGCAATGAGGGTTAAGTGACTTGCCCAGGGTCACACAGCTAGTAAGTGTCAAGTGTCTGAGGCAGGATTTGAACTCAGGTCCTCCTGAATCCAGGGCTGGTACTTTATCCACTGCGCCACCTAGCTGCCCCCAGTTGTATATGTTTTGAAAATATCTCTCTCTGTATTTGTGTATGTGTATATATACACACATACATATACATGTTATCTCCCCCATTAGACTGTAAGTTCTTTTAGGGCAGGCATTGATTCACTTTTGTCTTTGTACTTAATAAATGTTTATTGACTGATGAATCTAACTTACCTTTAAGGGCTGTTCTTCGGGAAGGAGGGACTTTTGTTTTTCAGTTCTCCTGACTCCTAGGGTGGCAGGATTCCTGTGGTCCCAGGATCTCCCTAACAAGGTAAGGGGTAAGATTAGTATTTTCTAATTCACCATGCAGGCAATTGGAATCTTTCTTATTATTCCAAATAAAATGCTAACCATTGAATATTACATTTAGGAAAATCCCAGGGCTGCTTCCCCTTACGCCCAAAGCACAACTAATGAGAGATCAGCCTCGTTTTGGAAACTGCCAATGCTTCCTTGGCTAAGGCAGGGCAACTAACAGGACAAGAGAGGGGCTTAAATGAGAAATGTTCATCTTATCCTCCTCACAGCCTGTGACTAGTGGCCACAAAGATTTCATCCATATCTCTTAGAGGGGAAGATTTTAAGAAGCCCTGGTGAGGCAAAGCCAAGATGGCAGAGTAGCAGGAAGAAGTACAGCTGAGCTCCCCAGTATACTGCCCCCCAATCTATAAAGTGCACTAGAACCAGTCCTGATCTGGAAACTTTAAAAAATAAATTACAATGAGTCATACTTTCAGCCCAGGTCAGCAGAGGGAGACAGAGAGGTCTGTGGACACTGGGGACAGAGTCTCGCCATGTTGCATTGAGCATTCTAGTGCATAGGAACTGAAAGAGAATCAAGGCTATGCACCACAGAAAGAAGAGGCACTAGCCCCATACAGGGTATCCCCAACTTATTCAGGATATGGAAGCAGGTGCCAACTGGCAGATGTTTTGAACTAGCAAGTTCTGGGTCACAGATCTCCAGAGCAGACTGAGGAGGGAATGGAGTTCTAGAGTGAGGAACAGATTATAGGCTCTTGGCTATGTACAGAACAAAGAACAAGCTTAAAAGCTATAGCTGAATGGCTCTAACCCCAGGAGAAAAGCAGGTTCTTAGTGCCTGTAACAGAATGACCAGGGGAGAAATTTCAGACCAAAAGGGAGCCTGCAGTTCTGTGATTCTGAACCTGCAGAACTTTCCAGCTGTCAGATAGTGGATGAGTTCAGCAGGAGTCCACTGGAACTTTCAACCAGGGGCAAGTGTACAGGAGTTTTGAGCAGGCCCAAACCTAGGTCAAGAACTTGCAGAACTCAGATTAAGTGGTTAGACTTTGCCTTTGATTATACCACTATGGCAACACTCAGAAGCTTGCAGGTACCTAGACTGAATTGTCTCAGAGATCCTGGAATAACAACACTCAATACCCAAAGAAGGTAGCAGAAGGATCTAAGAAGACAAAAGCTCAGCTCAAATATTCCTACAAGCAGTGAATAGGGAATAGCCCTAACATAACATCGTACATCAGGGAAGTAGGTTGGAAGAATAAGCAACAAAAAAGGAGTTCTATCATAAAGAGCTATTATGATGACAGTGATACTCAAGACACAAACCCTGAAGAAGAGAAAGACTCTAAAATATCTGCAAGCAAAGTCTCAAAGGAAAACATAGCTTAGATACAAGTTCAACTAGGATTTTTGGAAGGACTGAAGCAAGAGTTTTAAAAAACAACAAAAATAATTTAAAAAATCAAATGAAAGTATTAAAGGGAAATGAGCAAAGAAATGAAAGCTATGGAAGAACTATTTAGAAAGAGAATTAACATCTTGGAACAAGAGATACAAACTCTTACCTAAGAAACAAACTCCATGAAAGAGAAGCTAATGACCCCTACTAGAGAAATATTAAAGCAAAGTCAAAAGACTGTAAAATAGAAGAAAATGTAAGATATCTTTTTGTTTGGTTTTTTTGGGGGGTTGGGCAATGAGGGTTAAGTGACTTGCCCAAGGTCACACAGCTAGTAAGTGTCAAGTGTCTGAGTCCTGATTTGAACTCAGGTCCTCCTGAATCCAGGGCTGGTGCTTTATCCACTGTGCCACCTAGCTGCCCCCCCTTTTTGTTGTGGTTTTTTTTTTTTTGGTAGAAGTGTAAGATATCTTATAGCAAAAACAATTGACTTAGAAGATACATCACTGAGAGAGAATTTAAGAATCATTGGACTACCTGAACACTAAAAAAACAAAAGAAGAGCCTCTGGACATTTTATCTCACGAAATCACAAAAGAAGCCTTCCCACATCTCTTAGAACATGAAGCCAAAGAAGAAAAAGAACCCATTGGTTATCTCCTAAGAGAAACCCCCAAATGAAAAATCCTAGGAATATTATGGGCAAAATTTAGAGCTTCCAGGTCAAAGGAAAAAAGTATTGCACGTAGCTAGGGAAAAAAAAATCAAGTACTCAGGAGTCACAGTCAGAATCACAGAAAATGTAGCAGTTACCATGTAAAAGAGAGAAGAGCTTGGATTATGGTATTTCAGAAGACAAATGGGCTTATAGCCAAGAACAACTTACTCAGCACAAAACTGACTATAATCCTAAAAGGGGGAAATAAATCTTCAATGAAATAGAGGACTTCTGAGCATTCTTGATAAAAAGATCAGAGATGAGTAGAAATTTTGAAATATTATTACAATAGCCAAGAAAGGCATAAAAAGGTAAATGTGAGTAATCATAAAGTACTATACAAAGATAAACTGTTTATATTTTAAAATAAGGAGATGACACATGTATTCCCTCAGAATGCTATCATCTCCAAGACAATTCCAAAAGACTCATTATGGAAAATGTTTTCCACATCCAAAAAAAGAACTCTGGAGTCTGAATATGGATTGAAGCATACTATTTTCACTTTTGTTGTTGTTGTTGTTTTTATTTCTTCTTTCTTGTGGTTTTTTTTTTTTGGTTCTGATTCTTCTCTCACAACATGACTAATGTGGATATATGTTTAACATGACTGTACTGTATAACCTATATCAGATTGCTTTCTGTCTTGGGGAGGGGGAGGGAAGGGAAGGAGGGAGAAAAATTTGGAACTCAAAATTTTACAAAAATGAATGTTTAAAACTATCCTATTGGAAAAATAAAATAAAATAAAATACTATTAAAAATTTTAAAAACACTCTATCATCATTAAGGGTTATAGAGGGAGTGGAATTAAACATAAGAACTGAGGGTGATTTTGTTATAATAATAGCTAACATTTATATAGGGCTTACTATGTTTGAGGTACTGGGTTAAGCACTTTACAAACATTACCTCATTTGGTCCTCACAACAACTCTGCAATGTAGGTGCAGTTATTATCCCTGTCTTACAGATGAGGAAACTGAGGCAAACAGATGTTAAGTGACTTGCCCAGGGTCATACAACTAGTACATATCTAAGATCAGATTTGAACTCAGGTCTTCCTCACTTCAGGCCTAGTGCCTATCCACTGTGTCACCTTTTAGAAGAATGTAAAGGGAGGGTAAGAAGAATACACTGGAGTGGGGCGGGGGAGAAGAGGAAAGATGAGGATAATTGATATGAGGATAATGATAGGGTACAAGTAGAAATCTATATAAACAAGGAGGAAGAGGGAGGAACAGGTGACATTTAAACTGATCAAAGGAGGGAAGAATACAAACCTAGGGGATACAGAAATACATTTATTTGATTTTTTTTAAGGATAACCTGCCAAGTGTTTATTAGTCGGTGATAGTGGGAATATACTTTTTTTCTGATAAAAGTATTTTTTTCCAGTTACATGTAGAAATAGTTCTCAACATTTGTTTATACAAGCTTTCCAATTTCAGATTTTTCTCCCTCTCTCCCCTCCCTTCTCCCTCCCCCCTCCCCTAGACAAGCAGGTAATCTGATATAGGTTATATATATATATATATATATATATATATATATATATATATATATATATATATATATATATACACACACACACACACACACACATAATAACATTAAACATACAGAAATACATTTAACTAAACAAGAGGGAAAGGGGGGAATAAACTAAAGAGAGTGGATTTCAAAGAGGGACTTAAAGGAAAAAGGAAAAAAGAATAAAAATCTGTTATTGGACTCAGGAGAGGAGAAGCAGATTACACTAAACCTAGAGTAGTGGTGCTGAATTCACTCTTCTCTCATCACTCTCTTCTGCTTTATAACGAGGGAGAAGGAAAAGTATAATAGAATAGGATGGGAGCAAATATACAATTAATTATAATTGTGAATGTGAAGGGGATAAACTCATCCATAAAAGAGAAGAAAATAGCAGAATGGATTAGAAAGCAGAACCCTATAATAATAGGTTTACAAGAAACACACTTGAAATATAAAGAGTTAAAATCAGGGTTTGGAGCAAAATCTATTATGCTTCAGCTGAAGTAAAAGGGCAGGGATGGTAATCATGATCTTGGACAAAGCAATAGCAAATGGACTTAATTAAATAAACTTAATTAAAAGAGATAAAAGGAAAACTACATTTTGCTGAACGGTACATAGCATAGCCAAAGAATTAATATCAATACTATGGTCCAGATGATGTAGCATCTAAATACTTATAATTAAATTAGTTAATTTACAAAGAAAAATAGTTAGTAATACTATAATAATGGGCCCCCCCTCAATTTACCACTTTCAAACCTAGATAAATCTAACCAAAAACATTTTTAACAAGAAGTAGAGGATGTGAATAGAATTTTAGAAAATTTAGATATGATATATCCCTGGAGATTACTGGATGGGAATAGAAAGGAGTACAGCTAGATCCTGATTAGTGTGAATAATGAATCTCCTGAAGTGGTCACATTATTTGAATTTGCACTGCATAGTTCCATTGGGCTAGAATCAATTACCATATTTTATCTGATTATTTATCTGAATAGTCTGAATTAAAATAATGCAAGCTTTTCAAGAGATTTGTTATTTGTAGTAATTGGGACCTAGCTGTATACATATTTCTCAGCTGTTCATGGCACCTTTGCAACAATTAGCAATGAAATGAGGGAATGAAAACCTCACAGAAATGCAGAAAAATAAACACTTCTTTTGTGGACTACAATGCATCAGAAATTATACTTGCTAAAGGGCCACTGAAAAAACAATTAATCACTTAATCCTAAAGAAAGAGTTGGTCAAAAAACAAATCACAGAAATGATCAATAATTTCATTAAAGATGACAACAACGAGACAACATAACAAATTTTTTTGAGATACATCCAAAGCAGTCCTTAAGATAAAATTTATATCTCTAAACACTTTCACAAAAAAAGAAAAAGAGCAGTTCAGTGGATTGGGCATGTAATTTAAAAAAATCTAACCCCCCAAAATTGTTCCCCCCCAATTAAACACAAAATAGAAATCCTGAGACTCAAAGAAAAGATTAACAAAATTGAAAGCAAAATAACTACAGAATTAATAACTAAAACTAGGGGCTTCTTAAAATCACAATAAAATAGATAAACCATTAGCTAACCCAATTTAAAAATAAAGAAAATCAAACTACCAGTATCAAAAATGAAAATGTTAATTCACAACCAATGAAGAAATAAAATAAATTATTTGTTACAATTTCACCCAATTACATGCCAATAAAAGTGGCAATTTAAATGGATTAATATTTCTCAAAATATAAAATGATTAAGACAATGAGAAATAACCCAATCTTAGAAAATGAAGTTAAACAAGCCACAAATGAATTCCCAAAGGAAAAAAAAAATACCAGGAGCAGATGGATTTGCAAGTGAAATCTATCAAACATTTAAAGAACAATTAATTCCACTATTACATAAACTGTTTGAAAAAATAAGAAAAAAGGCATTCTACCGAATTCTTTGACACAAAAATAGTTTTGATACCTAACCAAAGACAATCAAAATAGAGAAAGGAACCTATATACCAATGTCCCTAATGAATATTAACATAGCAAGGACACTATAGCAATATATGAGAAAAATTATATACTATGACTGGGTTAGATTTATGCCAGGAACACAGGACTTGTTCAATATTAAGAAAGCTAGAAACATAGTTGATAATATTCACAACAAAAATCATATAACTTCAATAGATGCAGAAAAACCTTTGGACAGGATACAATACCTATTCCTATGAAAACACTAGAAAGTATAAGAATAAATGAAACTTTCCTTTATATCATAAGTAGTATCTATCTAAAACTAAGAGCTAGTATTACTTGTAGTAGGGATAACCTAGAGGCCTTTTCAATAAGATTGAGATAAAGCAAGGATGTTCATTATCACCATTATTTTTGATATGACGTTAGAAATGTTACTTATAACAATAAGATGAGAAAAAGAAATTAAAGGAACAAAGGCAAAGAGGAAACAGTATTGCTTCTTGTAAATAATATGATGTTTTACTTAGAGAACCACAAAGAGAAGTAAACAACTACCTGAAAGAATTAACAACTTCAGCCAATTTGCACAATATAAAATAAACCCATGTAAATGATTAGAATTTCTCTACATATTATCAACAAAATCCAGCAAGAAGAGATAGAAAGAGAAATTTAGCTTCAAATAACTACAGAAAACAAAATACTTGGGAATCTATCTGCTAATACAGCAATTATATGAATACATCTATAAAACATTCTTTATACAAATAAAGACAGATATAAATAAGTAGAGAAGTATTAATTGTTTAGGGGCAGGTCAAGCCAATATGATAAAGATGACAATATTACCTAAATTAATTTACTTATTTAGTGCTATGCCAATCAAATTGCCAAAGAATTGCTTTGTAGGGATATAAAATATAATAACAAAATTCATCTGGAGGAACAAAAAGTCTACAGGGAATGAATGAAAAAAGTGGGAAGGAAAGAAGCCTAGAAGTATCAGATTGTAATCTATACTACAAAGCAACAATCATCAAAACAATTTGGTACTGGTCAAGAAATTAAGAGTTTGATTGGGTACATAATATACAAAGAGTTTGATTAGGTACATAATATGCAAACGCAAATGAGCATAGTAGCAATAGTTTGATAAATCTAAAGATCCCAGATATTGGGGCAAGAACTCACTATTTTAGAAAAACTGTGGGGAAAATTGGAAATCAGTCTGGCATAAAGTAGGTATAGACCAATATATTACTCCACATAGCAAGATGAGCTTCAGATGGGTTCATGACTTAGATATGTATGACCTCAAGCAAGTCATTTGATCTCTTTGGGCCTCAATTTCCTCCTTTGAAAAATAAAGGAGGTAGACTAGTTGATCTTGAAAATCCCTTTTGGCTCTAAATTCATGAACCTATTATATTAAGCCCTTTATAAACCTAAGCTCTTAAGTAACTGTAAGCTGCCATTCCAATCACCTGGGACAGGAGCTGGGATGGGGGAGGGTGGGTAGGACAATCCCTGATTCCTTATCTCATATTACTCCCCTCCAACTACTTTATACTTTGGCCAAACCATCTCCCGAAGCATGACCTCTATTCTCCTGTTTACATGCCTTTGCACATGTCCTTCTTCCCCCACTCCCTTCTTTACTTGTAGAATCCCTCCTCATTCTCAACTCCAATGCCTTTTCCCCTAGGTAGCGCCCCCTTGAAAAGTAGCTCCCTCTGATTTTTTTCTGCATCTTTCTAATATACTTGGCATATAATATTTGGTATTACAGCTATCTGTATTTGAGGTCTTGTCCCTCTAATTATACTGTAAGTTCTGTGAGGGCAGAGGAAATTTCTTATCTAAACTTTGACTCTCCTCCAATGTCTAGGGCACTATTGAAGCTCAATATTTTTATTTATTTATTTGTTTGTTTATTTGTTTATTTATTTATTTATTTATTTATTTTTGCAGGGCAATGAGGGTTAAGTGACTTGCCCAGGGTCACACAGCTAGTAAGTGTCAAGTGTCTGGGGCTGGATTTGAACTCAGGTCTTCCTGAATCCAGGGCCCGTGCTTTATCCACTGTGCCACCTAGCTGCCCCAAAGCTCAATAAATATTTGTTGAATAAGTTGATAAACACCTTAGTTTGAACTTATTTATCAAATCCCTGATGAAATAGGTCAAGAGCAGGTAAGTTTGATTGCATGAGTCCAGGGAAATCAGTGGAAGGGAATAGGAAGGAGAGGGGAATCAGGGCATCACAAGCTTCTATAGAAACCCTCTATGAGATAGCTAAGGTGGCAGAGGAAATGCAATGGCTCACCTGAGCTCTCCCCAAACTTCCCCCAAATACTTTAAAATAATGCCATAAGACAATTCTTGGACAGTAGAACCCACAAAAGGCCAGGGTGAAATAATTTTCCAGCCAAAGACAAGATAACAGCTGTGGCTAATAGCTGCTGAAATTCATGGCAGAAAGGATCTTGCCACTTACCCGAAATAACAATGCAGTTCAGGAGAATGAACCCTCCCTCAGCTGGGAGTTAGAGGTTCTGGTTTCTAGGCCTAGATTTGTCATTCACTTGCTTTGTGATCTTAGGTAATTACCTTGACCATTCTGGACCCATGTTTACCTTGTATCAAATGAAGGGAGTGAATTCAATGGTCCCTAAGGTCCTTCTGAGTCCTAAGAGTCTATATTTTGTAAGCCATAGGTCCATTTCCTGAGACAGAATGTATAGGAAATCCTAGTCAGCAAAGGCTGTGAGTGATTTCAGAGAACCAGCTGAACCTTCTTCAGGTTTCCAAATTTCAGCAATTAAAATAGGGTTTAAAGAGCCGCTCAAGGTTCTGCAGGAAAAGTTAGTGATCATGTGAACTGGGGCCAGGCCCTGAAGTGGTTACTGTCACTTCCAAATCACCCAAGAAAGAGGAAATCCCTCCAGTTCCATCCAAGCAGGGGATGGAGGGACCAAAGAAAGGCTATGAGCCACTCAAACCACCATTCATTCTTCCATGACGGGGGCACTGAGGTCAGGGTTAACTCCTCAATGGTTCTGCAAAGGAAGCAAAAGCCTTGAGGCAGCTAGGTGGCCCAGTGGATAGAGCAGGGGCCTCATGCTCAGGAAGATCTGGGTGAGCCTGGGAAGAGATCATCCGAGACAGGCTGATGGCCTTTCCCCCTTGTGATCTGAAGCTACTGGTGCCCTGTCCAAAGTAGAACCTCAGATCCTGATTCCTGCAGGGGAGAAGACCAGGCAGGACTCTGAGCCTCTCCATCATCTAGGCTATGGGAAGGGAATGGGGTTCTTGGAGAGATGCAAACGACTCAGGCTCCATGCCATGGCAAAAAAAAACTTGGGGTCTCCTTGTGCCTCAGTTCTAACTTGCCAAGTAGCAAGGCAGAGAGAACTGTGGAAAGGGAGGGGAGGAGAGAGAAGGGGGAAGGAGAGAGAAGGCGGGAGGCCAGTAGGGGAAAGGAAGGCTGCCTGGGTGACATGTGAAGGCTCAATTTAAACCCCACAGCCTGCTCCTCCAGCACAGACAGTCACTGCATAACCAGTGCGATGAGACGAGCAAGCTGCTTTGTGTCCAGGGAGAAAAAAAAAAGCCAAATAGACCCTCAGGGAGGAGACCTGCTTGGTGATGATCTCAGTTGACTGTCAACTGCTGGTTTTAAAGGTATAGCTGCATAATATGCTACTTATCTCGGGAGTCAGGCCTGGGCCTGATTTAGAATCCTGTCAAGCTGGCTTAGGTTATTTATTGAAAATGTTTTCTTCTCATTGTTCATGTTTCCAGAGGCCCAGGTCTGGAGGAGAATTTTTTCTACTGCCAGATAATCAATATGCACACTGAAGTTGCCTTTTCCCCACTCCTGACTGCAGTCAATTGCCAATTCTTTGGGGGCTGTTTATCTCATTTGTGGCTTTGCCAGGTCCCTGGTGCCTTAGCCTGCTCTGTGCTCAGTGTAGGGGGCCAGCTCTGCTCACCAGCCCCTCTCCCAGGCAATTAAGCTGACTGGTTATTAGATGCATTGGGCAAGCTTGGCAAGACCAAATGGAAACTGTTGATTGCATGGGCTTAGGGGGAAGATTATCTGGGGCTCTCAATTATCCCAACAGCTCCTCTCCTGCCTCCTCCCCTCCAGGACTACATCAAATGGAGGACTGATTGGACAGGGACTCCTCTTGGACAATCTGTCATTTTGCACCTCATGTCTTTGAAATTACCAAGTAAATAGCAGTAACCCACACGCCTCCTGGTCTCACTGACGTGACCCCAGCGTCTTGTATCTTGTTGCTGCCTTCAGGCTGGGCTCTAATTGAGGGATCCTCTCTGCAGATCTTTCTTCTGACAGGTTACTGGGCTCCTGGCCCTCCTCTTTCTCATCTGCCTCTTGAGGGCACCAAGGAGGGGCCAATAACCAGATCTTATCTTGGGCAAGACTGGGCTGAGTTGAGACTGTGTAGTTCAGTGGGCAAGGGCAGCCCTGGGTTCTAGGCCTAGCTCTGCTGTTCACTAACTGTGTGATGTTGGCCGCAACACTTTCCCTGTCTGCATCTCTTTCCTCCTCTTTGAAAAATGGAAAGAGTCGGACCCAAGTCCTCATGTAGCTTCGGTCTAAGCTTCTTCTGTGAACCAACTATCCAAATCCTGGGGCCCAGGCACTTAAAACTGATAACTGCATTTCAATAGAACTGGTTTCCTTTGTAATCCTTTGTATTTGACTTTATGCATTTACAAATAATATTCTGAGGAGGAAAAGGTTTGTGGGCCTCATCAGACTGCCCAAGGCACCCACAACACAAAAAGGGCTAAGAATTCCTGGTTTCAAGCCCTCATTTCCACCTGTCCTACAAAGTAGCCTCATGCAAACTTAGTGCCTTGGGGTGTGATAACTACTAGTCGATAGAAGCATTTGGCCAAACCCATCCAAAGACTAGGGCTACTGTATGCATGAAGCTCTATTAGGTGGAGTGTGTGTATGTGTGTTATATGTGGTTTATGAGAAGGCAAATCATGGCCCCAGTGGGACTAGTTCCACAGCTCAAATGAGTGGCTCCACAGGCAATGAGTGTCTGTGGCCTAGGTGGGGTAGGGGTTGGCAGGGGAAGTCCCAGCTGTTTTAGCTTCTGGTCTGAGTAGACCTTGACATTCTGAACCAACCTCAGCTGGCCATACAACACCCTCTGAATACAGATGACGTGTCTGAAGGGCAACAGAAGCACCGAGCTGTGGCAGGAGTACAAAGTCTTGGCCAGGTCAGTTAAGTGCAGGCTAGGCAAAGGCTGAGTCTGCCAGGTGCCAGATGCCAACTATTCCTGCCTCCCCCAGAATGCAGTGCAATCCCTGGTGCCCGGTTCTCCCCACTCCCTTTGATCTCACAGGATGCATCCAACTTTCACAGGCCTGAGAGGAGCCCAGAGAAAGGCCTCCACCATTCCAGACTGTTCTGGAGGAAAATGAAGCAGGTCCAGGCCTTTCAATCAGCTCTAGTTCAAGGCAAGAGAAAAGCAGTGGGACGGAATCTCTTAGAGCCAGGTTACATAGCAGCTATATTAGACCCGATTTGAGATTGTTTGAAGGAGAAAGATGCTTCGACCGGTCGTTTCTCATCCTGCTAGCAGTTACAGTGAAGCAGCCCTCTCTGTTTGTACAGTGGTTTAGAGCCGACATGTAATCTGATACTCTCAACAGCCTGCTTAGGTGAGTAAAGCAAATAGTATTCTTCCCATTTTGCATCAGTACATTTGTGAGCTCAGGCATTTAGCACAGCATGTGGCATGTAGTAGGCACTTAATAAATGTTTATTGATTGATTAGCTATTCCCTCTAGAACCACCAGCTGTAACAACCTCCCCCTCCCTCTCCCTCTCCTCCACCGTTGTGACTGTGCCCCATTGGCTGGGGACCTTTCACTGTATCTCCCATGTTCTATGGGCAGCAGTGGAGTATGGTCATTATGGGACCACACTGCCTCCTCTTCTGGGCAATATCGTTAACAGCATGTTTGGGGCCTGATTAGTCGTTTATTGCTGACTGTTCACTCTCACCATGTAACGTGAGGAGGTTGGACCCGATCATTGGTGAAGCAGCTCAGAACCAGGTCACACGGTGAGAGGTGGAGCTGGGATTGACACTGAGATCCTCAGACTCCACATTTCACTTTTTTTCCACTGTACCCCCACTGTCTCGTAGGGACCAGCTACTGATGAAGGCCTATGGCACAGCTGACTTCTTTGGCTCCTTCCAGATCCTAGTTTGGGGGATAGATCTCCCTATTATTTTGTGACCATGTGTCTCTCTGTTAGCCTTGGGTGACCCACAGAGACTGTGGCAGTCTGGACTTTACAGTGACAACATCACCAGGAGAAGGCTGATGGTAAAAAGATGGCTCTTTGTTTCAGGGAGAAGACTGGGATTATGAAAAGTACTGCATGAGTCCCCCAAAGTGAGCCAATATATTAGCTTCCTCCTACTTACTTATCCAACACCAATCATTTCTCAAGTGCCTGCTATGTGCTAGGCACCATGCTGTGTAGTAGAGAGGGGGCTGGACTTGGAATCCAGAGGGTCTCTGTATTCAAATCCCTTTGCTGACATTAACTAGCTGGGTGACCAAAGGCAAACCCTTCTTTTCTCTTGTGTAAACGAAACTCGATGTTTTCTAAAGCCTAGCTTCTTAAACCTTCGGTCTTAATCCCAAATGGTGAAAAGGAGTCTCAAGTGGGGAAAAGTCCCTTCTGGCTCTAAGTCAATTCAACAAGACCATATTTATAAAGCACTTGGCACAGTACCTGGCACATAGTAGGAGCTATATGTTTGTTTTTGTGGGACAATGAGGCTTAAGTGACTTGCCCAGGGTCACACAGCTAGTAAGTGTCAAGTGTCTGAAGCTGGATTTGAACTCAGATACTCCTGAATCCAGGGCCGGTGCTTTATCCACTGGGCCACCTAGCTGCCCAGTAGGAGCTATATGAATGTTTATTTCCTTTTTTTCCTCTTCTGCCCCATTTATGATTCTGGAATCCTAAGAACAAAAGCAAATAGTTCTTGCTCTCCAGGAACTCTCTCTAGGCAGAGATGCACATATGAGCATATGCAAAATAAATGTTTGATGTTTGATAAATACAAGGTAACCGGGAGGAGGGAAAAGATCAGAAGAAGACCACCTGGAAGAAGAAGGTCCTTAAGCAGAGACTTAAAGGAAGCTAAAGATTCCAAGAGGTAAAGGTGTTTTATTGAATTTTTCTTTCTTTTTAAATTCTTTGTAACAAAGGATGATTCACTGGGCTGGGCAGGGGAAAGGGAAACATTCTGAAATCAAGATAATATAAAAGGAAAAGATAGCAATAATGCTTTGAAAAGAGGAAATGAGGGAAATCTTAGTACAAAATGGAAGAAATCAAGCCAAATTATATACAAAAAAAAAAAAAAAACCCTGAACAATTCCTTTCATAGCAAAGATTTGTGATGAATTGAATTGAATATTTTACTATAACACGTGTCCCTGGCTCCACAACTCTCACTGAAGGGGACATTCCATTCACTTATGCTTAGCACAACCCATCCATTCCTGCCCAGGCTGTACAATTCTTGACTATAGTCTCCCCTAAGTTCATCACAAGCCCTCCTCCAAAATATTTCCCTCTAAATTGTTAAATTACTGGGTCCAAAATTTAACGTTTTAGAGGGGGCAACTGTTGTAAAACATCAGGGTTATACAGAACACAGGACTCAATGTGGTATAGGAAATGGAAAGAGTCCTGAGCAGGGTAAGAAAGGCTCTGGAGTCAGAAGGCCTAGGTTCAAATCTTGCCTCCTCAACTTACCACCTGGGTGACCCTGGTAAGTGACTGCTTCTCAGTGCTTCAATTTCCACATCCATAGAATGAAGGGTCTGGCCTCAATGGCACCTAAGTGCCTTTCTAGTTCTCTGTCTACACTCCTACAACCTCTTGGCCTCCATTCCACCTCTACCAAAGGAGGGGGTAAAACTAGATAGACCCTAAGCCCCTTTTCTTTTTTCTTTTTTTTTTTAGGTTTAGAATTTTATTTTCCAAATTACATGTAAAAACAAATGTTGACATCAAGTTTCTAAAACTTTGTGTTCCAACTTCTCTTCCTCTCTCCCTTCCCACCCCCAACCCCAAGAACTCAAGCAATTCAATATAAGTTATACATGAATAGTTATGGAAAACATTTCCACATTAGCTAGGTTGTAAGAGAAAACAGATAAAAACAAAAGTTCAGATTAAGGAATTATCAAAAAAATGTGTTTCAATCTGTTTTCAGATACCATCAGTTCTTTCTCTGTAGATGCATTGCAATTTTCATAAGTCCTTTAGAGTTATACTGGATCATTGCCTTGCTGAAAATAACCACGTGCTTCCCCACAGATCATCTTACACTATTGCTGTTATTTTGCATATAGTACATTTTTCTCTGCTTCAGTTCATGTAAGTCTTTCCAGGTTTTTCTGATAGCATCCTGTTCATCATAACATTTATATAGTACCTTAAACTTGACAAAGAATTTTCTTCACAATGGCCCAGCAAAGTAGGTACCATACATTTTGCCATTGTAGTCAATCATCCTATTTCCCTCCATCCTATTCCCTTCCCATGATATTTACTCCATTTTCTATCTTCTTTTACCCTATTCCTCCTCAAAAGTGTTTTGCTTCTGACTGCCCCCTCCCCTGCTCTGCCCTACCTTCTTTCACCCTTCCTTTCTTATCCTCTTCCCCTCCTACTTTCCTGTAAGGTTAAGTTGATTACTCCTCCCAATTGGGTGTGTATATTATTCCCTCAATGAGCCCACTCTGATGAGATTAAGATCTTTGAGCTAATTCTGTGTTCTAAATTTTTCTTCTTCCTTTCTCCTCAACTCTCCCTATGAAATCAAGCCAAGAGGTAAAGGTGAAAAGTTATGTCCCTGACAAGAGTGACAGCTAGTGCAAGGGCATGGAGGTGGAAGATTCTGTGTCATGTGTGATGAAGAACAAGAAGGCGTGACTGGCCCTGAAAGCATGAGAAAGAGAACAGCATAGAATAAGGATGAAATGACAGACTGGATCCAGGTTAGAAAGAGCTTTAAGTACTAATCTCAAGAGTCTGTACTTGATACTGGCATCAGTAGGGAGCCACTGAAGTCTACTGAGTACAGGGATGATATGGTTAGGTCTGTGCTAAGAAAATCCAAAGGAAAACACATTAGTGTGGAGGTGGGGATGGATTGGAGAGGAGATCATCGCAATAGTTCAAGCGAGATGTGAAAAGGGCCTGAAGTAGGTGAGTAGCAGTCATGTGGATGGAAAGGGGGAGGCAACTGCAAGAGATGCTGTGGGGGTAGAATCGACAAGAGTTGGCAACTATTTGGATATATGGGGGGAGGGAAAGTGAGGAGTTGAGGATGATTCTGATGTTAGAGTCTGAGTCACTGACAGGAAAGCAGTGAATAGGAATCGGGAAGGTTGGACAAGAGGTAGATTTGGAGGCTCTGTTTGGGACATTTAGACTTTGAGATGCCTACGGTACATCCATTTAGAAATGTCTAGTAGACATTTGGTGATGGGGGACTGGAGAACAGGGGAGAGACTAGGGCTACATATGTCGATCTGGGAGTCATCTGCATAGAGATGATCATTTAAACCATGGAAACTGACAAGGTAACGAAGTGAGAAAGTGTGCACAGGAGGGAAGATGGTCCAGGACAGAGCCTTAGTGTATAATCATAGTTATGGGAAAGAATATGAATGATGACATAGCAAAGGGACTGAGGATGAACAGTAAGGAAGGTAGGAGGAGAATGAAGACAAAGCAGTCCCCTGAAAATCCAGCGAGAAGAATATATAAGAGAAAAAAGGGAGTCAGTAGTGTCAAAGGCTGCATGAAGGCCAAGAAGAATGAGGACTGAGGAAAGGCCATCAGATCCAGCAATTCTGAGCTCACTGACAATTCTGGAAAGAGTAGTGCCAGAAACCAGATTGTTTCTTGTAGGCTCAGGTCATTGCCCATCTGCCATGCCTATAGAAGCTCGATGTATCAATGGGCCAGCTGTCCAGCAAATCGCATATCAAAGTTACACAGCACGAATCGGTCGTCTACCTGTTTATCCTCAAGTAGACAAGGACCAAACTCTTACAAGTGATTATGGAGTCCACTTGGAAGATTTTGGAACATGCCAGGACTTGATAAAATAATCACGATGCCACCATCTCTGGGCAATCCCCCTTCCCTTTGGGTTCTGCGATGTGTATCTTCCACAAAGGTGGTATCCATCTATTGTACCCCACTTGATAATAATAGGTGACCCAAAAAGTTGTGCCTATTTTGCCTCTTTTAAAGACTCTTGTATGGTTCTTCTCTTAGAGAGAAGCCTGGAAGCCAGCTTTTTGTTTAAGAGGACCAAATGCTTTTGTAAAAAAAATAAGCCACAGACCATGAGCACAATGAAATTGTATGTTCTGGACTTTTGGGCCAAGTGTATGATTCTAAAGCCTTACTTTGTATTGGGATATAATCTATGGATGTCTTTCTCACACCTTCAAAGATGCCCTTGGTACATGTGTAGATTATCTGTGAAGATTTCTGAGAGATGGGAAAGCAGCCACAAGGGCTGCTTATAACTATTTTATAACTATGCTGATAACTATTTTCTCCATTATATTTTTCCCCCTGGTAGAAACCACATCTGTGATTTTTTGAAGGATGCGGCATCCTACCTTCCTTCAGACATATTGAGAATAAATCCTTTGAAGCCCTTGAAACCACGTCCCTTCCAGTCTAGGCCTCCTCTGTGTCTACTTGGTTTGGTGCAGCTGCTCTTCCTGTCTTTGTGCCATCTCGACTTTCTCATACAGCACAACAGAGACAGTGATGTTGGAGTCCAAATGAGGTGGCTCCACTTGTCGCTGTTTGTTAGAAAAGCCTTGGCAGGGGACTTTCGGCAAGATGGCTGAGTGAGAGATTGTCTAAGCCCAGCTCCTCTTCATCATGTCAAAACAACAAGGAATGTGCCAAGCAAAGTAAAGGACCAACAACAAAAAGAGAGGCAAGGAGAAAAATCCTCCCAGAGAAATCTCCCACAGAAAACCCAGCAGAGACAGAGGAAATGAGGAAGCAAAGAAAAGTTCTTAATACAATGAAGAAATCCTATGGGGCAAAAGAATGCTGGGAGAAATTCCCAGTACAAGAAAATAATTGGAAATCTTGACACTTAGAACTCCAGAAAAGAGAATGGAAATAAACACGAGAATCAAGGGATGTTGAAAAGGCCAATATAGAATGGAAGGAAGTGATAAGGAAGTTAGAGTCTTTGATTAAAAACCAAAACAGCCCAGCCGTCATAAACAGAATTGATGTCTCAGCTCAGAAGCTGGGAAAACTTTTTGAAAAATAAAAGAGAATGAAGGGGAAAGAAAGCAAAAGTGCAATGACACAAGATTAATGGGAACAAAGACAAAAGAAAGCAAAGTAAACCGACAATTATTTCTAAAGTTGCGCTGTATTCCAGGGACACCAATAAAAACAGCTACCACCACCACCCCCACAGCAATTATCCCTGCTCTTGAGGAGCTCACAGTCTCTCTCAGTGAAGGCTCTACAATCAATGATCAATGACCTATAAGACCAGTCTCTGAGACAATCTATGAATCATTAGGCTCCCAGAAAAACATCATCAAAAAAAGGCAGAAAATCATCCTCCCCAAATTGCCCAGTAATTCCTTGTAAACCAGACAGAGACAGAATATTTGAAATGCAGGTCTTAGAGACAAAAGGAACTACAGAAATGTAAGAGAAAGAAGGCACTCATGAAATGTCTGTGAGACAAATATGATTCCCCAAAGGAAGAGATAGAGGAGAAAACAAAAAAAAACTACAGAACTATATCATAAATGGCTATTGATACTAAACTGCTTTAAAAATATCAGTAGAAAGTTTTCTTGCAAACATGGAAGACATTCACTGTGTCCAGGTTTTATGGATTTATACCAGATATACAAGAATGGTTCAACTTTAGCAAAACTCTAAGCATAATCATATTGATGAGGAAAATAAGATATACTAAATACAGAAAAAGCCTTCAGCAAAATATAATAAGTTAAAAAGAAGTATGAGTAAAAGAAACTTCTCCTAATGTGATCAATCTCATGCCCAAACCTAGTATTATTTGTAAAGCAGGAATCCTGGAATCTTTCCCAATATGAGAAGGGTTAAAGAATGGATGCTGTCTGTTTTCTATTATTACTTGATATACTACTGGAAATGCTCTCTATAGAGATAAGAAAAAGAAATTGAGATAATAAATATAACAAAAGAGGAGACAAAATTAACTTTATTTGCAGACGCTATGATGGTTTACTTGGAGAAACTAAAGATTTAACATTAAAATTGGCTGATAATAGCTTCGGTAAAGTGGGATACAAAAGAAATCCACAAAATCCATCCCCTTTTTCTACATATAACTAACAGAACACAAAAAGGAAGAGAAATTTCATTTAAGATAGCAATAAAATACATGAACTTTTGGGGAATTAAACTAGTGAGTAACATCTGGGACTTATATAAATACAGCTACAAAACAATTTTTTTTTTTTACCTAAATAGTTGGAGAGATATTGTCAAGGCTCATGGCTGGCACATGACAGTATAGGAAAAATAATGATAGAACTAAGGTGACGCTACAGCTTTTGGGCTAAGTATGCCAAATTGCCAAGATGAATTCAAAACAAAATTATTTGGATAAAAGATAAAGAATATGAAAGAAGAAAATGAATAAGAGTAAGCAGGGAGGGGCAGCTAGGTAGTGCAGTGGATAGAGCACTGGCCCTGAATTCAGGAGATACCCGAGTTCAAATCCAGCCTCAGACAATTAACACTTACTAGCTGTGTGACCCTGGGCAAGTCACTTAACCCCAAATGCCTCGCCAAAAAAAAGAGTAATCAGGGAGCTTGGTACTATCAGATCTCAATCTTTCCTGCAAATCAGTAATAGTCAAAACTAACTGGTAGTAGATGATTTTTTAAGTGGACCAATAGAACAAACTTGATAAGTAAAATGCAGGAAAAGTTCACAACAGGCTAATACTTGATACAACTACAAACACAAACCTCTGTCTCTGTTTCTGTCTCTTTCTCTCTCTGTGTCCCTCCCTCCCTCTCTCCCCCTCCCTTTCTCTGTCTCTGTTTCTCTGTCTCTTTGTAGGAAAAGGAGAGCTGGATACATGATCTTATTGATAGGGGGAACTCCTGATAAGAAAACTCCCTCTATGGGGGGCAGCTAGGTGGCACTGCAGTGGATAAAGCACTGGCCCTGGATTCAGGAGGACCTGAGTTCAAATCCGACCTCAGACACTTGACACTTACTAGCTGTGTGACCCTGGGCAAGTCACTTAACCCTCACTGGCCCACAAAACAAAATAAAAACAAAGAAAACTCCCTCTACCAATGTGAATCTGCAAGCACTTAGCACAATGCCTGGCACACAGTAGGCACTAAATAATTGTTTATCAACTGACTAATCTTGCACTCAGAATCTCAGTTTCCTTGGGGCATGAAGAGGTTAGGTAACTTGCCCAGGGCCACAGAGTCCTTATGGGTCAGAAGCAGGACTTGAAGTTCTCAATGACTATTCACCAAAACTTTCTGGAAATACCGGGGAGTGGGCCAGCAAAAAATAGCTTTAGGTCATAAGTTTCTTTTTTTTTTCTTTCTTTCTTTTTTTTTTTAGTGAGGCAACCGGGGGGTCAAGTGACTTGCCCAGGGCCACACAGCCAGCAAGTGTCAAGTGTCTAAAGCCAGACCTGAACCCAGGTTCTCCTGACTCCAGGGCCGGCGCCCCATCCACTGCGCCACCTAGCTGCCCCCAGGTCATAAGTTTCTAATGGGTAAATGATCCAAATATAAAAAAATGACACCATACAATAGAGAATGGAAGGGTAGATTTTTCACTCGGGATAGAAGAAATCATGAGGGACAGGACAGACATCTTAATTATATGAAAGGAGGAACTTTTGCAGAAATGAAAACAACATGGCTAGAGTCAGAAGAAATAATATAGTTTGGGGAAATTTTTTATATTAAATATTTCTGATAGAAAACAAATTTGAAAGATTTCAGACCTTTGATTGATGCAGTGGCTGAACATGACTTCCCAGGTTGAAAAGGAAGCTCAGAAGTTATAAGTTAGAGACACGAAATCGGATATATTTGCATGTGGCCTTTGGGTTCTCGTGTTTTGCTTGACCATAGCTATTTGGGGGGAGGGGTGCTTCTATTATGAAGGCAGCAGTGAGTTGATGAATAATGAAAAATGCAAAATGGAAAGATTTACAAATACCCAGAAGGTAACAGTAAGTTTGGAATGGGGGCACAAACAGGGAGATTTCATTACTATGGCAAGTTTAATATATTTTAAAAAACCAATCTGCACACAACAGAATTTCATGATTTTGTATGCAATATTCATTTTTGTTCTTTGTGTATTACAATGTTTGTTGAAATCAGTCTAGTTCATAATAAAACAGAAATTTAACAACTGGAAGAATCAGAAAAGGCCTCTTTAAGGGGGTGAATTGAAGAGAGTTAGGTTCTCCAGAAGTCAGAAGTGAGGAAGGAGAACATGCCGAAAATGTGGGACAGCCTGGACTAATGCACTGGGACAAGGGATGGAATGTTCAGCATGGGGGATTTAGCTAACAAACTGGGAAGGCTAAGGTGGATCTCGATGGTGATGTGTTTAAAGGCCAAACCAAGGAATGACAATGGGGAGCTACTGAAGCTTCTAGGGGTGGGGATGGGGGGACAGGGGAGTATGACATGGTCAGACCTGTGCTTTAGGGGTAGTTTGGCTGGGATGGCTAAGTGAAGAGATGTGACATATGTTACTGAGGCAGAATCAACAAGACCTGGCAACTACTATGGGTGAATGAGAGAAAGTTGAGGATCACTGTCAGATTTCAAACCTGGGCAGCTGGAAGGATAGAGATGACTTCAAGAGAAATGGAGAGGTTAGGAAGAGAGGTAGGTTTAGGGGGAGAGTTGAATTCAAGATGCTTCTGGGTCATCCATGTGGAAATGTCCAGCAGAAAGGTAATGGTGCATGACTAGAGCTTAGGAGAGATATGAGGGATAGATATGTAGACTCTGGTGTCACATATGTAAAGATCATTAAAATAATGGGAACTGATGGGGAAGATGATTTAGATGGGGAAGAGAGAAGGGCCCAGGACAGAGTCTCAGGGTCTACCCACACTTAAGGGATAGGACATAGATAAAGATCTAGCAAAGGAGACTTAGAAAGAACAGTTAGCCAGGTAAGAAGAAAACCAGAAAACAAAAAGAAACCAACACCATAAAAATCCAGGGAAAGGGTGGCCAGAAGCGTAGGGCAGGCAGTGACAAACACTGCAGAGAGGGCAAGAAAAGTGAGAACCAAGAAAGGTCATTGGATTTAGCCATTCTTATTAATAATAATAAAACTAGCTTTTATATAAGAATCTCTAAAACTAGCACTCTAAGGCTTGCAAAGCTCTGTACAAATGTTGTGTCATTTTGTCCTCACAACAACCCTGTGGGGTAGGTGCTGTTAATTAAAATGGAAAGATTGTTGGTAGGAGATCATTTGGAGAGAGCAACTTCAATTGAGTGGTAGGGTTAAGGTCAGAATGAAAGGAGTCAAGGAGTGAGTGGGATGCGAGGAAGAAGTGGAGGCAACTCCTGAAGACAGCTTTTTCTGGGAGTTTGTCTATGAAAGGGAAGAGAGTTTTAGGATGGTAACAGAAGGAAATGACAGGATCAATTGAAGGTTTTTTTAAGGATGGGGAGATCTGGGTGTGTTTTTATGTACCACAGAAGGAGTCAGTGGATAAAGCTAGACTGAAGTGTGTGTCAGCAGATCTCCAGGGAAAGAAGGAGGCTAATAGGTAGAGGAGCCATTTCAGAATTCTGGATAACAGAGGTAAGTCACTTGTGGATGAAGATCCAATCAAGGATATGTGTGATGGAGATAGAATGATGATCTAGGTCATGGGAATTAAAGAGGTGGATGAATAGTGGGGCCAGGCAGCTTGGGGGGATAATAGCATGAATATTCAAGTCTCCAAGTAGAAGAAGGTTTGGAAGACAGGGAGGTAGGTACTGAATTCCTTAAGAAAGTAAGGAAAATGATTTAAGGGGCAAAAGATAATGTCCATTAAGCTATGGATAGGCTTATATGTCTGGATGGAGTGAACCTCAAAGGAAGAGAAATTGGGCAATGAAGGGAGAAGGGGTAAGGGGGGGCTGCCTATTCTTCCTCCTGGCCCATGGTGTTGGGGACATGAGAGAAAATGCATCCAGTATTAAGGATGGTGGCCAGAGATGCAAGGTCACCAAGGGGGACGGGTGGGGGGTGGAACATGTGAACAAAGAGTTTTTAAAATAAGAAATGCAAACTACTGATAACCACCTAAAATATTCACATTCACATTATTAGTGAGAGAACTAGAAATTCAAACAACCTTGAGGTTATCACCTGGCACCCATCAAACTAGCTAAGATGAGAAAACTCATTACTGAGAGGGGCTGTGAGAACACAAGTACACTCACTTTTGGTGGAGCCATGAATTGGTTCAATCATTCTGGAAAACAATTTGAAATTGTGTGAGAAAAAAGACTAAATTGTTCATACCCTTTGACCCATCAATTCTCCCACTCAGACTATACTTTAAAGAGGTTATTGAGAACAAAAAAGACCCATATGTACAAAAATATTTATAACGGCATTATTTGTCGTAACTAAAAGGTGGAAACAAAATATGTGTTCAGTGATGGGGGATGATTGAACAAATTATAACAGATCACAGTGTATGAATATAATGGAATATCTCTTTACCATAAAAATGAAAGATATGAAGAATTCAGAAAAACAAGTGATGCAGACTTAAAGGAAGGAGAGCCACATGCACTATATCTATGTATGTATACATATGCTCAGTGACAAAAATAATGTTAATAGTCAATGCAGGGGGCAGCTAGATGGCAGGGGGCAGCTAGATGGTTCAGTGGTTAAAGTACCGGCCCTGAATTCAGGAGTACCTTAGTTCAAATCCGGCCTCAGACACTTGACACTTACTAGCTGTGTGACCCTGGGCAAGTCACTTGACCCCCATTGCCAAAAAAAAAGAAAAAGAAAAAGAAAAAGAAAAAAAATAGTCAATGCATTGAAATTCTGGTCAAATTCAAGGGCCAGCAGTTATATTTAGGTGTACAATACTTTAAAATAGTCAATAGACTAATTGTTTTGGGTGATATACTTTGTGCATGAGGGTGTTGAGTGTTTGTTGGGGAGTGTCATGTCTGAACAAAACATATCAATAAATTCTGAAAAATAAAAGTTTTGGGATATCTTTTCCGTTCTTTGTCTATTTGTTTCTTCTTTCTGGTTTTATCCTTCAATGCTCTTGGTATGATTTGGCTTAATTAGAATTCTTGCCAAGTTTTCTGTACACTTGTTTTCCCTTCATTGCCTCTTAATGTTTTCTGCATTAGTAGTGCCCCAAATCTTTACAACAGAGAGGCTAGATGGCATAGTGGACAGAATGCTGGACTGAGTCAGGGAAACCTGAGTTTGAACCCTGACTCCAATGTTTTCTAGATGGGTAGACATGGTCAAGTCATTTAATCTTTTTGAGCCTCAATTTCCTTATGTGTAAAATAGGGATAATAGCACCCCTACCTCAAAGGGCTGTTGTGAGACTCAAATGAAATAATGTACATAAAGTACTTTGATACCCTTAAAATACTACAAAAATACCAGTTATCTTTCATAAGATTTTATAAATGAGCCTATATTCTGAACTGGTATTTCTTTTGGCTGCCATATCTCTCTGCTTGCCAAGGAAATCAAGTATACGCCAGCTGAGGTGATTTCTAGGTTCTTTTGGCCTCCTTGTTGTGGTAACTGATTTACACATGCAGTTCACTTTCTTTAGGAAATGGTAAGAGTTTGCTCCTATCTGTTTTCCATTTTCCAGCTTCAAGAGTTCATTTAAATAGATCAGCTTGGAGCTATTTTCACTCATGCCATATTTTCCTTCTCATTTTTATTTTCTTCTAATTTGTTGTTGATTTTTATCTGTACTCTAACACATTGATGTTCTGACTGTACACAGACAGCTGATTCAGAATTTATTCCCACATTGGTAGCCAGTTGTTTCTTATTTTAAGGGACAATCGACTTTGTCCTGGGGGCTGCTATTTGATGCTTTCCAACTTTTCTTAAAGAGCCCATTCCTGATATAGGTTCTAGGTTGGGCTTCAGTGTAGGGTATGTGCTTTTGGTCTCATTCATTTCTTGATCATGAGCCACACGACACAACTTTTTTTTGCTTTATACAATTGTTTAGCATGAGCATAAATACAAGATGGTCAAATGGCCCGTGGACAAAGCCAACTCTTGGATTTGCCTCCTTTCCTTTTGTTGTTAGGGGTTGTCTACAGTGGGGATGTCAAGGTTGCTATATTGTTATTGTTGTTATTACTACTACTGCTGATATTACTACTAGTCCTGCTGCTGCTGCTACTACTATTATTATTACTACTACTGCTGATATTACTACTAGTACTGCTGCTGCTACTACTACTACTATTGCTAATACTGCTATTACTGCTACTACTAGTAGTTTGTGAATGCTCTCAACACCCAAACGGTTGAATCCGTTGCTTTCTTGGGCCTTTTTCCAGAGCCTTATATTGCATGGGAATCCATAAGATGTGCTAGGAGGGGGTCCTCTGTGGGCCCACCTCACAGGATTTCTGTGTGGTTCAGAGAGCAGTTTGTTCTTAGCTCCAGCAGGTGGACAAACATCAAATGGGCAAGACTAGAGAGCCACCTTCATCTAAAAGTGCTGGAAAGAGGGGCCTTTGGAAAGAGTCACAAAGCTGGCCTTGGGAGATAAAAGTATTCAATTAGTGCAGGGAAGGTTGAGCTTCAAAGAGCACAGCACATGCATTTGAGGGCATAACTCTATGTTCTCCAGGAACAGAGCAGTCGGAGCCACGAGCTGCCTAATAATCGGACTGTAAACACTGAGGCTCATTAGGGCCTTGACAGCCAGCCCCTCTCTAGACCAAATCCTCCAGTGCAGACACTGCTTGCAAAGGAGTGGTGTGCTTTGCACTCCAGCTTGCTCCAAGCACATCAACCTTGCTTATCCTTTTCCTTTAACAAACCAATCTTTTCTCTACTGTACTTCCTGCCCTCCACAAGGCTCCTTTGTAACCAGAAAACCTATTCCAGTAAAACCTAGCAAAACAGCTGCTCTCTGCTGACCTTCTCCAATGAGTTCTGTGCCTGGCTCCTCCCCAACTTGTGTGTGTGTGTCTGCACTCGTGCCCCAGTCAGCGTCTGCGATCATCTGGCCCCAGAAGTCAGTATCAGACCCTGCATTTACTATGAGCTCAGGTGTCTCTTGTGTTCGTTTTATTTGTTTTACTGTCTCATGCTCTTTATATGTCCTTTTGGCTGGCCAGACTTTGTAAGTCATCAATTCACATGTGGTTTGCCATGTTCTTCTCAATGGCTCGGTTAGTGGTTTTTTACATGCCATATAAGCAAAGACCACAATCCCTTCAATCAGGCCACAATGGACTAGGCCTCACTCTCCAGTTGCTTTGAGTATGAGGCCATAGATGAGCCATTTTCCTTTTGTCTGACTCCCTTGTGGGGAGGGGTTGCTCTGTGCCTGGCAGGGAACGGCCATTCAGCCCGGAGATTTTTCTGGCATAGTTCTAGAACATTCTCTAGGCCCATTGCCACCATTTATGGTGTCTAAGGGCCACCTTCCCTGTTGTGTGTCGATCCTTTCCCAAGAGGGTGGCAGAGCAGGGATCATCATCCTTGTTGTCTTCCTCAGTGAGAGCAGAGACCATTTCATTTATTGTACTTGTGCTCCCAGCTCCTAGCATAGCACAGGACACATGGTATAATGAACACCCGAGCATTTATTAAGCACTCACAATGTGCCAACCACTACACAAAGGCCCCGGGGGTTACAATAGAAAATGGAGAGTCCCTGCCCTCTCATTGGGGGAGACAATCCATAGAAGCAGATTCTGCTCGAGGATGGAAGGAAAGGCCTGGAACTTCCAAGGGGGCCACAGAGAAGCAGATGGCAAGGCCCACATTGGCTGATAAGGAAATGGAGGCTCAGAGAGGGACCAAAGTCACACAAATAGAAAGCAACAGCCTGGATTAGAAGTGGGGGAGAGAGGTCTCTTGCCCTCTTTCATGCTGCTTCCTCACAAGACTGAGCTGGATTGATAGGGCCTCCATTGCCTGATGTAGGAAGTATAGAACTAGGTTCAATGAGCAGGCGGGTGGGGACAGGGCTCTTTTCCACATCTGTCTCATCTTGGAAACCTTTCAACTCCTCAGGGAGCTATCATTCTTCAACACACACCCTAGTCCTCTCCCAAACACAGATTCATCCTCTATGACTTAGAGGCTCTTGGAGTTTGGTGACCAGAAGAGTCATCCCCCTGCCTGCAGCAAAGGTTCTCCTCAGGTCTTTATTGAAGCCCTTCCAGTGTGGCAGGACCCAATACAGTACGTGCTCCTTAGAGCTTTTGAGGACATCCAAAGTCATCTCCACACCACAGTGAGAGAGCATTTTAATGGAGGCACCTCAAAAAGGAGACATATAAAATGTGTCAGAGCTTTATACAGTGACAGAACTACAAGAGGGAGAAGAACAGGATTTCCCTGCTGACCCCTTGGCATTTTTTTTTGCAGGGCAGTGAGGGTTAAATGACTTGCCATGGGTCACACAGCTAGTAAATGCCAATTGTCTGAAGCTGGATTTGAACTCAGGTCCTCCTGAATCCAGGGCAGGTACTTTATCCACTGTGGCACCTAACTGCCCCCCTCCCTTGGCATTTTAAAGCATTTCTTACACCACTTGTGGGCAAGTCATTGGGAGTTGGTTACAGCCTAGTCCTTTCATGCATCTTGCTATTCTACTTTTGGTCAGCTAATTTTCATTTGCTCCAGAAAGGTCAGACAGTAGAATGGCAAGAGGTTAAATATTTGGTCAAAGGGGCCTTTTAAGTTTTCTATTCCACTCCTTGAAATTTTCTCCCCACGAGAGAAATCTACTAGACCTCATTTACCATGAAGTCCCTGCCAATTGGTCCCAAAGCCTTGGCTCCCCAGAAGGGGCCCCCATGACCGAACAAAAGCAATCTGCCACTTTCCCCAGTAGCTAATCAGAAATCACTCCTCCCCAGGTGATAGCTGCAGGGGTGAGGCCCTAGTGGGGCTGAGAACTCAGCAGATCTCCCCTGCCCGAGGAAAATCCAGTGCTGAGAGGCTGGGGGAGCCAGGCAGAGCTCTAAAGACTTGGGTGCCTTTTACTTGAACTTCCTGCTCCAAACACCAAGCATGCTAATTTGCTAATTTTGTTTTCAGATCACTGAAGCTTGTGGATTCTTAATTATTCTAATGGTGGAACCCATTTAAAATATTGCCACTGAAAACACACATTGCTGACAGTAGGCATGTCGTGGTCTAAGGCTTAGATGGAAAAGCTTTCGAGAAACTAAGACTATCCACACAGTGCCAGGTCTCTCCTTAGCTCAGTCATCCTGGGAAGAAGTCTGAGAAAGGGGTTGTGCCTGGCCTTCAGCTGAGAGGATGGATATGCAATGAGTGTTTGAGGCCTTCTGAGGAGGAACAGATGGGAAGGGAGGTTAAGCAAGATCTACATCAGCATCTTTCTTTGAGCCTCAGTTTCCCCATTTGTACAATAAACAAGTTGGACCAGATGCCCCCTTGCAGTTCTGACATTTTATGTATTTCTATGTATGTTGACCAGCTGCTCTACATTAGACAGGACTGTTCTGGATGTCCAACTCCTGTCCATCTGTACAATATATATGCCACATGGCCCTCACTAAAATATGCCAATACTACTGCTTAAGCTGATTGTCCCACCCAAATTCCCTACCCCTCTGGAGGGCACCATCCTCCTCCTCATACACAGAGGAGACATTGATATTTTAGGAAATTCACCCCAAACCCCGACTCTCACTGCCTCTATCTTTCCCCAATCCTTCCACATCTTCCAAATAGTACCCCCCCCAGCTCCTTATTTTAGGCTCATTCACCTTTCCCTTCCCTTGTGACTGACTTCACTGCTTCTCTCTCTCTCTTTTTCTCTCTCTCCTTCCTTCCTTCCTTCTTTCCTTCCTTCCTTCCTTCCTTCCTTCCTTCCTTCCTTCTTTCCTTCCTTCCTTCCTTCCTTCCTTCCTTCCTTCCTTCCTTCCTTCCTTCCTTCCTTCCTTCCTTCCTTCCTTCCTTCCTTCCTTCCTTCCTTCCTTCCTTCCTTCCCTCCCTTCCTTCTTTCTTTCCTTCCTTCCTTCCTTTTAAAATTCCTTTTGATTTTTCATCCCAATACCTACTACATTCAAGGAAGCCACTGTTCTTTGCAGGGGACTAAGGAGAAGAACCAGGGCTTTTTACAGAAGGGGACACTAAAGCCCAAAGAGGAGCAGGAGAACCTCCCCCCGCCCATTCCTCATAACTTAGTCCCACTTTTGCCCCCAAGGCTGCTGGGAGCCCTGTGCACCCTGAGCCCTACCCCCACCATTTCCATAGGGCATTCATAGATGAAGAACTGGAAGGAAATTTAAGGATCATCTAGTCCAATCCTCTCATTTTCTAGAGGAAGAAACTGGAGCCCAGAGAGTGACTTGCCCAGAGCCCCACAAATAGCTAAGTGGCAGAGCAGACACACACTTAAGTCCCTGCCCCTAGCTCAGCTCCTCCTGCTCTCCAGCCTTTTCCCTCTGGGCCACCTTTTGGACAATGGGGCTATTCTTGAGGCAAATCCAATTATGCCCCGGGGCTTCACTGGTGGCCTAACCCCCTGGCCTAGAGAGCTGAGCAAAGGAGGAAGTGGCAGGAGCTTTAAGGGGGAAGGGTTAGAGAAGCAGGCCCATTGTGTGGTGGGTGCCCATGGTGCTGATGGCAGATGCTGCTGGAGATATGACAAGCACATGTCTTGTCTCTCCTGCTTCTACTTCCCTAGAAGCCTTATGCCTGGTGCTCTGCAAATGACAGTGTTGCAGGAGCAATTCCCCCAGCAATGTGACAGTCACTTGGCGCAGGCTCTGCTGGGGGAAGGGCACTCCGGAGAATGGGGGAAAGCCCTTTCTATAGGCCCAGCCACCTCCACCTCGCTGGCCTCTACCAGCTCTCTCTTGGGCCCTTGCAATGGCCAAAGGCCTCCCTAGTCTTCCCATCCTCTGGGCTCACCTATTCCAGGTCCTGTGTCCTGCCCCCAGCAGCCCCTCCCCTCCCCTCCTCTCTTCTGTTTCCTTTCTGCAGCAGAACTTTAGCATGGAGCAGAAAATGACCTGCTTCCAGATCTTGGGCAAATTGCTGTCCCTTTCTGAGCCTGTAAAATGGAGATGGCTTGAAGATCCCATTCAGTGCCTCCTTTTAAAGGTCAGCAAGTCCAGTAGGGGAAGGTGTTTGGGAGAACTTGGTGGGTGTGGGGGCAGCCAGGAAAAGTTTCTCCCCTCAGACCAGGCAAGGCTTCTTTTTCATTGCATCCTTTGGAAACCCTGGGAGCATAAGGGGCCCAGGCATAAACTCGGGCATAGGGCATAGGGCTCTTCAAAGCTTGCCCTAGAATTCCTCCCTTCTCTTCCAGACCAACTGCTTTGTCTTCAGGGTCTTGACCTGGGCCTGGGATGAGTTCCTCCAGTGCAGGGCTACAAGGCTATCTCCTAGGTCATGCTCCAGTGGAAAGAGCCCTAGGCTGGGAGTTAGGGAACCTGACTCCTCCACTCACTAGCTGAGTGACCTTGGGTAAACTGCTTTTCCTCTCTGAGCCTTGGTGGGCTGCTTGGCAAATGAGGCTCCTTTGCCTCACTCACAGGGCTAGGGTCAGAACCAAATGAGATAAAGGAGGTGACAACACTTGGAAGCCAGCCACGCAGTGCAGCCACATAACGGGCCCTCATCATCTCTTAGTTCTGGGCCAAGAAAAAATGTGTGTTAAGAGGTAGGGGTGGTGGGGAAGGCCTCTGGGCTTCCACATGGCCCACAGAGCCCAAGGCTCTAGGAGCAGATGTGAGTGGGAAGAGGGGTGGGGGGCTCTGGCCCATTTACTATACTAGCTGCTTCCTGTTACACAGGAAATCAAGTACAATAAGCTCCCCCCCCACCCCAGAGGTATGGGGAAGGGGAAAAACCTAGCACAACTCGCCGTTTCTGGTTCTGCTGTCTAGGATGTTCTCCTGCCTTACCTTCATGCCCCTCTCTTATAGGAGTTGGCTTTCCTGATCTCAACTTCTCACTGCTCCCTTCCCTGATATTACTCTGATGACTTCGAATATATCTCAGAACTTATCTCAGAGGACCACAGATCGTGACCTTGGATGGGTGGTAGAGGTCATAAAGTACAATCTGTTCATTTTACAGATGAGAAGACTGAGGCCCAGAGAGGCAGATTGTAAACCAAGGTCTTCCTGACTGCACCACATCAAGCTCCCTCTGATGGACTATGTACATACTGGATGTAGCATAGCCCTCTCCCCTAGAATATAAGCTCCCTGAGGGCAGTGCACGGTGGAATTTTGTCTTTCCACTCTCCAGTGCACAGTAAATGCTAATAAAGGCTTGTTGGGTGACTAAGAAGCTTTTAAGGCCCTTCAAAGCATTTTCAACCCTAGAAGGGTTTACTCTAGTGCTGGGGAGTCCTTCCTCTGGGGAGCCCATCTAGGCTGAGTGCTCTCTCCGGCTCAGGGTCAGGGGAATATCAGTGCAAAGCAGAGGGGCCACTGGGGGCCTGGGGGTTCGGAGGAGGGGATGCAGCTGAATCCAACCAGGGTCCCCAGCTGGGGACCAGAACTGTCTCACTGTCTGCCATCAGAGCCCTGATGCATTGTTTCCAGCAAAGCTGCTGGCTTTCTGTGCCTGGCTCAGAGAGGGCAGGCAGTTCTGTGAGAATGCAGTCTACTTGAACTTATATAATGGCAAGGAATGGCAAGGTGACTCTTCTTGACTGCAGATCGGTAGGGACTGGAAGGTGGGTCACATCTCACTAAAAGAGTACAAAATATTCATCATTGCTTAATCACTGGGTGAGGCCTGGTCCTTCTCTCTGTCTGTGGACTGGATCAGGAGGTCAGAGGGAATGGAGAAGGGGAGGAGGGGAAGGGAGAAGTTGTGTCCATGCAAGGTATCTTGCCAAGGGGCCTGCTCTTGATTGGCAAAAAGCCATCAGGACTCTAATGGCTCCAGATGCCCTGAAAATCGGTACCAACAATTATCCCAAAGCAAGGCTGGTTGGGTATGCCCATGGCTGGGTACACTGATGTTCTTTCATTTTGCTCAATTTCTTTGTGTTTCTATTGAAACCCATTTCTCTGTGAGGGTCATGAACTTAGAAGTGGAACAAGACCTGGGGTCAAATACTGACTTTGAGACTGTCACACCACCTCTCCAAGCCTCAGTTTCCTTATCTGTATTTTGGAATTATAATCCCCATTGTGAAGTGCAGTGTGGCATGGTGAATAGAAGGTGGATTCAAAGGGACCTGTATTCAAGTGCCACCACTGATCTATACTGGCCATGTGATAAATGCCCGAAACAGGATTGGAACCTAGGGCTTCCTGCCTCCAAATCCTGTGCCCTGCTCACTGTGCCAGGCTGTTTCATGCCATGCATGTGGCTGTGACTTGTCCAAAATTCAGCACTGCCGGATATTCAGGGGAGCTGAAAAAGACTTTACATGCTGAGGATTCCCTGGCCTGACTTTAGCCAGTCACCTCAGTGAGCCCTGCAAGGCTGTTCTGCATCCTCCAGGAGGCCTTTGGGAAGCCCCTTTGGGGGTTAGTGCTCTCTTTTTCTTTCTGCTCCTCATCTGATCCTGGATGCATTTATTTATCTGGGTCTAATTAAGAGAGAAGGGGGCACCTAGGTGGTGCAGTGGATAGAGCACTGGCCCTGGAGTCAGGAGTACCTGAGTTCAAATCCGGCCTCAGACACTTAACACTTACTAGCTGTATGACCCTGGGCAAGTCACTTAACCCCAATTGCCTCACTAAAAAAATTTTTTTTTAAATTAAGAGAGAAGGGAATGCTTTGGTTTTGTCTTGGGCCCCCTGTGGCACTCAGTGACTGGATCAGAATCAGGATCTTTCCCTGCTGCTGAGAAGGAAGAGGCCAGAAATCCTCCTTCAATCACCAGCAGGCAAAGCTGGGGCACTACAGTGCTTAGGGATCCTCGGGTTCATAGCCCTTTCTTCCCTCCCCAGTGGCCCTGTGACAATTCGGAAAGGACATAGGTGCAGCTGTCCAATTTCATTCCCTCTAAGTATTCTGAGGTTATATTATCTGCATGTAGAGGACCTCTGGGGATGAAAGGAGTCGCCTTTTTGGCAAGCTCCTCCTTTTCTAGCCCTTTCCCCATGCAAGGAACTTTTTGTCCCTTAAAGAGTGTATACCAGAATCCCCCCTTCTCACCTTACGGATGTTGGAGTCTTAGTGCCTTTCCTATTTGCTTTAAAGCTGAGTTCTAGTGCAAAGAGCCCTGGGCCTGGGGTCAGCAGACTGAACCTCTAGTCCTTGCCCTGCTACCTCCTGCCATGTGACCTTGGGTAGGTCCTTTTCCTTTCCTGGTCTCAGTTCCTTCCTCTGAACAATGAGGCATTTGAGACCCTTAAGGATCCAGTCCAGTGCTAAGAGTTGGTGTTCTTTGTAAAAGAGATCTCTGAGCAAATCTCAGAGATTTGCATACAGCAGGCACATACTAAATATTGGATGGTTGAACACTACCCACCTCTGAGTCAGAGGCTCTAGGTAGGTCTCCCTCAGAGCTCTTCCAAAGCAATTTGCCTCAAAGGAATGAAATGCATTTATTAAGCACTCACCCTGTGCCAGACACAAGTTAAGTGTTGGGAATAAAAATAAAAAAGCAAGAGAAACAGTTCCTTCCCTCAAGGAGCTTACATTCAGGGTGGAGGACACAATACATATAAGGCATTGGTGGTTAGGAAAGGATGCTTTGCTTTGGGGAGTCAGGGATGACAGGGGAATCATTTGACATGGCTTACAGAAGCAAAGGTAGCAGACCTTTGACTGGCTCTGTTCCTAGAGCAAAAGGTAGAAAATGTCTTGGGAGATGGGGAGTGGGGAGGAGGTGGTATATAGTATACATGCATGGTGTAGGGTAGGTGGGTGGATGGATGGGTGGGTGGGTGGGTGGATGGGTAGATGGATGGATGGAAGGAAGGATGGATAGAAGGGTGGATGGATGGATAGAAGGAAGGATGGATGGGTGGATGGAAGGAAGAATGGATGGAAGGATGAGATACAAAGCATGACTTTGGATTTAGAGCTGACTAGATATAGTTGGATGCATGAGCACGTATGAAAATTTTTCCTTCTTGCTAACTTAAATCTCTCTACCTGCAACTCAAGCCTACTACTTAACTTTCTGTCCTCAGCTGAGCTCTTGGATACTTTGTCATTCTTTTCCAAATAACTTTTTTATCAACTTGGAGACATGACATTAACAATCCATAATGCCTGTCAGATGTCACCAATGTTTTCAGTAGTTCACTCCTTTCATTTCTATAGCCTTAGGGGGAGTTGGTATTGTTTACTGCTTCCCCAAAGTAAGGAGAGCTAGAGCAACTTGTTATGAGGCCCCATACTGAGTCAGGAATAATAGTGGCTCTACTACTGGGGTCCTCATTCTCATAGCCTGGGGCTCTGTAATGAGAAGGAATATAAGGACATCCAGTGAATGAACAGCCCTTTGCTTAAACTCAAAGACAGAATCTAACACCTTGCACACAGTAAGCACTTACTTTTGGTTTAATTGAATTCATTCAATTGTCATACCCACTGAGAGATGATTCTCAAATCCATATGCCTAGACTTAATTGTTTCTCCTTAGCTCTAATCTGGCATCACCAACATCTCAAACTGAATAGCTTCAAAAGGGAACTCACTGAATTACCCCCAAAGCCTTCTCTTCTACAGGACACCACCATCCTTCCAGTCATCCAGATTCTCATCCTCTGAGTCATCTCTCCAACTTTTCACTATGCTACAGCAATCATTTTACAAGTCTTGTTATTTATACTTCCACAGTATCTCTTGTACCAGTTTCTCCCCCCTTCTCCCCCCCCATACCCACACAGTTACAAACCTAGTTTAGGTGAGAAGTGATGGCCTAGACTAGTGCCATACTTCCTAATTGGTCTCCCTGCTTCTAATTCATCTTCAGATAGGTGCTTAGTTAATATTCCTATGACATATGTCTGATTAAAGGTATAAACTTAGACAAAGAAGAGAGAAAACTTATGGTAGACTTAGAGAATGGTATACTTAGCAAACCTCTGAGAAGCAGCAAGGAAAATTGAGATGATTAAGAACCTCAATAAAGTAGCAGGATACAAAACAAATCCACAAAAATCATTAACATTTCCGTTCAGTACTAACAAATCCACAAAGAGCTGGTAAGAGAAATCCCATTCAAAATCAATGTATAACATATCCAGGCATTAACTTACCAAAACATACCCCAGATTCATAAAATACAACATTATAGAAAGAAAGGAAGACAAATAATTGAAGAGAAATTCACTGCTCATAGTTAGGCTATCTCAATATAAAATGATATTACAAATTTCATTTACAGAATTAATGTTATGCCAACTAAATTATTGGAGGATACTTTATAGTACTGGACAAAAATTCATTTAGAGGAATGAAATGTCTAGAATTCCAAAGGAAATAAAAAAGGAAAAAGGACAAATCAAGGGGCATGATATTACCAGAACTCAGATTACATTTGAAAGCAGTAGGCCAGTAGTCATTCGAGACTATTTGGTACCAGGAAAAATCCCCCACAACCCCCTTCTCCCTACAACCTCAGAAAGGCAGATCAGTAGAACATATTAGATCGACAACAAGCTAAAGAAGTGAAAACAGTCGTCTGGTGTTTGAAAAACCCAAGAATATAAATTGCTAGGGGAAGGACTCCCTTTTTTATAATAACTGTTGTAAAAACCAGAAAGCCGTCTGGGAGAAACTAGGTTTAGACCAACATCTTCTAACCAACACCATAATATGAGCTAAATGGATACATGGATACATGACTTGAATATAAAAGGTCATATCATTAAATAAAATTAGAAGAAAACAGAAGTACTTTTTGCAACTCTTACCAGTGGGGAGAATTCTTAGCCAAGGAAGGGCTAGAAGAAATCATAGAATGCGAAAGAGACAATTCATATTACATAAAAAGGTGCTGCATGAATAAAAAGAGAGAGAATAAGAAGAGAGACCATAGAGTTGGAAAATATTTGCATCAAATATCATTGATAAAAGTCAAACATCCAAAATATGCAGAAAATTAGCATAAAATATATGACACCAAGAGCTATTCCCTAATAGCTAAGCAGTGAAAGGGTATGAGTCATTTTCAAAACAATTGTATGCTCTTTGATGTCCACATAAAAATGCTCCAAGTCCCTCAAAATAAGAGAAATGCATATTAAAACAAGTTTGATATTTCACTTCACAGTTTGCAAATTGTCAGAGGAACCAAAAAAATGACAACAGTCAATGGTGGATAGATTGTGGGATAACAGGCACACTAATACATTGTTAGTGAAGCTGTGATGTGGTCCAAGAATTTTGGGAAACCAATTTGAAATTTTGCATGAAAAAGTGACTAAGCTATCTATACCCTTGGTTCCAGTGATCTCCCACCACTGTGTACATTCACCAAGGACATCCAAGGCAGAAATGCAGGTCTAATATATCAAAATCCATTCCTAGCAGCACTTTTTTGGTAGCAAACCAAACAAGCATACAAACAAAAACCAACTGGGAACAAAGTTCCCACTAACTGGGGAATGGTTGAAAGGACAGAACTGACATTGGATTTGAAGCCAGAGGGACCTGGTGCATCTCTTAGCCCTGGTAAGAATCCAGGCTCTGCCACTTCCTCCCTGTGTAACCTCAGCCAAGTCACTTAACTACTCTGAGCCTTGCTCTCATTTTCTATAAAAGAGGGAGTCCCTTCCAGTGGTGGATCTCTGATTCTATGAACTATAGTTTATGGATATGATGGAAAATTATTGTGGTCACTTTATCTTGTGTTTTCCCTTGGAAGTAACTGTGATTTAAACACATTTCAGCAGCATCCGGAAAATGTTTTGGTTTGTTCCTGATTGTGTCACTCCCCTACTTGCAATCCTCAATGGCTCTTTTTTGATTTTAGGATAAAATACAAACTTCTTAGTCTGGCATTTTAAGCCTCTCATACTCTGGTTTCCACCTACCTTTGCAAACATTTCATATCACTCTTTTTTTGCACACATTCTCCCTTCCAGCCAAACCGGCTTCTCCCACTCATTCCCCAACCTTGACTTGCCATGATTTACTACCATATCCAGGTTCTTCTTCGTACCTTCCTCTTTGGATCCCTAGCTTCCTTCAAGACATAGTTCAGAAGTCACCTCCCCGGGAAGTACTTGGACTAAGGGGCACTGGAGGACGGGGGGAAGGGAACTTCACAGAAGAAGAGTGAGGTCTTTAAGGGTGGAGAGGATTTGAATGGTCAGTTCAGAAGGGAGGGAGGCCTTTCCAATGTGGTGATTGTGAAAGTACGAAGTGGGAAACCATCGTGTTGGGGCAACAGTAAGGCCAGATGAGTTTGGCAGAAGTTGAGGCTGGGCTTCACTTGGGAGCAATGGAAGATGAGGCTGAAAAGGCACATGGGGCCAGACTGGACTCTGTTGTGTCAGCAATGGGGAGCCAGTGAATGTTCTGAGATGATAGTTCTTAGGTGTTGCATTGAGTTCTGGACTTGGAATCATAAGGAAGACATGAGCTCAAATCCTACCTCAGACACTCAAAAGTTGTGTGATCCTGGGCAAATCACTTAGCCTTTTTTGGCCTCAGTTTCTTTATCTGCAAAATGGGGCCAACAAAATACCTGTTTTGTAGGGTTGTCATGGGGATCAAATGAGATCAGGCCTGAAAAGCACTTTGCAAAACTTAAGGCACTATAGAATTGTGAGCTTTTATTATTTCTGATGCCTGTGAAAGCAGCCCCTTCAGATGGATCAGAGAAGCCTCCAAACATGAGGTCTGGAAGTGGGTTAAGAGGCTGTTGCAACAGAGTTCAGGAGAGGATGAGGATGAGGGGCCACACTTAGGTTGGCGACCACAGTGATGAAGAAGAGAGAGAATGCAATAAACCGACTCTTTGAGGACAGAGGGCATTTCATTTCCTTTTGTCTCCCCAATGCCCAAGCACAGTGGCTGGCCTACAGTAGGGGTTTAATAAATGCTAATTGAATTCAAGGGAAGAGGGGACTGAGTGAATGTGAAAGCCAAGGGGGAGGTGAGAGATGAGCAAGATTTCGAGCCCAGGAATGGGAAGAAAGCTAATATCCTGAACAGAAATATTTTCTTGGACTGTCAAGGCCTTGACTGGCATTTCTTCTGAGAAAGGATGGATCTTGGGGGATATTTGCTATGAGCTGCTCAAGTCCATGTCAAAGCTTTGAACCTTAGAGGCCAGGAGTTGGAAAGGCCTGGAGGAGTCACCTCATCCATTTCTCAGACTTCAGGCAGGACTAATTTGACAGATGAAAATGGATGCACTTTCTGTAGAACCATCTCTTTTGGGGCTCCCCTTTCTTAGCAATCCAGCGCAGGGTTTTTATTCTTCTCCCTTATGACTTGGTGTCTCTGTCTCTCCCCTACTAGTCTTTTTGGCCTGGGGACATGAGCAGCATTTCAACCATCCCCTCCGTCTGGGCCTCGGGTTGCTTTTCCATAGAGCTGAAGATCATACTTTGGAGTGGGTTTTTTTTGGGGGGGGGGAGTTGCAAAGAAGCAATTTGGCCTTTTGACTAGGACAGAGTGAGAATTATTTTGTCTTCTCACATAGGGTTTGGGATTGGTTAAGTGTATACACTAATGAATGAATGCCTTGAAGTCACAGTGAAACAGGAGGAAGATATATGGGAGATGAAAGGGAAAATGTCAGGCAGTATATAAAAGGCTACTTCGGGTTTATTAAGTGTGCTTTCCTTTCAAAAACCTCTACAATAATTAATCACCTCATCTACACCACCCCCAGCTCTGGAAATTCTATAGCCATATAGCTAAGGGAATAAATTGAGAGGGGCAGCTAGGTAGCGATGCAGTGGATAGAGCGCCAGCCCTGAAGTCAGGAGGACCTGAGTTCAAATCAAAACCTCAGGCACTTACTAGCTGTGTGACCCTGGGCAAGTCACTTAACCCTGATTGCCTACAGAAAAAGAGAGTAAACTGAGGCAGAGAAGAGAATGGTAGATCTTGGACTTAGTGATCTTGCCATTTAAATTGAATAGTGATTTTTAAAATACTTCTACTAACTTGTGGAGGCAGTGCCAGACTGGAGGACTGGACATGAAATCACTAAATACCTCCTCTGATATTGTGTGGCCCTAGGTAATCAGCTAACCTCCACACACCTGAAGCATCTATGACTTAGCTATGATGCCATCCATATTGGTAGAAGGAATGCTTTCACTTGGCATTCCCTACACTGACTTTCTATGTCCATGTTCATGATCTCAACGGATCCTCACAGCAATTCTAGAAGGAGGAAAAGCATGGACTATAGACCCATTTATCAAATCAAGAAACCCAGGAATAAAGAGGATGACTTGTCTAAGGTCACACAGCTAGTTAGCTTTCTCCCTCTATCTTGAACTCCTACTACTTTACAGATAGAGACACCAAAGAGGGAAGTATGTTGCCTCTAAGGTTAGCTCTGTGCCCCCATCACCAACCTGGCTGGGAAGTAAATGGAGAAATTGCACAGAGTGGAAACCACAGAGCTGGCCGCTACAGTGACAGATGCTCACAGCCCTTTCAGAAGATCCCTTTTGGAAGCACACTGGCTAATTCAAGTCCCTGTTATGGGCTGTAAGTTGTCATCCTTAGAGAATGAGTAATCGACCATCCAGATTGATACCTTCTGCTTATCTCATGACTTAGTGCCTGGAAGAATTTGCTCAAATTCAAATCAATCTATTAAGCAATTATCAAGCCCCCTACTATGTGCTAGGCATTGTGCTCAGAACTGGGGCGGGGGGGGGGGACAAAGACAAAAATGATCTCTTCCCTCAAGAAGATTACATTTTGCTGGGGAGAATTAACATATACACAGATAAGTCAACACAAAAAGTGTGCAAAGTAAATAGAGGGGAATTTCAGGGGCTGGAGGCTTCCCCCCACTGACACCTGGGGAAAATGAGGAAAGGCCTCCTCTTATATATGAGAACAGGTGACCAGAGCTGGCAGAAAGAAGATAGTTCCTTTCTCCCTGGAGTGGACTGAGCTCAAAAAGCACATCCCCATTTTCATCTAAAGGGGAAGAAAGCAACCAAAGGCATGGATAAGTTGAAGTGGCTTGATCAGGGACTGCTGGAGAGGCAACTTGGCATAGAAGACCATGCTGAGGTCAAATTCCACCCCTGAAACTTACTAGCTATGCTACCAAAAGCAAAGCATGTCTCCCAGACTCAGTTTCTTCATCTGTAAAAATGGGAATAATAATAACTCTGGTACTTACCTCAAAGGGTATAGATAGATAGCTATAGCTATAGATAGCTTAACAACCATGTTATACCTTCTCTTTATGGGAAGAAACAGGACCAAGTTGGCTTATCTGACAACCCCATCTCCTCTACCCTCAATCTTTCCTTTGGGGTTGGGGGGCAGAGGAGAGAAGGAAAGATGAGCTTAGTGAGAGAGCCTTTTTAATCAAGTTTGCTCAGTGCCAAATCCTCTCATCTTCTAGAGCCCATCCCACCTAAATCCGCCCCTAAAGCCCTGGGAGGGGGCTCTAGACTGCCACTGGTCTGGCCAGGCAAGGCCCTGGGCTCCTGTTTTCTTCTATCCCCCTCCCCCGCAAACACACATACACACACTGAGCTGGTGCCAAGCTCCAACAGCTCCTGGCCCTGGTAATTCTTTAGATCACTTTCTTGCTTGCCCATGTTGCAAGAGCATGTGTCTGCTGGCTAAGCCTTTGCTGCTGCCTTAAGGAGCAGAGCAGGTCCCAAGAAGGTCATGCTAATTGCTGCTGCCTCCCAGGTCTGCCCTTCTTAGGCTGAACCCTGGCTTGTTCATTGGTTGGAAAGGGGCCGACTTCCAGAACTTCCCCAACATGGCATCTCTCTCCACTGCTAACCCTCTAAAAGGCAGTAGGATGCAGTGGGTGGGGACTTGGGCTCCGGAGAGCCCTTAGATAGAGCACTAGCTCTGATACTTCATAAGACTGCCAAAGGAGAAGGGAGGATCCCCCACTTAGGAGCTCCTGACTCTGGCTAGTTCACTGACCTTGCTGGGGTTGTCGGAGGCAAACACTCTGTGACCCTCGGAGAGGAGTTACAGGTATTCTTAGTAAAAGACTCTTCGGGGGTCTGGGCCACAGGAACCGAACCCTGGGCCAAGGAAACAATCCTTCCATCTGTCCTTCTGTCTTGATAGGGGAGGGACCAGAGGAAAGGGAAGCAGGAGCTGAGGTTGGCTCCAGGTGGGGTGTGGAAGGCACGGGGCAGAGAGATGGGGGTAAAATGAGTGGAGAAGCTAGATCCCCCTTCTATCCATTGAGCTATCCGAGGGCTCTTCTGAACAGCCAAGCCAGCCTAGGGCCGAACTGGGAAGGTGGACTTTGTTTTCTGCTCCTTCCCCACCCCAGATAACCAGGGCTCATCGGCTGTACCACCAAGTTCCTTGGACAGTGCCGGTGCTATTGTCCTCTTTCTCCCCTTCCCTATCAAAGCCTGCTCTGGGGGTCACACGGAAAGGACCGAATTAGCTCAATAAACAAACATTTTAAAAAATATATATTTTAAATATATAATTATAAAATAAAATAAAAATTATATTAAAAATATACAACTTTGTATTAGGTCCCAAGACAGGCAAAAGACATCCCTGCCCCCCCCTCAACAGAACTTGCTCTTGATCAAAGATGTTAATGCTTGTTCCAATCTAATCAAGCAATCATTAAGCGTCTACAATATGCCAGTATCATGGGCCACCCCTGGGCTAGCTCTGTTGGTAAAACTCCAGGCACCCTTGGGAAGCTGGCTAGGGGTGTGGGAGCAGGCAGGGGGCTGAGAAAGTAGTAAGGGAGTACTTTGGAGATGGGCACAGATGGGCCTTTCTCAAACTTTCCAATTGATTTTCTGTGGGTGGGCCATGCATTCACCTATAGGCTAAAGTCCTCTCTGGTCCCTGGCTCCCTATTCCAGGATAGTAGTGCCCAGCTGGCATGGAGACAAAGGGAAAGGCCTGAGTCGTCCATCTTAGAGCTGCCTAAGTGGATTCTCAGTGGCCCTTTGAGGGACTGTTGTAATGAAGGATCTGCCCCAAAGGTTACTCGGTAGGTCCAAGTCTGGTGTCCTTGGGCCCCCAAAGTGACTGCAACCCCCTTGGTAAGAGCCACTTTCTCACTTATGAACCTGTCTTTGTTTTGCATCATTTTGACTCAAGGACTGCTGAGATGTTTGATTAGCTACATGCAAGAACAAGACAGCAAGGGAGACTAAGGCTTGCAAATTCCTGGAGACTTGACTATTGATTGGGTCTCAGGGACTCTTGCAACTTCAGTCCTCTTGATCAAGGCCTTACTGAACCTTTGGGCTCTCAGACACTCCCCACCCAGCCACCCAGTGTCACAGCCTTCTACCTCCCTAGGAGTTGGTGAACAGATTTCCAGGGGGGGAAACCCAAGAGACATCTGGGATTCCAGAACCTGGGGCAAGCTAAACCAAGTAGCTCCTCTGCTCAAAAAGCCTTAGTGGATCTTTGTTGGCCCTGGGATCCAATAGGACTTCTTCTTGGGCACCAAAAGCCCCACCCAGTCTGGATCCAGCTGGTCTTCCTAGGCTGATTTCACATTATTTCATTATTTCTCCTGCCCCTCCCCCACCCCTACTTTGTGTTCCAGCCAAGCTGGCTGACTTGCTGTTTTCCAAAGATGGCCTTCCCCCAGGGCTGGAATGCCCTCCCTCCTTAACCCTATCTTCAGGAATACCTTGCATTCAAGCCTCTGCTCAGTCTTTGTCTTGGGGCAGTAGACAGAGCACTGGCCCTAAAGTTGGGAGGACCTCAGTTCAAATGAACCTCAGACACTTAATAGCTGTGTGACCCAGGATAAATCACCTAACCCCAATTGCCTTAAACATCCTGGGCCATCTCTAGTTGTCCTGATGTCTATCTTGCCATTGGACCCGGATGGAGCCCTGATGTTATGGTCCTCTTCAGGAATGAAGGACAAACAATGACAACAGTCTCGCCTCTAAGAGCTCCTCTCCAATGAAAAGGACTTTTGGTATTTACTTTGTGTGTGTTTTGCATTTATCTGTGATCTGGCCTGTCCTGGATGACAGCAGCTCCCCAATGCAAGGACCACTTCACTGAGTGAAACACAGAGCTGGGAACATAGCAGGCCCTTCAACCAATAGAAAAGAGGGATTTGAACTCAACTCCCAGTACTTTTTTTTTGCGGGGCAATGAGGGTTAAGTGACTTGCTCAGGGTTGCACAGCTAGTAAGTGTCAAGTGTCTGAGACCAGATTTGAACTCAGGTCCTCCTGAATCCAGGGCCGGTGCTTTATCCACTGCAGTGCCACCTAGCTGCCCCCCTCCTCCCGCCCAAAGCAGGACCAGGACCAGGGATAGGGACAGGTCAATAACATTAAGCATGCCCGTTTTTTCCTGACTTGAAATGACATAACTCTATTATTATTGTTTAGCCTATACTTCTTCAGCTTCTCTCTAAGGGCAGAGCAGTCTAATTAATGTCATTAAAAAGGGCACAGCTTGTTCTTAGCAAACACTGGTTGGCCCCTAGTGATCACTGCTTCCTTTTCGGAGTGTGTCTAAGTAACCTTTATTGACATCTTTTGTTTTTATGTCATCACTGGATCTCCCCTCGCCCAAATGAGCAACCCCTTGTAGCAAAGGAAAACAGTAAAAGCAAGTGACCCCAGTGATGGTATGTGTGCACATGTACCACAATGTTGCCCTGTTCTGTCACACCAGGTGGTCTGCTTAATCTTTTGTTCTTGAGTTTGGCTAGGAATGTGCATGGAGCTCGATGATCTCTAATGGTCACATTCCCCCTCCCCTCTCTTTGCCCTGTTTGCCTATCCCATAATTCTTGTTTTGCATTAGTATTCAAGGTCTATCTAGATGGTGGTCCTGTGATCATGGCTGGAAGGTCTTTCTTTCAGTCCCCTCAGGGGGCATACAGCCAGGCCAGAGGACTGGAGCTCATTTAAAGAAGTCAGAAGATCAGTAGCTCTTGGCTTATCTTGCTTTTCAATTCCTTCTTAACTGTGTGTTTTTTCTATAATTTCCAGGCTGGAGAACATTCTTCTACATAGAGAAGATAAGACCAAAAAAAAAAAAAAAAAGAGCGGAGTGATGCTGATTTCTTTCTGTCATCTGTTAACAGTACACCATCTGCCCCGAACAACAGTGGCTCTATCTTTTTCTTGTTTTTCTTGCTCCAAACATAGCTTTAACCCCCACCCCCACCCCAACCCTTTGGCATCCTCAGCAGCTTTAACAATCCTCAGCCCATCCTGGTCTTTGGTCTGCCCAATGACACGGTTACAAGTCTGTGCCACTCTTCTAGCTATTCTTATATTGGCAGAACCATTTGGAATGTCAATTCCCTGCTGGGTACCATGGGCTTGAGTTTCCTTTTTATTGGTATCATATGTCATTTCCCCCAATAACCCTGTTTTATAACCTTGCAATAATTCTAAGACTCTTTCCTCATCCATCTAGTTGCCAGTCCATATTGTTGCCACTTTTCTGATATCTTGCAGATGCATACACTTTTCTTCACTCCCACTCCCCCCTCCCCATAGGAACATTGTTCTCACCTGGACTATTTTAATAGCCTTTTAAGTGATCTTATTGCTTCCCATCTTGCCTTTGTCCAGGCTTTCCCCCATGGAATGGCCTCTCTTCTCATGACCACCACTTCCTTTAAGGCTAAGCTCAAATCTGACCTCTGTATCACTCAAGGCCTAGGTAGATTCCCAATTATTCCCCACCCCCTGCCCCCTGCTCAGTTGATAGTGCCTACTACCACTGAAAGTACTTTGTAATGAAATTTATATTTTATATTTACTTATTGTTTTACATGCAAGTTTTTCTTCCCTCCCCTTTTGACCAAAAGCTCCTTGCAGGCAGGGACTTCTGTCTGTCCTCCCAGTGCCTAGAACATAGTAGGTACTTAAGAAATGCTTGTTGACTGAATGTATCATCAGCCTCCTTGTGTTTGCCTAGTCTGGCCCCACTTCCTGGACCGTGTGGCCTCACTTCCTGGACTGCCCTCCCTCATCCTGAATGCCAGAATCTCTCCCTTCCTTCAAGGCCAATTCCTCCAGAAAATCTTTAAGGAATCTCAGAACTGGAAAGGAATTCAGTGGCCAATTGGCCCAACCTGCTGAAGAGCAAGAATCCCTCCCACACTATCCTCGACTTGTAGTCATCTGGCCTCTTCTTGAAGACCTCTAGTGATGGGGAACCCATTTGCTTCTGAGGCAGCCCATTCCACTTATGGAGAAATACATGATGGGAAATGTTTCCTGCTATCAGCCCTCAATCTCTTTGGATTTTCTACCAATTCTCCCAGTTTTCCCCTCTGCTGTTCAAGCACAACAGGTCTAGTGACTATTTAACAATGGGGAAAATAGTAATCACCCCCAGCTCTACCCCCTAATCTGTGCTGACTCAAGGCTAAACGGCCCTAGGTCCTTCAACGGGTCTTCATCCAGCATGACCTCAAGGCCCTTCACCATCCTTCTCCTCTTCTGGACCATCTCCAGCTGATGGATGTCTTTCCTACCATGAGGTACCCAGAACTGATAATTATAGATGTCCAGAGTAGGGTACAGCAAGTAGGGTAGCCCTAACCCTGGGCACTATGTCTCTCTTAATAAAGCCTAAGACTTCATTAGCTTTTTTTGGCTGCCATTATCACACCGATGACATATGGAGTTTGTGGTTCCCTAAAATCCTCAGATCTTTTTTATAACAACTGTTGTCTGACCATAGCACCCATCCCCTACCTATCCCCATCAGTCAGCTATGTGGCACAGTGGATAGAGCACTGGGTCTGAAGTTAGGAAGACCTGAATTTAAATCTGGCTTCATACCCTTACTAGCTGTGTGACCCTGGGCAAGTCACTTAAGTTCTATTTGCCTCAGTTTCCATATTTACCAAATGGGGATAATAACACCTACCTCCCAGGGTTGTTATGAGGATGGAATGAGATACTAATTATAAAATGCTGAGCACAGTGCCTTGCGCATAGTAAGTGCTATGTAAATGTTAGCTATTATTATTATACTTGTGAAGGAAAGTAGGAAGGTAAGGGGATAAGAGAAGGGAGTGGCGCTGACAGAAGGGAGGGTGGATTGGGGGAGGCAAGAGTCAAAAAACACTTTGAAGATGGACAGGGGAAAGGAGAGAGAAAATAGGATGAATGGGAGAAAGAAGATGGAGAAAAATGCATAGTAATCATAACTGGGAAAAATATACATCCAGTTTCTTTGATAAAGGCCTCATTTCTCAAATACACAGAGAACTGAGTGAAATTTATAAAAATAAGAGCCATTCCCCAATTGATAAATGGTCAAATGATATGAACAGGCAGTTTCAGGCAAAGTAATCATAGTTATCTATAGTCATATGAATAAATGCTCTAAATTGCTATTGATTAGAAAAATACAAATTGAAACAACTCTGAGCTACCATCCACATCTATCAGATTAGCTAATATAACAGAAAAAATGATAAATGTTAGAGAGAAAATGGGAAAATTGAGACACTAATGCACTGTTGGTGAAGTTGTGAGCTGATTCAACTATTCTGTAGAACAATTTGGACTATGTCCAAAGGGCTATAAAACCTGCATATCCTTTGACTCAGCAATACTAGTACTAGGTCTGTATCCCAAAGAGATAAAAAAAACAAGGAGGGGCAGCTAGGTGGTGCAGTGGATAGAGCACCGACCCTGGAGTCAGGAGTACCTGAGTTCAAATCTGGCTTCAGACACTTGACACTTAGTAGCTGTGTGACCCTGGGCAAGTCACTTAACCCCAATTGCCTCATCCAAAACAAAACAAAACAACAAAAAACCCAATAAGTAAAAGGACCTATAATGTACAACAAACATTTATAGCAGCTCTTTTTGTGCCAGCAAAGAATTGGAAATTGAGGGGGTGCCCAACAATTGGGGAATGGCTGAACAAGTTGTGTTATATTATTGTGATGGAATACTATTGTGCTGTAAGAAATGATGAACAGGGTGTTCTCAGAAAAAAACATGGAAAGACTTACATGAGCTGATACAAAGTGAAATGAGCAGGACCAGGAGAACATTGTACATAGTAATAGCAACATTGTACAATGATTAACTGTGAATGACTTAGCGATTCTCAGCAAAACAATGATTGAAGACAATTCTGAAGGACTTATGATGAAAAATGCTATCCATCTCTGGAGAAAGAACTGATGAGTCTGAATACAGATCAATGCATACCTTTTTTACTTTATTTTTCTTGGTTTTTTCTTTGGTCTGTGTTTTCCAAAATGGACTGCACACATGTATAACCTATAATGTGTATTGCTTTCTCAGTGAGAGAGGGAGGGGAGGGAGGGAAGAAAAGAATTTAGAACTCAAAATTTAAAAATGAATGCTAAAATTATTTTTACATGTAATTGGGGAAAAATCAAATATTAAATTAAAATTATAGTTGTGAGGTTTTTATATAAAGTTAAGACTTTATCTTTATTTCTATTAAATGTAATCTTAGATTCAGCCCAATCTATATAGAAACTTTTGTGAATCTTGATTTTGTCATCCATGTAACTTATCACTTCTGTAATTGTGTCATCTGAGACTCTTACAAGTTGATGTTAAACCCTTAAGGACTACTTTGTTGGGTAGGCCAGTCCAGTTTGCATTCCACCTAAAAATTCTATGGTCTAGGCCCCATCTTGATAGTTTACCCACAAAAGAACATCCAAGTCTATCATTGGTTTGACTGAGATCTTGGTAAAGGTTAAGTAGAGCATTCTCCTGATCTAGATAGGAAAAAGAGGTAATTGAGTTAGCTTGGCATGAACTGTTCTTGAGGAAGCCACCCTAGCTCTTTTTAATCACCGATTAATTTCCTGGACATTGACTACCCCTCTATTTAATAAGGTTTTCTAGAGTTTGATCAGGAATTGGGATCAACAACTGTGAAAAACTTAGCTCTTCTCAGCAATACAATGATCCAAGACAATTCCAAGAGACTCATGAGAAATAACCCAGAGAGAAATAACTATGGAGCCTGAATGCAGATCAAAGCAGACTGTTTTCACTTTATTTGTTGGTTTTTTATTTCTTGTGGCTTTTCCCTTTTGTTCCTATTCTTATTTAACAACATGACTAATAAGGAAATATGTATAACATGGTTGTGTGTGTGTGTGTGTGTGTGTGTGTGTGTGTGTGTACACACAAACCTATATCTGATTGCTTGCCATGTTGGGGTGGGGAGGGAGAAAAATTTGGAACTCAAAATCTTACAAAAATGAATTTTGAAAACAATCTTTACATGTAATTGGAAACTAAAATACTACCGAGGAAAAAAGGAATTGGTATCAAGCTCACTGGCCTATGATTTGCAGATGCCATACTATTATTTTTTCTTTCTTTTCTTTTGTTTTAGAAAATCAAGACATTTGCCCTTTTCCAGTCCTGTGGCATCTCTCCTATTCTCCATGATCCTTCTAAGACCCACAACAGTGGCTCAGCAGTGGCCAGAAGTAAGCGTTCCAAGCATCATTATACTCATTTCATGGGCGATGAAATTGAGACTTGGAAATATCTGCCCTATGGTCACACAGCATGTGCCAGTGGGGCAGAAGAGAGAGTACTGAAGTTGGGGTCAGAGGGTCCCAGCTCCTTTTATGGTAGAGGAGAGATTAGATGACTTCCAAGGGTCCTTCTAGCTGCAAATCTCTGTTCCTAGGAACCTAAATCCTCCTGCCCCCAAATTCAGCACTCCTTCCATCATGCCATGCTACCCAAATAAGGCCTCCAATTCCCCAGCAAGGTGAGTGGAGGGAATATCATCATCCCCATTTTAGAGATGAGAATCACCTGGGCTCAGGAGAAAACAAGCAGCTCATTCATGATGGTGGCAGAAAGAGGCCGAGAATTCACATCTCCCGACTCCCCAACAAAGGCAATGTTCCGTAAGATCTCTGTTGTTCAAAGGGGGGAAAGAAGAGCGAATCTCAGAATCTCGGCTCAAGTGCCGAGCAGATTGGAATTGGTGCATACCGCATTCGACTGTGGTGACACAAGGAAGAGGCAAATGTGTAAATACTGAAGCCCAGAAAGGAAACCGACAAATGCCTTCATTTTACTCTAATTATATTCCTGGTGAACGAGTCATCTGCCCCCATTAGCAGTGGGGGCCCGGTGGCAGGTGGCACAATCCATCCCTAGAGGAGAATGCCCTGAGTTCCCATATTTAGTGGAGCAGGGAGGAGGTTCAGTCAATATTTTCAGTTGCCGATTACTGTAATCAAGGCCTAGGGGGATTACTCTTCATAATGGACTCTCCCCCCCCCCCCAAGGACTTCTATTCATGAAACTGTGTTTATGGTGCTTCCCTGCTTCGGGCATTAGACTCCCTATATAAAGTCTTTCCAGGGTTGGACAAAATGGTCTCTAAGGTCCTTTCTGGCTTTGATGTGGTTGAGGGGGGTAGGAAGGACAATGAGGCACCACCACTGGTCTACATCTTAATGTCTAAGATTTCTGGCTATAGATGACGACAGCCAAAGACTACCTTCCAAGAAGGTTAAGACAAGAGGTAAGACTTCTGGGATTGGAGCATGTATAAAATAGCATGGGAAGCGACTTCAACTGCATTTGAAAAAACTCTTAATGATACACCTATTGTATACAAGGCACTGAGCTATTCTCTATGAAGACAAAAATCAGACAGTCTCTGCTTTTAAGGAGCTGGTGGAAAGAGCAGCATGACCACAGGTGAACAGGGTTGGAGGAAGACCGTGAAGGTGTCACTAGTGGCTTGGCCAAGAGATGGCTCCAAGGAACGGCCCTATCCCAGGGGCCACTGGTGGTGGTTCTCCAAAAGAGCATGTGAGAGAGATGCTGGTAGGATAAAGGAGACCTTGTGGATGTGCCGGGGAGGCAGAAGGGTAACCAAGGTCGCTTCCCTAGGTGTAGCCTGGCTTCTGCACTCTGCTATCCTGTGTCCATGGACTTCCTATCACTACTGCGCTAAATGGGAGAGTGTGAGTGTTCACTGCCAAGGACCGAGCAGCTTTGCCTAGAGGGGCCCATTCCTCTGATGGTCCCAGAATATGCTGGAGAATTGCCTTTGGCTTCTAAGCAGGCTTAGGGCTGCTGCCCACCAGGGAGGCAACAAAAAATTGTCAAGTAAGGGCCCAGCTGGCATCAATCTGTGCCTATGGGCAAGCAGCAGAGTGTCTTCCATCACTTCTACAGTCACCTCCTACCTGAATTCTTCTCCTTGGGAAAGATCAAGTCCTGCTAAACTATAGGAGAAACTGAGAGTGATCAGGCAGCAGGACCCTGGCATGTTGGAGTGATCACAGCCATTTTACAGATGAGGCAAGTGAAGTCCAAAACAAGGAAGTAGTGTGCTCCAGGGTCATAGATCAGGTCCCTAGTGGAACCATGACTTGAACCTGGATCATTGCTCTTTCTGCTCCACCATAAACAAAACCTGTAATTGCTCTCATGTCATTCTGACTCTAGTTTGTGGTCTGATCATAGACTGATGGGTTCCTGAAGCTTTAATATTTAGCTTGGGTCTGAAGACACTGCTATTTTAGCTTGAGATTTGATCACAGTTTCACCATGGGCTTGTCTCATCATTTCTCTGCAGAGTGTGTATGCCTGTGTGTTCATGTGTGGTCATGCGTGTTCTTGTGTTTGTGTGTGTATGTGTGTGTGTGTTCTCGCACTTCACCTATGAGTTTCCAATTTGGAACTTCTCAGACATAGTGGCACATAGAATGAGGCTGTTTCTGACTGTGGTTTTGTTCCCATGAAATGATTTCACTAGGGACTCAGGTAATTCTTTCTTGAAGACTTGGTTTCAGGCTTCCTTTCTGTACAAATATATACTAGCATTGTATTCCTGAATCTCTCTCAGCAGATTCTATCAATGCAAAGCCAAATGTGATTTTGCACCAGTTAGAAATAGAACCTGCGGATTCAGACAATGTTCGTGGCTAGTGATTACTCTAAAAACCAAAACCACAAAACTGAAAAGCTTAAAATGAAAGTCATTGAATCCAGTTATTCAGAAAGACTTTCCAAGTCCTAACTCATCACAGTGGAGCTGGGCAGAGAAGCAAGGGACTAGGTCACCCCTCTGGCCAGGTGTCACATTGGGCTCAGAGAGGTTGGCTTCAGGACTGGAAAGACCAAGGTAAAGGAGGGAAACAGAGAATAGGTTCAAATTACAGGTATGGTCAGGACCAAGGGAATACATGGAAATCAGACCTTCAAATGTAGCAGTGGATCAAATTCAGTGAACATTAGGCCTGAAGGGATAAGAAATTGTAGATGTGATCAGTTCAAAGTTAAACAGGATTTAGGGGGAAAGAGGAGGGGAGGCTTAGGAGTTTGGCAAACTATGTGTAATGCTGCCCATAGATTGCTCCACATTTTTTTCAGGAGGGTTTTTAATATCTTTGGGTAAGCCATAGAACACCAAGGAGGTTGCATGATGAACAAATGTGCCTGAGTGGGGGTGTGTGGAGGGAATGAAAGGGAGGAGAACTAGTCTAGGAGTCAGTGGGCATGCATTCTAGTCCTAACCTACACGCAACTCAATGGGAGACCTTGGATAAGTGGCTTTCTGGTCTTAGTTGCCCCACCTGTATGAGGGGGGTTGGACTGAATTGCTAGGGTTCCTCCCACCTCCCTGAGTCTCCAATTCCCTACCAAGCCCTGTTTCACTGCGCTAAAAGCTATTCTACTCTGTTAACTATTCTTACATCTTCCTTTGTTCCGGCCTGGACTTTGCCACTGACCCCATGTTGGCTAAGTGGACATAGCTCAATGGCTTCTGAGAAGAGTTGGTGTTGCCCAGCTTGAGATACTGTCCTGACTCAGAAATGGCAACACAACCTAATCCCCCCATCTCCCCTCCTCCCCTCTTTCTTTAGAAAGTTCTTATTCTTGCTCACTGGAGCCTAATTTGCATGCTTGCTTATGAGAGCACAACTGAGTCATCACCTAGGAACCATTCCTCAGGTTGGTTGGAACACCCAAAGCTCAAGAGACAAAGCCTCAGAAGGGCAAGTGATGATGATGAGGTAAAGACAGGCATCGTCGCCAAGTGCCAATTCTCTACTCAAGATGCCACCCCAATGCTTGTTACCTCACTTGAGCCACGCACCCTGCCTTGGTCCCCATGCATGGATAGGAGAGACCATGCACCCTGCCTGCAAAATGCTAATTTTCTTTTCCCAGGTCTTGCTTCTAGTCCCTCAAACCAGGCATCCCATAGCTGGCTCTAGCTGGTGGGGTCTGGAGGCCCAGGGCCCACAAGGGGGTGTCTCCAGCAGTCTAGCCAGTACAGATGCTCTCTGCTAGTGGGAGGTCCTGCCTCCCAGTGCTCCAAGGAGGGTCTTTGTGTATTCGGCTGAAAAAATGAAAGCAAACAGGCAGAAATGCTCTGTTCCTTCTCCTTCAGGGATGGAGCCATGGTAAGGAGATAAATTAGAATATTTGGAAGCAGGTTGGCAGAAACAAGCATGACACGCTGTAAATATCCCACCAATAATTCAGCACCCGAATGGCTTGTAGACAGGGCTTGGAAACATTAAGGGGAGAGAAACAAGGTGGGAAACCTGAGGACATCCTCCAGGCTCCCAGTGACCCCAGTTCCAAGGCTTGCTATAAGTCTTTCTTTAGTGTTTACAAGTCAAATCACAAGCAACGTCGGGTGTCTCACATCAGAGCCATTTTTCCTGAAAGGATTCCATCCCTGGCCAAGGCTGAAGAAGCAAGCTGACACCTGGGCCATTTTCCTCTTTGTGTCATACACCAGCTTCCCCTCTGTCTGCCCCTTCACGTTCTCCCCCCAAGAGAAAAAAGGGTGTCTCTACCCTCTGGTTCTGGGGCTGTGCTGAGGCTACTCGGACTGTCTTCACAAAGCCAGGTTCAAGGAGCGCTGACCATAGGGGAGGAAGGCTCCCGACCTTGAGCAGGGTTCCCTCCCTCTGCCACTGAAGAGGGCACGACTTCCCAGCAGAGCCAAGGTGGTTGGAGGGAAAGGGGGCCCAGTGACAGGCACTGCCATGAACCCAGCTGGCAGCTGCATTTTGTGCCTCTGGGCACTCGGCAGCCGTGGCGTTTCCTTCCTAGCGCCAAGCCGCCGTCTTCCCCTACCTGGGCTTTGCTCTTTGTGGGAAGAGGAGCATTCTACCCGACTGGGAGCAGATCGGCTCTGCTTTTGCCTCAAACCCTTTGGGGATGTTGGGGGCACCTTTTCAGCCTCTCCTACGGGCGTCCCCCCAGAGCTCTCAGCAGCCAGGGAACGGTAGAATAAATTGCTGAAATAGAAACAGCTCCACTGAATGCGGAATCCGTTTCTCACTCATTTGCTGCCTTGGAAGGAGCCAATTCCCTATGTTTTGATAACATAATAATATAAAAAAAAAGTTTAGCGGGAATGAACTCTGTCCATCTGCCCACCCTCCCCAAAGCAGCCCCTCGAAGAGGTTGCCTGGCTTGTGGGGATCAGGGTCCGAGGGAGGGAAATCAAAGTTTACAAAAGCCCTGCTAGGGCATCAGCCTGGGAGCCAGCGTCCCCCTCCAACGCCACGCAATCCTTCATTCTCCCCTCCTTGGCTGAGGGCAGCCATCCTCCTTCAGCTGTGTCGAAGGCTAGCTGCCGCTACCTCGAGATAAGAGCTAAGCAGACAGATCCAGCCCAGCCGCCCCCAATCCACCCCCCACCCCATACACACACCCAGAAACGCCAGCTTCCCTCGGCCTCCCTGACCAAGGCTCAAGACCCTTTCCACAGCCCACACTGTCTCAATAAAAGTCGAACGCCTTGAGATCTGCAAACCACAGATTTGTTTGTTTTTTAAAAAAGATGAAAATTGTGCTAAACGGATTTAGGAGCCAGTGGCAAAAGAGAACACGATCGATCGAACTCCCTGACAGATCACCACAAAACAGGCAGGACAATAGACTCCCTGAGGCCAAGTTGCTACCCTGTTTTTTATTTACAAAACGCACTAGTCAAATAGAGGCAGGCAGGCGGGCGGGCAGGTATTCTGAGCTCTGCCCAGCTGTCGGCTTCTCTGTATGGCGCTAGTCCGCGTCCAGGGAATGCCCCCAACACAGATGCTGTTGACCCGGGATGGGATCGATTCGAGTCCGTGTCTAGCCTCCTCTTATAGCATAAACTTGGGCACAATTCAGAGATTTTGCTGGCCAAGCAAGCTCTCGAGGCTTGAGGGTTAGCTTAGCTAAGCTAAGCTAGTTTGGCTAAAAGCTAGGCTCCTTCATCCTAGCTAGGTCTGAAGCTCAGAGAAACTGAGGCATGCCTATGCCTCTGTAGGCTAGGGAGTGGAGGGAAGAGATTCGTCGTCGCCAGCATCTGAGGACCCACTAACTTCACTGGACTCCGAGCTTCAACAGAGCCCAGGGGAAACCACGTTAGAAAGAGTGGCCAGAAGCAGGCTTGCAGCCTAGTTGGCCGTCCTTGGCCGTGGGGGCTCACCCAATTGGCCTGGGCGGTTGTGGCGGTGTGCTGACCGCGGAGGCGGTGGCCACTAGGAGCCAGAGCCTAAGGTGATGGGGGGGAGGGGAGCAGGGGGAGCAAAGAAGCCCGACATCTCACCCCCAACCTCCACCCCCGACCCGCTCTTCGGAGTTCGGGAGAGGAATGGAGCAAGGAGGTAGGAGTCGGAAGTTTGGAGGGCGGCTTGGTGCTCCTGGCCCTGTTCAAGGGAGGGGGACAATGACTGTCTGGGCCCGGGCCGCCCCGACTCTCCTTCCCTGCCTACCTCCTTTCCCTGCGTCGTAGTGGGGAACCTGGAAGGGAAAGGCCAAACAGGAGATCTCAAAGCTCTGCCAAAGGACTCCTCTGGCGCAAAGGAGGTGGCGCGTTCTCTCCGGCCCGAGTCGTTCCCCCCCCCACCCCCCGCAACCAGGCTCTCCCGCCCCCGCCGAACCCAGCCCAGCCAGCAGAGCCCAGCTGAGCCCCCCGCCCCGCTAATCCCCAAGACAATCTGTTGCTGCCCGGCCGGCCGGCTGCCGAGTGGTGAGCGGCGGCCGGCCGAGCTGCGTGCGCCCCTGCTGCGGCAGCCCCCACCCCGCCACCCCGGGCCTGGCCCCGCACCCGGGCAGCCCTAGGCGGCAGCTGCGGTGGCACAGGGCAGCGAGGTGCGCAGGGCGGCCGGGCAGGCAGGGCACAGCGGGAGGCAGCAGGGCAGACGGGCAGGCTGGCCATGGCAGTACAGGGCACAGCAGGGCAGACGGGCAGGCTGGACAGGGCAGGACAGGGCACGGCAGGGCAGACGGGCAGGCTGGACAGGGCAGCACAGGGCACGGCAGGCAGACGGGCCAGCGGACCTGGGCTCCGCCGCCTTCACACTCACCTACGGGGTCCGCGGCTAAGCTTCTACATCCTCGGGGGTCCTGGGCGGGGGGTGCGGACACGGGGCCGCCTCCTTGCCAAGCCGGCCGGTCGGCGACCTCCCTCCGCCTGGCCGGCCGGCCGGCCGTCGGTCGCTCGGTCGGTCGCTCGGTCCGGGGGCAGGCGGCGCGGGGCGCTGCGGGGCCGCCCGCCGGGCTGCCCTGCGCCGGGCGCCGCGGGACCGGAGGGGGAAGGGGGCTCTGCCCCTCCCCCGCAGGGACTCCCCAACTTCCTCCCCCCCGCCCCCCGCTCGCCCGGGCTGCTCTGCTCTGCCCGGAGTCCCCGGCCCGCAGACGGGCACGGTGCCCGGCTGCTTCTCTCCCCCCGCTGTGCCCGCTCTGTGCCCGCTCCGGCCGCCCGGCCGTCCGTCGGGCCGTCGGGCCTGCCCGGGCCGGCCGCCTCACGCCTCCTCCGGCCCCCGGCTGCCTGCCTGGCTCCCACACGCGCCGAGCAGCACAACAAAGGGAGCGACACTGACACGGGGAACCTGCCACGGGAGAGAGCGCCCCGCGCGCTGGCTGCTCACGCACGCGCTCACGGCCACGCGCCCCGGCCCCCCGGGCGCCGCGCGCACGCACGCGCACACACCCGCACCCGCGCACACACCCGCACCCGCGCACCGGCTGCCGGCCGGCGGCCAGGCCAGGCGGGAGGAGGGAGCCGGGCGGCCTCCCCGCAGCGGGTGGGGGCGGGTTCGGCCCCACCAAAGCTCTGTGCAGGGGCCGAGGGGCAGCCCTACCCAGGGTCCGCGTCCCCGGGGCGCATCTCCTCCTCAGCGCCCCCAACCTTCTCCTGGGAAGCCGGTCCCTGAATCTGGGTGCCCGCAGGCTCTGGGCCACCCAGTGCCAGTCTGCCTGCCTGCCTGTGTGTGTGTGGGGAGGGGTGGGGTCGGGCCCATGGTAGGGAGAGATCGTTTCTGGCTGGCTGGGGGTTAGTGGCCCCGGATGGATAGGCACCAAGGCAAGAGCCCACCCTTGAGCATGGCCCTCCCCCTGTCCTGGCTCTCTTATGGCTAGGGGCTCCCCTATCCCTAGCTTCTCAGGTGGCATTTCGTGGTCCTTTCTCTGCTCTCTCCTCTCCTTTTGCTGAGCCATGCCTGTGGCTGCCAGCGGCTTTCCTGGGCCAAATCCCAGGTCAAACCGAGAGGGCACTGAGCCCCCATTTCCTCCCTTGTTACCCTTCCCTCCCCTTAGTTCACCTGTGACCATCTAAACTGTAGGGAGGGGGGGGCACTGAGAGCCCTGGATGGGGCCCCTTGAGAGAACAGCAGGGGCCAGACAGGGCGCCTTCCTAGCCCTGAAGCCAGGTTTCTTAGAGAGCCCAATCTTAAGCCCAGGTTTGGAGACTAAGAAGGTACCACTGGACCCTGGAATGAAGCTTCAACACCAGTGCCAGCCCAAGTTAGGTATTGTTTGAATGCTTCCAGTGGACTCTCTCAGCAGTCTGGGCAGCCTCTTGCTGGGCCTACAATTGGCCTGCTCCTGCCTGCAAGGTGGGCAGTGCCAACAAAAGGAGCCTTGGCACTAGGCAAGCCTTTAGGGCAACTTAGCTTTCCTGCCCCCCACCATCCCCCACTGTAGTTTGCCTGGACTGGCACCGGTACTTTGTTGCTTCAGATGTCACCACTCCACTTGAAGCTGCAGGGCAAATGGAGGGCGACCTCATACCTCATTGTGGAGGACGGAAGGAGGGGAGGAAGCTTGTCTTCTCTATAAAGTCCTGATACAAAATGAGAACCCTTTACATTCAGGGTCTCCCAAAGAGAGAACATCAACTATGGCTGCACTTACATCCACTCCACAAAATGCTGAGGACAGTTGCCCCCACCTATACTTGGTTCTGGCAGGGGGTTAACACCCTGGGCTTTCCAGAGCTTTGTCCTAGGGGCAGCCACACTTGTGAGCCTCTCTGGTGGTATGGTGATGGACTATGCTGAGCCTGGACCGGCATAGCTGAGTTCCAAGAGCCTCATCACCAGGTTGACCAAAGTCCTTGTTTAGGTGCGCTTTAGTTTATCAATGGCCTTCTTAGAATATGGCATGAGAACTGAAGACCCATCTCCAGATTTTCAAATAGGGTGCAAGGTTTTAAGCCATGAAAATGATGTTCTTTGTTTCCAAAATCAGTTCACAGGTAGGGTGGCATTGGAGGGAACGTTCCATGGGTCAGCCCCACCTTTGAGAGCTCCTGCTGACTGAGCATTTGCTACATGGACATTTACAATTCAATAAAATGCTTGTATTTATTTATTTTGTGAGCAGGCTTTAAATTCTATCTCTACTGTGTTGGTCCCTCACTTTGTGTCTTTCTAGACGATGAGTTATTAGGGAATGATATGTGAGTCTTAGCCAGTCCCCTCTTTGTTGCTCTTTAAACTCATCTTGACGGTGCCTTTAAAGAGGACAGATGAATAAAAGAATACAAAGAAAGGGGGGGGGAACATTGTGATAGAGGTGTTACTTGACGTGGCTCACTTCAGAGGGGAGGAGAGGTTTGGAAATGAAGGCAATGTAGAAACAGAAGGTAGCAATAAAACAAAGCACTTAAAAACATCTGACCGATCCAAGTTTGGTTTTGTGGACAAAGTCACATCTAGATATGGGGCCTTAGAAAATGGGGGGGGGTGGGGTGGGGCTTCTTTTGAAATCGCTCCTAAAATCCCATTCAATGCCCGAATATTTCTTCTAGGAATCGTCAGCCTAAAAGTTTTTTTTTTTTTGCATCACACCTGCACCCAATTCTTAGTTGGGGAGCAGGCCCCTTGGTGCTCCCCAGCACTCCAGCCAAGCCTCAAAGGCTGGAGTTTTGCCTGCTCCCAGAGCAAGCAGGGAGAATCAGCTGCCAATTTCACCCTGAACTTAGGCCTGACAAGTGTGGTAAAAAGCCCTCTGTCCGACTGATAGATGCCGATTCTTCTCTTTCACGCTGACAGGCAATTTGGCAGATTTTAATTAGTGTAGTTAAGCCCCTGGGAAATATTGCTTGGACGGCAGCCTTTTCATTTTACTAAGAACTCAAGAGCCCAGGGGGAGCTTCTCCAAGACACCCAAGGACTTATTTTCAGCCATGAGTGCAACAGGCAATTCAGTGCAAGTAACATCAGAGCACCATTGGCTGTTTAGGGCCCTGAGTTAGAGGAGTACAAAGATCGAACAAGGCAGACTTGCTGCGCTCGTAGAGTTCTGGTCTATTAGGGAGGCTTGAGACTGAGCTGCCGAGAACTAGGGTGTAAATTAGAATATGCTGGCTGCATGAAATTGATATTAATAAAGCCTTAGGAGATGTTTTTTCAAGGGAGGGGCACTGGCACCAAAACTCAGACTTGAGAGTCATGAAAGATTTCACTAAATAGAGAGGGGGAGGAATTCAATTACAAGGTACTGTGCTAGACAATAAGGATACAGAGAAAACTTCAAGAAGCTTACCTGCTACAAAATGGGGTGGATAGGACAATGCCATGCATGAAGAGGAGTGGAACAAGTTGGGGAATCTTGGTGGTAAGGAGAGATGCAAAGGATTCCTGGAAAATTTGAGAAGGGAGAGAACACATTCAGCTGGGAATTGGAACAGGGCATTCATAAAGGAGGCATTGGTTCAGCTGGACCTGAAAGGAAGACAAAGAAATCAGAAAGGTGGAGATGACAGTGCCTGGTACACAGTAGGTGGTTAACAAATGCTTATTGACTGAACGAACTTCATGAAAGGAGGGAGTGACATCCAGGAGCAATATTGCATGAATCTACAGAGACATATTGGGCAAAGTGCCATACTTGGAGTCCAGAAAAAGGGGGTTAAAATCCTGCCTCAGTCATTTACTAGGTGTGTGACCCTGGATAAGTCACCTGCCCTCTTGGAGCCTCAGTTTCTTCACCTGTAAAATGAGGATAATAATAGCACCCACTTCAGAGAGCTGTTGTCAGGATAGCACCAATTCGCAAGTCTTAAAGCCTGATAGAATGAGTTGTTGTTTGAAACATTATTGTGATTATCTGGCAAGCTGAGTGTTGGATAGATTTAGCCTAGTCCAGCTTGACTGGAATGTGGTATAAGGGGAGTAATGTGAGATGAGCCTGAAAAGTGCGGTTGGAGCCAAATCGTGAAAGGCTGTAAATGTCAGCCGAGAAACCTGAAGCACTGAAGGTTTTCAAGTTGAGAAAGTGACATACACGGTCAGACCTATTCATTAGGACGATTATTTCTGCAGGTGTGGGAAGGATGGATTGGAGAGGGGAGAGACTGGAGGCAGGGAGACCAATTAGCAGACTATAGCAGCAGCACAGAAGCAGGCTGAGCATTCTCTTTGGCCCCAGCACATCCATTCAGGTGGCTGGACTGGCACTTGCCAAAATCAGTCAAGTAATTTCTGGGTGATTTGTGTATTGGAACAAGCATTTGCATATGAAAATGACCTCAGCAACTGTATTGATTAATCACTGGTTTTGCTTTTTATAATGTGGGGCCTAGGCAGTGAGCCCTGTGATTTCTGAAAACTTTTTCTTGTCTGTTCTTGCCACTGAGGAGCTGCACCTTTGCTATTTTCTCTGACAGGCAGAAAGCAGCATTATCAGGCTGAGAGAGCAAGCAGAAAAGGAGACAGAGGGAAGAAAGGGGGAAGAAGAAGGAGAGGGAGAGGGTGTGTGAGAGAGAGACAGAGAGGGCCAGCCAGCCAGAAAGACAGACAAAGAGAGAAGGGGAATTGATGGCTGGGAATAGAGTGTTACTGTGTGGCAGGCACTGAGCTGTGCTTTACAATTATTGTCTCTTTTGATTTCTCAACAGCCCTTGGAAGTAGGTACTGTTATTATCCCAATTTTATGGATGAGCAAACTGAGGCAAACAGGTAAAGTGACTTGCCCAGGGTCACACAGATAATAAGTAGCCAAGGCTAGATTTGAACTCAGTTCTTCCTGCCTCTAGGCCAGGTGCTTTATCCATTGAGCCACCTAGTGGAGCTGGAAGCAAGGGTGTAGTAGAATATGGTGGCATGACATGAAGATGTCTGGAACTATCATGAAGCTCTTCTTGTAGGCAAGATATGGTGAAAGGTTCCCTCTCAGAGCCCAAAGTTCTTGAGGTGGAATCCAGGATTCTGGTTGGGGAAGGGGAGAGTTGGTAGTGATGGTTGGGAAGTGATGTGGAGGCTGGGTTCCAGGCACAATGCAAAGGCTCATCTAGCAGGAGGAGAAACGAGGAGTGGGGGAGGACAAGGAAGAAGCAGGGATATGATGCTGAGGCTGTGTCCACACTAATGGCAGAATGACTGGTTAAAATGAGAAAATCTTAGTCAACTCGGGCTTTGGATGAGATGTTCTAGATGAAATACTTTGTGTGGCAGAGACTGCAGACAGAAAAACAGAGCCACAAGCTGACTCTTCTCTAGCACAGAATTTCCATCACCAGAGAAATCAAGACAAAATCAGCTGGGGGAAGGGGGATTTATGGCCAGGAGCCTATCCCCAGGATCCAGGAGAGCTGGGACTTCAAGGACGCCTAAAGCAGGCTCTGGCCAGAACCAAGGACAGCTCCTCAGTTAAGGCAAAGGCTTTTTTCCTTTTTTAATTAATCCTTTTCTAATGAAATGCAACGAGGAAGTTCAGTAAACTCCTGCTTCTAAGAGCTTGCAGCTGCATCGCATTTTGATGGAAAGGGACAGCAACAAGCTTAAATTCTTACCTGGGCTCCAACTCGATGACTCATTTGCACATCAGGAATGATAGCTTTGGCACCGCATAGCATTCTGTTTACACTCCAGTGCCCACTGGTGGTGGTCAAGCAATCATCTTTTCCTCTTGAATTTTTGAAAGGCTCTAGAGATTGGTGTTTATCATAAGGTGGCAGGATCATAGAAAGTTGGATTGGAAAGGCACCAGAGCAACCATCTAGTCTAAACCTTTCATTTGACAGAGAAAGAAACTGAGTTCCAGGGAAGGGGAAAGATTTAGGAAGACTCACTTTAGAGTCAGGGAGACTGAGGTGGGGGGAGGGATGGGTATAATGTTTAATTCAATGCACCCAAAATTTATTTGTTACACATTCACTATGTGCAAGGTCCCATTAGGTTCCGGTTAAGAGTCCACAATGGACTTCTATTCTGGAATTCACAATGGCTCCCCTATCTAAGTTACATCCTCAATTATTTTGTTAATTCAATAGTCCGCTGAAATTCAACTGAGTCCTGCTGGCTGCTGAAGTTACAACAGTTATTTTGATATTGAGACAAGGATCCTGGAATTGCCCATCTTTTCCAGGTAAAATTGGCCCTTAAGTGGGATATTTCACTCTCCTAAGTGATTCTCATCCCTACTGATAGAAGAGTTAAGCAGCCTGGCCCCTTCCCTCTTATACTTAAGAGGCTGTGAGACATGGACCTGAGATCCGTTCCCAATTCCTGCCTCAGCTCTGTCCTAGTGGTGTGCTCATGGGCAAATAGCTCAACTTCTCTGTGCCTCAGTTGACCCATATGAAAAGTGGGAATAATACTGCTCTTATCCCTTATTTCACAGGAGAATTGTGAAGAAAGCCGTCTGTAAGCCTTAAAGCTTTATAGAAAAGTGAGGAATAACCTCACATAAGAAAAAATAAGTCACAAAAGAGCTATGCTTTAGGGAGAGTGGGGGAGGTTGTGGACTGTGTATCTCTGACCATGAGCTCTTCTTCATTGGTACTGACTGGGGGAGTCACTCCAGTCTCACCATCCACTCCTGCTGCTTCCCTGAGTTACTGCATAGACTCTGACAGCACAGAAGATCCCTCCAAAGGAGACCATTTGCCATGGCCAGGGTTCTAAGATGGAGGGAGCAAAGCAATGACCCAAGGCTGAGAGGGAAAATGCAAAGCCCCAATTCCAACATTGTCCAAACAGACTGTCAAATAGATGATTGCAAGCAGGAGACTTGCAAACTTTATGGAATTCGGCAATATTTCCCACTGTGGCTGGCCGGCCAAATGTTTCATATCACATCTGTGCTGATGGCTGGACACATCTGGCTATATTCAAGCAATAGAATAGAGTAGGCTTTTTTACATCATTACCATCACAGAGGACTTAATGACTCCAGATCCATGGGACGAAGGCCCAGTGCTGGGCAGGGTTACATGAGAACACATGATCTCTGTTCTCTAATTTACAGGTTGAGATAGACAAAACCACATAATTTGGACTCGAATGGGTAACATTATTCAGAGATGAGTTGAATTCTCCTTGGAGGACTGGAGTATGAATTGAGTACACCCTCAAGAAGAATTAAGTCCAAATGAGTTGCAAGGTAAAGTCGGTCTCAGTTATTCATTTTGCCATTGAGTAATAACTTTCGGCTGTAGATTCAGCACCTGCAGAAATGGTTCACTCCTGTTAGCTCATTGGTCCACACTTTAGCTGTGCTGCCACCAGGTGGTAGGTTGGTGCCTCAGTCTCTGTGGCCCTACCACAAGGCACATGTTTTGTGGGAGACTTTGGTCACAGTCCCTGATTTCCCACTCGATAGAATTTTTAATTAAACAAAAAAACAACAACAACACTAAAACACTGGCCCTGGATTCAGGAAGACCTGAGTTCAAATCCAGACTCAGACACTTGACACCAGCTGTGTGACCCTGGGCAAGTCACTTAATCCTCATGCCCCCCCCCAAAACAAAACAAAACAAAACAAAAAAACAGAAATAAAAACCAACCCATCACCTTGCAAAAGAGCCAAATGTAAGTATTGAACAGCAAAAATGAGCTCAGCCTCATTGAGCAATATTTTAAGACTATAACATCTGGGTGAAATTCTCCATCTTTCATGCTTATTCTTAACTCTTATTAATCACATCCAACCTTGACCTTCCCCTTCTGTTAGGTGTACTTCCTTCCTAGCATTTGGCATTCAACAATGGAGCTTCCTTTCTGGCCTGCCCTGATACAAAGAAAGAGCATTGCCTTTGGAATCAGCAGAAGGCCTGTAACATCCTGCCTTTGCTTCTTACTGTAGGATCTTGGGTAAATCACTGATGTTTTCTAGGTTTATGGTTTATGAGAAGCTAGATTAGGTGAAGGAAAAGCGAAGTGTTAAGTGTTCCATGTGCCAGATTCTGTGTTAAATTTATGGGGGGGGGGGGCTTGACGGGAGATACAAATACAAGTCAAACAAGGAAAGACAATAAAGGTAGGGGAGTAGTGGCCACTGAGGGCTGTTTTGGCTGGGAAGCCACAGGGATGGTGAGGGGAGTCAATTGACTAGTGTGTCTTCTTCATGAATGCTGGTGTGGATTTGCTAACTGTTCTGAGCTAGAGGAAAGGGGGCAGGGTGTGTATCTGTGGCAGCTGGGGTGCCTCTGGGGGCACATAGCCATGGTGAATGCTCACCAGTCAATTGTGTAGGGCTCCACGGTGGGAGTTGCAGTGCCAGTGGGATTGAAAGGTAGAGATGATTTTCCCGGTTCTTTCTATTTCTAAACTTTATGATTCTGTCTTAGAGTCAAATATCTTCCAGACCTGATCCATAGCTCCAAAACTTCACGTCAGATCCCATCTCTGGCTAATGCCTTCAGCTTTTGGAAGGCTCTGGCCATGCTGGCCTCAGTCTACCTATCCTAGGTAATCACTAGAGAGCAGTCTCAAGGGCCAAGCCACGCGTCCTTTGCCTGGCCTATGCTCACCGTCTCATTTAGCCAATGCAGAAAGAGAGGCCAATGGGGTTCACCATTGGGGTTAAGGCACTGGAGTACCATTCCCCCCTCTCTCACTGATCCCCCATAGAACTTCACTGATCTCATAGTTCTTCCTAGGGCTAATCTTCTTTTGGAAAGAAGTCCTTTCCCCCTCCTAGGCATTTGACCTGTGCCCTGGGAGTTGGTATCTGCCAGAACTCTCATCTCCAAGAAGCCTGGCGGGCTCCATTGGGCTCCTGAGCCTTCACTGTTCCGTGCTGGGCCTCTCTTCCCAGATCATCTCTGTAGCCAATGATCGTCATAGCCTCCTTCTCCACAGACAGCAGCAGCCTTAATTGGAAAGTACTGGGAGAGTGCCGTTAACGGGAAGAGCTTAATTATTGGATCTCCCTCTTGACCGTGGTTAGGAAGAGGCTCCTGTTCATTAGCCCCTTTGTGGCTTTGCTCAGGACGCTGCGTTTGCAGGTAGTACCTTGCTGCCAATTCCCAGGGCCCTTGCCTTAGCAGGGGAAGCTGTGCATGGAGCCAATGATGGCCTTCTGGGAACATCACTGTCCCTGGGGAAATGGTCTTCATGGGGAAAACAGATACTTCTCCCTAAATTTGCTGACAACACAAAGTTGACTAGAGAAGTGATTGAGATACATCCAAGGAACATGAATGCATTTGGTTTCTGAGGAGGAACCTGAAAGCATCCCTGGCTTCCGATTGCACCATGTGATTCAATTCAATAAACACTTTGATTTACCAGGTGTGGAGACACAAAAACAAAATAGCACCTACCCTCAGGGAACTTGCATTCTACTGGGAAAATGCAACTTGTACACAGACAAGGAAATAGAAAGTGCTAGTACTAATAGTAACAAAACTCAAAGACATTTATGTAGCATTTTAGGTAGCCCCACTTTACATGGGAGGAAACTGAGGCAGGCAGAAGTTAAATGACATTCCCAAGGTCACACAGCTATTAAACATTTGGGGCCCAATTTGAACTCTTCCTTACTCCAGACCTGGTGCTCTCTCCACTGTGCCACCTAGCAGCCACTAGAGGGATTACCAGAGGGAGAGAGCCAGTTAGCACTGGCTCTGAGACAGAGATCACAAAGGGTCCAATGTAGGAGGTAGCATCTGAGCTGTGCTTTGAAGGAAACTGTCGAGTATAAATTGCAGAGGCTGGGAGGGAGGGCATGAGAAGCAAGTGAGTCACTGGAAGTCCTTAAGCACGGAAGCCCCATCATTCTTTGCAATACTGAAAGCCCCAAGGTGGAGAGAGCCCTGCTCCAATGCTTCCCTAGGATGCAATCATCTCCTGCACTCCTCACAGTAGCCCTAGAAGGTTGATATATTTTTTGTTTGTTTGTTTGGTGAGGCAATTGGGGTTAAGTGACTTGCCCACGGTCACACAGCTAGTAAGTGTCAAGTGTCTGAGTCCGGATTTGAACTCAGGTCCTCCTGAACCCAGGGCCGGTGCTCTATCCACTGCACCACCTAGCTGCCCCAAAGGTTGATGTATTTTACACATGAAGAAAATGAGGCTCAGCAAGGTGCTGCTGCTGCTGCTGCTGTTTGTCCTTCAGTCTCAAAGGGGACTGCGATATTGGGGAGGTGATGTCACAACTTGTGTTGAATTGGATTTAAGTGAGGGAGGGCTGTGCAAGGTCACCAACCCCACTCTCTCCGCCAGAGCCATCTGGGTCCAGTGGCAAGATCTATATCAGGATGAGTGGAGACGGTCCCAGATGTTTAAAGCAATTGGGGTTAAGTGACTTGCCTAGGGTCATACAGCTAGTAAGTGTATGAACTCATGTTCTCTTGCCACTTAGCTGCCCCTCAGCAAGGTGCAGTGACTTACTCAAGGTCACACAGTTAGCCGGTAGGCCAGGACTTGACTTCAGCTCCTCCAATTTCAAGTGAGCTGCACCAGATTGCTTCTCTGAGGTGACTGATCTGTATGGCATCCCTGCCAACCAGAAGTTGAAGTTTTTCTGCTACCACCTATGACTTGGGGGCTCAGAAATCAATAGTTTTCATTTTGTACTTGGCTACCTCCCCCTCCCCCTTCCTTTGCTTCTAAGCCATAGTGACTGGTATTGTTAAAAATGATTGGGATCCAAACCTGGGGCTAGAACACCCTGAAGGAGCATTGACCTTTGAGTTGTTTGGCCTGTGTTGAGCGAGGCGCCCCACCCTCTGTTTCTCTATCTCTGTCTGTCTCCCAGTCCAAGAGCACTCATTTGTCACAAATAGCCTTCAGACTCATGACTAGCTATGGCCACAGAACAGAGAGAAGTGGTACTTCGGGGATTGTCAGGGTCCTCCCCGCCTTCAAGATTCAAAAGTGAAGGAGCTGCCTTGAGGGGCAAGCCCCCAATCGCTGACCAGTTGTCTGGCATGGGACAAAGGAGATACCAGATTCGAACCAATTTGGCAAACTAGTCTGTAAATGGAACACCCAATGTTTATATCTGAGATTGGAAGTCAATCAACCCAATGCCTCATACAAATGTGGCACTGTAGAAGACAGTATGGGGCAGTAGAAAGGGCCTCAGTTCTGGAGTCAGAGGACCTGGGTTTATCCCTGCTTTGATACTTACTATCTGTATGACCCTAGATGAGTCATTTACCCTCCATTGGCCTCAGTTTCCTTAGATGTAAAAGAAAGGGGTCTAAGTCTCTATTGCTAGGAACCTAGGTATGCAGGGGAACAGGTATATTGGGTAAAGCTCAAGGGCCAAGCTGTTTGGAGTGTGGAAAACAGCATGAAGAGGCTGAGAGCCTCCTCTTTCCAGCCTTCTGGTGATCCTGCCCTCTGGAACTCACCGCAGGCTAGTAATGAGTTAGGGTTTGGAGCAGTAGGCAGTAAACAAGGAGGGTCCACGTGATTAGGACGTTCATAACAAGGCCCTCAGTAGGAAAAACCTGTGCTTTAATCATGTCCACGGCAATGAAAGCCCCTCCAGTGGCCCAAAGGGAGCAGATCTTCATACGCTGCTGCAGGGGCCAATTGGATACTCACTGGAGCAAGAAACTGCAACTCCATTGACTCTGAATAAGCACCAAACAGCTGACATTTCTCCGGCTCTGGGGCTGACAAGGCCCTTTTTGGAAACTCATTTGAGCCAGAGATCTGTGAGGGAGGTTGAGTAGGGGGCTAGATACTCTGGGGGGTACTTCCCACCTGCTGGTGTGAATGGCCTCTCTTCAAATACCTTCTGAAGTGGACCTCAGCTCTTCCACAGAATCCAACAACAGCTCTCCCTCCGAATTGGATCTGGAAAGGTGAGGAACTAAAGGATGTTCAAGGCAAACTTCAGATCTTCAGCCCGGGGGCAAGAGAGAAGGAAAAATGGGGAAACGGGCTAGCAAGGGCCCTGGTGGGCCTGTGCCAAGTTCCGAGGAGTGCACACGTGGAGTATCTCCTGTGTCCATGTATCTCAAAACAATTTGGTATTTGGTTGCTAATTTCTTAATTAATTTGGTACTTTTAAAGTTCGGCTGTTTGTTTTTGAAAATTAAATCTGCCATACTATTTCTTTTTGTTTTGGGTGCTATTGTTTTTTTTTTCTATTTTGAGGTTTTGCATTACTGCTCTGATTTTTTCTCTAATAACAGGATTAATGCATAAATAGGATTAATGTTATTATGTGTATATATATGTGTGTGTATAGATATATAGATATATCTATATGTCTATGTATATAGATATATAGATATAACCTATATCAGATTACCTGCTGTCTAGGGGAGGGGGGAGGGAGGGGAGGGAGAAAAATCAGAAATTGTAAAGCTTGTATAAACAAAAGTTGAGAACTATCTTTACATGTAACAGAAAAAATAAAATAAAATTAAAAAAAATAAAATACCTTATATGTAAAAAAAAAAGAAAATTAAATCTGGGTGTTTTAGTTTCTTTAGGTTCTTTGATGAGAAAAATGAATGCCCTTTATGAGATAGTATTTCATAAAGGTCTACTTGAAATAAAAGATAACATTTTCTGGGTTTCCACCTTCAACATGTGCTATTGATGGGGCTGAAGCAGTGCCTTCCTAAGCTCCTTGTCTTCTGCTCATGCTCCTGGGCACTCACCTCTGGGTGAGGAAGAAGGTGTGGGGACAGGAGCACCAATGAGGAGGAGATGGGAGGGGATGGAGAATGCTGAAAGGCTCCTTGCCTCCCAAGGGTACAGTGATACAGCTGGGAGGGTCCTTAAGACATTTTACCTAGTGGTTCTTAATCTGAGGCGATGACCTTGTTTTTTAAGCATTTTCAATAAAATTTTATTAATTTAAAAACTTGATTCTGATAAGGGGGATCCATAGTCTTCCCCAGACCACCAAAGGGGCCCATGACATCCCCCTCTATTGTAGCCCAACCCCTTCATTTGACAGATGGTAAAATGAAGCCCAGAGAGAGGAAGGGCCTTGGCCCAAGGTCATCCAGTTAGGAAGTAGCAAAGCTAGTGTTCAAACCCCAAGACTCTGACTCTCAATCCAGGGCTTTTTTCATCCTACTGGCAGAGGACATCATGAGTAACCTTTGGCAGTGGCAAAGCCTACGGAAGGTCCAAGAAGACATGGGGCTGTAGCAGAACTCCTTGCTCCTACCTCTCTCTGCCCCCTTGCTACCTTCCATAACCATTTATTAAGCATTTCCCATGTGCTTACTGAGAGATGGCTCACTGGATAGAGTGCTGGACCTGGAGTCAGGAAGACCTGAGTTCAAATCTGACCTCAGACACTCACTAGCTATGACTCTGGGAAGTCACTTAACCTCTGCTTGACTTAATCCACTGGAGGAGGAAATGGTGAACTACTCCAGTATCTTTGCCAGGTAAACCCCACACGGTGTCATGAAGAGTCAGACACATGTGAACAATATGTACTTACTGGGGCAGCTAGGTGGCTCAGTGGATAAAGCACCGGCCCTGGATTCAAGAGGACCTGAGTTCAAATCCGACCTCAGACACTTGACACTAGCTGTGTGACCCTGGGCAAGTCACTTAACCCTCATTGCCCCACAAAAACAAACAGAAATGTACTTACTGAGGCAGTGGTGAATGAGGCCTGGTCCCTTCACTAGGGGTGCTTAGAGTCAAATTGAAAGGATTAGCTAATACAATACAAAATCCACAAGGGAGTCCTTATATTATCTGCCCTAGTTAGATCTAATCTGGAATGTTGCATTTCCTTCTGGGGCCATGGTTTAGGTAAGGCATTGCTAAACTGGAAGCATTCAGAGAAAGGCAACCAGGTTGGAGAAGGACTCAATATTCTGCCCTCTGAGGACCATGTTTAGCCAAAGACTCTGAAGGAATGGGCCCCAGAGGGCAGAAGCAGGAGCTTGGGGGTAGGAGAAAGTTGTAGAAAAGCCTAATTTAGGCTTAAAGTCAGAAAAACCTAAGTGGAATGGATAGGCTTGGAAAGAAGCAGGTCATTGGTGGCATGGCTATTTGCCAAGGATATTGTAGAGGGTACTCTTGGTCAGGCCTAAGTTGGACTAGATAGGCCTGCAGGCCCCTTCCACCCCTGAGATGCTGGGATTTCTCTGCCTTGTGGCTGTAGTAAGAGTATCATTTCTTTTTTTTTTTTTTTAAGTGAGGCAATTGGGGGTTAAGTGACTTGCCCCGGGTCACACAGCTAGTAAGTGTTAAGTGTCTGAGGCCGGATTTGAACTCAGATCCTCCTGAATCCAGGGCCGGTACGCTATCCACTGCGCCACCTAGCTGCCCCCAAAAGTATCATTTCTGCCCAGCGAGAAGGAAGAGTCCTTAAAGGTTTTCATGGGATGCTGGAGAGGGACTCATTAGTGCATCCGCATTGGGTTGGCTACTGGGCGATCTTGGAAGTCACTACCTATGGCCTACAGTTCAGAGGTTAGAGAGCCAATTAGACTGTGTGCTTAGCGAAGGGGACCAATTGACCTCCCCAGATTCCCTATTGAATTCCTTCCAACTTGAATCCCTTCCCCCTTTGATCTGTCGAGCTTCTTCCTAAAGGTCAATCTTCCTGTGTAGGACTGGTCACACAGCAGAAACCCAGGCCCTGGGAGGGTGTTGACGTCAGTGGCTGGTCTTATATTGAGTTTTGCCCTTGGAGAGCCAGCTCTTTGTCAGAAGCTATGCATTTCTGTGCCTGTTTTTTTAAAGCCTCTCAGCAAAATATTCAATGAAACAAGCTCATGTCTGAGGCAGAGGCAATTATAAAACACATAGAATTGGAGAATGACAAATGGTAATTATTACAAGGATATTGTTTTTCTCCCTCTCCCCTGATACCCAGTGATGGAGCATTCAGTTGCTCTTGGCTCATCACCAGAGGTTTCCTTGATCGCTTTAGTCTTAGGAGGAGGAACGTCAATAACAAAGTGGGGTGAGCTTCATTGCCATTGCTGAAGTTAGGCAGGAGGCTGGGGATTTCATGTCACCACTGAATTTCTTTTCACTTGTTCCTTTCATTAACCACAGGAGGAAAAAAAGAAGCCCATTTGGTGGCATGTGGTCTGCCCTAGATGTTCTCGTGGATGCAAAATGTACCCGACCCCCCTCTACACTTTCCCCTTTGTCCCCCCTCAGCAAGGCGGGGGTGCCTGCTGCTCAGAGCCATTCAAGGCAGTGACTAATCAAGCAAACATATTCCAAGGGCTGACCCCATCACTCCTGATCTCAGACACTTTCCGCGTTGACAGCCATCCGCCTTTGAAATGAAATGTGAGAGTAAGAGAGACAGAGGAGGAAATGGCCCCACTGCTCTAGCCTAGGGTTTATTTTTCCAACTGATTTGGCTTTGATGAAATCCAGAAAGCAAAGCCCAGTCTGGGGTGATGGTGCACACATACTTGGCTCTGGCTGTTGGGGAGCTCCAGGAACTTTATGGCCATGCAATCTGCTCCTCTTCAGGGGCTCTCCCACAGTGCACTATCACTAAAGAACAGCTATTTCCTTACTTGGAACATGTGACCACTTGAAGGAGATGAAAGGATTGCCTCTGAACTGCTCCAAAGACTAACAGAACAAATAGTAGGGGGCCCAAGCCGCGCCCCATCGGGCCTCCTTCCACTTCCTCCCCAGCCTCTCAGACCCACGTCTCTATGGCCAAAGGCCACCAAAACTTTCTAAGTAATCTCTTAGACATGGATGACTTCAAAAATGGGATGGGGAATGTGCAATTATGATAAGAAGCATGGATATTTCTCTGGTATGGAACAGTCTGCAAAGTGCTATAAAGGTAAAGGTACGGGGCAGCTAGATGGCACAGTGGATAGAGCACCGGCCCTGGAGTCAGGAGTACCTGAGTTCAAATCCGGCCTCAGACACTTAACACTTACTAGCTGTGTGACCCTGGGTAAGTCATTTAGCCCCAGTTGCCTCACAACAAAAGGTAAAGGTAGCGGCTATAGACGTGACTATCCTTATTTTCAAATGAAGGAACTGAGGCTCAAAAGAGGTAAATGGCTTACCCAGAGTCACTCAGCTAATGAGTATCTGAGGGGGGATTTGAACCCAGGTCTTCCTGACTCTAAATTCAGTATTCTAAAAAGAACAACAATAATTTATATAGCAAAAACCAAAAGATGAAGTTTGGTGTCTTGCACAGAGTCACACCACTAGTTACTCAGGTAGGATTTGAACTCAGGTCTATATTGACTCCAAGTCCAGTACTCTATAAGTTACAAGACCTAAGTGCCTCTAATTACTCCCCTTCAAGGTATCTTAGAACTCTCTCTAGGTTGTCTGGGCCCCTCTCACCTCAACCTCACTTCATATCCCAATACCATCAATCCCCTTGCCACCCAGACTTCCCAATACTCCCTCCCCACTCCCTTATTTTTCACCTCTTGCCCTGGAAAGTTACAGTGAAATCCATATTGCCCCTGCTCCTAGAAATGGTATGTCAACTGATTTCTCAATGGCTCTATTCACTGTCCCTGTCATTTGCCAAACCATGACACCCTTTCCTGGCTACTAGTCTTCTCAACGTGTCGTTAGCCACTACTAGAATGTAAGCACCTTGATGGCAAGGACTGTCTTGCTTTTGTATTTGAATCCCTAGCAGCTATCACAGTTGCTTGGCACAGAATAAGCAGAATAAAATAACTACTTTTCAGCCGTTCAGCTACTATAAGGGTTGCTTCTATCTCTGGCCCTCTGTGATTCCAAGGGCCCTCCTCTTTCTAGGTCACAGTTTCCTCCTTCTGGCTTTGTGATGATTGCTTCTTTTTCTAGATGTTCACCAACCATCTCTTTAATAATGCATTCTCTGTGCTAGGAATCAAAGTCAAACTTGCTAAGCTATATTTTATAGACTCCACTCTCTTCTCTGATTCAAAAATCAAGATAATAGTCCCTTCTGTAGTCCAGTGGTAACTTTTCCATGCTCTGCAGTATTTATCACTCACAGTGGCTCACCAGTCTCATCTACCAGGTTTTTCAGGACTCTGGGTGATGGGTGTTATGGGCCAGGTGATTTAAACACATCAAAGGCTACTAGGTCAGCACATTTTATTGTCACAAAGAACTGGGGGGAAAAGGCGGGAGCCCATCAGTTGGGATATGACAACAAATTATGGAATATGAATATAACAGAATATCACTGTGAAATGTTATCCAAAAAAGTGTCAGTGAGAGGTTCTCTTACCATCTTCTTACTTAACTTTGGTTCCAACTCACTAAAATAAGCACTTTTTTCTCTTTCTTCTGGTCCAAACATCATTTTATTTGGCAGAGAAAAAAGAGACCGAGCAAAATGTGGGCAGCTCTGCCTTCTCTCTGTCATCCACTATCATCATAGCTCATCCACTTTTGTGTCCATGTGGTACTCAACTCTTACCAGTGGCTCCAAGAAGCTGGAACATTCATAGCAGCCACACCCTGGTAAACCATCTTGGGACATGGGCTAAACCAGGTTGAGGGTAAAGGAGGGGCTTCAAAGTCATCAGTAAGTTAGGAGGATGTCTGTTCCAAGCATGTGAATACTTCCCCTGGCAGAATGGGGGGATGAGAACAATTTGTTACAATGGCCATGAAAGAGGTGGGAGCTGGTGCTGTGGAGCTCTTAGAACTTGGTCAGCAATTGAAGACACCAAAGTCATCCAGTGTGCTCCTGGCCATCGACGGTCATCTTGACTTCTTTGTCTTGCCACTGGACTTCAATGACTCTGGAAGAGAGAGTGAGGGTTATCACTGTGTGAAACTCTGCCTCACTTCAATCCAATTCAAGTGCAAATCAAAATATCACCCTGTGATATCATTGGTCCTTTTCAAAATGGAGGACAAACAGCAACAACAACAAGAACCACAACTACCCTCATGCCATCCTTCACAGCCAGCAGACAAATGCATCCCATCTTTGATCCTACTTTTTTACCAGCTAAAAGCAAAAACAAAGTAAACCATTTTTTGGCTCGTCCTTAACCTTCGTTGCCAGCCTTAGTTCATTATAAGCTTGGGACCATGTTTTGATTTCCTATTTCTCTTCCATTACTTTCCCTTGCTTCCATATTCTTTTGTACATGCCCTTTAGAAATGCAAGGTTGTCAATCTGTTCATTCTCTGTATATCCACATATCTCTCTTTGGGCCTTGAGGATTTCATTCTTGGGCATTTACCAGCACTCGGGTTGATTTTTCACGCATTATTTTAATTCATTGGATCTTCTATTTCCGTTCTCTGAATCCTCTTGAAATCTACTCCCTGATGATCTCCACCTAGGGTAACCATAAGATCCCATTTTGCTCTCCTTCTCTGACACCAATTCTATGATGGAGCAGTCCCTTCCTCCCAGGACATCCATGATTTCCACTCAAGCTGCCAGTGCTTCCCGCTGAGAACAAGGACTGCTTTGTTTGTCTTTGTATCTCCAGCACTTGGCAAAGTGCCTTGTACACAGTAGGTACTTAATAAATAGATGCTTGTTGCATTGGATTGGATTCTCCTCTTCAGGTCCTTCTCCTACTTCAGCTTTCTCCATCACTTCTCTCTGAAGTCCAAATTACCTTCTCGAAATTCAACTCCAAAATTCTCTAAATCACCTTTGTAATATCACAGAAGGACAGAATCTGAGAGTGGAAAGGTTCATATTGTCCCATCTTACTGGCTTCTTGTCCTTCCCCTGATTCTTATCCCACAGCAGCAAGAAGCAGCTTCCCAGGCTCATTACAGGGCAGGGCTCATGATAAACAAGAAAGAACACTTGTTGAATGGAATCAAGTCAAGCATGAGAAGAGAAAAGTGTTAAGTTGCCCTGGCTAGTAGAACAGACCCCAGCCTTTGGCTCTAGGGAGGAAGGCCTGGGAGGTCAGAAAATCCTCTATAGTTTACCCCAAATGAAGATGGGATCAAAGCAGGCAGTACTGGTATGTAATTAACTGAGGGTCTGGTATACCCAAATGTCCACCGTGAAACTGGGTCTGAAAATATTCCTCTTCCTTTAAAATTTTTTTTAATTTTAATTTTTAAAAATATTTCTCTTTCAAAAAATTACTCACACACATGTTCCAATCAAAATTTAAGTAAAAGTTTTTTTTTTTTATCATTCAGCACACAGAGGTATGGCAGGGAGAAGGAGTCTAAATTTTCAACTCCTGGGGAGGAACAGATTTATGGCATGTTCCTCCATCAGTCAGCACACAGAGGTATGGCTGGGAGAAGGAGTCTAAACTTCAACTCCCTGAACAAAGGAGAAGGTGATAGTTTTCTAGAGGAGAGATGGGGGTAGGAGGAGAGACTTAGGACTGAAAAGTTATAGCTGTTTGAGGAATGATCATGCTCGCTATTTGGGGAGTGGGATACATGAATAATAAAAATTCCACATTTCTAACTTGAGATTGTTGTCACAATCAAACATGACTGGCTCCCAACTAAACTCATGCTATAAATTTCAAGGTGCCCAGCTTTCTGGGTTTCTGTGACATGTCTGCTTTGTTATCTTTTTTACTAACCACTACCTGGTTAATTAACTACTTTGCTTTTCCCAAGAAAGAACAATTTCTAACTAACCCCAGCAAGCTGAGCAACTGTATTATTTCTTATGGTCAGAGTGTTCTCAAGGCCAGAGCATCCCTGACTGGACCCAGATCTAACAGGCTGCTACTACACCAATGAACACAATGAGATGGCCTATCTTCTCACACCCTGTTGAGTTTAAGATGTCTATCTAGCCACTAGGCAGTGGTACCTCTCCTTGATTTGGGAGCAATGGCTCCCACCCTGCACCTTGCACAGGCCCTCCTCCTGCCCTCCATGTTCCCTGTAGATGACCTGTACTTGGGAGCTAACAAAGTGGAAATCAGTGTTCTACTAGCCAGGGCAACCCAGCCAGCCTGGCTTTCATGCATACTAGGTTCTCTGTTCAAGTCAACAAGCCTCCAAAAAGATTGCTGAAACCCTGAAGTCTTCTGCCCATGCTTCATGAGGCCTCCTAAGCAGGTGACCATGGCTGCCATAGTTGGCCTTTTCATGGACTCTATCTGACTTTCTAGTTTTGACTCCTTAGAATAAATGGAGGCCCCTTTTACTGGCTCTGGGCTGGGAGGCAGTATGGGTATTGGTGAATATTTTTTGAAAGTCCATACTTTTGCTGGATTCCCATCTGGTGAACCCTTCCCCTCTCTTAATCCTACCCTTTGTTCAGGGCCCAGTCCAAAGCCAACCATCTCTAGGAAGTCCCTCTTGGCTGCCCTAGCTCCCCAGGGAACACTTCTTTTTCTGGGCTCCTCTTGCACATACATAATGAGCCACGCACTTAACCCTTGGACTTATAGGATGATTTGGTAGCAAATAAAGCAAGAAGGCTGTTGGACTGTTGGACTGGGAGAATCTGCAAAATGGGCCTCATCTGTAAGATGAGCTTTAAGGTCCCTTCCACTTCTTAGTCAATGATCCTATAAATGTTAGAGCTAGAAGATAAATTAGAGGCTCTGACAATGTGGTATTATGGGAAGAATGCTACATTTGGGGTTGGTTAGTGGCTCCATAACCTCAGGCAAGTCACTTAGCTTCTGGGCCTCAGTTTCCTCCTCTGTAAAGTAGGGATTGGTAGAACAGTATGACCTCCAAGCTTCCTTCCAGTTCTAAATATACAATTGTGTGTTTGATATTTCACTCTGATTATATCTTGTATGTGTCTATTTTTGTCTCCCCAGTAAGACAGGAAGCTCTATGAGAGCCAGGAACCTGTGTGATCCTTCTTTAGGTCTCCTACAACATAGCCCAGCTCAGGGTACATAACATGTACCTAATCAAAGTTGATGGAAGTGAACTGTGTTGCCTGCCTGCCTGAATCAAAATGGCCTGAAAATCGTCCTCCCAAGAATGTGGAAGAGACAAGCAGAATATCCCATTCACAGAGCCAGCTCTCACTAACTTTAATTGGCCACTGCTTTTTTACTTTTGTTTTTTAAATCATTAATTCTACTAGATTTTTTTTTTGTATTTTTCATTACTTTGAGATTTGTATTCATGCCACTCATGCATAGGCAGGTGACTACCAAGAAAGACCTGTTCCCCTCACAGCTTCCTTTCTTTAGCTTAGGATTCTGGGCCAGCCCCTTCCCTTTCCCCAGAGATGTATAGTCAGGGCCCTCCTGAGGTTCTTCCTGTAGAATAATGCCAAGCATTGTTGCATTTTCCTTCCACCCAGAGGCCATTACTGGAGAGTGCATTCATTCAAAATAGAGTGTGTGTTCATTAAAATCAATTCATATAGAAAAATCTAGCTGGCGTCAGTAGGAAGGAGATTAAGGGTATTTGCAACCTGAAGAATAATTGACTTGTTGAAGCCTCCTCCACCCAATGGATCTGCCGTCTTGGATAAGTCCTAAGGAGTAATTGATGTGGTATTCTTTGCAAAGATGGTGATTTGTATTGGCCCACTGGTTCATTATTCTGTAATGGTTTGCAGGGACTATGTTGGATGCAAATGCTCTCTTTCTGGGAACAGCCACCAGCTCTGCCAACTCTGAGGCAAAAGTAAGCCTGTACATGACCTGCCATTTGGGAGGAAAGGGATTCTTTCTATGAGCTCTGTAAAGGACCACGCCTTTCCTACTCCCCATCCTTAGTGGTCTAGGAAATGCGCTGGATTGCATCCTTTTGGAACTATTCAGTCAAAAACCAGCTTCAAGGAACTTGGAGCTGACATCTGTAGGGAGGTCCAACAGAGCTGCCTGTGCCCATTGGCTTCACTTGCTACTAGCTGAGGGGCTATGCTGGGTCAGAGGACCTGGATTCTGATCCTGGCTCTTGGCACTTACTACCCGTGTCACCTCGGGCCTTCTGTGTCTTCCCTTTGTCAATTGTAGGGTTAGGAGAAGATGTCTAAGGTTTGTTCCAGTCTAACATTCTATGATCCTCCATAAGAAAAGGAATGAGGGGCCCAGACCATCCAGAAGATCTCTAAGGTCACTTTCGATTCTCATCATATGATCCTCTCAATCCATCAATTAATCGACCATCATACATTAAAGCACCCATTATATTACCATGGGGAGTCAGCTAGGTACACCCACAGTAGATAGAGCACTGGAACTGGAGTCAGTAAGACCTGAGTTAAAATCTAGTCTCTACTTTACTAGTCTTTACTAGTTGTGTGATCCTGGGCAAGTCACTTAACCTCTCCATAGCTTCAGTTTCCTCAACTGTGAAATGTAAAATAATAGCACCCACCTCCCAGGGTTGTTATGAGGATAAAATGAGATAATAGTTGAAAAGGACTCGGCACAGTACCTGGCATGTAGTAAGTGCTTAATCAATGATTGTTTCCTTCCCTCCTCCTCCCCTCTCTTGCAGATACCCAGGACTGGGGATACAGAGGCAAAGATAAAACAGTTCTTGCCCCCAAAGAGCTTACATCTGAATGGAAGAGAAACCATACACATATGTGCTTGTATATATGAAAAACAAAATAGAAATAAAGTACTTTTGAGGGGGTGGGGAACCAGGGAAAGTCACATACACTTGAGTTGATTCTTCACCCAACCCAGGGATTCTATGAGGAACAGACTAGAAGTGAGTGTGTTCCAGTAATGGCACCAGTCACTGCAAAGCCATGGAGATGGGTGATGGAGTACTTGTCAAGAAGGCCAATTTGGTTCCATAGAGTGGGTAGAGATGAGTAATGGATAAGCCTCAAAAAGTAGGATGGGGCCAGATTGTGAAAACATGTAAATGCCAGAGAAGCATCTATTTGCTCCTAGACATTCTAGAAATTCTGAGCTCCTGGGGTTTGATGAGCAGGGAATGACGTGGTAAGACCTGCACTTTAGGAAAGTCACATTGGCATCTGTGTGGAAGGTGAATTGGAGTAGGGAGACACTTGAGACGATTATAGTAGTTCAAGTGAGAGGTTGATGAGGGCCTAGACTGGAGAGAATGTGAGTGGAGAGAAGGGAGAAAGAAATGACAAGATTGGGACACATTGGGTGTGTGGAATGAGTGAGAGCATGAAGTCAAGGATGAAGCTGATTGTTGTGAACCTGGGTCAGTGGTGCCCTGAACAGAAAAAGGGAAGTCTGGGGAGCATTTGGAAGAATACCACTGATTCACCCATAAGCATTTATTAAGTACCATAAGCATATCATAAGCATTTATTAGGTAACAGGCTCTAGGACACAAACACAAAAAATTCAAAACAGCCCCTGCCCTGCCTTCAAGGAGCTTATATTCTAATGGCAAAGAAACCCAGGCATTATCCCCGCAAAGTGACTCAAATGGATATACCCTTAAACCCAGAGGTCTAACCACTGACTATCTACTGTAACATGGTCAAAAGCAGCACCAAAAATCTCATCTCTACCGAAATATTCACAGTGGCACTTTTGTGGAAGCAAAGAGCTGGAAACAAAAACAATGCTTATCTATTAGGTAATGGGTAAAGAGAATGGTGCTGTATGAGTCTAATGCAGCATTATTGCACCACAGAAATAATAACAAATATGAGAAATTCACAGAGTCATGAAAAGATTTGTAGGAGCTGATGCAAAAGGAATTAAGCAGAACCAGGACTACCACAATTTGCTAAAAAAATGAAATTGGACTATGTAATTTAGCTGAGCCCTAGAGAAGAGAAGAAATGAACTGCCTTCTTTCTATGAAAAAGTGATCAACTGTGGGCGTAGAATGCCGATGGGCTGTCAGACATGCTTAATGTTTTCCCTTCTTTATTACAAGGGCAAGAGAGGGGAGGGGAGACTTTCAGAAATGATTTGTGATGTAAAACCAAAGGCTTCCAAAACCTATTTTTAAAGGAAAGAATGGTTTTGCTTTTGGGTGACAATGATATTTGAAGTCAGTTCTGCTCCTATAACTTGGGATTGAGGGGTGGGGGTCAAGCCAGAGAACCCCACTGGCTGTGGCTGGCCCACTTTGGTCAGCGCACCAATCCAAGCACACAGCCAGAGCTCTGCTCACCCCCTGATGATCTGTAGCTTTGCTCCTTCGTCCCTTTTCCTGCTTGGACCCTAACTTGCTCTCTAAGTCCCTCAGAAAGGGCACCATGAAGGGATCACAGAGAAGGTGAGAGAAGAGACGGCACTCTGGCTTTTGTTATTGGTTCTGAGCACCAACATGTGCCAGGTGGGTCTGGAGAATGGATTCTTTGGAGGAGAAAGCAATTGTTCAGCTGGGCCATCATTGGCATCAAATTCTAGTCCATATTTTAAACTTAAATCAGAGGGAGAAAGGAGAAAACTACCTATGTACACCCCCAAAAACAGATACTGCAGAAAGCAGCTACAGTGGAGACTAGCTTTAGTGATACAAAGAGATTCATAAGAGATATAACCCAAGAAATGATCCAGCAAAACAACCCACATCCTAGTATGTCTCCATGCATTAGCACAGAGTATGAGCAATAAGGGAAGTGAAAAGAAATATTAATTTAGGAGGCAAACATGACCTCAAAGGTATCACTAAGCCTTGGTAGCACAACTAGATAATGACTCTAGAATGATATAATTTATTCCAAAGGAAAGAGGTGGGTAAAGGTGGTGGTGGTGGATTAGCCTAGTATATTAATGGAGCCAGTGTCCTTGAATCAGAGCTCTGCATTGTATTCAACCTGAAGAGTATTCAACCCCACTTTGGCTCAGGACTTCTCTGGAGACTCTAAGAATTTAGCTTTACAGGAAAAGTAAAACTCCCATGCTCATACTCAGGCCAAGAATCTATTGAATTCAATCTACAAAAAACCCAGAAAGACTCACACTTGGGCCTATGAAGAGCCAAGGCCACTGTCCTTTTCTCTCTGATGAACCCCATCTCCCCTGACTTGGCAAGATGCCTACCCCAGAGACCTATATATAAATACCCCTCTAGCTGACTGCCTTTTCAGGAGAAAACACAGGTCTGTGAGAAAGCCAAGCAGCCTACCCCTGCGGTGAGCCTTTCCTCTCCCAGGGATCCATACATGATATGTGTGTGTGTATGTATATACACATATGTATATATGTATATACATAGTCTCTCTCTCTCTCTCTCTCTCTCTCTCTCTCTCTCTCTCTCTATATATATATATATATATATATATATATATATATATATATATATATATATATATATATATAGTCTTTCTGCTTTAAAGTGAAGGTGAGATCCCCACACTCCTAATACACAAGAGAAAAGCAGCTTGGTTTGACAGAGTCAAGCAACCACTTGCCCTTGAAAGTTTCCTCCTTTTGTCCTTTTCCTCCCCCATAGAGTCTTCTAGACCCCTGGAGTTGATATTAGCCCTCCCAGGTCAGAAAACTTGGGGTTAGTAGAGCGTTAGCCTCCAGCCTGTGGACTTGCCCAGTCCCTGCATTCAGCACACCCAGGAAAGGCAAACTTGTGAGAATGGGCCTTGCTGCTTTGCAGCTCTTGTCTCCCTTGGTCAAACAACTCAGCATTGTCCAAGAGCTGTCCTGTCACTTGCCACAGTAGCTCCTGTGACTTCTGGTTTGGCCCACTCCCTGTCCTCTCCTTGTCCCCCTTCTGTTCTTCTGTTCCTTCCCCCTTTCCTTCCTTGTCCCTTGGCCATGCCCTGTCCTCTGTATCCCCTCTCTGTGCCCAATCCTTGTCTGCCCATCTCCCACTCTAACCCTTCTTCCTTTCCCTCCTCCCATCTCCCTGGTCCCATCTTTTCTGTCCCGTCTCTGCTCCCAAGTCACTCACATATACTTACAGGCATTTGCTGTATAAATATAAATGACACCTCATCTAGCAGATGTTGTATACAAAAGAAATTGCCCTAGATGAGTATTTCTGGAACCACAATGGCCTCTATGCAATTAGATTAACATCGACAGCTTCTTGTCTACACGGCCCTGAAGTGGGTGTCAGGGAGTGCTGGAACACAAGGTTAGCTTGTAATATTCCCCAAGCCCCTTGAATTTTGATCTGGTAGTGAGTGTCTCAAAGGCATCCTGAATTATACACCAAAAACAGTTGGAGTTGTTCAAAGAGAAGCCTTAGAATCATAACAGCCCAGAGGGAGCAAAGCAGAGACCCGAGGGGAGTTCACCCCACTTAAGGGAAAATGGAAACCATTTTCCATGCCAGTGGGGGGTTTCCTGCAATGTCTGTTCTTTGCAGTTATTAGCTCTTACTTTCCTGACCTTGTCCTCCAAAAAATAAACCCTAGAGAGGCATAAGTTGCCAGTGATCAGTAAAAAGACTGGCAGGGGAGGCTTAGCTAGTGCTACTTAACCGAGAGTTGGTTTGCTTCAGAAAGTGCCCACTTGGCTATCCCTTCAATCTGCCCCCCACATATCACACCACCCACAAAACATTTCTCAAATAGTTTGACTTTCAACTCACGATTCACTGCAAACCCTGTGTTCCCCTCCTTTCCCCTTCTTCTCTGAGGACCCCAAAAAGCAGGCCCAGAGTAGCCATGAGGACGGCCATGATGGCGAGAGAGCCGCAGTGGTGACCCAATCACAACCATCCTGTCTGGTTCTCCAGCACTTTCATGTAAAGCAGAGAATCCTTACCAAGAAGGGGGATTCTGAAGGCATTTAGGCCAGTGCCCATTAGCTTTCACATCAGCCCTGTGGTAGCGGCCAAGCAATGATTGTTATGCCCACTTTGCAGAGGCAGAAAATGATGCTCCAAGAAGTTACATGAACCTGTGTTTGAGTTCTGCTGCCTACTTACTTCCTGTATGACCTTGGCAAGTCACTTCATCACCATGAGCCTCAGTTTCCTCCTCTGGAGAATGAGGGGGTTGGAGTAAGGGATCATCAAAAAATATCTAACATATTGGATGACAGAATCAGGGTTCCAAACACAAGTTAGACAGGCTAGAACATTGGCTAAATGTAATGAATAAGGGTCCAATGCGAATGAAATCTGACACTTGGGCTCCAGAGATCTCTGCCTCACTTAAATTCAATTCAGGGGAAATTCAAGATATCACCCTCCTGATGTCATTGGTACTCTTGGAGAGCAAAAGATGATCAAAGATCAAATACAAGAGGGAGAGGTGTGGCTAGACAGCAGCTCATCTGAGAAAGAGCTGGAGCTTTGAGTGGAATGCTTTGTCCTAGTTTGTGTTCTCTGGGATCTTGCTGCTGCTTCCTCTTGGTACTGAGTGCTCTTCAAGAACTTCAGAGAGGTGGCTGAGTCAGTTCTTGAACTCAAGTCTTCCGACAAAAAGTGCAGGCTTTAAGACTAGACCAAGCAACAAAGACTAGAAGGAAAGCTGGAAATTGGGGGCAAAATTTACAGCAAGTTTCTCAGATAACAGCCTCATTTCTCAAACTTAGAAAAATAAGAATCACTTCCCAATTGATAAATGGTTAAAGGAAATGAACAAACAGTTTTCAGAAGAAATCAAAGCTATCAATAGTCACATGAAAAAATGTTCTAAAGCACTAATGATTAGAGAAATGCAAATTAAAACAACTTTAAGGTACTACCTCACACCTATTCATTTGGTTAACATGATAGAAAAGGAAATTGGTAAATGCTGGAGGGTATGTGGAAAAATAGGTACATTAATGCACTGTTGGTAGAGCTGTGAACTGGTCTGAACATTCTGGAGAACAATTTGGAATATGCCCAAAAGGCTATAAAACTGCTCATACCCTTTGGCCCAGCAATACCACTACTAGATCTGTACCCCAAAGAGATCAAAGAAAAAGTAAGAAGGATATATATATGGATATACATATATAAATATAAATATAAATAAAAGTTCTTTTTGTGGTGGCAAAGAATTAATGGAGGGGATGCCCATCCACTGGGGAATGGCTGAATGAGTAGTTGTGGTCTATAATAGTGATGGAATACTATTGTGCTACAAGAAGTGATGAGCAAGATGCTTTCAGGACAACCTGGGAAGACTGGCCACCATCAAAAACTGGACTAGGCTTTCTTAAGAGGCAGTGGCTTTCTCTTCCCTGGATGTCTTTAAGCAAAAACTTGGAAAATCACTTGTCAGGAAAGTTCTAGTGGGGATTCTTTGTTGGCCATGAGTTGGACTGGATAGTTTCTGATATCCACTCTAACTCTCTAATTCTGTGATTCTGGAAACATGGAGTGGGGGAAATAGTGATCACGTGGGGCCTAGAGGAGGCACAAACTCTACTGGGGAAAGTCCACTTGTCAGGCCTTGTAGACAAGGCACAGAAATCCTCTTATCCCCTCCTAGTCTCCTCATGGTGGGAGATGAAAGGTCTTGACTTCTTCCAGTGGTCTAGGACAGGTGCCAGCCCAGATACTGCCAGCCTTCAGGCTTTTCCCAGTCACCAAATTCTCAACATGTACAACTCCCGGCTAGGAGCTCCCTCTATCACTCACTCTCTACTCAGAGATATATATATATATATGTGTGTGTGTGTGTGGGGGCTACCCTTGGAGATAATGTGACAGCTGAAAAATTCCTCGAGTTGAAGAATTCAGTCCATCCAACAGCTGTTTTGGATACATGTATCATATTAAGGCAGCAACAGAATGACCTCTTTGGCTTCCTGCTCTTGCCTCAAGTCTTCTAGTCTTCCCTACGTCTAGGCTATGTCAGGGTAGAACAGTATAGGTCACCTAGGCTCAGGCAGATAAGGTTCAAAATCAAGGAGGTCAGACAGAGGCATCAAGAGAGGCCCTGGTGAGCACATGGGCACTAGGAATTCTGCTGGTGGCTGGCACTAGTGCTTCTGTGCCCTATTTTATATTCCCTTCTAGGTGTGGATGGCAGCTGGCCACAGAGGTTGATTATAGCCAGAAGGAGGTCAGAGGCCTACAGGCAGAGCAATAACTAAGTTGGGGCAACTGGGGCAATGTCCTAGGGTACCAAAATCCAGAAAGTGCTAGGGGCATTGGCAATCCTTTAGCAGCATAGAAATAGCTGAGAGCTTAGAACCCAGTCAGAATAATTAATAAAAATAGAAAACTACCCAATGGCCAATTTCCTCCTCACAACAGCTGCACCCCCCCTGGGATACTCACACTGCTCTATCTCCCTATCAGTGGTCTCAGTGGGAGCCAGTACGTCCACTGTTGCCCCTTTCCCTTGCCACTGACTTGAAAGCCTGTTTGGGGCCCCTTGCCCTAAACTTTTAAAAACCTGCCTATCAATGACTCCTGGCTCTGAGAGAGGCTGGGGTAGGCATGCCAGGATCACTGGGAAGTGGTACTATTTGGCGATGCATCTCTCTACCCTGTGCCTCTTCTGGAAGCCCAGAGCCCAGCTTGGAGGCTGGAGCTACAAAGTGAGAATTAACAGTAGTGTTAACTTAACATCTAAATCTGATTGACTGGAAAAGAAAGCTAAGCACATTTGCATAGACGCCTGGGATGTCAGAGCTAGAAAGGCCCTTTGAGATCAAGTTCAGTGTATGGCATTTTGCAAAGGAAGAGACTGAGGTAGAGAGGGGCAGGGACTTGCAGAGGCCGTGCAGAAAGAGAGTGCTAAGTGGTGCTGGCATTAAAACAGCTGGTCCTGCCTTGCAGCTCTGTCCTCTTCCCCACTGCGGCTTTTGTCTTTTTTTTGAAATGGAGCCTTTTACAAGTTGTTAATTAAGCCTCCTTCTCTCTTAAAAACTGCTATCAGACTAATTAAGTGAGGTCAACTCTTCTCCCTCAGGAAAAAAGACTTAATATGCCTTATTACCTTGGAGGTCGGGAGAGTAAGCTGCTCTCCTCTTCCCATGCCTTAGCAGGACGTTGGGGGTCTTCCAGGGCCAGAAAGCAGTTGCTTAAAATATCACCCTCCTCTTTAGAGATAAAAGGAAGGCAATTTTTCAGTCCCATCTGGTATCTGACATAGATGCTTTGGAATATGGGGCTCAAGCAGTAGCCAGCCTATCTTCCTTCCTTGCATCCTTCCTTCCCTCTTTTCCTTCCTTCCTCCCTCCCTTCCTTCCTTCTTTCTTTCCTTCCTTCCTTCCTCCCTCCCTTCCCTCTTTTCCTTCCTTCCTTCCTTCCTTCCTTCCTTCCTTCCTTCCTTCCTTCCTTCCTTCCTTCCTTCCTTCCTTCCTTCCTTCCTTCCTTCCTTCTATCCTTCCTTCCTCCCTTCCCTCTTTTCCTTCCCTCTTTTTCTTCCTTCCTTCCTTCCTTCCTTCCTTCCTTCCTTCCTTCCTTCCTTCCTTCCTTCCTTCCTTCCTTCCTTCCTTCCTCCCTCCCTTCCTTCCTTCCTTCCTTCCTCCCTTCCCTCTTTTCCTTCCTTCCTTCCTTCCTTCCTTCCTTCCTTCCTTCCTTCCTTCCTTCCTTCCTTCCTTCCTTCCTCCCTCCCTCCTTCCTTCTATCTTTTCCCCCATCCCTCTCTCTCTCTCCCTCCCTCCCTTTTTGAGTAAGGGAAGATTACATAAATTATAACCTCAGTCATGCTACTTGAACTGCCCTCTCGCTCAAATACCCGATTGCCGTGAGATTTAATTAGAAAAGTGTATTCTGTTAGCGGAGTAGCCTGACAAACACAATTGAACAGCACACGTGTTTGTTTCATCTCTCCCTACTCCCACCATGCTACAAAACGTAAAGTCAAAACTGGGCTCTCTGAACCAGAATTTCCTCCCCTTGTCCCCAGAGGAGATGGGAAAATCAATTCTGGTTTGACAGTTTCCTTCCTGGGTGAGGAAAAAGAAAAATATCCATTCCTGGCTGGGCAGGGGTGCTGACTTCTTGGAATCCAGCCTGGTTTTCATGTTCCACTCTGTGAGAGAGGCCCCCACTGGGGACTGGGGCTGGAAAGATTGCATCCAAAATGAATGTGTTCATTTTCCTAACTGCAACAGCAGCCAGCACCTCAGGCCCCAGGTGAGAGGAGCAGGGCCTCATTACTGGCAAGCCATGATGTAGAAGCAGGCTGATTTTTAGGACCTGATCCAGCTCCCCACCCCCCCACCCCCAACCCCAGGCTCCTGACCACTAGGGCCCTACATGGAGGAGGGAGCCTTTGCCTCATGGGCCTCACATACATTCCCCATGTTGTAGTTTGGATGGAGAATGAATGGAGAATTCTGAGAAATTGGAGCATTCATCAGAGGATTTTAGAACTGGAAGAACCTGTCCAAAGTTAGCGGGATGGGGTGGGGGCATAGAGGCTAGGCCTTGGACTCAGGAAGCCCTAGATTCAAGCGCTGCCTCTGTGGGACCCAGGTCAAGTGAATTAACTTCACACTGTCCACAGGCAACTCTCTAGAACTATCTTATAGATCTGAAAATAATATTATGGATTACCTTGGCATGGGAGGTCCCCACAGTACTGAAATCACCAGGCCAGGTGGCACAGTAGATGGAGCGGGCTTGGAATCAGGAAGACTCCTCTTCACGAGTTCAATTCTGGCCTTGGACACTTCCTAGCTGTGTGATTCTGGCCAAGTCACTATACCTTGTTTGCCTCAGTTTCCTCATCTGTAATATGAGCCAGAAAAGGAAATGTGAGGACCTTAGCTCAGAGTTCGCTGAAAAAAAAAGAGAGCTCCCTTTTCTCCCCTCCTCCTCCCCTCACATGAGCCAGATCACCATCTCCTCCCTCACTCCTGCAGAAGATGAAGAGATGGCATACTCCTCCACATGCACAACCAATCCATTCCATCTTGCCTTCTCCTGTAGATTGCACCCTACTGTGCCTCTATCATCCCCACTCTCTCCCTTATCTTCACTCTCTTTCCATCTACTGGTCATCTCTCTCACCCTTTTAAAAAGACCTTCTTTTGATCCAACCAACCATCTCTGGTAGCTCTTTTCTATATCTGTCCTCTTCTTTTCAGCTAATCTTGAGAAAACAGTAGGTGCTTCCTCCTTTCCTTTCCTTTCTCTCTCTCTCTCTCAAACCTTCTACTGTCTGACTTCTGGTCTCATCAATCATTCAACTGAAATTCTCTCTTAGAGGCAGCTGATGGAGCAGTGGAAGTCCTGAGGTCAAATCTAGCTTCAGACATTTATTAGCTGCAGGACCTTGGCCAAGTCACTTCACCTTTGCCTCAGTTTACTGATTTATGAAATAGGGATAATAATAGCACCTGCTTGGAAAGGTTGTTGAGAGGATCAAAGAAAATAATATATTTTTTAAAATCCCTTGGACAGAATTGTGGGAAGATGATGAACTAGCCAGGAAGCTACCTGGCTCTCTTAAATTCCGGGCCCCCTCAAATAACTTGGAATACGGGCCCAAAGTCAATGTTAGGCAGAAATCACGAAAAGTGGGGTCAAAGGTCAGGCAGCCGAGACACCTGGGGGAGGGGCGGCGGTGGGAAAGCTCGGACCTTCAGGCCTTATCCAAGCTCAGACACCTCCAGGCCGATTCCAGCAAGCAGGGTGTGTGGGGGGGGAGCAGCCCTGGGGGAGGAGCCTCGGCTTCGGGAGCTTCCCCCGCCCCCACGGCTGCTGGCACCAGATGTGAGTCCAGACCCCCTGAGCCAACATGGTCCCAGGCTAGGGCCGCGGGGTGGAGGAGTGCGCATGCCCCAGTGGCTGCAGTAGCGGGGGAATGGGAAGGAGGCGGGGCCCTGCGGCCAGGGTCTGCTTCCGGGGCACAGGGGTGAGCATCGATGTTTGGGGCCACCCGAGGGTCTGCAGGGTGTGAGGGGGGGGCTGGGGGCCCTGGCCAGGCTCAGGGGCGGAAAGGAGCACGTGAGGTCACTCACAGACCAAGGGCCGAGCCGGAGGAGCAGGGACCGGCCGGGCCTCGGATCAATCGAAGAACCAAGAGGTCAAGGGCGGCAGATGGAGCTCAGAAAACATCAGCAGGAAAAGCCTGAAGCCCGAGGCATTGTCCCCTACATCCCAGGGACAGAGCTCGACCCCAACATAAAACTGACGGCTGAGAAATAGGCTGTTAAAAAACAAAATAGAAAGAACTCCACTGTGGTGATAGAGAAGATCAGGGTTCAGATTCAGAAGAATACAAAATGGGGGGGGAGGGGTGGTCACAAACCCCAAAAGAATTCTTGGAAGAACTTAAAAAATGACTTTAAAGATCAAATAAGAGAGGTTGAAGAAACATTGGGAAAAGAAATGAGTAATGCAAGAAAACCAAGAAAATTATAAAAAGAAAGGGAACCAACTAAAAAAAGGAGATTTAAAAATTTACAGAAGAAAATAATTCCTTAAAAATTAGAATTGGGAAAGGGGAAGCTAATGACAATAAGAAATAAAGGAATAATAAAAGAGGGGCAATTAGGTGGCCCAGTGGCTAAAATAGGGCCCTGGATTCAGGAGGACCTGAGTTCAAATTTGACCTCAGACACTTGACACTAGCTGTGTGACCCTGGGCAAGTCACTTAACCCTCATTGCCCAGCAAAAAACCAAGTCTAGACATTTTCCTTCAATAAATGATTAAGGAAAATTACCATGAAGTTCTAGGACTAGAGAGTAAAATGAAAATTGAAAAAAATTCACTAATCACCCCCTGAAAGATATCCCAAAATGAATACTCACAAGAACATTATAGCTAAGTCTCAAAGCTCCCAGTCAAGGAGAAAATATTACAAGCATCTAGAACGAAACACTTTAAATATTGCACAGCTACAGAGTAACAGTATTTAACACCGTCTACAATAAAGGCTGTGGAATATAATATTCCAAAGAGCAAAAGAGCTGGGTTTGCAACCAAGAAAAACCTACCAAGCAAAGCTGAGTGTAATCCTGCAAGGAATAAAATGTATATTTAATGAACTTAAGGACTTTCAGGTATTCTTGAGGAAAAGATCAAAGTTGAAGAGAAGATTTGACTTACAAGAATCAGGAGAAACATAATAATAAGGTAAACATGAAAGACTAATTATAAGGCATTTAATAAGGTTAAACTGTTTACTTCTTATATGGGAAAATGATATTTGTAACTCTTAAGAATGTTATCATTACTAAGGTAGTTTTAAAAAGTATAAATAGAAGGCTTGGAGTTGAGTTGATTATGATGGGATAATCCTAAAAAAGTAAAATTGGGTCGGGAGAGGTAAAATGGAGCAAATTATTTCATACAAAAGAGGCGTGAATGGAAGAACTTTTACAGTGGAGGCAAGGAGTGGATGGAAGGTAGAACCTTATGTGGGAACCTTATTCTCATTGGAACTGTGTTAAAGAGGGAATAACCTATACATTTAGTAGGGTATAAAAGTCTTAATTGCAGATAAATAGAAGGACAAGGGGATAGGATAAGGAAGGGACTATTTGAAGGGTGAAGAGATTAATGAGGCAGTGGTCAGAAGTAAATTAGATTTCTGAGGAAAGGTAGGGTAAAAAAAGAGGAAAAATAAGATGGAGGGAAAGACACAACTAATAATTATAGCTTTGAATATGAATGGGATAAACTCACCAATAAAATGGAAGTGAATAGTAGAATGGATCAAAACCCAGAACCCAACAATATGTTTTTTACAAGAAACACATTTAAAAATGAGACACACACATAGAATAAAAATAAAGGCCTGGAGTAGAATTTATTATGATTCAACTGATCAAAAAAAAAGTAATCATGAAATCAGACAAAACCACAGCTAGAATAGATTTAATTAAAAACTACATTATGTTAAAGGGTACTAGAGACAATGAAGTAACATCAATACTAAACACATATGCACTAAATTTTTAGAGGAAAAAGTTAATGAATTACAGGTGGAAAAAATAGAATTGTGGAGAATTTCAGCCTTCTCTCAGAACTAGATAAATCTAACAAAAAATAAATAAAAAGAAGTAAAAGAGATTAATAGAATTTTAGACATGATAGATATGATGGAGATCTGGAGAGAATTGAATGGGAACAGAAAGAATCTACCTTTTTTCTCAGTGGTGTATAGCACCTGTACAAAAATTGACCACATATTAGGTCATAAAAACTTTATAGTTAAATGAAAAAAGCAGAAATATTAAATGCATCCTTTTCAGATCATAATGCAATAAAATTGCATTTAATAAAAGACCATGGAAACACAGATTAAAAATTAGTTGGAGACTAAATAACCTAATCTTAAAGAATGAGTGGGTTAAAGAATTCATAGAAATAATAAAAAATTATTAAAGAAAATAATAATGAGACAGCATACCAAAAGCTATGGGATACAACAAATGCAGTAATCAGAGGAAATTTTCTATCTTCAAATTATTACATTATTAAAATAGAGAAAGAACAGATCAATGAATTAGGTATACAATTTTAAAAAACTAGAAAAAGAACAAATTAAAAATCCCCAATTAAACACAAATTAGAAATCCGGAAAATTAAAGGTGAGAATAATAAATTGGATGTAAGAAAACTATTGAATTAATAAATGAAACTAGGAGTTGGTTTTTTGAAAAAAAACCTAGTAAAATAGATAAACTATTGGTTAATATGATTTTTTAAAAGAGAGAAGAAAACAAAATCACTTGTATCAAAAATGAAAAGGGAAAATACACATTAATAAGGATAAAATTAAAGCAATTATTGGGAGTTATTTTGCCCAATTATATGCCAATAAATTTAACAATTTAAGTGAAATGGAAGAATACTTATCAAACATAAACTGCCCAGATTAACAGATGATAAAATAGAATATCTAAATAAACCTATTTTAGAAAAAGAAATTAAACAGGCCAAAAATGAGCTTCCTGAGAAAAAGCATCAGGACCAGGTGGATTTACAAGTGAATTCTACCAAACATTCTAATTCCATAGGCAAAGAAGGAGTCCTACCAAACTCCTTTTATGAAATAAATATGGTGCTGATTCCTAAACCAGGAAGAGCAAAAACAGAGAAAGAAAACCAAAGATGAATTTCACTAATGAATATTGATGCAGAAATCCTAAATAAAATACAAGGTAGGAGACTACAATAACATAGCACAAAGATTATACATTATGACCAAGTGGGGTTTATATCATGAATGCAGAGATGGTTTGATATCAGGAAAATATGAACATGATTATATAGATAACATGAGTAACAAAAATCACGTGATTATATCAATAGATGCAGAAAAAGCTTTTGACAAAATACAACTCATTCCTATTGGAAATACTTGAAAGTATAAGTATAAATGGATTTTCCCCCCAAAATGATAAGAAACATTTACCTCAAACCATCAGCAAGCATCATTTGTAATAGGGATAAGCTAGAAGCCTTCTCAATAATATCAGGAGTGAAACAAGGATGCCCATTATCACTAATATTCTTCAATATTGTGCTAGAAATGCTAACAATATCCTTAAGAACAAAAAAGAAATTGATGGAATCAGAATATGCAATGAGGTAATAAAACTATCTCTTTTTGCAGATGATATGAAGGTATACTTGGAAAATCCTAGGGATTCAACTAAAAAGTTAGCTGAAACAATTAATAATTTTAGGAAAGTAGCAGGATATTATATAAGCCCATATAAATAATCAGCATTTCTATTTGTCACCAACAAAGCCCACCAAGAAGAGATAGTACATTTAAAATAACAGTAAACAATATAAATTACCTGGGAGTATACCTGTCAAGACAAACCCAGGAATTATATAAGCATAATTATAAAACACTTTTTATATAAATAAAGCCAGATTTAAATAACTAGAGAAATATTAATTGTTCGTGGGTGGGCTAATCCAATATAATAAAAATTACAATTCTGCCTAAATTAGTTTACTTATTCAGTGCCATTCCAGTTCAATTACCAAAAAATTTATTTTATTGAGCTAGAAAAAATAACAAAATTCATTTGGAAGAACAAAAGGTTAAGAGTATCAAAGGAATTAATGGGAAAAAAAAGTAAAGGAAGAAGATCTAGCAGTGCCACATCTTAAATTGTATTAAAAAGGTGGTAATTATCAAAACTCTCTGGTACTAGCTAAGAAAAGGAATGGTGGATCAGTGGAATAGAACAGGTATAAAATACACAGTAGCAAGTGATTATAGTAACTATGTGTTTGATAAACAAAGATTTAAGCTTTCTGGATAAGAATTCACTGTTCAGTAAAAATTGTTGGGAAAAGTGGAAAACAGTCTGGCAGAAACTAGGTATATACTAATATCTTACACCATTTATCAAGATAAGGTCAAAATGGATACATAACCTAGACATAAAGGAAGATATCATAAGTAAATCAGAAGAACATGTAACACATTACCTATAAGATTTATGGAAAAGAGAAGAATTTATGAATAAAGAGATCAAGAGTACTGTGAGATATAAAATGGATCATTTTGATTACATTAAATTAAAAAGGTTTTATACAAATGAAACAACTGTAGCCAAGATTAGAAGGAAAATAGAAAATTGTAGAAAAAACTTTATAGACAGTTTCTTGGATAAGGAAAATTCAGCTGCTCCAGTGGGTCTCTGGAGCTGGCCTCTACCTTCTTCCCCACAGAGTCTGGGAGAGAATCAACAGCTTTGTTCTCCTAGACATTGTTACAACATAACAGAGTAGAATGGCTAAAACAAGTCAGGGCTCTAACAGCAACTCAACCACAGACTTGGGGAATGGCATTGGACACATCCCTTTTCTTCTCTACATTTCAATTTCCTCCTCTGTTAACAAGCATTTCTAAAGGCAAAGTAGAACAGAAAAAGAAGATTGCATATGAAACTGAATCTCTGCTATGTACATCTGACTTTTCCTTTTAAGTACATGGTAAATCCAATTTGTCTTCCTCAAAGTCTTTTTGCTCGTCTATGTTTCCTTCTAGCATTCTTTAAAGTGTTTCAATAAGTCTTCTTTTTTTGGCAACCCAATCACTACCTCCCTTTCCTGACACCCTTTTACCTTCTCCTCAACACCTCTCCCCACAAATTGAAAACAAAAACAAAACCCTTGTAACAAATATGCAAATCCCTATATTGGTTATGTCTGAAAATATGTCCCAAATTGCATCTGTCTGTTAGGAGGTAGGTAACCTACTTCATCATCAGTTTTCTGGAACTGTGGGTGGTCATGGGCAGTGATCACAGTTCTGAAATCTTTTTTTTTTATAATATTATTTTTTTTTTTTTTGCGGGGCAATGAAGGTTAAGTGACTTGCCCAGGGTCACATAGCTAGTAAGTGTCAAGTGTCTGAGGCTGGATTTGAACTTAGGTACTCCTGAATCCAGGGCCGGTGCTTTAACCACTGCACCACCTAGATGTCCCCTACAGTGTGGTTACTATTGTATAAATTGTGCTCTTGGTTCTGCTCACTTCAGTGTGCCTCAATTAATATAGGTTTCCCCAGGTTTATCTGAAACCCTCTTGTCATTTCTCATAGCATAATAGCATTCCGTTCCATTAGTTGTAACCTAACTTGTTCATCTTGCCCTCAGTCTATGGGCACCCCTTTTATTTCTACTTCTTTATCACTATCAAAAGAGCTTCTATAAACATAAATATACATATACATACATATATATCCATATACGTACATACAGACAGACACACATATAGGGCCTACTTTGAGGATATACTTCCAAATTGTTTTTCATAATGACTGGACTAGTTCACAGCTCCACCAACAGTGCATTAATGTGCCTGTTTTCCCACAGCCCCTCCAGTATTTGTCATTTTCCTTTTTTTGATCATCATTGTCAAACTGATGCTAATTTCCTCATTTTTACAGAAGAGGAAACTGAAGCCCAGAGAGTGAGAGTGACTTGGACAAGATCATGTAGCAAGTCAGTGGAGCCCTTTCCAAACTTCCTTACAGAGTCAGGGTCTAGTTTGTCTCATAGAACTCACAAATACTTACATTGTTTGGGGGATAGGGAGATCATCTATCGAGTGTCCTCCGAATTCTTGTTACTAAAACCACACGTTGAGAAATATATATTAAACTCTAAGGACCACACTTTAGGAAGGACATGGCTAAGTTGAAGACAGTCCAGCATGGGGTGATAAGAATGCTGAAAGATTTTGGGATTGTGCCATACAAGGACTGGTTAGAGGAACCAGCACTTAGTCTGACTCTTCATGACCCCATTTGGGGTTTTCTTAGCAAAGATACTGGAAAGGTTTGTCATTTCCTTCTCCAGCTCATTCGACAGATGAGGAAACTGAGGCAAATGGGGTAAAGTGACTTGCTAGGGTCACACAGCTAGCTAGTAAGTATCTGAGGCTGGATTTGAATTCAGATTTTCCTGACTCCAGGCCCTGCACTTTAGCCACTGTACCACCTAGCTGTCTATCACTCACTAAGTGCTTAATATTTTTGTGGAATGATTGACTAGGGAAGAACAGGCTGAGGTGGTATGCACTTTTGGTGGAGCTATGAACTGGTCCCACCATTTTGTAAGGTCATTTGGAAGTATTCCCCCCAATTCACTAATATTCTTTCACCTGAGTATAACTTCATATGTTGTGGACCTCTCTTCTTTCCCATTGTTTTTGAATAAGGTCCCACTTCCCATCACACTAAGCCTCTGTAATCCTTCCAGTGCCAGTGATGACCACCTGTAGCCCAGCCCAGAGCTCTTCTACTTTGGCCTGTGAACTCTGGAGGTGGTTCATCAGTTTGGTGGGGAGGAAGGAGACAACAAGGAAGGCCTGATCTGGAATTCTACCACCTCTCTTCCTCCAAGAAAAAAATGTTCCGGGCAGCTAGGTGGCACAGTGGATAAAGCACTGGCCCTGGATTCAGAAGGACCTGAGTTCAAATTCGGCCTTAGACACTTGACATTCACTAGCTGTGTGACCCTGGGCAAGTCACTTAACCCTCATTGCCTCACAAAAAAGTATTAAAACCTTTTCCCCTCCTGCATTTTGAAGCATGAAAAGAGGAAAAGTAAACCGCTGATTCTTTAGCAGATCCTTATCTGGCTGCCATAGACTTGTTCTCATCAAGTACAAATGAAAACTTTTGTCAAATAGCTGATGATGTGCAGGGAATGGCCCCTCATGGATGGGGGAGCGCTACTTGCCTGAAGTGTTTTTAATACAGATGACAGTGGTGGCTCAGAAGACTTTAGTTCTACCCAAGGTAGGCCTGCTATTGGAAAAGGCCGGCCAATCCTGGTCTGGGGTAGCTAGGTGGCACTACAGTGGACAGAGTGCTGGTCCTAGAGTCAGTAGGACCTGAGTTCAAATGTGGACTCAGACCCTTATAATCTGACCCTGGGCCCTGTTTGCCTCAGTTTGCTTATCTGTAAAATGAGCTATAGAAGGAAATGGCAAACCACTGCAGTATCTTTTCCAAGAAAACCCCAAATGGGTTCACAAGGAGTCAGACATGACTGAAGACAACTAAATAACAACTTCTGGTCTTCCCTAATGGTGGTTTATTCCTGGTTTTAGGCAAGAATTGCTGACAACAGGGTGGTAGTCATATATGTGCATGTGGCTGGCTCTGATGCTCTGGGATATTGTGAGCCAGCGGTATGGATGGTGACGCACAGAGTTGGCATGTATGTGGCTATACACTCCCATAGGGATTGGCATCTCCTCAACTGAAGATTCAAACCTCATTTCTTTTCTTCATCCTTCCCCCCTTCCTCCTTTTCCTCTCTTTCTTCTCCTCTTCCTCCTGTCCCTCTTGTTTGTACCTTCTTTTCCTTCCATGTTGTCATGTTTAGACCCCCATCTATAATCCTTCAAGGTGGTATGGGGTACCAATTGATCCCTCCTGAGTTTTCAGATCAAGGCTTAGCTCCACTTATGGGAAAGGTGATGAATAAGCCCAGTACAGCCTCAGGGAAGGAATATCCAGTTGTTCCCTGGGATTTTGCTGATAGCACTGATATCATGGTCTCAGAGAAACAATCTTAGGACAAGAAGATGTGTGCTGGGTGAAAACCAGCCCTAGACTTTGCCCTGATTGGGCAATGGCAAGTGTTGGAGTGACTATTTGAATGTGTGTGATGGAGCTGGGATGGGGAAAGCAAGGAGGCTTCCTCCAGAATAAAAATCCTCCAGGGGGAAAATGTGAAGGGGTTGCCTTGACTGCTGTCTGTCCTGGTGGAGTGTCAAGGGCATTGGGCAAATCTAAGGAGTCAGAGGACTTGAATTTGGATCCTGGCTCTTCTACTTATGAGCTGTATGTCCTTGGGAAAGTCACTCACAAGGTCTCAGGTTCCTCTTTTATAAAATAAGGAGTTTGGACTAGATCACTTCTGAAATTGCTGCTACCAAAAATTTTAACATTCATTAAAAAAAATCTCTAAATTCCTTCCCTCCCTCTTTCCCCTCCCCACTCTTTGAGAAGGAAAGTGATTTCATATAGATTATATATGTGCAGTGATGCAAAACATTTCTATATTAGCCATGTTGTCAAAGAAAATGCAGGCCAAAAATAAAAATCAAGAATAACAAAGTTTAAAAAGTATCCTTCAATCTGCATTCAGTTCTTTCTCTGGAACTATATAGTATTTTTCATCATAGGTCCTTCAGGATTGTCTTGGATCACTGTATTGATTAAAGTAGTTAAGTAATTGACAATTCATCATCATACAGTATTGCTGTTATTATGTAATAATGTTCTGGTTCTGTTTATTTCACTTTGTAAAAGTTCATGTAAGTCTCCCCAGGTTTTTCTGAAAGCTTCACATTCATCAGTTCTTTTAGCACAATAGTATTCCATCACAATCACAGACCACAACTTGTTTAGCCATTCCCCAACTGATGGTTATCCCCTCAATTTCTGACTCTTTCCCATAGCAAAAAGAACTGCTATAAATATTTTTGTACATGTAGATCTTTTTCCTTCTTCTTTGATCTCTCTGGGGTATAGACTAAGTAATGGTATTGCTGGGTCAAAGAGTAGACATAGTTTTATAGCTCTTTGGGCATAGTTTTGAATTGTTTTCTATAATAATTAAATCAGTTTAAAATTCTACCAATAGTGCATTAGTGTCCCTATATTTCCATATACCCTCCAACATTTTTAATTATTCAATCTAATAGGCATGAGATGGTACCTCAGGGTTGTTTTAATTTGCATTTATCTAATCAATACTGAGAAAGGATTTTTCTTATGACTATAGGTATCTTTCATTTCTTCTGAAAACTACCTGCCTGAATCCTTTGACCATTTATCAGTTGGGGAGTGATGCATGTTCTTATAAATTTGACTTGATTCTTTATATATTTGAGAAATGAGGCCTTTATCAGAGAAATGTTGTTAAATTCCCCTTCACCCCCAGTTTCCTGCTTTCCTTCTAATCTTGGCTGCATTGGTTTTGTTTGTGCAAAATCTTTTTAATTTGATGTAATAAAAAATCCATTTTATATCCTGTAATGCTCTCCATGGCAGCTAGGTGATGCCATAGATAGAGTACTGTGCCTGGAGTCAGGGAGACCTGATTTCAAACCCTGGGAAAGTCACTTCACCCTGTTTGCCTCAGTTTCCTCATCTGTAAAATGAACTGGAGAAGGAAAAGGCAAATCATTCCAGTATCTTTCTCAAGAAAACCCCAAATGGGGTCACAAAGAGTCAGACATGACTGAAATGTCTGAACAACAGTGCTGTCTATCTTGTTTGGCCATAAATTATTCCCTTATCCATAAATCTGACAAGTAAAATATTCCATGCTTCCCTAAGGTGAATATCACCTTTTATGTCTAAATCATATACCCATTTTTTTTACCTTATCTCAGTATATGATATAAGATGTTGGTCTATACCTAGTTTTTTTTTCTTTTTATGTGGGGCAATGAGGGTTAAGTGACTTGCCCAGGGCCACACAGCTAGTAAATGTCAAGTGTCTGAGATGGATTTGAACCCAGGTCCTCCTGAATCTAGGGCCAGTACTTTATCCACTGTGCCACCTAGTTGCCCCCTATACCTAGTTTTTGCTAAGATGCTTTTCAGTTTTCTCAGCAATTTCTGTGAAATAGTGAGCTCTTGTTCAAAAATCTTCGATCTCTAAATTTGTCAAACACTAGATGACTATGGTCATTGACTACTGTGATTTCTGTATTTAATCTATTTCACTGATCTACCACTCTGTTTCTTAGCCAGTACTAGATTGTTTTGATGATTATCACTTTAACATACAGTTTGAGATCTGGTACTACTAAATCATCTTCCTTCATTTTTTCTTGATGTTCTTGACCTTTACTTCTTCCACATGTATTTTTTTTATAGCTCTATAAATTTTTTTTGGTAATTTGATTGATATGGCACTGACTTAATCTTGGTAGAATTGTCATTTTTCTTATATTGGCTTGGTCTACCTATGAGCAGTTAATGTTTCTCCAATTGTTTAGATCTGACTTTATTTGTATGAAACGTGTTTTGTAATTGTGTTCATAGAGTTCCTGGGTTTGTCTTGGCAAGTAGACTCCCAAGTATTTTATATTGTCTGCAGTTATTTTAAATGGAATTTTTCTTTCTATCTCTTCCTGCTATATTTTTTGGTCATATATAGAAATGCTGATGATTTCTGTGGGTTTATTTTATATCCTACAACTTTGCTGAAGTTGTTCATTATTTCACCTTGTTTTTAGTTGATTCTCTAGGATTCTCTAATTATACCATCATATCATCTACAGAGTGTGAGACTTTTCTTTCATCATTGCCTATTCTAATTCCTTCATTTTCTTTTTCTTGTCTTATTGCTATATCTAGGCTAGTTATTATTATTAATGCCTTCTGGAGAGAAAGGTACCATAGGCATGGCCAGTCCAAGGCATATGTGATGACAGAGACAAAGCCATGAGAATTGTCCCACGGTGCTGATCACTGGAGTCAGACATGCTTCTTCCCTGGGACTGTCACCCTAGAATGCATTGGGATAGTAGAGGCCTACAAATCCTGGAGGACTCTCAATGGAATAGCCTTCCTCCACTCTTTCACTAGCAAGACTATACTCAAATTGAGGGAGCTTCCTTTGTGTCCCTACCCTTGATGCTTGTACCATGTGGTAGGCCCAGGATTATCAGTGGGGATGGCCATATGCCCTTGCCTCAGGACATCCTAGGGATCCCTTGCTTCCCACCTCATTTTCCACTCAACTGAATTTGCTTCAAGTGCTAGAGTTCTCAGTTAAGGCTCAAAGCACAGGAGAAATTAGTCCTTGTTGTTTGGTTTCCTTTCATTGATAGATTCAAGAAGAATCTAGAATTCAAGAAAATCACAGAGTCCTCCATGGAGGAAGTTCCAGAAATTGAAATATACTTATTATCCAATTGGAACTGCTTAGAAAAGCCAATGCTAAGCAGCTACCAATGTATCCACTCCTTCTGGAGCTAACTTTCACCCACCCTGGCCAGTCCAGAAGTTAGGTCGCCGACTGCCCCATTTGCTGCCTAGGGAAACTCTATTTGTTTGTTAATCAATGGGGCAGTTCACTCCAAATGCTCAGGAATAAGGACAGGTTCCCTATAAGAAGTGACACAAGCTGAGATTTTAAGGTAGCCAAGGAATCTACAAGTCAGATGTGAGCAAGGGGGTGCATTTTATATGAGGGAGGATGTGCAAGGTCACAGAGACAAAAGCTGGAATGTTGCATACAGTGAATGGCAAGGTTGGCTAGAATATAGCATGTGAAGGCAAGAAATGAGTTGTAAATGTGAGCAAGAGGCTACACCCGGCCTGTAAAAGACTTTAAGAATCTAAGTGAGAAGTCTACAGTTTATCCTAGAGGCAATAGGGAGCCCCTAAAACTTCTTGAGCAGGGGTGTGATTTAGAAAGATCATTTTGGCATCTGCACAGGGCAAGGATTAGAGAAAGGAAAGGCTCAGTGCAGGGAGCCTAATTAGGAGGAGATGCCAATATTCTAGGCCAGAGGTGAGAAGGGCCTGACCTTGTATGGTGGCCGTGAGAATGGAGAGAAGGGGATGACAGTGAGAGATATTGTGGAGATAGCATTGCCAAGATTTGGCGATTGATTGGATTATGGGGGTGAGGAAGGCGTTATGGGAATGACGATGGTGCTCTCCACAGAAGTAGGGAAGTCAGGTCATGTGGCCATTCTTCTGCCTCCAGGCCCCAGAGACAGTTAAGGCTAATCAGATGAGAAGCATCACTGTCTTCTGAGGTTCTCTGGGGGAAAGAGAGGTCCCAGCTTCCTTTAGTAAGATGGGGCAGTGTGCTCAGTAACCCAACCCAGTGTCTTTGAAATTCCTCAATGATAGACAGAATGCTCTGGACAGGACCAAAATCTTTAGAGCAGCGTCCTGGCATTGAAAATGCCATCCTCACAAACTGACCCACATTGGATCAGGATCAGGATCAAGACCAAGCTTCTGGGTAGATCAGCAGTGGGATGGGGCCCATGAGTGGCCATCGCACTTCCAGCCCGAGCGAGATAGGGAGACTGAGTCTCAGAAAAAACTACCCGCCGTGGGCCCTGCTGTAAAGCATGGTACCACACAGCTTTTCATACATAAGCTAGGTTCCCAAGAGGTTTGGCTTATATGGGACACAGTATGTTGGCTTTGCCACTTCTTAGCTGTGGGAGTTTGGGCAAGCCCTGCCTCTCATCTGGGCCTCAGTTTCCCCCTCACTAAAGGAGGGATGACAATGCAACCCTTCCTGCCCCTACAGGACTGTTGTGAGACCCAGAGGAGTTCAAGGATATGAAAGGGATATGTGTCGTCCATAACATCATGTGCACACGTTGACCTTGGGCAAGTCACTTTACTTCTCAAAGATTTGGTTTCCTTATCTTAGAACACTACTTTCCTCACTGTGAGGCTCTGCCAAAATAACAGGTTGTCAATTGCTTTGCAAACCTTAACATGCTATGAATGTGTAATGACTGTCAGCACACTCTGGTTTGGCAATGTAGACTTGGAGTTGTAATGGACAGTGTGGACATGGCTCCCGGCGTGCTTCAAGTGGTCCCCAGACAGCATCTGTGTCGAGCTCATCTCTTCCTCTGGTTCTTCAAGCTCTGAGCCCTGCAGACTTTTTCCTCTGAAAGACAGTGCTTCACTCACTCGAGCTTTTAGCTGTACTCCTATCCCACAGGTCTTTTCATCTATCTACTTGGGCATCTCTTTCTCTGTTCCGCTTCAAGGCCGGCCGGGCATTGGTGTGCTCTGTGCACCTGGGGCCTGCCTTCTCAAATCAATAGCCCATCTGCTGTCTTGCAGCATAGGATTTCTGTTCAAAGCACCTCGAACACCATTCGTCCCATAAATGCCAATGGCGCCTTGCCCATGTAACCCATCTTCTAGAAATGGGACTCAGGTTTGGAAGTGCCAAGACATCTGGCCTGTGGCTGGGGAGCCTGGCTTCTCTGATTCATCTCTTTTCTGTCAGACACTGAAAGGAAGTGGCTCAGCTCAGTTCAACTAGTGTTTATGAAGCTCCTACTAGGTGCTAGGCCCACTATGTGGCTACAAGGATGAAAATAAAAGAACCCTTATCCTATGAGACCTATGGTTATGACACATACATAAAGTACATTCTGAGGTAGAGTGTACAGGGCATGAAGAGAATGGCTAGCATTCACGTAAAGCTTTCAGGTTTGCCAAACACTTTATGCCTTATCATTATCACCCCCATTTTATACATGAGGAAAGCAAGGAACAGAGTGGGTCAGTGACTTGCCCAGGGTCACACAGCCAGTAAGTAGCTGAGGTCTGATTTGAACTCAGGCGTTCCTGACTCTGAGTCCCATGCTCTAATCACTGGGATACTTAGGAAACTATGAGGGAGAGTTTCCTTTCATCTGGGGGGATGGAGGGGTGGCATCTAAACTGAGCTTTGAAGGCAGAGGAGGAGTCCAACAGGCAGAGAGAAGGTGGATGAGTGGGAATGCAGCTGAGCTGCCAGGCTTTGTGGTAGCCCCAGCTCCTGCCAGCAGGCCTGAATTCTAGGGTCGTGGCTGATGCCAGCTTCATACTGTCGGAGCTGGGTCATCCCTGTGGAGGCAGGACGGGGCAAGAGACAAGAAGATCCTTAACAAAGCTGCTCACGTGGTCACCTGGGCTTCCCAGCCAAGAGGAGGCAGTTCGGACGGTATCAAAAACTACCTAGGGCAACTAGATCCATCAGTCTCTCGGTCAGAGAACAAGCATTTATTAAGTGCCTGCTATATGCCAGGGGCAGCTAGGTGGTTCAGTGGATAGAACACTGACGCTGAAGTTGGGAGGACCCAAGTTCTAGACCCTTAACTAGCTGTGTGACCCCGGGCAAGTAATTTCACCCCGATTGTCTTAAACATCCGGGGCCATCTCCAGTTGTCATGATATAGATCTTGCCACTGGACCCAGATGGCTCTGGAGGAGAGACTGAAGTTGGTAACTTTGCACAGCCCTCCCTGACTTAAATCCAATTCAGTTCAAGTCATGACATCACCCCGATGTCAGTACTCTTTCAGAATGAAGGACAAACAGCAGCAGCAGCAGCAGCAGCAGCAGCTATATGCCAGGCATTGTACTATGGGCTGGGGACATAAAAAAGGCCCCAAAGTCCCTGCCCCGAAGGAGCTCACATTCTTTTTTTTTGGGGGGGGGCAATGGGGCTACGTGACTTGCCCAGGGTCACACAGCTAGTAAGTGTCAAGTATCTGAGGTCTGATCTGAACTCAGGTCCTCCTGAATCCAGGGCTGGTGCTTTTATCCACTGCATCACCTAGCTGCCCCCAAGGAGCTTACATTCTAATGGTGGAAATGAGATTCAAACATCATATACACACAAGATCCATTGGTGGTAATCTCACAGCCAAGGCACTAGCCTTGCAAGGGACCAATAAAGGCTGGGACTCGAAGGAAGCCAGGAGGAGGGAGAGCATTCCAGACATGGCAGAGAAGTATCTTGTGGGAGGACCAGCCCGGGGCCAGTGTGACTGAATCATAGGCATGGACCAGAGGGAGCCAGCTGCTGAAGGGCTGGGAAGATCGTCGATAGGGGGCAGCATGGGCAGATCAGCACTTTAGGACAGACTCAAATAGAAATGGGCCCCATTAATAGAAGGATCTCTGGGGGCCATATATTGACTTAGTTTCAAATGTTATGAGATCTATGTCTCATTATATTTTATTTATTATGTTAATATGTTCCAAGTATATTTGAATCTTGTTTCGAGTGCATCTGGTTTGGGTCTGGTTTTGGGGGCCCAGTGGAGGATGGCTCGGAGTGGGGAGAGACTCGAGGCAGGCACACCTCCCAGTAGCTGCTACAGTAGACTCAGAGGTGAGGAGATGAGGGCCCGGAGATGAGGGGGCAGCGTCAGAGGTGAGATAAGTGGGAGGGCATAAGTGGAAGATGTGATGAAGGTAGATGCCACAGACCTTGGCAACAGAGTGAGGATCAGAGGATGAGGGTGAAGTTATGAGTCTGAAGGACTAGGAGTATGGTGCTACCCTCGATAGGAAGAGGGGAGTAAGGAAGAGGAAAGGGTTTGGAGGAAAATGTGAGTTCAGTTTGGGATATGTGGAATTGGAGATGCCTACAGGACATTCATTTCAAGATGTCCAGTAGGCAGTTGGAGAGGCAAGACTGGAGATGAAGAGAGAGGTTAGGGTTGGATAATTAGATCTAGTCTAATTGTTCTCCATTTATATAACATGGCACACCCCCCACTGTATCTTTACAAGAATCCCATGAAGTAGGTACAATAATCTACATTTTATAGATAAGAAACTGAAGCTTAGAGAGCAGGGTGTGGGACATCTCCTTGGTCACATCGTTAGGAAGTGTCAAAGATGAATTTGGACCCAGGTTTCTCTGGACTTTAAGCAACTCAGGGCAAGTCACTCATTTCTGTCTGCCTCTAGTTCCTCAGCTGTGGAATAGGAAAAATAAAAGCACCTCCCTCCCAGGATTGTTGTGAGGATCAAATGAGATCATATTTGTAAAGTGCTTAGCACAGTACATAGTAGATGCTCTATAAATGCTTAATCCCTTCCCCCTTCTAAGAATAGGACTCTTCCCATCACCCCTTGTTGGCTCTTATCCTATCAGTCATTCAAATCATTCACCCAGTTCTGAATCTATCTAACGGGCAGTGTGGTGAATTGCAGAGGGTGCTGGACTTGGAGTCAAAAAGACCTGAGTTCAGATTCCAGCATAGACACTAGCTGTGTGACCTGGAGAAGTCCTTTCTCTTTCCTGGGCCTCAGTCTCCCCCTCTGTAAAATGAGGGCTTCAGTTATAATCCCAAGCACGCATCCTGCCATATTTTCCACAGCATGCTGCCCCAATGCTTGGCTGAATTCCATCTGTCCAATGTCCACAGCAATCTCCAGACATGCCAATCCAAACTGTGCCCTTGGAAGGCATCTGGAAAAACCAGCAAAAAGGGACACACCCCCAAGAAACCAGGGCCTTGCCAAAGGCTCCTTGTATTCTCTAAAGCCTGGCCCCAGGTGCCACGGCTTCCAGATGGCTCCATGGCATTGGGTCCCTCTGCAAAAAATCCTCACCATAGGAGTCTGGCTTTTGTGACCTGATCCCAGGATCCTTGGGAATACAAAATATACACTATAGTTACAATAATATAGCAGCCCCCTGGGAAGTGAAAGGGAGGCTAAACCCTGGGAGGGGGGGGTGCGGTGCAAAATCTCCAGAGAGAAGATGCATGCCCCAAACTTAGGGGGAGGTGACAATGCAAGCTTCCCATGTGTTCCCAGAGCATGGATCCTCTCTACTCTAGAGGGTGTTCTGGGGCAATAGAAGTGGAGGAAGACAGAAGACATCTCTACATTATTACTTTAGCTCCTTGCAAAGCTTCTTGGGAAAAAGAGGAGTACGCTGTGGTCAGGGAGGCTGCATCTCCTTCAGAAGAAGATGCCGCATGGAATACTGAATACTTTTCTCTCTGCATGAGATGACATTAGTAGCCCAGAAATAGAATGCACGGGAATGAAGCTCACAGCCATAAATAGGCAACTGTGGCTCTGGAAGTGCACGGTGGGGATTTAATCAGGAAAATGTACTTTTAATTTGAACTCTTTCAGAACAGACCCACCAAAGAGCTCAGGAAGAGGAAGAATTCAAACCGAAGGCTGGACTGCCACCTAAGTAATGGTGGTGCCCAGCCATTGTGTCACTTGGTGCCTCCGATCAATGGCAGGGCTGGCTGTGGAACTTGTGGGGAGAGAAAGGAAGTAACATGCAACAAAGACCAACTTAATCTACCTCAAAATTTGGCTGCATTCTGGCCTTGGCACTGCTGTTTGCCATTAAGCTTCCTCCCAGGGAGAACATGGCGACCATGAAGAACCTGCTCTGGATTTGGAGGTGACCTGAACTCATGGCCATGATCTGGTGTCACTGACTACCCAGTGAGCTTGAGAGCCAACACCATCACTTTTTTGAGTGGTGGGCAGGCTAGCTAGGGCCGGTGCACTATGGAAATGCTTGTGCTGCTCAGTGAGATAGTAGAAATGGAAACACTTTGTAGAGATGGAAACAGCATTGTAGAGATCATTGGCTTTCCCCCTCAGAGCCAGAGCCCTTTAATACACAAGGCACCTGTAAGGGGTGGTTAGTATTTCTCTGACATCCTCCTTATGGATGGCATTGAAATGTACATTGAAATATACAGATGGGTGGGGCGATTGGGGTGATCATGATTTCTGGGCCCCTCCCCCTCATGACACTGCAATCTTTCATTAACATCCATTATTGAAGGAATGATACCTTCTTTCCTATTCCAAAGGCAATAGTCACTGCTTATCTAATGAAGAATCTAATCCGGCCATCCTTCACTGGGCTATGTGAAGAGTTAATGATCTGTTGTTGACAACAGGGATTCTCCAAGAACTTTATAAATCTCATAATCAATAGCTCTTGGTTAAATATTAGAAAAATTGACATCCCTTGGCTGGAAGTTAGCCTTGGTTGCTGTCACTTCAGCAGCAGGATCTAGGGGGAAGGGAGGATAAGACTAGGCTTGAGATTATCAGTAACATGGGTAGAGGTCAGGTTGTGTGGAAACCAAGCCTGCAAAATCTAGCTTCCTTCAGGGAATCCTTTCTTTTTTTTAATAGAATTTTATTTTCGAAAATATATGTAAAAACAAATTTTAACATCAATTTTTTAAAACTGTGTTCCAACTTCTCTTCCTCCCTCCATTCCCACCCCCCACCCACAAGAACTCAAGCAATTCAAAATAAGTTATACATGAGTAGTCATGGAAAACATTCAGGAAATCCTTTCAAAGGGAATACCAGGGGCGGCTAGGTGGCGCAGTGGATAAAGCACCGGCCCTGGATTCAGGAGTACCTGAGTTCAAATCCGGCCTCAGACACTTAACACTTACTAGCTGTGTGACCCTGGGCAAGTAATTTAACCCCAATTGCCTCACTTAAAAAAAAAAAAAAGGGAATACCAAAGAGAAAGCTTTGGGATCCTTGCAAACTAAGACCCCGGTGCTACATATGAAGCAAGGGGGAGGTCTAAGGCCTCCTAAACTCAAAACTGAGCTTTTACAATGGAGCTCCTTGAGGCACAGTGCCCGGCACACAGTAGGTGCCTAACACATACTTGATGAGTTGTATGGCACCTAGCACAGGGGCTCTCTATATTTTCTAGCCTGTTTTATGACACAGATAGGAGAAATTCAAAGAATCACAGAATTTCCCAATTGGAACAGACCTCAGGAACCATCTATTCCAACAGGAATCTCCACTATAATAGTAGACAAGTGGTTATCCAGCCTTTCTTACAGACTCCCATGGAGGGGGAATCCCTTTCCCTCTTGGACAGCTCTTGTTGTTAGAAAGTATTTTCTGGGGGGCATCTAGGTGGTGCAGTGGATAAAACACTGGCCCTGGATTCAGGAGGACCTGAATTCAAATCTGGCCTCAGACACTTGACACTTACTAGCTGTATGACCCTGGGCAAGTCACTTAACCCTCATTGCCCCGCAAACAAACAAACAAGAAAGTTTTTCCTGGACATCAATTTGGCTCATTGTAACTTCCCCACATCATTCCTGCTTCTGTCCTCTGCCATGGACATCTCAATCCCATGCATCTGTTTAAGTCTGGCTCAGTTTCCTCCAATATGTTCGGTGGCATGGACATATATTCCATCCACCTATTTTAAGCTTGGCATACTGCATGGGCAGTATATATTGCTCAAGTGTGGGAATGCTCATATCCCATCATTTCTCTGTTCTTTTATGGTAACCCCCATAATTATCTCAGGTGTTATGATAAATACAATGTTGAATTTGGCCTTGACACCTGTTACCAATTAGATTTTTTAATTTCTCATAATGGCATGAGGATAATTAGGCAGATGATGCAAAAAGTGATGAAACAAAGATAAAAAATTATTTAAAAAAATAATATCATAGCAATTGTCTTCTCAATTTACCCTCCGAAAGGGGGAACTATAGTATTATTAATTTTAAAGAATGTTTCAATTTTTGTTTTATTATATGTTTCATGTGTAACAACTAAGATTCTGAATTCCCTTAGACATGTTTTTGAGAACTCTCATTGTTTGATTTGATTATTGACAAAGCTATTTTAAAGTTGTGTTAAGCTCAATTTTGTAGGAAATTTTCCTGGCTTATTACCAGCATCCACACATGAATCCCTGAAAAGACTTCCATTCCACGACTACACCTAGAGGACATCTGAGAAAAGACTTTCAGAGACTTTAAATGAACAATTTTGTTTTGTTGTTGTTGTTGTTCTTCTTCTTTTCTCTTTCTGTTATAGTATATACCATCTGTAACATGTACTCTCTGCAGAGGCCCTCCCTTTGCAAGACCAATGTCAAAGCGCCGGTTCATGAGGACAAAAAACCCCAAAAACTCCCCTCTGGACAAAACTTTCCTCTTTCCCTTTTCTATATTGTTATTAACATATTGTTAGTTAGCATAGGTTATTATATTCTGTTATTTTTGACTGTTTCATCAAGGAAACGCCCCATTTCTTGAAGAAACAAAGCAGGGACTGTAATGATTGGAATGATGCCACCTGCTGGAGACTTACTGTAGAAGAGCTCTGCCCATGAGGTGAAGGTCTTTGAGGGCAAGACCATGCGTCTTTTCTTTGGCGCCAGGAAGTGATGTTTGCTTGTGGGAGGAGGAAGGGGGAGCCTGGCGCTCTGAGTTGCTCTCTTTCCTGGGGACTCTGGCAGAGAGGGGAGCTAGAAATGTGCTTTCCCTTTAATAGATAGATGAATGTAGGCCTCTCTCTCTTTACCAAATTCTTATTCTCCTTAATAAATGCTTAAAAGTCTAACTCTTGCTAAAGCTTATAATTTATTAGTGACCACTCATTAGAGATTTTAGACAGACTAGCTAGAATTTTAGCCTTAGCACCTCTTGGGCCAAATGGAACAAGTCTATTCTCTTTTTTCATGTGCCATTTCCCACCCTTTCCTCCCTGCCCACCTCTGAATTGTCTCTTCCACAGTCTAAAAAAATGCCAGTTTCTTTCACTGACCCTCGGATGACATAGACTCATGCTTTTCACCACCCTGGTTGTCCTCTGGAGGCTCTCCAAATGATCAGTATCCTTTGTAAGCTACAGCATTCAGAACTGAGCACAGTACTCAAGATGCGGTCTGATCATGGGAAAGAGCAAAGGGACCAGCACCTCCTTATTCCTAGAACCTCTTCCTCGAACCCATCCTAACTCAACCACTTCCTTTGGGACTTTTGGCTTCAGTGTCTTAATCTCTAGGTGACCACTAAGCTCCCTTCCGATTCTAAATCTATGGCCCTGATGTAACTCAAGATTGCAATAACATTTTTGGTGGCCACATCACACTGTTAACTCATTGAGCTTACAGATGACTAGAACCTCCAGATCTTTTTCAGATAAACCACTGTGTACTTCTGTCTTCTCCACCACCCATTTATGCTGCTGAAATTGATTTTCTGAAGTCAAATGTAAAAGTTTCCATTTATCCCTACTGAATTTCATTTTATTCAATTTAGCCCTATCATCTAGTTGGGCAACATCTTTTTGGACCCTTACCATCTCCCTCTGTGTTAGCTACTCTTACCAGTTTGATATCATCTACAAATTTGATGAGCATGCCATTTATGCCTTTATCCAAATCACTGATAAAAATCTTAAACAGCCCAAGGCCCAGCATAGAACCTCCTGCCAAGCTGACATTGAACCATTAATTATAGGCTCTGAACCTGGCCTTCCAACCACTTCCCAATTCATCTATCATCTATTAGTTCACCTCTTGAACTTTGCCACATGAGGATCCCATGATATTCATGATAGTGCAGAAATCCAGGTAAATTCAATCTACAGAAATCTCCTCATCTTTCAGTTTAGTTCTGGAGAAGGAAATGACAAAACCATTCCAGTATCTTCACCAAGAAAACCCCAAATGGGGTCATGAAGAGTTGGACACAACTGAAACAAATGACTCAATACCACCACCACCACTTTATTCTCTTGTTAAAAATAAAATAAGGATACTCTAGAATGACCTATTCTTTTTTTTTTTGCGGGGCAATGGGGGTTAAGTGACTTGCCCAGGGTCACACAGCTAGTAAGTGTCAAGTGTCTGAGGCCGGATTTGAAATCAGGTCCTCCTGAATCGAGGGCTGGTGCTTTATCCACTGTGCCACCTAGCCGCCCCTAGAATGACCTATTCTTCTTCTTCTTCTTCTTCTTCTTCTTTTTTTGCAGGCAATAGGGGGTTAAGTGACTTGCCCAGGGTCACACAGCTAGTAAGTGTCAAGTGTCTGAGGCTGGATTTGAACTCAGGTACTCCTGAATCCAGGGCCGGTGCTTTAACCACTGCGCCATCTAGCTGCCCCCCAGAATGACCTATTCTTGATGAAGCCATGCTGACTCTCTGTGATCAGTTTCAGATTCTATTCTTTTCCTCCTCCAGTCCTCTCTCCTCCATCCCTGTGCCTTTGATATGGTGTCACTTCTGTCTCTAGTAAGATAGGAGCTTTGTGGTCTGCTACTTCTATTGACTGAGCATGCTTCTAGGCCCAGAAGGGCCTGTTGAACCCAGGCTCCTTCCCTTTCCCCCTTCCAACTTGTGCCAGACAACAAAAAGTCGAGACATAATTTGTGTCTACTCGCTCATTTACATCTATGTTTTTGTTTTGTGGGGCAATGAGGGTTAAGTGACTTGCCCAGGGTCACACAGCTAGTGTCAAGTGTCTGAGGCTGGATTTGAACTCAGGTCCTCCTGAATCCAAGGCCAGTGCTTTATCCACTGCGCCACCTAGCTGCCCCTTATTTACATCTATGAATCAGAAACAGTAAAGACACAGGACACAACCAGGGGTGTGGCGGTAAATGTTTAACAATTACCTCTCCAAAAAAGTACATGTGATACTCTGTAATCTGCACTATTAACATTGTCTCCATCACGTTAAGTCTAGAGTCATTCAACAATCAATGAAGCCCTGATTTGTAGGTTTGCTGATTTCTGAGGTATAAATGCTCACACCGAACATTTAATAATCAGCTTCCAAGAGCTGGTAGAATCTGGCTCTGGCAGATCCCTGGACCCAAATGTCTAGGCTTGTAGTTCCTCCCTTTCCTCCACTTTTCAGTGCTATTCTGGATCTCAGTTTGGATAGGTATTTTACAAGAAACTAACCTTAAAAGAATCTCCTGCTTTCCCAAATGAAGGGCAAACTTCAAGACTTACCAGCTGGAACTGAACTGTAGCACTGGAAGAGAGGAGGGGCTGGGGCCTGAACCTTTCTGGAAGGACCAGAGGCTTATTGAACTAGAAAAACATGTAGCTTCAAGGAACTGTAACCTGCCAACCTCATGGAAGAGTCTCCCTTTTTTGTTATTTCACAGATTTGCTGCCTCTCTCTCTTTAAGCCTCCCTTCTTCTTCTGATCTTCATTGACCTGAGGTGGTTTTTCATACCACAGGAAAATGTCTATTCAAGGTTAGTGAAGGCCTTGAATTCATGCCATAGGAAGAAAGGTTGAAGAAACTGGGAAAAAGTCAACAGCTTGAAAAGCCAAATTGGCCAAATGGAAAAGGAGGTACAAAAGCTCTCTGAAGAAAATCATTGCTTAAAAATTAGGATTGAGCAAATAGAAGCAAATGGCTTTATGAGAAATCAAGACATAATAAAGCAAATCCAAATGAATAAAAAAATAGAGGGCAATGTGAAATATCTCCTTGGAAAAACAGCTGACCTGGAAGACGGATCTAGGAGAAATAATTTGAAATTATTAGACTACCTGAAAACCATGATCATCTTCCAGGAAATTGTCAGGGAAAATTGCCCTGATATTCTAGAAGCAGAAGGTAAAATAGAAATTGAAGGAACTGGGAATATTTTGAATAGAGAAGACTGAGAAAGAAGGGAGGTACAACAACCAGATGTCTTCCATTATTTGAAGGGCTTTTATGCGGAAGAGGTATCTCAGACTTGTTTTGTTTGATCCTAGAGGAAAGAACCTTAAGCAATGGGTAAAGGTCACAAAGAGGTAGCTTTAGGCCAGATAGCAGGACAAATTTACTAACAACGAGAACTGTCCCAAGGCAGAAGGGGCTGTCTCATGTGAGAATTTTATTACTAGGGGCCCCTGCTGAGAGGTTGACCTTTCTAAGGTCGATTCAGCATCTAGAAGTTAACTCACAAAACATGAGTCCACTCTCAACCAATCAGCTTGAAGCAGTGTGTAAGGAACCGCCTCTTCCTGGGGATGCAGGAAGTGCTGTTCTCTTTTTCATTTGGTTGCTTGAACCTCATGGTGGTGGCAGAAGAACCAGGCCAGGTTGAACTCTGATCTCTCCTCTAGGGTAGATAGGTTTTCCTATTCTTTCAGAGACCCATGTTCTCTCTTTGCTAACCTCTAATATACTTTTATAAATGCTTAATGCCTAAACTGTTGCTGAAGCTTCTAGTTTATAAGTAAATCCTAGCTAGCTTTCCCCATAATGGGGAGAGGTAAGGTGACCACACACATTTAACTTTACCTGTCATACTCTACAGGTAGTGAGTTCTCCATCACTGGAAGGCTTCAAGCAGAAGCTGGTCAATCAGTTTCTGGGTGTGTTGAAGAAAGGATTCTTTTTCAGGTACAGATTGGACTAGATGACCACCAAACTCCCATCAAACTCTTTTTTTTTTTAGTGAGGCAATTGGGGTTAAGTGACTTGCCCAGGGTCACATAGCTAGTAAGTATTAAGTGTCTGAGACTGGATTTGAACTCAGGTACTCCTGACTCCAGGGCCAGTGCCTTATCCACTGCACCACCTAGCTTCTCCTCCATCAAACTCTTAAGAGCTAAGACTATGTATCAACCTAGCTCCCCTGTCAGGGACAACAGGACCCACTCTGACCAGCAGGGCCAGGAAAAAGCATTGTGAGAGCTTGTTAAGGTCTTGTCAAAGTGATGCTCTGATCAAGCCAATGACACTGAGCTGGCAGGGGGCTCCCTGAGAAAGGCCTCCCCAGTGCCCTTTGATAGCTGTCTCTGACACTCCCAGCCACTCCACTGGAGAGGAAGGTGGGGGGGGGGGAAGAGAGAAATCATTACCAATGTTTTCACCCTCATTTAATTCAGATTAAACATATTATGATACAAATGTTAATGTCTCATGAAAACAGGATTATTGACAATCCCCGACGGTAGGCTGACGCATGCCCAGGGTACTAAACACTCTGCCTTCGGCTGACATTTTGCAAACAGTCTGAAAGGGAGATGGGGGGTGGGGAGGGTGCAGGGTCAGGAGACGAGAGATAATCACAGGGATTTTTCCTGCCCCTCCAAGCTGTCACTATTTAATTGTATTCAGCTCTCACCCTTGGCGAGAGCAGCCGGTTGGAATTATGAATATGAACCCTTTCAGGTTCTTAATTCCTTTCTAACCAATGGCTGAGGGGCTGCTAGCACAGGGTTTGCATTTTAAAAAGCTTCTTGGCATCTTTCCACCACCTAATACAATACAGATAATTCCCTAACAACGTGCCACAGATAATGCAATTATCGTGGAGTTTCCATAGACATGTTTTAGATTATCTACTTCAAAGAATCCTATTTCCTTGCTGTAATCTAATCTAACATGGACTTGGCTCTCCTAAATGAGACAGATAGTTAAAAGACAACTGGGAAAGGATAAGCCTTGAATTGACCATGGATTTTGGTGGCTTTACTTGGAATAGAAAATGACACAGGAAGATGGCATTTAGAATGAGAAAAGACCATGTAATCCAATCCTTTCTCTTTATAGTGGAGGAAACTGAGGAAACCCTGAAGGAAAGGGACTTAGGGTCATAGAATGTCAGAACTAGAAGGGGTGTTCAAGATCATCCAGTCTTATCCTTTTGTTTTACAAAGTAGGAAGCCTAGAGAAGGAAAGGGACTTGCCTGGGGTCCCACAGGTGTGAGAGCCAGGATCTGGGGTAAGCCATGCTCCTAAAGAAAGCATGGCTTCCCGCTCTGGGCCTCTTCCCCATAGTTCCTGAGTGCCTAGGACTGCTGAGGGTCTCAGAGCCTGTAATGAAGTCCGAATGAACAAGTCCGATTGTGTTACCCTATGGTGCCCCTAGGAGAAAATGCCAACTCTTCTCTTTGGCATCTAAAGACCTTCACAGTTTGTCCTCAAACCATCTTTCAAGGCTTATTTCACATCACCCCCCTTACTCACTCCATATCCCAACCACACTGGCACATTTCCAGTTCCCCCTATATGCCATCTTGTCTCCCACCTTCATGGCTTTGCACAGGCTGCCTGTCACTCATGATTAGTACCTCCTCCTCTTGCAAGCCATCCCTTCATTCAAGGCTCAATTCTGATGCTACCCCCTCCAAGAAGTCTCTGCCAATCCCATTTGTTAGCATTTCTATTCCCTTCCAGTAGAGCGTGAGGACAGGGACTATTTCACCTCATATCTCTGTGTCCCCAGCACGCAGTTCAGTGGCTGGCACCATAGCAAATGCTGGTGACACGATTGTAGAGAACTATGCCATGCTTCGGTAACCCCTCTGTCATCTTTGGGCAAAAGAGCCTGGTTCTGTTGTCTTCTTCTTAGGGTCCAGCTGCTCATACTTATTGGCCCTAATCTCTGTCCTCCCCCTGCAATGGTGCCATCCCTGGGAAGGTGGAGGACCCAGAACAGGGCTTAGTACACTATGGAAAGTGATGATTGGGGAAAGGGGGGGTGAGCACCAAGCAGTTCACTATTTGTATCATGAGTAATAAAAATAATTATAGAGCTTGCAAATCCCTGCAGTGAAATGCATGTTCCCTGGCTCCTACTCACACATCCCAAGCCCTCTCACCTGTACACCCTCACACACGGTCACCCCATTCCTGCTGGGTACAAAATGGCTGGTAAGCAGATTCCCTGGGGGGCTTATTTAGGATGCTTTCTTTCACCTTCACTTCCTGAAGTTGGTTTTTACTTAGGCCATCAAAGAGAAATCTGTCTGTTCCTATCCCTCCACCCAGCTCCCAGGCAAGTGCTAACTCTCCTGACCCTGACTACCTGACCAGCATCCTGAAGAATGACGTCTCCTGCTTCTCCCAAACTAGATCAGGGTCTCCCTTGCTCCCACCCCCTCCCCTGGCTGTCTCCTAAGCTCCCCCTTGCATGTAGTTACTATACGGGGGCCAGGCTGGGTGAAATAGGCAGCCCTACCTAAGGCTAGGCTGCTTCTCCTTCTTACCTGGTCTTCTTGGCTTCCTGGAGCCCCTTGTCACTGTTACCTGGTGAGAAACCTCACTCTGGCTAATCATTGGAGGCCTAGGATTGGTTCAAGCAGAGAGTGCTGTGTCTTGCTGCTCTTCATTTCTGTGTGGAGCCTGCAAATGGGGGATGAGCCAAAACAGTCCCGAGATGAAGCCCAGCAAGGATTCAGGTTGATCAGGGAACGCCACCCCACCCCATGGCCTTAGGAGCTCAGTATAGAAGGCCTCCAGCACCACTTGAACGGCATCAGAGACCATACCAAGGGGCAGGCCTATAGACATGGGGGTAGCAAGCTGATCAAGGAAGATGGTCATGACTGGGGAGATTTCCAGGGCCAGAGCCTGCGTCAGAAATGGGAGTCAATAGGAACAAGTTCTGAGGACAAGGGGCAGAGTGGTAGGTGCCGGACAGCTCTGGACTTCTCATTCTCCCTAGGCAGTTTGTCATGCTCTCTCCAGTGCTCCTCTCTGGGCATCTGCAAGGGAATTTTTTTGGGTGAGGCAATGAGGGTTAAGTGACTTACCCAAGATCACACAGCTAGTAAGTGTCAAATGTCTGAGGCTGGATTTGAACTCAGGTCCTTCTGAATCCAGGGCTGACGCTTTATCCACTGTACCACTAACTGCCCCACAAGGGGCTTTTTTTCTTAAAGACCAGGAAATAAGGGAAGGTGTTTCTCACCCTCTTCCTGAGGTTTCCTATGGACAGCCACAGAGGTCTTACACAGGCGAGTTCTAAACTCCTAGCTCTTGGAAAAACAAGCTTTTCCCTCTTCCGTAATCTCCATAAGTCCTTGATACCAGCCATACAGAGATCTGTATGTTTAGATCCCAAACTGCTATACAAAAAGGTCAGCTTAACTAAATGAATTGCTGCACGGGAGGTGCAGTAGCTTCCCCAAGCCTAGCACTGGGGAACAATCAGCGTAACAGTAACAACTTTGGGGGCAGCTAGGTGGCGCAGTGGATAGAGCACCGGCCCTGGAGTCAGGAGGACCTGAGTTCAAATCTGGCCTCAGACACTTGACACTTACTAGCTGTGTGACCCTGGGCAAGTCACTTAACCCCAATTGCCTCACCAAAAAAAAAAGAGTAACAACTTTTGAAGAGATTAGAGGTCCTCATACCCAAATCCTCAGCAACTGCCACACTGTGGAGATTCTGAGAGGGGCCTCTGCTATTGTGAGTGGATGCATGAACCAGAGGAGGAAGATCCTTTTGGTATCAGTGCCAGCAACAGCGAACTCCTCTCTCCATATATTGCTGTATGCTCGAGGGACAGGTGAGCTCGGTTAGGGGATGAATTGAACAAATAGCCAATGGTGAACCATCTCCTCAGTATTTGGGTTTCAGGTGTGAGAGAAAGATCTAAATGCATTCTGAGGCACGTAGACTTAAGGCGGCTGCACATGTTTGGGGATGGGAGGGGTACGCAAAGCTCCCCTCAATCCGATCCTTGTGCTAAGAAGCACTATTTTATATATCGTTCCCAATCCTTACGTCTTGGCATTAGAGCATTGAAAGCTCCTCTTGAATGTGCAGATCTTGCCTAGAAGGGGCTAGCATGAAGCCCTTATCAGTAAGCACCACCTTAGCCTGCATGAGCTGAATAATTGAGCTCTCACCTTAAGGAGTCCCATGGAGGGAGCCAATTGGAGAGAGGATGGAAGGGAATATGGGCAATGGCCAGGAAATTAGGCTTTGGCAAAGCTGTAACGAGGAGAAGCATCTAGGGATTTGCCTTAGGGCACCAACTCTTAGAAGCCATTGCTAATCCTTATATTCCTTTCGAAGCACAGCACTCATGGGGTCCTGTCATCTCCAACTCTCCATCTCTGTTTTCCCTCTGCCAAGAGACAGGCACTATCTCAGAGTCTTTCCTACCCCCACCAATGGAATTTATCTTAGAAATCGATGTGGCCGTTCATGCTGGACCAATTTGGGGAACTCTGTCTTAGATGCAAACATCATTATAGTTCTTGGCCCCACCCCTGCCCCTTGTCACTATGAGTGGCAGCCACAGGGTAGTTAGTATGAAGGCAGGGCCTGGGGTGTCTTGGTAGTGGGGAAGAGGACGGTAGACACTAACAGTAAGGAGGGCAGGAAATAAAGGAGGTGGAGAGCCACCCGAAAACAAACTCTGTTGACTTCCCTTCCTTCACTGCCAAGCCCTGACCAATGGGGTAACATCCCAACTTAACTTTTCTTAGCCTGATGACAGCATTGGGCCTGGGGAGTTAGTTGTCACAAAACAGGCTGTTCTAGGTCCAGCCTCATGCTTTCCTCTGTCTGTGAGAAGAGTCCCCAGGGATCCAGCTAAGGCAGAGGCGAGGACTTACATCACTCCAAGGGAAAGGCTCCTTTGAAACCTTTGTCTTTAGAAAAGAGAACAAGCAATTAGAGGGTGAATTTCTCTGTCTGACCTTCTTCCTCACCTTCCCAAAATACAGCAGTCTCCCTTTAGCTTTAAAATGGACACTGAAGGGGCAGCTAGGTGATACAGTGGATAAAGCACCAGCCCTGGATTCAGGAGGACCTGAGTTTAAATGCTGCCTCAGATACTTGACACTTACTAGCTCTGTGACCCTGGGCAAGTCACTTAACCTCAATTGCCTCACCAAAAAAATGGACACTGAAAATGCTAAGGGAGATGTTTTAAACCACAAACATCTCACTGAGTTGCTGATCTGATTAATTAAAAAGAAACTGCCAAATACTTATCCTTAGTCTCCCCCCACATAACCTGCCTGAACTGCCCCTGTTCTTTCTGCCTACTCACTGAAGTCATGATGCTACCCACCAAAAGTTGAGGAAATAAACTGTGGGTCCCTTTGATCAAGAGCTACCATTATCAGACCTATATCCCAAAGAAATCTGAGAAAGAGGAATAGGATTCAAATGTACACAGATATGTGTAGCAGATATTTCTGTGGTGACAAAGAACTGGAAACTAATGGGGTGCCCATCATTTGGGGAATGACTGAACTAATGATGGCATTTTCATGTAATAATGAATAATTTGCATGTATGATATAGCATATAATACAATGTAAAAAATACAATGAAAACCAATGATAGGGATGGTTTCAGGGAAACCCGAAAAGATTTGCATGAACTGATGTAGTGAAGTGAATAGAATCAGGAGAACAATTTATACAAAAAATATAGAACAAAATAAGCAAAACCCAGAAAAATAACATACACAATAAATACAACGATGTACATGGAAAGAGCAATAACAAAACCAACTGAACACCATGTAGTTGCAATGGCCAAGCTTGTCCCCAGAGAAGACATGGGAAAAAAACCTCCCTCTCTTCTTTGCAAATGTGGGATACTACAGGCATCAAATGTTGTATACATTGTCACTCACATGGTATGTTGGTTAGTTTTTCCAAACTGTGTTGCTTTTTAAAAATTCTTTGTTATAATATATGACTCACTAGGATGGGAAAGAGTGGGGATATATGTAGAAATGAAGGTAATATAAAAACAAAAGATATCAATATAATGAAACTTTTACAAACAAAAATGAAAATTGGGGGTACCTTTTGTCCCTCTTTAACTTAAGCAAATTCTCAATAAACTAATAAAGAAAACAAAAATAAGATAAACTATGATACCCAGAAGGTAACATGACAGTCTAGATATGAACTGACCAGGACAGTGGGACTATTACTTACAAGGTCCTAGATATAATGCAGCTCAATGAGACTGAAGATTACAATTTTCTTGCCTGTGAATCTCTCTTTACTTTTCTTAGCCCTACAGTCCACTGAAATGCTGAGATTTTTTTTCAGATAAACTACTGTTGGCCCAAACTTCTCCCATCTTGTACTTGTGAGGTTGATTTTCTAACCTGAGTGTAAGGCCTTCATTCATTCCAATGGAATTGTATCCAACAAGATTGTACCTAACAAAGTTAAGCTTACTGCTCTGTCTTGTTGAGCTCTTTTTGAAGCCTGTCATCCAGTATGCCAATGCTCCCAGTTTGGTGTCATCTTCACCATCTTAGATGATGAACAGGCCAACTAAGGCTTTATTGAGTCATTGAAGGAAATGTGGAATAGGGTAGGGTAGCATAGATCCTGCACTCCTTTCTCCACTAACAAACCACCTCATTCCAAGTTGAAATTGAACCATCAGTGACTATTTCCTGGGTCAGCCATTCAACCAGTTCGGGGTCTATATACTGTACTGTTCTTTAGTCTCCATCTCTTCATCTTTTATACCACAGCAAAAGAAACTTTGTCCAAAGTTTTACTAAAATGTAGGCAAACAATATCTGTATATCTGCTACATTCACCTGGTCTATACTAACCTTGTCCAAAAAGTAACCCAGGCATTCCAACTTCACCTTCAGTGCTCTCTTTACTAAGCTTGGCTATCTCCCTTATGTGCCCCATAACTATTTGGCGGGGGAGCTTTTAAATGCAAAATGCCTGCCTGGGGTTCTGGCCCTGATATTATTATCTCCTATGGCCATGCCTAATTCTGGTCAATCCTGAAGATTGGGAACCACCAAGGATTTAGCAAGGCACAATGCCATCTTCTTACTTACCATCCTCTACATGAAGCATGCTAGAGCACACTGGTTTTCGAATGAAGAGGCCATGTGTTCAAATCCCAGCTCTCCTACTTAGTACCTAAGTGACCTTAGGTAAATTCCTTTCCTTGTCTAGGCCTCATTTTTCTCTTCTTTAAATGTAGGGTTGGACTAAATTGTCTGGGGGGCCCATCTTGGAAGCCATGCCGAGCAAACACCACCCATTTACAATTGGAGGTTGTGCACAGAGCAGGGGCTGCCAACAGTGAGTCCGTCAGATTGCCCTTTTACTTTGTCCTGCCAGGGGAATGGGTATCTGGATAGTATTCTGCTCATCGACCCTTCATTTGGCCCCCATCAGTACATACAACAACCGCTCCAGGAAGAAGACAGCTCAACAATCTGATGGAACAACATCCCGCATCCTCATTATGTGAGTTTCCTGTTTAATGGAGCAAAAACAGAGAACCCAGTGGGGCTCATTGATGCTAGGCTGGTGGCAGATGGGAGGGGATTTGCCACAGCCTCTGAGTTTGCCAGCACTAATAAGGTGGGCGGGACGGTTGCTTCAGGGCTGGGCTTGAGGGACTTCCCTGATAAAGCTTCTCATAGGATTATAGGAAGAAGCCTTAGAGAACTTATATGTGAGATGGGGACGATGAGGCCCATGGAGGTTCAATGACCAAGGTCTTAGAATAAGTACCAAAGACAAGATTTGAACGCAAGTTCTCTGACTGCATCTAGCACATTCTCCATCAGGACATGTTATCTCTCAACATCTTCAGTCTCTTCACATGTACTGGCTCTTTCTCTGATACCTACATAAGGTTTCCTGGTCTCTCCCTTCTTTAAAAAAATTACTCGAAGCAGTCAGCCTTCATTCTTTTTTCTTTCTCCTTCCATATGCAAACTCCTTAAAACAAATATTTATATGAAGTGCCTCCATGTCCTCACCTTCTCCTAATTGGCTCCCGATCTCGATTCTCAACTGAAATGTTACCAAGGATGTTCCCTCTTTTCTTTTCAAAGCTGATAGTCTTTTCTAAGATTTTTGACCTCTGCAGCATTTGACCCTGATGACAGCCCTTTCCTCCAATTCCTTCTCTCCTTCCTTGGCTTCCATGATTCAGCTCTTTCCTTTTTCTCCGCAACTCTGACAATTCCTTTTCAATCATTCAATCAGCAAACATTTGTTGAGTACCTACTATGTGCCAAGCACTGTGCTAGGTACTGGGGATACATATACCCAAAAGGGAACAACCCTGTCTCTCAGGGGACTTAGCTCTGATCAGGGAGACAACATGTACCGTACAAATCTATACAGAATAAATCCAAGGTGATTAGGGAGGGAGGGCCCTTCTCAATGATTTCAGTAGGGATTTCGGCCTCCTATGAATGAATGTACCCCAAGGTTCTCTTCTTTGCTTCTCTCTATTTAGCTCCCATATATCTATTTAGATAAGTCAGGTCTACATAGCCAATCTTAGGGCACATATAGTCATAGACAGCATCAGGTCCAGCCCTCTAATTTTCTATATGGGGAAACTGAGATTGAGAAGTTAAGTGACTTGCCTGTGATTACACAAGCTAAAAAATGACCGGGGCTGGATTTGAATCCAGATTGTATTTGTGATTTCAAGTCCAGCTCTCTGCCCACTGCCATCATTATCTGAAACTTCACATATCTAAAACTGACCTCATTATCTTCCCCATCCCTCAACCTAATCTTCCAATCTTCTCTATTTATATAGAGAGAACCATCATCCTTCCAGTGACTCAGGTTCTCAGCATCATCCTCAAATCTTCCTGTTTCCTCTCTCCCTCTATCTAATCAGTTACCAAGTCTTTCTTTTCAATCATTCTTTCCCCACTCACATGACAATCACCCTACTTCAGATCCCAGTCACCTCCTATAAAAACCTCCCAATTGGGGTCTCCCTAGCTAACCCCTCCTCCCCACAGCTGCCAAATCAGTATTCCTAATGTAGTGGTTTGGGGCAGCTAGGTGGCATTGCAGTGGATAGAGCGCAAGCCCTGCAGTCAGGAGGACCCAAGTTCAAATCCAGCCTCAGATACTTCCTAGCTGTGTGACCCTGGGGAAGTCACTTTACCCTGTTTACTTCAGTTTCCTTATCTATCAAATGAGCTGGAGAAGGAAATGACAATCCACTAAAAATTCAAATGGGTTCATGAAGAGTCATATACAACTGAAATGACTCAATAACAACAAATGCAGCTGTTTGACCATGTCATTCCTCTGTTCAAGAATCCTCAGTGTCTTCCTACTGCCTCTACTAGAAAATATCAACTCCTTAGCCTGGCATTCAAAGCCCTCCACAATCTGACTTACTCTTATTTTTTCTAGATTTATTTCATATTATAGCCTTGTACATACTCTACAGTAGAGCCAAACTGGACTATTTGTGGTCCCCAAATGGCATACCATTTGTCTCCTCACCTTTTTAGAGGCTCCGTACACTTGGTATGTGTGCTTCTTCTTCATTTGCACCTCCTAGGATCCTTAGCTCAGGTACCACCTCCTTAGGGAAGTCTTTCCTGATCTCTCTTCCTCCATAAATTACCTTCTGTGAACGTCTCTGTGTATGTATTAGAACCTCCCACTTCCCTACTACTACCATGTAGTGGGCATTAGCTAATTTTGTCTTGAAATCTCCAGAGCCTAGCCCAGCATCTGATGAGTCTGGAATCTCATTGACTTGGATATTTCTATCAATATGCCAAATTCACAAGTAATCCATGCCTTTATACCCTATGAAACTTTTGCCCACATGCTCTCACAAACCACCACCAAATATCTACCAGCATGCCGGGGCCTTTCTCTAGCTCCCTTGACATGTGTGGATACCATTGGAGCATACATGCTGGATCCTTTGGTTCTCCCTTGCTCTTGACACATGACAAAGGGTCTTTGATTAAAGCCTTCTCATCACCTTGCTTGTACTCTGATGTGTATCCTAATTTACTCATGCCCACCAGGTCCTTTTTTGTTTGTTTGTTTGTTTGTTTTTTCACCAGGGCACTTTTTAATTGTCCTTTTGGAAACCTTCAACTTTAATTCTTCAGAAACAGAGGATTTATATAACTTGTAGCCATATACAGCATCACCAGAAGAATACGGATGTTAAGATGGAGCTAAGTTGTTCAGGAAGAAGCTTGAAACCACTAGAGAATTGCCCAAATGAATCTAGCCTAAATCTTCTTATTCTTTTGGAAGCCCAGCGACAGTGACTGTTAAAGATATTTGAAGGGTCAACCCTAAAGGATATATATTCATCTGCATAGCACAGGCTGGACAATAGGCATACTTACAAAATGTCTGGAAAATGTCTAGACCTTTTGAGCCAGTGCCACTCCTACTGGGCATATACCACAAAGGGTTAAAGAGCAAAAGTACCCATATACCAAACTACTTATAGCAGTTCTTTTTGTAGTGGCAAAGAACTAGAAACTAAGGGAGTGCCCAATGGTTGGGGAATGGCTGAACAAATTATATGATATGAAAGTAATGGGGTATTGTTGAAGCATAAGAAATTATGAAAGATATTATTTCAGAGAAACATGGGAAGACTTGTATGAACTGGTGCAGAGTGAAGTGAGCAAAGAACTGATATGATAAAAACAACAATGGAAACACAAACAACTTTAAAAGACCACAGGACTGTGATCTCAGCCCTAGCTTCTTAAACTGTGGGTCACAACCCCATATAGGGTGGCATAACTGAATGTGGGGATCATGAAAAATTTGGCAACAGTAAGAGGTTATGTATATCTATTTTATATACCTATATACCTGGGGTCACCAGTGGAAAAAAGTTTAAGAAGCCCTGGGCTAGGCAATAACCAGAGAACCAGTCATGTAGTATATTACCAAACTCCTGACAAAGAGGTGGTCATGAACTCATGGTTTAGAATGAGACATACATTTTGGAATGCGGCCAGTGTAGGAATTTGTTTTGCTTGACTGCATATTTATTATAAGGGTTTTGTTTTTCTTTTCTTTTTTTTGAATGGGGGGAGGTGGAAGAGAAAAGAAATGCTTGTTAATTGAAAAAAAATCACTTCTAAAAGAAAAGACAGTAGACATGTTTCATCAACTTGTTTTTTATTCCAGTAGGGCTAGTAAGGCCAAACTCTTTAGAATGCTTATGGAGGTCCCTGAGAAGGTGCTGTAATATTCCTGGGTTTGATGCAATTGAAACAAAGTTATCCACAGGCAGAGGTGTCTAGAGGGCCTCCCAATCTGCAGGCAATCCCTCTTGCATTTGGCCTCTGTGCTGGACATCCTTCATGACAGCAATCAATATCAATGTCAGGATGATGTTTCTCCAGTTGGTACCTCATTTGATATTTATGAGGAGAGGGTGATCAGAGAACTCTCTGTTGTTGCATCTTTCATGGAATCTTGAATGGTGTGGAAATGTGTAAAGAAAAGACATCTTGTTGGGAAAAAAAGGTGCTAAGGCTCTACTGAATCAAATGCTTTTTTATGGTCAACTAATAATGAGCTCAGTGGGATCCTGTATTTTCTCTGTGTTAGTCACATATATTACAGTAAAGATGAGGTCTGCTGTGGGATGTCATTAGCAGAAACCTTCCTGTTCCCTTCCAATATCATCATCCAGGATGCCTTTTTGGGGATATACAGTTTTTCTCATAAAATATTGTATGAATATAGGAGGCATGTATTGTTAATTATTGATCTGTATATTTTTTGAAAAATATTTTCTTAGTTGCCCTTTTTGGGGTAATAAGATCCCAGATTTTTCCCCAAAGCATTTGGGATTCTCCCCATTGATAATTTGTACCTTGATAATTAATTCCTCAATTCTCTCAATACTATGCTGCCTCAAATATTTAGATTTGTTTTGATTATGCTCATCTGTTCCAAGGATAGAGGTTTTCTTTTTTATTTGAGGGGAACTAGTAATAATGTTGCCAAAAAGAAAGAAAAGGGCTCATTGAAGCATCTTTCTCAATTGCACAGAAGAGAACAAGAGGAATTTCAGAAGGAAACAGACAAGAAGGATATCACTGAAAATATGTTGAATTTATTATATATTCTTATGGAATAGTGATGAATGTTTTCACATATGATCCTCTTTTTCTATTCGTATATGGATTCTTTTGCTCTTCATTAAATTTAGAATAACAAATAAAATTAATTTCAGAATGACAAATAAGATTAATTTCAAAATAACAAGATTAATTTCTTAAAATTTGTTCTGCCTCTAGCCCTGATGTCCTCTCTATATATGTGGTCTATCTAATCCAGCCATTCTCTAGTGTCATTTCTACTTCCTCAAATAGTATAGCAAAGGTTATGATGTTAGGATCCAAAGATGGCAGTTCCATTGCCATTGACAGAGAAAAGAGTTTGTTGTAGAAATCTTGATGATGTTTTCTTTATTTGCCTGTTTGTTTTCCTTCCACTTCAACTCAAATACCTCTGGGATGATTTTGTTTGGTTGACTCTCTTGCCAAACTTTCCATAAACTTCATTTACCCATCACTATTTTTCACCATTTTATGAAGTACTACTTCTCATACTCTTCTCCCAAAAGATTTTACAAAGAAATTTATGTTCTAAAACAGTGTTATCTTTGGCTACCATATCTCTTCATTTGTAAAGGAGATCGAGTGTTTGCTGCCAGAGGTACTTTCTAGGCTTTGGGGGGTTTCTTCACTGTGACATCTGATTTATGTTCATTAAACTTCTATGAAAAGCAGTGAGTAGTGTAGCCAGTCTCTGAGTTACATAGCCTTGAGTTTAAGTCCTACCTCTGAGATATACTGGTTGTGAAAAGCCTGGGCAAATCATCTAACCTCTCAATGCCCCAGACAGTCACTCTCTAGGACTGTAAGTTACAGAATGGGTATCACTCTGCTATTTGAATTGGTAGAAGGAATTTTAGTATTGGGAGTTATCTATACCAACGAAATCATATGTCTAGTCTAAGAGAAGGAAGGAAGGAAGACAAACTTTTCATATAAAATGGTAAGAGTGCTTGTATCAATTTCTGTTCTTTTATCCATTTTCCATTTTTCAGTATCAATATCTATTTAAATAGGTCAGGTTGGAGTACATCAATTGTATACCATTCCCATTTTATTCTCCTAATTTGGTACTAATTTTAATCTTTATTCTAATAAGTGGGTACTCACTGTATACAGATGGCTGCTTCTGACACAATTCCAAAATATCAGAAAATGGTTACTTCCTGTTTATTAAAATCTAATCAATTTCATTTTCGTGATGTTATCTAGTACCATGTTTAACATCTCCTGATCCTTCTCAACGAAATGAACCATGATATGTAGGTTTCTGTTTAATGAATCCAATTTCTTTTGCATAGTGAGAGTACTCTCAGCCAACCTCATGCTTTGTGTGGGAAGACACTCCCAAAGCTCTGAAAAGCATCTTCCCAAACCATTGTCTGTGGTTATTTTATTTCACAAGCAACAGAATAAATACTATTTGCAGCTAATAAAAACACCCTGTCAATTTACCTCTCTACAAGGTCCAACTGTGTCCTCTCTGACAAAGTGAGCCTGGCACCATGCCCAGAAGGTCAACAAACCCTGGTTTTGTTGAGACATCAGGGGAAGAGTGAGCCTAGATTCAAGGACTCTGATGTGCCCATTCTGCCCTGCCTGTTTCAATCTGCAAGTCATTATCATGAACATACTGGAAGATCTCAGCTGCTCAGAGTCTGTTGGGAGCAAGGCTAAGGAAATGATCCATCTTAGAGCTATAAATACTTGTGGAAATGACTTTAGAAATACTTGTGCACAGTCATTCCTCACATCTCCCATGTGCACCAAATGCTTTGGGCATCTAAGAAGGATGGGAATACTGAGTGTCTACCTAGGGAGAAGAGGATAGGGGGAAGGAAGGGAGGGGAGAGGAGGAGAGGAGAGGAGGTGGAAAGGTGTGGGTGTCTTCCCTCACACCTAGAAGTGCTTTAGTTTTGGTGATCAGTAACATTGGCCTTTGCTCCTGGACACTTCCAAGTTTTATTTATTGTTTTTGCGGGGCAAAGAGGGCTAAGTGACTTGCCCAGGGTCACGCAGCTAGTAAATGTCAAGTGTCTGAGGCTGGGTTTGAACTCAGGTCCTCCTGAATCCAGGGCTAGTGCTTTATCCACTGCTCTACCTAGCTGTCCCCTACTTCCAAGTTTTAAAAGCATAACCATTCTTCTCCTTAAGGCAGCTAGGTGGAATAGTTGATAGAGTGCCAGGACTGAAGTCAGGAAGACTCATCTTTGTGAGTTCAAATCTGGCCTCAGACACTTACTAGCTGTGTGACCCTGGGCAAGTCATTTCATCCTGTTTGCCTCAGTTTCCTTATCTGTAAAATGAGCTGGAGAAGGAAATGGCAAACCACTGCAGTATCATTGCCAAGAAAACCCTAAATGGGGTCATGAAGAGTAAGACATGACTGAACAACAACCACAAATCTCCCCTGATCCAGGGCAAGAGGTGAAAGACAGGCAGGCATTCTAGGCATGGACAAGTCCAACATTGAGAGCTAAGATTAAACAAATGTAAGTAGGAGATACAGAATTTAGAGTTAGAAAGGACCTTAGGACACTAATTGATGCAACCCCTCCTTTTACAGATAGGTTAACTTAAGGGAAGGGACTTGCCCATTGTGATATAAATAGGAATGAATAGAATTAGGATTCGAACTGAGGGCACCTCGGATGCAATACTAGTTCTCTTTCTACTACTGGGGATCAGTCCCAGAACAATGAAAAGCACTCTGTGATCCAACCTTTTCCAAGCCCTGTTGTCAAAGTATCCATCTTTCAATACACTTTAAGATGTTTCTCATAAGATGTGGCCTGTGTCTGCTTGAGAGGTCAAGGTAGAACCAGGACTGTGCTCTTAGCTGAAGGATAATTCCCCTGTTATTTTTTTAAAAGCATGCTGTTATTTCAGTTCAAAGTTAAAAACCTACTATATGCTCTGAAAAGCTTGTGCTTTGGAAAAATAAAGGAGCCAGAGTGAAGACGAAGCTTTTCAGAAATTCAGTAAAAGATTTCTTGTTGAGAAAGTCAGTCTACCCGAGGGCTTTGTGAACTCTCCTGAAATGCCTTTGGAAGGTGGTACCTGAGGCAGACCTAAGAGTTCTATTTCACCTGGAGCTAGAACCTAAAATCATGCCTGGAGCAATTTAACAGGAAGTAAGCCCTCAGATGTGGTTGGGGGTAGAAGAGAAGGAGCTGACCCTAGCCTAGCACCTAAGTTTCCTATTTTAACTAGTTATTCTTGCTATGCATATGCTAATGTCTTTTGTTTCCACTCTGTGGAAAACAGCCCCTGTAAGTCTTTTAGTAACATAGAAATAATAGAACAAGGGCAAAGCCCTATGGACCCCACCCTAGTTGTGGCTCTCAGTGACATTAGAGAACCAGTCTGAGTGTTTGGAGTATGCTTTGAGTCACTTACTCTGCCACAAACAGGTTATTAAAGAGAAGACCCAAAAAGAGTCTTGTAAAAGGCAAAAGTCTTCAAAGGAAATCATCTGGCAAAGGTGGAGTATTGATGTCTGCCAGCTAGGAGTAATTCAATCCAATCTAATAGACATGTATTAAGTACCTAGTATGTGCCAGGCAGTATTATGTACTGGGGATACTGATAAAAAAAGAAAGATAGTCCCTGTCCTCAAGGAGCTTACAATCAACAGAGGAAGACCACACACAAAGGGAAACTGAAAGGAGTGGGGAAGAGGATATCAAGGGGTACCTGGTGCTCTTCTGTAGAGTTTGGACCAAGGAGAGCTGCAAGATGGAAAGTGGAGCTGCTAAGTCTATGTCTTGCTTTCTATAAAGGAAGGCATTGGGAGGAGTTGAGCACTCAGGCTTCCAATTGGTGGTGAGAAGAGGCAAAGGGGTGGGGGAGATGTTGAGTATCCAATGCTGAGTTAAGCAGCATGGTGATGAGATATAAGGCTGTCAGCTTATTTTGGGAGGTGTATCTTGTTCTGAGGAGTTCAGACCAAGCAGAGCTGCAGCCTCTCCTGTCTGAAAAAGTCCTCTTTTCTTTTTTCTCTTTCTTTTTTTTTTGAGCAATGAGGCTTAAGTGACTTGCCCAGGGCCACACAGCTAGTAAATGTCAAATGTCTGAGGCCAGATTTGAACTCAAGTCTTCCTGAATCCAGGGTTGGTGCTTTATCCACTGTGCCACCTAGCTGCCCCCCCAAAATTCTTCTTTTCATTGCCCTGGGTGACTGTCTAGGGGAGAGAGAAGGTGGCCTCTAGAGACCCTGGGATCCTCTTTCTACTAAGAGGCAGGAAGTGCAGGAAGTGCTGAGCAGGTGTGGCTAAATCCTATCACGTCCCTGTTGCTTTGCCTTGGTAATCCTCCATGTGCTCTCATGAGCAGAGTCAGCTTCCTAATGTTGGCTCTTTATCACTGGGGGCTGAAGTAGAGTTGAAATAGCATAGAGGAGAAAGGCTTCTCTTCAAAGACCCTGAGCTGAGCTTGGAAAGGGCACCGTATTTCATCCACTGGGCCATAAATTTTATCTTTGCGGGGACAGATAATCAATATTCTGTGAGCACACGTCTCTTCCCCAGAGCCAACATGCTTTATTAACTTAACCCCTTTCTCATTGTAGCTTCTGAGGGCTGAAGAAAAGAACATGGAATTAAATGCTGGAATCCCAATTCTTGGACCAGTATAGTCTTTAAACCCTGTGCCATCACCTCTTAGCATATGAAGATGAAAGTGTACTTGTTAAGGGGCAGGTTTCCACCATCTGAAGAGACGATTGGTGTCTAGAGCAGAAATTCTTCAATTTTTTGTTGTCACGGCCTTTTGGGCAAGCAGTCTGGTGCAGCCTATAAACAAACCCCCTGCTCAGAACAACGCTTTGAAATGCATCAAGTAAAATGCAGAAGATTACAAAGGCCACCAATTATATGGAAATAAAGATGTAATTTTGCCCCACTCCACTTCATGGACACCCTGAAATCTATGGTTCTGTGGACCCATAGACCCCTAATCAAAGGAATCATGGAGTTATTGGGCCTAGAGACCCATGTGATACGAGCCCCCAGGGATAAGGGGGGCAAGGCTGGGTATAACAGTTTCCCCGGCAGTAGCCGTGGGATGGATGTCTGCTCTCTGTACCCCTTCTCCCCACTCAGCTGAGGCCAGCTCTAGGCCTCGGTTATCCTTTGGAGATGGTGAGTTTTAAAAACAAAAGCAGCCGAGTTTTGATCAGGGCTTGCTCATTGAACCATGTGACATTTCAGAGTCTATTTTTGTGTAAACTACTTGTAAAACGCAGGGAATATGCAAGAAATGCCGATTTCCTGGCCGGGACCATAAGACTGCAGAGAGCACGAGGTGGGCAGACAGTAAACAGGTGGAGACTTACCGAGTCCTCTGCTTGTGGGAGAGTCTCAGAGCCCGGGCCTGAGTGAAGTGAGCTTGCCAGATCCTCTCCATCATGTCCAAGGCTGAAGCCCATGAGCAGATTCAACCAACCGCCTGCTTTCCTCTCCAACAAACCTTTGAGGCTTCGAAAGGAGAAGAATGTCTTTCACTTTTCATTCCCAAGATGGCAGTCATCTAGCTAGGTGTTCACATTTCATCAATGTGAACGGAAGCCACTGTTTTCTATGGCTAGCTGTAATTATTTCTGAGAGGACCTTTCTGTAAGGGGGAGACTGTCCATTTTATCCTGAAGATTCATTCTGCAGCTATATATCAATCTCAATCCCAATATATATATACATACACTCTACATGTATATGTGCACATACCTGAGCGCACGTGCGCACACACACACACACACACACACACACACACACACACTCACACACACACCTGAGCTTCTTTTCAAAGGAGAAGGCTTGAGAACAAGGTACAGTTGGGAAAAGCTGCTCAAGTAGCCAAGATGGAAGCAGATCATTTGCTATTCTCTGATTGTCAGATGCTTAAGCCTCCAGGTAATTTGCTCCTTTCAAGCCCAACACAAAGCCTTCCTCAGGCCCCCACAACTGATTGTTGTTGTTGGAAATGTTGCCTGACAATGGTTTTTTTTTCACCCACTCAGCATTCTGCACCTTCCCTTGGAAAGAGACCCCAGTCTGCATGTACCATCTTTGAAATTGTCTCATTGTTTTAGTTTCCAGGGAATTGGGTTCATTCAGAGTAATCCCAGGACTAGGAAAGAGGAAAAGAAATGAAGGGAGGAGAAAAGGGTCAGCTTCTATATTCCAAACAGAATGTGCCCAGCAAGGAAGTATAGCTGGGGGAGAGAATGTTCATTCCCTTAGGGACACCTAGCGGGGAAGAGAGGGTTAAAGTAGTATGGGGAACAAGGTCCATTTGATACTTAGGCAAGACCTGTTCCTTGGTCTAGAGCAAGATTTCTGGGTATAAAAAGTACATAGATCAGGGGGCAGCTAGATGGTGCAGTGGATAGAGCACCGGCCCTGGAGTCAGGAGTACCTGAGTTCAAATCCGGCCTCAGACATTTAACACTTACTAGCTGTGTGACCCTGGGCAAGTCACTTAACTCCAATGGCCTCACTAAAAAAAAAAAGTACATAGATAAAAAAAAAAAACAAAACCAAAACCAACCAAAAAAAGTACAGAGATCATAGGATCCTGGATTTACAGCTAGAAGGGACCTTAAAGCCCGAGTCCCGCCTTCTCATTTTACAGATAAGAAAACTGAGGTCTTAAGAGATTAAGTAATTTGCCCAGGGTAACATGGCTAAGAAGCTTCTGAGATGGGTTTCTATGTTGTTGTTGTTCAGTCATGTCTGACTTTTTGTGACCCCATCTGGGGTTTTCTTGGCAAAGATACTAGAGTGATTTGCCATTTCCTTTTCTAGCTCATTTTACAGATGAAGAACTGAAGCAAACAGGGTAAAGTGATTTGGTCAGGGTCACACAGCTAATATGTGAGGCTAGATTTGAACTCGTCTTCCTGACCCTAGTCTTGGTGCTCTGTCCACTGAAGCACCACTAGCTGTACCACCTAGCTGCTGGGGTTGCATATAATCAATCTCACCCTCCCCTTCATGCTCATTTAGAATATCATACCAATATTTCCTCCAGAGCTGCAGAGAAGAAACAAGTTGTCTTATTTCTACAGAAATCTCCAAAGGACCTCCCTTCACGTATACAAAGACTCTGGACTAACCTCAAGAACTTGGAAATCAGTCAATCAGCAAACATTTATTGTTGTTATTAGTGCTTAATATGGGACAGGCAGGTCCTGTGCACAAGAAGCTAGCTGTCCACGGCATCTAGAGGCTTACACTCTGGTGTACAGAATATATGCAAAATGAATACAAATGAGTTTTGGGGAGGGAGGGCAGGAGCAGCTGTGATGAGGGAGGGGTGGTGGTTAGAAAGAACCTCATATAGAAGAGGGAGTGGGGAAAGCTTGGCAGAGGTGGGACGACAGCCAGTCCAAAAGCATGGAGATGGAGCATCCCCTATGAGGAACAGGAAATAGGCCAAAATGACTAGACCACCCAGTGTATGGAAAGAGACTTGTACTAAATTGAGGCCAGGGGCCATTACAGCATCCCTGGGGCTTGTCGATACCATTCCACCCCTGAGAATATGCCTAATATTTAAGCCCAGGGTGCAGAAAACATTATAAGGCAGAGCTTCTTAACCTTCGGGCCATGAACTTGAAAAAATATTTTGTTGATAACTGTATTTCTGGGGCAGCTAGGTGGCGCAGTGGATAAAGCACCAGACCTGGATTCAGGAGGACCTGAGTTCAAATCCGACATCAGACACTTGCTACTAGCTGTGTGACCTTGGGCAAGTCACTTAACCCTCATTGCCCCACCAAAACAAAACCAAAACAAAACAAAATAGATAACTGTATTTCTGTAGAACTGGTTTCCTTTGGAATTGTAGGCATTTTACTTTCTACATTTCAAAGGCTGGGGAAGATGCCTCCAGCTTGCCTGCCTATGATACAGAAAAGGGGAAGAAGCAGCCCTACCCTGAGGTCCAAACACCCCCAGGCAGGGCCCAGCCAAGCCAACTTTGCCCAGAAATCCTAGTTTGGCTCAAATAGGTGTCAGCACAAGGAGAACCAACTCCTGGTGTTAGCACCCTCCATGTTTCAGAAGGGACCACAGCATAACTGGGCACAGATACCCACGACTGCCAGAGGCCAGCTGACGATGCCCGCCTCCTCTCTGTCTCTGGGCATCCTTGTATAGAGCCTATGCCAGCAAATCGAATGCAGGTAGCCTAGTGGATGGAGGGCTGACCTGAGAGTCAGCTTGGGAACTGGGTTCGAATTCTGCCTCTGACAATACCCTGGCAGTAGGGCACTGGACAAATAGCTTTTCTTCTGCACCAGATGAAACCACAGGCCAATCCAAAATCACACACACACACACACACACACACACACACACACTCACATAACACACATGTGTGGATAATTTGATGAGATACACGGAAAAGGGTTTAAAAATGACCCCCAATTTACCTTGAAAGTTCATGAACCTCTTCTAATGGATTTGTAACTATAATTCCCAAGCCCTATCCTCTGCACAGCTGATAATGGGAAGCCAGGACCAGATAGCATTTCATTTTAAAGTAGATATACAGCTTTAATTTAAAAAATGCCACCGTGCCTGAGGGGAAAACACACACACACACACACACACACACACACACACACACGGGAAAGGATTTGCTTGGTGAAATTGTCAGCATCCTAATGCAAATAGACTTTGGAATCTACCAGAAACAAGGCCCTCCAAAGCTGGGTGAGTGATCATGGGACATCCTGAGAGACTGAGAGATCCCAGAGTTCTCTGTTCTAGGAACCCTGCAGAGCGATTTAACCTTTACCACTGTTGTAGGAGCTGTAGCTTTCTCTCTTAGAGTAAACAGGCAGCACTCCAACGGGACCAAGTTCTGGCTCTGGTGTCATAAGACATAAGCTTGAATCCCACCTGTGCCACTCACTGTCTATGTGACCTTGGAGAAGTAGCTCTACCCCTCTGGGCCTGGAGAACGAGTGAGCTTGGGCTAGATGACCTTGGCAGACCCTTTCAGCTCTGAATTGATGACCTAAACTAATCCGAGTCAGCCTGGCCAACTGAAAATGAGAAATTAGTCTTCTTCCAAATGTCATGAATGAAGGAATCAATGAATGAAGTTTTTATTAAAAGTGTTTACCTGTGCCAAACACTGTGCTTAGAAATAGAAATACAAAAGGCAAGACATTTTCTGTTCTCAGAGAGATAATATTTTATTAGGGGGAGATAGCACAAATAGGGCAGTGGTGGCCGGGGAGGGAACATTGGTCTGGGACTCATAGGAATGGTGAATTGATCCACAGGGCAGTCAATTGACTCACCCTTTCTGTGGTTTTATCGATTTGATGACTGCCCAAAGCAAGAGATGGAAAGAAGGGAGGAGAACAGCAAATAGGCAGATGGTAAGACAGCCTTGAGGGGCAGCTAGGTGGCACAGTGGATAGAGCACAGGCCCTGGAGTCAGGAGGATCTGAGTTCAAATCCAGCCTCAGATACTTTACACTTACTAGCTGTGTGACCCTGGGCAAGTCACTTAACCCCAATTGCCTCACCAAAAAAAAAAAAAGACAGCCTTGGAAGATAACAAGGTGACATGTGAAGGCACAGTGTGGTCTGGGATATACGGCCATCTAGACAGATAGAAGGGCTAATTGGGGCAGTCTGCACTCACCCCAACAAGTTGACAGTAAACTGGTTTATATTTTGTGGGCCAGACCCAATGAACAATGAGGGTCATAGAGAGAATTGTCATATTGCCCCTAGGATAAAATAGAAAATTCTCCCCCAAAAGTACAGATTTGGGGGAAGGGGAGGAGGGACAATTGTGCTTTCCACTCCCAGAAGAGCCCAAGGTGAGGTATGTCATAGTGATGGCTGTTGGTTATGGGAGGAAGCACAACTTCCTGGATTTGAAGTCTCCCACCCCGCCTCACTTCAGGACAGCAACAACCTGGGGTAAAGTTCCATTCAGCTCATACTAGTTTTGACTCTGTTCTTCCTCCTTTTCACATAGGCATCAAGAGAAACTTTGTCAAAAGCTTTGTGAAATCTAGATAACTTATATGTGCAACATTTCTCTGCTGTGTCAGTCTACTAAGCCCACAAAACTAAAAAATGAAGTGAATCTGGAATTAGTTATGCTCAGTGAGCCCATTCTACCCATAGTCCTCCCTACTGTCTGTTTTAAGTGGGCCCAAACCATCTATTTAATAGTCTGTCCTAAAATCTTGTATAAAGGGTAATTGAGTGCATCATCTGTCCAGCCAATGGACTGGAAGCTAGGGGTACAAGTCCTTATACTCAGGTGTTACTCATGCCAACATCTATGGCACTTAAAATCAGGGAGGGATTCAGTATTCCCCTATGTAGATGAGGCTAGTGAGCAATGCTGGTTTCCCTTACAGAAAGAGATAGTGGTTAGGGGTAATAAACAGGAACTAAGGGATTCTCAGAAGCCATTTTCCCCTTGGCTTCAGGAGGGACTCAAGACATATCACTGGAGAATGTAGCTATGCTGCTGTTACCACCCAACACTTGTCTGAAGACTAAGAAAATAACATGAAGTTAGAGAGTGGTTAACAACTATTTTTCAGAGTGTTCCCTTTGCCCATTGTGAAAGGCATTTTGTAGGGCTAGACAGATGGCTGATAAGGCCACTCTGTTGTTCTTCAGTTCTATGCCTCATTAATTATCTCCCCAGCTGGAAATCTTTTGGTTGTTATTGTTTTTATATTATCCTAGGTCTTACTCATCAAAGAGATACGTTTAATCAAGAGCTGAGAGCTTGCAGGGTTTAGCACATCCATGCACATAAGCACTAGCCTGCAGGCCTAGGACCTGAAGGAAATGAATCTGAGCTTTGTGGGGAGCTGGTTTTATGGGCAGAATCAGAGTTAGAAGCAGTGGTATAATGGAGCCAGATGAACCAGTGCTAGACAGCCAAGTATTCAATTTTCATTGTGAGCAGTTACACCTCAGAAATGAGCAAATGTTACAAATCCAGGCTTGATTTATTGTTTTGTTGATTTGTCTAGACTTTGGAAAAGAGGTTAAAAATGCATATTAGACTTAAAAATGTGTTGTGGGGACATTTTCTGTAGAAGAAATATGTAAGCCAGTCTTAGTAGAGACCAGCTTTTGATAGGGGGAGGCTACTGAGCACCTGGAAGCTGGTGCGTATATATGTGTGTGTGTGTGTGTGTGTGTGTGTGTGTGTGTGTACAAGTACATGTGTTCTTGCACTTGAACCCCATGAGCATGTACCATCTTCTTCCTCCCTCCCTATTTCTCTTCAGAGAAGAAATTATGAAGGAGATTTGAAAGATCTGGGAACTGGGAAGATAGCCAGAGATTTAATTTGGGTGGGAAAATTTGGAAGGAATTGAGAAGATGAAGAATTCAAGGTAATGGGGGATTAAAGGCGGAAAAATACTTCATCAGAGAGAAGGAGTCTCAGATTCCTAAGGAACAGAAGAAGGAAGAAAAGAAGGAAGTCAGTAAGACATGAAGGTGCTAAGAAGGGAAGAAGGAGAGTGACAACTTGAGTGCTGGAGACCCTCAAAGGCAGCTTGCCACCTCGTTCCTACAGGGGAGCTATGAGCAAGAATGACAAAGGACTGAGGTTCTCATTTCCAGAAAGGAGGGAAAGGAGAGAAAAGTTTGCAATGACCTGCAGAGAGCATGCCTTGTTTATATTTCTGTCAACTTATCTATGCTCTAGGCTCAGGCTGCTCCCCCTTTTAGAAGAAAAGGTAAACGTGCTGGAGGAATGTCTCTCCGCTCCCTAGGTTATCAGGGAGAATGAAATGTTCCTTTAAAAATATAAGAGAGGGGCAGCTAGGTGGTGCAGTGAATAAAGCACCTGCCCTGGATTCAGGAGGGCCTGAGTTCAAATCCTACCTCAGACACTTGACCCTAGGAAAGTCACTTAACCCTCATTGCCCTGCAAAAAAAAACCCCCAAAACCCAAAAAACAAAAAAACAAAAACAAGAGAAAGGCTTCAATGTGAAAACAAAGAAGACAAGGGAAATGAAGAGAAAGAGGGGAAGCCTGACGTGTGTTCAAAGACTGGAGGATGGAAGAACACGACAGGCCCCTTGAACAATTGGAGCTAAGTATAAAATGTGAGACTCTTCCCAAAGAGGAGGGGGGATGGGCCCCATGGGGAGGAAATGACCAGAATGTGATGAAGTGAGCAGAACCGGGAGAGCATTGTCCACAGTAAGAGTAATATTGTAATGTAGGTTAATGCCAAAGACTTCGCTAGTCTGATCAAGACAATGATCTGTGGCAATTATGAGGACTCCAGATGCAAATTGAAGCCGATCATTTTCACTTTCTTTATTTTTCTTCCCCCCTCCCTTTTTTTGCACATGTATAAGGGAGAGAATTTTGAAATGAAATTTTAAAAATGAATATAAAAAGCAAAAAATGAAATAAAGAAAACTTTTAAAAAGGAAATGAGAATATGGATCTAAGTGCTTCTGGACAGGGAATCATCCTGTAAAGGTCAGAGAAAAAAACAACCTGTGATAGTGAGCAGCTACTGCATACTAAGGGCTACTGAAGCAGCCATTTGTTGACAGAGTAACAACAATTGAGAGGTCTTCTGCCTTCCCAGGGCTTGTGTTCAAGATGTGGCCAAGAACCTTCCAAGACTTGTCAAAGTGGATGACTGCAACCCAATTCTGCTAATTCCCATAGGCACAAATGAAAAAAACCTAGAAAGTATTGCTAAAGATTATGAAACGTTGGGGGAAGAAATTGAAGATAATAGAGGCACAGATAGTTATCCATCAAATCCCATCATGTCAGAAGAGAAAGGCAAATGTAGGAAGTGAATAGTAGGTTAAGAAGATGGTATCTGAGATGCTAGTACAGGAACGAACAGATGTGATGGTTTGCTGAAAGATCGTGGGTCACTGATCTTTGAAAAATTATGGGAAATTAAAGAGTTGCCACAAGACTGGAGAAAAGTAAATATCCTAATGAAAAAGGATGGGGAAGAATTGATAGGCATAAGAACTTAATTTTAATTCTTGGAAAAATTCTGGAATGTATATTTTATTTTATTTTTGTGGGGCAATGAGGGTTAAGTGACTTGCCCAAGATCACACAACTAATAAGTGTCAAGTGTCTGAGGCCGGATTTGAACTCAGGTCCTCCTGAATCCAGGGCTGGTGCTTTATCCACTGTGCCACCTAGCTGCCCCATGGAATGTATATTTGAAATGAAAGGTTTTTTTTTAAATTAACAAACATTTACTGTCCCTGTCTCTCTCTGTCCTCTGTGTCTGTCTCTCTCTCCCCCCTTTCCATTCCACCCCCAAACTGGACAAAAGGCAAACAGAACCTTTGTAACAAATAAGCAGCATCAAGCAAAACAAATTCCCTTATTGGTGATGTCCAAAAATGCGTCTCATTTTGTGTATTTCATCCATCATCTCCCTGTCAGAGGAGAGTAACATGGTTCTTCACTGAAATTATGGTTAATCATTATGTTAAGTCTTTTAAAACTCTTCATTATCACTATTGTTATTATAGTATAAATTGTCCTCCTGGCTCTGCTCACTTCACCTTGCATCAGTTCATTTAAGTCTCCCCAGGTTTCTCTGAAACTGTCCCTTTCATAATTTCTTACAGCACAATAGTATTCTATCATATTTGTAGATCATTATTTGTTCAAGTATTGTCCAATTTATGGGCACTGCCACACCCCTGCATAGTTTTCAGTTCTTGGGTACTACAAATAGAGCTGCTGTAAATATTTTTGTACATATGAGACCTTTGGGGCTTCATTCCCAATTGCTTTTCAGAATGGTTGGACTGATTCACAGCTCCCCCAACAACAGTACAGCAATGTGCCTGTTTATTAAAGAGATGGTTAATGAACACCCAGAAAAGGAAACATTGATCACAAAAAACCCAGCATGGCTTCAGCATGAACAGGTCGCTCCCCGGCAGCCTGTTTTGTATTAGCAGAGAAGTGAGAACAAATAGTTGCCTATGGACTGGGGAATGGCTAAACAAATTGTAGCACAGGAAAGTAATGGAGTATTCCTGAGCTATAAGAAATGATGAGAGTGAATTCAAAGAAGTATGGAAAGACATATAAACTGATGAAAAGTGAAGTAAGCAACACCAGAAAAACCATATATACAATGACTACTACATCATAAATGTAAAGAATGATGTCCAAAATCTCTGAAACTGAACATTATGTAATTATCATGACCAAGCCACAAAGAAGATATAAAATATCTCTCCCTTTTTTTCTTGAGGCTATAGACATGAAAAACTATATATACAATTAAACTCAATTGATGTATTGATTAGTTTTGCTGAACTGCTTCTTTGGGAGATACAAAGCAGACAGATAGATGGATAGATAGATAGATAGATAGATAGACAGACAGACAGATAGATTTGTTATAAGGGATGGATCCCTGGTTAGGAAAGGGGGAGGGCAAGGATATATTGGCAAATGAATGTGAGATGAAAACAAAAAAATAACAGTCTTAAAAAGAATATCTTATACCAAGCTAACTTCATTTCCTTTCTTGGCAGTATTACTAGGCTGGTAGGTCAAGAGAGTGCTATAGGCATAGTTTACATAGCTTTTAGCAATACTTTTGACAAAATTTCTCAATCTCTTCTTGTGCAAAAGATGGATATGTAGGCTTAAGGCTAGTATAATAAGGTAGATTCTGGCCTGGTAGAGTGGCTGGACTCAATGTCAGCTTGTAAGGAGGTCTCTACTGGAGTTCTCCCAAGGATCTCAACAATTTTTGAATTGCATAATTCCAGAGTTATAAAGGACTTCAGTGGCCACCTAGGCCAACCCATATGCTAAAGAACTCTTCCTTATAATATATTCTCCATGCTCATACCCAACACTTAACTGTCTATGCTCTGCTTGAAGATCTACAAGGAAGGGGAATTCACCATCCCTCCAAAGAGTGCCTTTACATTTTGGACAGCTGCCTTCCAGCCTCAATTTGCACCTTTGCAACGTCCCCATGTTGCTGGTTCCTCCCTCTGGTGTCAAGCAGAACAACCCCCTTCAAAGACTTGCACACAGCTAACCAAGCCCTCCTGAGTCTTTTCTTCTCTAGGCCAAACAATACTAAGTTCTTTTGATCAATCTTCATGGCAAGTACATGGACTCAAGGTCCTTCTTCATCCTGGATGCTCTCCTTCAATGTCCTTCTTAAGTTATAACCATAATCGTCCAGATAAAGCCTGATGAGGGCATACAAATAACGGGGATAATCACCTTAATACAGCCCAAGATCACATTGACTTTTTGGGCTGACACATCACACTAATGACTCAACCTGAGCTTTCAGTCCATCTGTTTGGCCCTATACCATTGAACATATTTATCAAAGTATCAGAACTTCAGCATTAGATGGGACTTCATAGACCATACAATCCTATTCCTACCTGACCAAGACTCCCCTGGACAATGCTGTCAGTAAGTAGCCATCCAGCCTTTGCTTGAAGTCTTCTAGTGAGGGGGAAATCCACCAACTCTTGAGGCAGCCCATCCCTTATACTCCTGTTATTTTTATTTCCCAAATTTTATTCTTCCTAACCAGTTCCACTCAATTAAATGACATGGCTCAAGTTTGATATGGCATGTATATCAAATTTGCAGATGATGCAAAGCTGAAAAGGATAGGTAACACATTGGAGGTTGGATTCAGGGTCCAAAATTCTTTGTACAACCTAGAACATTGGACTGAACCTAATAGGATGAAATTTAACAGGATCTTCCTTAGTAGATGATGAGCTTTTTGCGATCAGGGGCTGTCATTTACCTTTTCCTTTTCTTTCTTTCCTTTTCTTTAGAACCCTAGCACTTAGCCCAGTGCCTGGCACAGAATAGGTGCAGAACAAATGTTTATTGACTGACTGGCTAAATGGAAGTCTTTTACTTAGGTTTAAAAATCACGTGAAATAAGGGGAAGCTAGGTGGCGCAGTGGATAGAGCACCGGCCCTGGAGTCAGGAGTATCTGAGTTCAAATCCGGTCTCAGACACTTAACACTTACTAGCTGTGTGACCCTGGGCAAGTCACTTAACCCCAATTACTTCACTAAATAAAAAAAAATCACCTGAAATACAAGATGTGGCAGATTTGACTCGCAAGCAATTCATCTGAACAAGATTTTAGGGTTTTAGTGGACTACAAGCTCAATGAATCAACAGTGTATGTAATGTGGCAGCCAAAAAAGCCATGCAATCTTTTGTTGTTGCTCAGTCATTTTTCAGTTGTGCCTGACTCTTTGTGACTCCATTTGGGGTTTTTTGGGCAAAGATACTACAGTGGTTGGCCATTTCCTTTTCCAACTCATTTTACAGATGAGGAAACGGAGGCAAAGGTGGTTAAGTAACTCACCCAGGGTCATACAGATAGTAAGTGTTTGAGGCTGAATTTGAACTCAGGAAGATGAGTCTTCCTAACCCCAAGCCTAGCACTCTATCCACTGCAGTGCCACCTAGCTGCTCTACGCAGCATCAAAGGAACAGATGGCCAAAACTAGGAAGTTTATCATCCTGTTTTACTCTGCTCTGGTCAAACCACATCTGAATGATTGTATGCAGTTGATGATGTCACATTTTAGAAAAGATATTCATTGGCTGAACAAGTTGTGGTATATGAATGTAATGGAATACTATTGTGCTGTAAGAAATGATGAGTAGGCAGATTTCAGAGAAACATGGAAGGACTTACATGAACTGATGTTGAGTGAGGGGAGCAGAACCAGGAGAACATTGTATACAGTATCAACAACATTGTGTGTTGATCAACTATAATAGACTTGACTCTTCTCAGCAATACGATGGTCCAAGATTGTTCCAAAGGACTCCTGATGGAAAATGCTTTCCAAATCCAGAAAAAAAGAACTGTGGAATCTAGATGCAGATTAAACAATACTATTTCTACTTTTGTGTTTTTCTTTTTTGAGGTTTTTCCCTTTTGCTCTGATTTTTCTTTCACAGCATGACTAATGCAGAAATATGTTTAATGTGATTGTACATATATAACCTATATCAGATTGCTTGCTGTCTTGGGAGGGAGACAAATTTGAAACTAGAAATCTGAGGAAAACAAATGTTGAAAACTATCTCTACATGTAACTGGAAAATAATAAAAATACTTTTATGATATAAAAAAGAAAAAATATTCACAAGCTGGAGAGCATTGAGACAAGATGACTAGGAAGTTGAAGGACATTGAGAGAGGTTAATGTCATTTGAGAATCAATTAAAGGAACTAGAAACGCTTACATTTTGGAAAGGAAAATGGAGAGAAAACATGACACATGTGGTTATCACATTGAAAAGGGCTTCGTTAGCTGTGCCTGACTCCGGGGTGCAGAACTAGGAACAGTAAGAAGGTAGAAGTTGCAAATATTTAAGAATGATTTTAAAATCCTAATACTTCTTGACAATTACAGCTCTCCCAAAGTGGAATGGGCTGCTTTCTGTTGTGGTGGGTTCATCTTCCCTGTAGGTCTTCAAGCAAAGACTAGCTGACCACTTGTTGTAGGGAGTATTTCTGTCAGGTTGGTTTTGAAGCAGATGGCCACTGAGGTCCCTTTGAGCTCTGAAATTCTGTGTCCAGTTCTATATACTGAATCAACCTTTTAAATATCATTTTAATAATAATTGGAACTTGGAGTTCTCTTCCCTTCTCTTCACTGTCACATTCATTTTTATCTACACAACATAGAAATCTTGAGGCATGGAGATCCCTCCAGGGAAAAAACACCATTACACATCGCTCTTTGGCATGAGCAGGATTAATTAGGGAGAAGGATAATTGGAATGCTAAGTAAGAACACTTATAACGTCATTCAAGCCAACTTAGTAGCAGCAGTCCAATGGAAGAGCCACCCCCTCATCTCCACCAAAGTCCTCCTAGTTTGAATGCTGCTAACTGTAATGAGGGAGTCCGTTTCTAGGCAGGAAACTTAGTTAATGCCCATTGGCTCATATGGGTCTGCAACTACATAATGTCATGACAAAGAGTTGAAAAATGAGTTGGATTCTACTGGTTGCTTGCTCTGACTCCTGACACCTGGTGTCATCAATTATTTTTCATGAAGCTGTGTCAACAACAAGGCAACACTACTGAAAAAAAGCCAATACAAAACAGAAAATGAAAAGCAAGCATTTGGATTCCTGGATTTTAGTCTCCATAAGGCCAAGTCTGCCCAATTTTTGTTCACACTGATATCAATCAACTATTTGAACTGTCAATCAGTTAGACTGAAAACTCATAGCCTGACCTGAATGATTTAACACTGGTGTAGACACAAGACTTGAGTCTTATTTATTCTGGAGGAGGGGTTCTTAGCCTGTTTCATGTCATGGGCCTCTTTGGCATTCTTTCTGGTGAAGCCTATGGACCCCCCGTCAGAATTTTGTTTTCAAACACACAAAATCAAACACAAAAGGAAATGGCAAAGGAAACCAATTTGATTGAAATACAATTATCAAAAATTTTTAAAAATTCTATATCCATTGACCCTAGTGGGATGGGGGAAGGTTCATGGATTCCAGGTTAAGAACCCCTATTCTAGGAAGAACCTAACTTGTCTACCAAGCCAACGAGTGCTTTTCAAGCACCTATGCAAAGCCGTACTAGGTGTTAATCCCTAGGAAACAGAACTAGAAGGGATCTGAAAGATCATCTAGAGATTGAGGCTCTCTCTATGTCAGTGATCTCAAAACATTTTTGATCACATGCCCCATCAGTAAAAAAATTTAATGCCCCCTCCTTCTATATGAAAACTATTTGTATATTTATAAATTCTATAACATGTACTACTTTAGCTAGGTGGTGCTGCAGTGGATAGAGTGCTAGGCCTGGAGTCAGAAAGACATGAGTTCAAATTTGACCTCAGACACTGACTAGCAGTGTGAACCTGGGCAAGTCACTCCACCTCTGTTTCAGTTTCTCATTTGCAAAATGGGGATAATAACTACTTCTCAGAGTTCTTGTGAAGTTGAGATAATAATCATAAAGACATGATATATGAGATAATAATTATAAAGAACATATTATAGTATGTGGCACATAGTAAACATTATATAAATGTTAGATATTATTACTATTGTAATTACTGTAGTAATTGTGTACATTATAAAACTAATACAAAAATATAAATTAAAAAGGGATGAGATAACCTTAAAGTAATATTTGATCCTAGAGGTAGTTGGGAGCCACTGGAATTTACTGAGTAGAAGGATGACATGACCAGATCTGCATGTAAAGAAGGACATTTTGGTAGCTATGTGGAGATGGACTGGAGAGGAAAGAGACTTGGGGCAAGTTAGGAAGCTACTGCACTACTCCAGGTCAGAAGTGATGGGGGTCTGAAATCATAGTGGCACTTGTGTGAGCAGAGAGAAGGGGACAAATGAGAGAGGTGTGAGTAAAATGGGATAAGAATTGAAAATTGATCAGATATGATGTGGAAAGAGTGAGAGAGAGGAGCTGAGGATGTTGTGCACCTGGGTGAATGGGAAGATAAACAGCATAAGCAGGGAAATTTGGAAGAGGGGAGGGCTTAGGAATAAAGAGAATATAATGAAGTCTAAAATGCAGCCACAAATCATCCATGCCTACTTATTCTGTTGTTCACCTCTGTTCAAATCTAAACAAAAAGGGAGTAAATGCCACCTTTGCTTTGGGTACAGAATCCACCTGAGGTGCCTTATCCTCTTCCCCTGGCCCAGGCCCACCCCAGGTAGGAAAGGGAAGGCATTAGAAAAATCTACCACCATGAAAGAACACTACCCTCAGGGTATCCTATCCCTTTACTTTCCCTTTGTCTGGAATACTTGACTGCTCACAGGGTTTGAATGATATGGAAGTCAACAATTCTATTCCTTCTGATGAAATAGAGGACCACCAGGCCTTACCATCTACCCTGTCCCTACGCCATCTTAACTACTTAAGTAGGTAAAGAACCTCTGAGCCTTGTCATCTTCCCCAGTGATGCCTAAGCCTTTCAGGCCTTTCCATCTACCTGTTAAGAATCCATGATCTATGAGCAGGAGGAGTTCAGAGAAACCTCGAAGGACTTATGTAAACTGATGCTGACTGAGAGGAGCAGAACCAGGAGAACATTGTACACAGTAACAGCAACATTGTGTGATGAACAATGGGGATAGACTTGGCTCTTAGCAGTGCAACAATCTAAAACAGTTTCAAAGAACTCGTGATAGAAAATATTCTCAACATCCAGAAAAAAGAACTGTGAATTATGAATGCAGATTGAATCATACTGTTTCTGCTTTTGGACTGTTTTTGTTCTTTCTTGTTTGAGGTTTTTCCTTTGTGCTCTGATTCTTCTTTTACAAAATGACTAATGTAGAAATATGTTTGATGTGACTACACCAATGACCTATTCCTAGATTCCTCCCTCTATCTCATGCCAAATATCTAATCAGTTAGCAAATCTTGCTGCTCTAATCTTTATATCTCTCCTATTTGTACTCTTCTCTACTCCCCACAGCTTGGCTTAGGCCCTCATCAAGTCCATCATTATTATTATGACAGTTTCCTCATTGGTCTCTGCCTCAAGTCTCTTGCCACTAGATTCCATCCTACATCCAGTTGCCAAAATAGTTTTCCTTCAGCACAGAACTGACCATGTGCTCCCCCCAACTCATTCAATTCCAATGGTTTCCCATTGTTTCAAGGATAAAAATGAAAATTCCACCATTTAGTTTTTAAAGCCCCGCCTATCTTTCCAGTAGACTTACCCTCCCCACCTCTACAATCCATCCCAAGTTGTCTTATCTCTGTTCCTCATACATGACACCCTCTTGCCACCCATTCATTCCCTTCATGCTCATGTTTCTGACTTTCTGGACTTCAGGACTGTGCCTCACGTGCAGCCTCCCCCTAGAACCTTCCTCAGCAACCAGGGCTTCCTCACCCTCGAATATTCATCCTATCATATGGTTTTTTCACTCTGAAATACCATCCCTGAAATGCCAGGGCCCTTCCCGCATTAGTGACTTCCTCTAGACACCTCCATTTCAGGGAAGGGCCCAGGCTGGACAGCCTTTGTTTGCCTCCTGGTTAGGTTTTGGCTCCTTGGATTTTAAAACTATGCCATGCATGGGTATCTTCCTATGCCTCCCCTCCCTCCTACTTTGCAGTTCCCTTTTGTCTGTTATTTTCCCTGTCAGAATGTAAACTCTGTGAGAGCAAGAGCTATCCTTTTGCTAGTATGTATATCCCCAGTGCTGAGCACAGCACCTGGCACATAGGAGGTGCTTAATAAATGCACTTACTTGCCTCGTTTTTGTTCAGTTATCTGGCCCTTCTGTTTGCTTTCTGACATTTCCTGACGTCCTGAGAACTCCTTCCTCAGGAGACATGAAGGAAGAAAGCATGAATATTACTTCCACACAAAGAGAAAGGTTGGGGGTGAAAAGGAGAGCTTGTTTTGATCCAGGTCAGAAGTTCTACTTAATATGTGAGGGATAAAAAAAGTATGCCAATTCAGGAAGAGTGTGTGCCCTTGTTTTGTTTGACCCCTGTAACCACAGATCAATAAAAGCCTGTCAAATTAGTCAATTATCTTGGACACAAGATGGATTATGGACTAGGCCCCAAATTGACCTCAAGGAAGAAAGTGGGCAAATAGGGCAGCTCTTTACTGATGCAAAAGCCCATCTCTTTTTGTGAGTTTTTGTTTTTGTTTTTGAGTCTGGATCTCAGACTCAGAAGAGCAGCAGCTACTAAAGACCTGACCCCAACCTATCCTTCTAGCCTCTTAGAACCTTGTTTCCCATCTCCCACAGTCTTCAAATCAAACCAACTGGCTTTCCCTCTGCTCCTTTGAAATAATCCTCCAGTTCCCATCACTGTGTCTTTCCAGTGGCTTCCTCTCAGGCCTGTAATGAGCTTTTTCCTTCCCCAACTACTTATGTATGCCTTCCCTCCCTAAGTACCTTGTATTTAACTGCTTAGTGTCCATTCAATGGGGGCTTAGCACAGTATCTGGCATATAGTAGGTGCTTAATAAATAGTTACTGAATGAATATATTTATGCTACAAATATAGAGTGTCCCAAAAATCTCCATGCCTTTTTAAGGCTTGAATAGCTTTTGGGATACCCTGTTTGTATGTGTCTTTGTCGTCTTCCCCAGCAGAATGTAAGCTCCTTGACAGTAGAGATTGCTTCCTTCTTTGGATTGGTATCTGAAATGCCTGGCACATAGTAGGTGCTATACTTGACCTTAACCTTTAATAGACTGAGAATGCTCATTCGTTGATTGACTGATTGATGTCAGGGGAAGGTGCTATGAGGAAACAGAACTAGAAAGCCCCAGTAACACTCCTTTCCAAAAGAAAGCCATAGATGGCCTCATCTACACATGTGGTTTGCATCTAAGCTGCGTAGATGTACTATCAGGCCCACATACATCTGGGAAAGGAGACACGCTGTATTTAGGGAGAATGAGGGGGGAACGGACAACAGATGATCAGCCCAGGAGTTGCCCACTTTGCTACAAAACATTGAAACAAGGCCCCAAGAGAGGCCTCCCTGGCTTTGGGGAGAGCTTTTCTGGAAGATGTGTGGGAAAGCTTGGACAGGAGGCCTACAGGTGGGCAGATGGCAAGGCTTGTCTGAGCAGCAATCTGTAATAACAGAGGGAGTACTGACATGGGGGGAGGGAGGTGGTTCTTAGGTATTCCTCAATAAAGAATTACAGTCTCACGCACAGTCCAATTACAATTAAAGGAGTTTTTATTTGGCACTAGGGAAAGTGATCAAGAGGAAGGTAAGAGGCCTAGCCTCTTGGGGAGGAAGAAGTCCTCTGGGATTATCTCTGTCTCCTGGCTTCAGCCAGATTGTAAACACATATAGTTAATATCTGGCTTCCTGCTACTCTGTCATCGGGTAGATTAATCATTTTTCAGGGGAGGAGCTACCCAGGCCCTGCTACATTTTTGATTTTGCTTCTCATAGGAAAAACCCTTTGTGATGGATTTTAGGCCCATGTCAGTACCCACATTGATTAGGTCCCTAATCTATCTGGAAGAGGAAGCAGGAGACAGGAGCAGCCTAACTCTGCTTCTGAGTCCTCCCTTTCCACACCTGCCCACTTGCCCTGGCACCCTCCGGCCTCAACGTGGCCCAACTGTGAACCTCCACTTTCCAGTTTGCTTTTCTCAGAGGCCGTCAGTGCCTTACTTACCAAGGAGCCAACACTGTAGGGATTTCAGGCCTCTTGGTAGGTGTCGGGGCATCATTCTGGAGCTGGACTGGGGTAGGGCATGCCAATTCTGCCCACTCTTCAAGTGAGCCTGCCAGATTCCTGAGGAGGAAGATGCAAAGTCAGGAGGCAACAAAACAAAACCTCAATCCAAGAAGAAAACACCAATAGGAACCATCCATTCCTGCTTCCATGAAGCAGATAAGAGCCACAAAGCTAGAGGGATGAATAATACTCCCTGATGGGCTTAGACAGACTAAGCGGGCCTTTCATGGACCAAGCAGGAGACAAAAGAATGTGGCGGGGGTGGGGGAGAATTAAGCTGTTTATATAGAGAGAAGACAGAGTGTGAGATTAGTGAGCAGTGAAAAATGGCCAAAGGCCTGGCCTCTTTTTGGAGAACAGTCATCCTTAAGAAGGGAGATGAAAAGCACAGGCAGCTCGGCTGCAGGAAAGGGCTGGCCCAAGGTTATCAGGCGGTGCTCATGCTTATTCCCTTCCCTCCCTTCCCTTCCTAATCCACCAGCATCAGGCTGAGCTCCGCTAGTACCCAGAGCCATTCTGACTGGCCCATCTGTCCACCCATACATTCTCCTAAACTCCGTCCAGGCCACGGCCCTGCCTGGCTCCTGTACACCTCACTTGGCTCCTGGCTTGCTTGCCCTGCTGGGAGGGCCTCATGCACCCTCTTCTCACTTAGGAGACATTGGAGGTTCATGAAAAAGTTCAGTGTGGAAGCGGGAAGCTGTCATCACTTTGTACCACCCGCCGATGTATTCAACTCTGAGCGGACAGTGTACAGTGACAAGGACACTAAGCTCAAAGTCAGAGGATTGGGTTCAAATCCTGGTTCTGGAACTCATGGTCCAGGTGAACCTAGATTAGATGATAGCTAAAAGATGATGATACTAAAGTTCAAGACCTCTGACAAGTCCCTCAATTTCTCTGTACGTCAGTTTCCAGTCAAATGAAAGGATTGGAGCAGGTTGGCTCTCTTAGCTCTCAATCTATGATCCCATGATCTTGCTCTGTTGCCCCATCCTGGTATGTGTTTTTTCCAAGGTGTCAGTAAATATTTATTAAGCACTTACTATACATTTACTTACTCACTGTTCTAAGTGCCCCAGATAGAAAGGAAAATAAAAATAGTGCCTGATCTCTAGTGAAGGAGACAGCAGGCAAACAAGGGACACATGGGCCAAATTGGAGGTAACTGGAGAGGAGGCCCTGACATCAAGTGAGACTTGAGGAGGCTTCTTGTGAAAGGGAGAATCTGAGCTGAGTCGGGAAGAAAGCCAGGAGGCAGAAATGAGGAGCGAGAACCTGCAGTGGTAGGAGGGTCCAAGTGTGAGGAAGCTCCTTATTCACTAACCAGCCTTGTTAAGGGTACAGATGCTCACTCACCATCAAGAATGGTGGCCTCGGGGCAGCTAGGTGGTGCAGTGGATAGAGCACTGGCCTTGGAGTCAGGGGGACCTGAGTTCAAATCCGGTCTCAGACACTTAACAGTTACAAGCTGTGTGACTCTGGGCAAGTCACTTAACCCCAATTGCCTCCCCCCTCCCCCCCCCAGAAAAGAATGGTGGCCTCAGAGGCTGAGGAAGACCATGGACAGGTCCTAGGGCCCAGGGGAATAACGACCAAGTTCTTTTCTAGAAGCTCTCCCTGCAACATGCTATCCAGTCATGTCCTATTCCCTCCCTCTGCCTGAGCCCAAAGTGTTCTCATTGGTACCCTGAGTGAGAGTTTAGACAGCTAGGCCTGGCAAAGAGGCTCTGGGCCATTCCCCTGCCCACACTGCATACTTCCCCCACCCCCACCCCTGCAGTATATCATTCTGTATATTATCAGCCCAACAGATCACTGAGGCGCTCCAAGGCTGTGTTGCTTAACCACTGGCAATTCATTTAGATGCCTTGTGGATTCTGAGAGGGAGACAAATGGGCCCTGACTAGTTTAAAGGCCATTTTCTCAAGGTTGTCCCAATGGTGTCGAAGGCTCCTGATTTTTCATCTTTCCTGTGACATGAGCCAAGCTCTTATACTCAATAGTTCCTTCGAATGTCCTAGGGTTTAAGAGAAACAACAGTAACTGTAATATACCTAGCCATCTGCCAAAGCCCTTGGTGCTTGGGATGTAAGGCTTCTACTTTGGTGTTCATGGTCACTCCAGTGGTCACTCCTGGGAAGCAGAATCTGGATTTGGATTCACAAGGCTTGCTCCAGAATCTAATCTCTGTCCTTTCCTACCTGGGTGATCCTGGGGAAATCACCTCAATTCTTGGAGCCTCTTATTTCCTCCTCTGTACCATGAGGAGATGGATGAGGTCAAAAGTTCTTAACTTGAGGTCTATAGACCTCCCAGGAATCCACGCCTAGATCTCAGGGACTTTGTGAACTTGGATGGAAAATATGACGTTTATTTTCACTAACCTCTTTTTGAAATTGAACATTTCCTTCACTTCCATAAAGACGTTATTTTGAGAAGGCTTCTCCTTCACCAGACTATCACAGCAATTTATGACAAAAAGGTGACAGACCTTTGCTCTAAAGTCTATATTTCATTCTCAGGACACATTTACAATACAAGATTCCTTCACTTTGTGACAAAGGCATAGGCAGTCTGCTACAGTGGACAGTGTCATGGAATTGGAGTCAGAGGATCTGAATTCAAATCCTGACTTTGCTATTAATTCCCTCTGTGATCTTGGGTAGGGCAGCTAGGTGGTGAAGTGGATAGAACACTGGGCCTGAAGTCAGGAAGACTCATCTTCCTGAGTTCAAATCTGGCCTCAGATATGTGCCCCTGGTAAGTCACTTTAGCCTGTTTGCCTCGCTTTCCTCATCTGTCAAATGAGCCAGAGAAAGAAATGGCAACCCACTCTAGTAATCTCTGCCAAGGAAACCTCAAATGAAGTGACTCAATGACAACACAATCTTGGGTAAATCACTCTCATCTGTAAAATGCAGAGTTTTAAGAGGCCAAGGAGAGCAAGCCAGCCAGACCCCAGCTGAGTTACAGAAGAACCTTTGGGTCCCTCTTCACCAACCATGATGATGAAGGATAAATATTACCAGTCGTGGCATTTGGCATCTGGCTGAGCTTAGCACTGGGAGGCAGGAGACCTGCATTCAATCCCACCTCCCTTCATTCACTGCCTGTGTGACCTTGGACCAATCAATTAACCTCCCTCAGTCTGTTTCCTCCCCTATAAAATAAGGGTGTTGGACTTGAGGGTGATTAGGGTCTCTTCCAGCTCTGATGTTGTGTCATTCTGGGACTGCTAATGCTACCCAGTAAACAGGTCTTCAGGAAGAACAGTCTCAGCCTATTGTGACTGAAAATAACAAGCACGCTCAGTGTGACATGAGGAAATTGACTGTGGGTTTGCTAGCAGCAGAACCACTCCTGCAGAGCGCCTGTGGTTGATGATTTGCTCAGATGAATTTCAAGCTTTTCATTAAAGTGTCATGTACTTTATTGGCGTGCGATCAGGCTGACGCACTGCACCACATACATGCCTTGGTAGGGGTGCGGACGCCCATGAGCTGGAAGGTAAATTCACCTTCCATCTCCCAAAGGCCATCTGCCAAATGGTCTCTTCTTGCCTCCCAGGAGAGCTGCCCTGGCATGGTGACTGGTGTAGTACAGTGAGGAAGAGCTGGGTTCAAATTCCATCCCTGACACTGACTAGCCACATGATCATTTCTCTGAACCTAAAAGCTCCCAGTTCTCTTGGGAGGCTCAAATGAGATGATTACTAAAAAGGGCCCACACCCAAGAAAGAATGAGGTCCTGCTTTCCTTCCTTCCCTCCCCCCTTGACCTTGAGCACTGTGCTAGGCACTGTGGGTGTAGGAATGGACAAGATAAGTGTGAGAGAGGTCAGGTAGAGCATGGTGACCCTTTGGGGCTTTATGGACACTTGACGAGCTAGAACTGAAGCACAGCGAACAATGAGAGAGGACACATAGGCAAGGGCTTACTTTTGGGGTGCGTTACTCCATTACCTTTGGTAATGCTCCAGACACTTAAAGGAAGGAGGAAACAGTGATGGACCGGATGCTCAGGGCAGGTGCCTTGAAGACTTGGAAGGTTAGTACCATACATTGGAAAGGAAATGGAATTGGAGTCAAAGCACTTAAAAGCTGGCTGATGGGCAGGAGGCAAGCCTAACATTATTGAAACGGGCCTGCTTAGACTCTGTCTTCCTTTGGGGAAGCAGTGGGAATGGAGCCAGTGACACTGGATCATGTTCAGTATGGTACAACACACCTGCAGTCCAAGAACCTGGGTTCTAATCTTACCTCTGTCACTTATGAGCAGTGTGACCTTGAACACTTCCCCTTTCTGGGCCTCAATTTCTTCCTCTGTAAAATGAGGGGGTTGGACAAGAGGACTCCTTGAAGTCTATGATCCCATGAATCTTTGCAATCCTTACAGGGAAGGAAGTGGGGGGAGGGAAGAGGAGTAAACCTGGGTAAAGGGCTTGGGAGGGGGAAGGAGGGCACAATCAGAGGCAGAGGGGGTTCAAAGGGCACGGGAGCAACACCAGACACAAAATGTGCCAGCTTCCTGTTTCCTCTTGAGAACCCTTTTTCCCCTGGAATTGCTATGCATGCCCTTGTACAGAGGTGTCAAGTTGTTTTGGAGAGCAGACCCTCTTGAAAGGGAAGTTGGCTAAGGGTTTGTTTGTTTGTTTGTTTGTTTGGGAGGTGGAGGGAGAGGCTAGGGAGGAGGGAAGAGAGGAAGGTGACCCTTGAGTTTCAAGTAGAAGCAACATTCAAAACTTGAGCCATTTGGAACATGATCACAAAGCCCAAACCTCTCCCAGGTCCTTGACCTAATTAGCCCCCTCTGTATTACCAGCAGCCGTCCCTGCAGAGAACAGGGCTGCTGCCTCCTCGTTCCCCACTCCCCCATCCCAGGAGCAGGGCAAGTTGGGGAGAAATGGAATTCATTACGATGTTTATGGATAATTATAGTTGCAATATGCTTGGAGTCATTTTATTAAAGGAGTGATGAGGTCATTAATCTTGTCAATAACCTCTGGAGGGAATACGCATTTCTGGACTCGCGTGGCTTTTTCGCCTCTGTTAAACAGATACTTAAAGTGTCAGAAAATAACCCCAGTGAGTGAGTCTGTCACAGCCGATCTCTGCAAGTGCAGAGCCTGGCACGCAGAACCTCAAGGCTGGCTACCCCATGACTACCTGGGGCTCCCCAGGAAGGAGGCAAAAGAAAGAAACCCAAGTGGTCCCTGCTCTCATTGGGTTCTTTACCCCACAGCACAAAGCAGCATGTAAGGGGTTGCATGCTTAGTCAGTCAGTCCTCCCATGGTGGAGGTCGGCCTGAATCCAGAAGACTGACAGAAAGGCAGCAAACCACGTGGGATGCTCAGTGAAAACCCAAGCTACAAAAATGCTGGTGAGCTGGGGTACTCCTTCCTTAGAGCACCTTCAAGAGTCTTTCCTGATTCCCCAAAATACTGACAATGGATTTCTTTTATTTTCTATTCCCTTATTTGTGTCCATGTTTCTCCCCCCGCCCCCCCCCCCCCCCCCGAGAATATAAGCTTCCTGAGGGCCCAGACTATTCTTTTTTTGGGGCTCTGTAGCCTTAAGCCCCAGCAGGGTGACAGGCATATACTGAAGTAGGCAATGAATAAATACCCATCAAACTGAATTAAATTGTGAATAACAAAAGCGTGTCATGCACAGTTCTCAGAGAAAGTAAGGCCCTCTGGGGCACTTAGAAGATTCCATTTGCAAGCATTTCATTTAGAGTGACTGGATCACCCCTGGAATGAGGGAGGGGAAAGTTAAATAAACTCCCTCACACCCCATAACTTATCTGCCCTCAACACTGCGGAACAGTGACCCCATCCCAAAGTTTAAAGAAAACAGGAAGTACCCAGTGAGCCAGTTTCACTTAAAGCCCACACCTGACAATTTTCTGAGATGGGAATCCACTTTTAACCAAACGATTCCTTTGCCCTTCGTTCTGCACCCATCTCTCAGATCCCCATGAGCAAAGGGCCTTGAGTCTATGTCAGATGAGGATCGGTTGAAGAATATGGAGGAGAGAAGGCTCAGAGGTGGCATGCTAGCTGTCTTCAAGTCTTGCAGATGCCAATCACTTGGAGGAGGGGCTTCAGATGAGTTCATGGCCTCCATGGGCTAGCAGAGCTAGGACCAATGGCTAGAAATTGCAGAGGCAGGTTTAGCATTGATGTCTAGAAAAACTTGTTGATAGGGAACAGACGTCTGACTTCATCTATAAAGGGAACTCTCTGGTGTGGGTCAGCACCTGCTCTACAATGCATAGTCTTAGAGAGTGGCCTGGGACACTGACAGTTGAAGGGACTTGCCTAGGGTAACACAGTCAGCATGTGTCAGAGGAAGGACTTGAACCCACTTCAAGGTCAGTTCTCTCTCCATTATTCTGAGCTGCTGATTGGTTCTGTCCCCAAGGAGAATGGGTTGCATCTAGAGGTGCTGGGCTCCCCATCACTGAAGGGCTTCAAACAAAGGCTGCATGACCCCTTGTGAGGAATATTGATGGGGACTCACTTTTCAGGGATCTAGAAGACCATTGAAACCAATGGTTCCAACTCAAGATTCTGGCCTCTGGGCATTGGGAAGGGCTCCACTACCCACCCTCCTTCCCTCCTGTCCAGGCCCAGTGGTAACATGGGTCTGCAGAGAATCAAAGGAAGAGCAGCCTTCCTGGACTCGAGGCAGACCTGCCTTTGATCAATCTCTTCCAGTGACTCTTCTCTGACTCAGAAGCCAGGCCAGGGACGGTCACCACTCTCCAGATGAGCAGGATTCGTGACAAGCTGCCCCTTGGGATAGGAGTCCTTGCAGCTCCTGGCTGGCTGAGTCACGCAGACCGGAGCAGAGCACCTCCATCAAGGCTTCTTCTGATTTACTTAAATAAGCTTCTCCATTTGCAGACCCATGTTCCCCTGCCTGTTCTGTCTTTTTTCAAGGCCACTGATATTCTCTCAAAGGTGACTCATGACTTCTTCCTGTCCCATTCCAACTGGCTCTGCTTACTTCTGATTGGGCCTTGAGGAAGGGAAGAAGAAGCTCCCTGACTCTCTCTCCCTCCCTCCCTCTCTCCTTCCCTCTCTCTCTCTCCTTCCCTCCCTTTCTCCCTCCCCCTTCCCCTCCCTCCTCCTCTTTCTGACTCCCTCTCTTTCTCCTTCCCTTCTCTCTCTCCTTCCCTTTTCTCTCTCCCCCCTTCACTCTCTCCCTTCCTCCTTTCCCCTCCTTCCTTCCTTCCCTCCTTCTCTCTCCCTCCTCCTTCTCCCTCCCTCCATCCCTCTCCCCTCTCTCTTCCTGACTTATAGTTTTCCTTTGCCTCCCCCAGGGCTTAGACCTGACCCCTTTTCTCCTCTCCTTTTGTACTCTCTTCCATGTCTTCCTTAGGCCCTCATCTTTGGGGGACTGAGGTCATTCTCAGAGTGTGTTCTATTCTTTCTGTGAGCCTCCCTCCTTGGCACCCCATGGGTCTAATCAGGTCAGCCTTAGGAACCATGGATGACACAATGCTGATGATTCCAGACTCTTCTCAGCCAGCATTTGGGGCCCATTGGATGGTGAGAGTAGAGGACAAGCCTTAGTACAATGGCTCAAACCTCAATGCTTGGTTTTCCTTTCCTGCCTTTCTCATCTCCAGCGCTAACCTCATCAAGCTCTCAAGTACATCCCATTAAGTTTTTATTCACTTTTGCATTGTGAATTGTCATGCAATTTGCATAGTATGTTTTATATTAAATTATATAAATGTTGCCCAGAAACATCTTTATTCCAGATGTCATTATTGGTCTAATGATTTGTGTTCCTGGTAGGGAATCCTGGACCAATGGAAAGAAGGCAGGCCTAGGGAACTGGGTTTAAGTCCTGGTCCTGTTATCTCGAGCTATTTGCTCTTGGGGAAATTGCTCTGTCAGCCTCCCTGGGCCTCACTTTCTTATTTGTCAGGCCAGAGAGTTAGGCTTGGTGATTATGTCCCTTCCAGATCTGAAGTCCTCTGGAGGCTCCAACTCCTAAATGACTGTGATTTATGGCCATCCTAGAGTCGTAGAGTCTACATAGTAAGAAGTATGTGGGGTATTCAGGAAGGACTAGCATACTGGGATTGCTCATTCACCTTTGGTGTCCACCTCTCATCCAACTCCCACCTGTGGCTCCAAGAAGGTCCAGGCTGTGCACCAGCCACACCCTGGTAAAACCTTTTGGCAGATAGGCTAAACCAGGGTAAGGGTAACCAACAGGCCTCAAACCCAGTGGCGAGTTCGAGGTATCTACTCCAAGCATGTTAATACATTTCCCCCAATAGATCCAATGGCCACGAAGATAATACACTATGACAAGGTTAGATATTCCAGGAATACAAGAATAGTTCATTATTAGGAAAACTCTAAGTGTAACTGACCATATTAATAACAAAAACAACAAAATTATATGATTATGGTGTATGTGTGTATGTGTGTGTGTGTGTGTGTGTGTGTGTGTGTGTGTGTGTGTGTGTATGTAGGCACAGTGGATAGAGCTCTGGGCCTGAAGTCAGGAGGAAGTCAGTCTGGCCTCAAACACTTACTAGCTCTGTGACCCTGAGCAAGTCTCTAACCCTGTATGCCTCAGTTTCCCCAACTATAAAATGAGCTGGAGAAGGAAATGGCAACCACTCCAGTATCTTTGCAAAGAAAACCCCAAATGGGATCAGACACAACTGAAAACAATTGAACAATATACCAGCAACTTACAGACAATGGAGAGAAAGTCCATAGGAGGTGATGGCCTGGTGTAACAGAAAATACATTCTTTCTGGAATCATGAGACCTTGGTTCAAATCCCAGCTCTGGAGCATCCTGCCTCTAGGACAATGGACAAAACACATCTTTCTTTGGGCATCAGTTTTCCTATCTGTATGGGGAATAATAGGGGCAGCTAGGTGGTACAGTGGACAAAGCACCAGCCCTGAATTCAGGAAGACCTGAGTTCAAATCTGGCCTCAGAAACTTGACACTTACTAGCTGTGTGACCCTGAGAAAGTCACTTAACCCTCATTGCCCTGCCAAAAAAGGGGGAGCAGCTAAGTAGTGCAGTGGATAGAGCACCAGCCCTGGATTCAGGAGGACCTGAGTTCCAATCCAATCTCAGACACTTGGCACTTACTAGCTGTGCGACCCTGGACAAGTCACTTAACCCTCATTACCCTGCAACCCCCCCCCCAAAAAAAACCCAAATATTATCTGTATGGGAAATAATAATACATGGGGACAATACTGCTTCTGCTTCCTATCACACTGGGGTAATGTGGGAAAAGTACCCAGAATTCTACTTAAACTGCTTGTGTGTAGAGTTGGAATATGGGACCTGTTCATTCATCCAAGGGCAGAGATGATCTCCTGTTTCCTTTCCTCAGATCTGATGAGATTGCCAGGGAGATATCAAAACAAAGAGCCAACCATGGACTGACTCAAAGAGCTTTTTTGGACCTGCCCAATGGGGGAATTTTTCTTTTAAAAAATCCCTTTTCAAAAACTTCTAAACTTTTTTTTTGTTTGTTTGGTTTTTTTCAATGTTGGAGGGGCAAGTTAGGAAGTGTGGTGTGGTGTGGTGTGGTGGTGTGTGTGTGTGTGTGTGTGTGTGAGAGAGAGAGAGACAGAGAGACAGAGAGACAGACCTGACATTTACTAGCTGTGTGACCCTGGGCAAGTCCCTTAATCCTCATTGCCCCACCTAAAAAAATGTAAAACAATTTTTAAAATTAAAAAAAAAAGTTATGTGTTGAATTTATTATATGATACCTTAAAAGAAAAGCAAACTCTATATAATATAGACTCATGGTTTCAGGTACAATGAGCTTTTTATGTTCTACTATGTATATATGGAAATACCCATTTTATTTGGTGCTTGTTAAGTTTGGAATACAAATAAAATTTTCTAAAAAGAGTCAACCATGAGTAACAGGGGAGATAAGAATGAGGGGGGCCTTAGACAGAAAGGCATAGTAATTGGCCATCAGAAAAGGGTAGAAAGTGCTCACTGCAATCAATCTCAAAAGGCAGGATAACTTTCAATCTAAGCATGATTGAGTAGATGCAAGATGAAGGCCAACCAGGCCAGGAGAATGATGGCCAGCTATTGGACATCTTCTCCCTTCTCTCCTTTCCTCTCTACCTTTCAGTCCTTCATAATGATTTTCTCCATCTCTTTTCATCCTTCTCATCCTTCTTTCCTCCTTTCCATTGCTTTCTCTTTCTTCCTTCCTTGCTTCCCTGTCCTTTCTCTATCTTTTACCCTTTCTTCCCCCCCCATTTCCTTTTTTTATCAGGGAAATGAGGGTTAAGTGACTTGCCCAGGGTCACACAGCTGGTAAGTGTCAAATGTCTCAGGCCAGATTTGACCTCGGGTCCTCCTGAATCCAGGGCTGGTGCTTTATCCACTGTGCCACCTAGCTGTACCCCCCCCACCAATTTCCTTTTCACTACAGCTCTTCATATGGTACTCTGATGGGAGCTGTCCAAAGGTGAGCTACCTAGTCCTGGTCCCCACCCTCTGGTTTCTGTGGGGGGACAGAGACATTCAACAGTTACATGCAACATCCAAGGTTTTGGCTGGTTTGTGGGCAGCCAAGCAGGTAAGCACCCTGCACATGTTGGGGGAAGGGTAGTGGAAAAGAGAGAAAATATTTCCCCACCTCTTTTAGCACCAATACTGGGTCTAATGTAATCAAGCAGAGAAGCAAAACGAAGCACTTTAGGCCCTGACTAATATATGCCATTGTCCAGCCAAAGCTGTACTCAGAAGGAATTTAACGCATGCCTCCGTCTTCTGGCACAGTTGAAAGGAAGCTAAGAGAGAGGCCTGGAATCTCAGCCTGGTTCTGCTCCTCACTCATTAGGTGGCATTGGGTCTGTCCAAGGCCTCCATTTTCCACTCTGATCATCTCTGAGGCCCCTCGAGCTCCTGACAGCAACTCATTGAGCTGATTTGTACAAAGGTGATTCTCTGTCTCTGTGAACAGAATGAGCCCATTTTGCTCTTACTATCCTTTAGTTTCTACCCCAAATCCACCACTGCCCCTGGTCAGAACAAGGGGAAGGCTCAGAGCAAGTACAAGCCCATTCCCATTCCGGTGGAAGGAAGCAATGGAGGGTGCTAACAAGATGACACTGGTGTCTGGCATTTACATGGAACTGGCTGTTCCTTGTCCTGCATGAAGGCTGTATGCCTGCCCTTGTGAAGAGCAGAGGAAGGAAAACAAGAAAAAGTAATTCTCAAGTGATTCCATTGAAACTATTGAGAACAGAAGCTTAGATGAGGGCTCTTGTTCTTTTCTAAAACATTTAGTTGAGCATCAATAGCAAAAGCCGTACAACCTCTTTTAGAGGAGTGACCTTGATGTTCTGAGCTCGAATATAATGTTTACTTTTTCTTTTCAAAGAGAGTGATGAAAAATGATCAAACATTCCTGAGACTCAGTGAATGAGGAACTACTGACCTTTATCACTGAAGAGATTTTCCATGCTGGGCAATCCCTACACAGATAAAAGCCATAGGGCAAGATCCTCTCCCCTGGAAATATTTTCATGTGAGAAAAGGGCACTAACAACTGGGGGGAGGATCACAAAAGGCGTTGTGTCCAAAGTAGCACCTGAGTTGGGCCTTAAAAGAAGTTAGGGATTCTACAATGTAGAAATGAGAAGGGAGGGCATTCCAGGAATAGGGTACTGACAACCTGTGCAAAGACATGGTGGTGGGAGATGTTATGTCTTGTACAGGGAACAGCAAATAGACCAGTTTGTCTGGAATGTCCAGTAAGTGAAGGAGAGTACTATGTAGTCAGTCTGAGATCCAGTGTCAGAGGAATCTTCATAGTAGCATCCAAGTCTAGGACCAAAAGGCTAATGCAGCCCTCTCTCTGGCAACATGAAAGATCTAGGCAATAGTTAATTCTGACAGCTGCCTTGACCCTCTAGTATTTATACATTCTGGCCTCACTCTTCAATGCCTAGTCAAGGCAAAGTTCCTTCCCTATAGGCATCCTTTGGCAAAGGTATTTCTCTGAATACAATGAGAGGCCCCTAGGCTCCTCTTCACTGCTTCTGAATTCACATATGAGAATTGGGCATTGACCCCATTCAAATGATATTTTGTGGACAAAATGCAAGGAGGTGAACTAGACAACAATACAGTTAGGTGCTTCTGGAAGTGGTTGTATGGCCGGACCCTCAAGAGTGATCATTAACAAATTGATATCAACCTGGAAGAAGATGTCTCCTGGGACATGAAAGGAAACCATTTGCTGTTCACCACTTGGTTAAAAGAATAGATGGCACACTTATCACCTTTGCAAATGATCCAAGACTGGGAGAGAGAGAGATAACCCACTGAATGACAGAGACAAACTTCAGAAATATCTTGACAGGCTGAAGCACTGGACAGGATATAAGAGGATGAAATGTAATGGAGATAAATGTCAGGTATTATCCTTAGGTCCAAAAAACCAATAGTCTGCATCAAAGAGCTGGAGGTATTAGTGGGCCTGAAGCCCAACATGACTAAAGAATATGACATGACAACCAAAAAATGAATGTGATCCTGTCCTGCATCAAGAGAGGCAAAACAGAGGAGATGTTAGTCCCTCTGCCCTCTGACCTGGTCAGATGGAGAAGGGAAGGGATGTGCCAGGTTTGACCCTCATCATAACCATGGGAAGTAGGGACAGAGGGAAAATTTCTTCCTTAGGGTCATACAACTAGTCTAAGTGTCTAAGGTTAGATTTGAACCCAGGACTTCCTCACTCCAAGTCTAGTGTTCTATCTACCAGGATGCCATGTTCAGTTCTGGATGCCACATTTTAGGAAGGATTTTGCCAAGGGAGAGCATAGCCAGAGGAAGGCACCCAATATGGTGGAAGTACTGGAAATCAGACCATTTGAAGATTACTTGAAGGAACTAGGCATATTTGGCCCCAGGAAGAGAGGACTTAAGGACATAGGATAATAACTGTATTCAAGTATTTTGACAGACCATGATTTAAAGCAGAGATTGAACTTGTTCTGTTTCAGCCTCACATGTGGAAGCTGCAGAGAAGCAAACTGAGGCTTTATGTCAAGAGGACCTTCCTAGCAACCCCAACCATCCCCAAATGAGATGGACTGCTTCAAGAAGCAGATTCCCCTCATTTGTAACCTTTAAATGGTGACTACAGGGCCACTTGTCAGAGACAAGGCAAAGAGAATTCTTGTTCACATATAAATTGTATCAGTTGGCCTTTAAAGTCTCTTTCAACTCTGAACTTCTATGTACTGACCAGAACTGTGTCTTAGAATTTGTTTTTGTTATAGTAGTTATAGTAGTATAGCACCTGGCTCCGAGCCTCATACAGTTGCAATTGTACGTATACAAGGAATAAATGCACTTTATTAAGTTGAATCCTGCATAATTGATGCACTTTGCAGTTATTTTGAATGAGACTTCCCTTTATACTATTCTCTTCTGGGTTTTGTTATTGCTATATAGACATGCTGTTGATTTTTGTGGCTTTATTTTATATCTACGAGGCAGTGTGGTATAGTAGATAGAGAACTGACTAAGCACATGTCTGCACTATGTTTGACATCAATAAGGTGAGTCCTCAGGAACAGGGAGTCACTGAGCTGCTGAAGGAGAGGTGAACCAGACCAGGATGGAAATGGAACTAGTCAAATCTTCAGTGCCAATCCAGAATAGAATTAGGTCCATGAGTGACCACTGTACTTCCAGCTAATGTACAATATCTACTGTCAAAAACAACTGACCTGGAAAAAAGGTCAAGGAATCATTGGACAACTAGAAAATGTAGATCATAAAAAGCTTGGTTACCCTATGATGTCAGAAAGTAATGAATGAAAACTAGCCAGATTTATTATAACTAGAGGACAAAGTTCAAATAGAAAGAGTCCACTAGTCACTCGCTAAAAGAAACCCTCAAATGAAAACTCTCAGGAACGTCATAGCCAAAATCCAGTGATTCCAGGTAAAAGACAAATGTAGCAAATAGCTAGAAACAAAGAATTCTAGTAATAAGGAGCCAGAATCAGGATCACACAAGTCCTGGAAACTACTACTATAAAGGAAAAGAGAGCTCTAAATAGAATATTCCATAAGTCAAAAGCTTACAACCAAGAATAGTGTGCCCAGAAAAGCAGAGTATAATGTTAACAGGGGAAAAAAGAATCTTTGATGAGATAGATTTCCAAGTATTCTTGATGCAGACACCAGAGCTAAGTAGATACTTTGAAAAGAAAACAAAGAAGTCAAGAGAAACATAGAAAAGTCAATCTATTTAAGCAATTAGAAGGGAACATATGATGATGAAGTGTCTCTATTCTAATACAAAGGAGAAAAAGAGCATCCTTTCAGAACATAATGACTTCAAGGATCATGGAGTAAATGAGATAGGTTTTTGTTATATATTGATGATATTAAGAGAAAAAAGAGCAAGGAAGGGGTACACTAGGCCATATATGTCAAACTCTGATCCTGGGGTACAAGTGAAACTCCTCTATGAGTCTAATCAGATGAAAAGGTGAAGGGCTTAGTCATAGTCAAAATAAACTCCATCTTGAAGGGTAAAAAGTAAAGAGAAGAATAAAAAGAAATCAAGAAAGGGTAAGACTGAGCAAAAGGAAGAGAAGAATAGAAGTAAATCACATCAACTAGAATTAATGCTTTTGAACACACTGCTCTCTCAACACCTTTCTCTTTGAAAAGAGGAGCATGGGGACAAAGAGAGGGAAAAGTGTAAAAGGAGAGAATACATGGAAATACACAATGGATAATCATAACAGTGAATGTAAGTGGGACAATAATAGTATTTATATAGTGATTTAAAGTTTGTAAAGGTCATCTCATTTGATCCCCACAACAATCCTGGGAGGTAGGTGCTTTATTGTCCCCATTTTACAGTTGAGGAAACTGAGGCATACAGGGGTGAAATGACTTGCCCAGGGTCACACAGCTAGTATATCTGAGGTCATATTTGAACTCAGGTCTTCCTGACTCCAGGTCTAGCACTCTATCCATTGTACTACCTGGGTGCCCAATAATCACGACTGTTTGTCGTTTGTTTTTGAGGAGGACCAATGACATTGCAGAGGGATGTTGTGACTTGTACAGAAATTGGATTGAAATGAGGCAGAGCTGCACAAAGTTGACAGCCTCATTCTCTATTCTAGAGTCATAGAAGTCCAGTGGCAAGATAAAAGTCAAGATAACCGGTGATGGCCCAGGATGCAGTGAATGACCCCAATTCTAAACTCCTTGGCCTTCTCCTCCCCAAGCCAAACAATGCATCTCTCTGATCCTTTCCTTGTAAGATGTCATCCTCAGCCCTCTCCCCATTCTAAGTGTTCCTCTGGGGTTCTATTCCTACGATGAGATGCCCAGGCCACGCTTGCTTCTAAAACAAATAACAAGGGAAGATTTACTTGGGAGAATGGGACTAGGGAGGGTATATCCAGAAATAACCAGGATAGAAAAACAATAAAAATCAACAAAACTTTAAAAATGCCCCCCAAATTAAAGTAAATGGCATCATTTTGCTGATGATTCTTGATTTGTGATTCTCTCTGACCCCCAGAGCACCAGGGCAAGTAGGTGCATTAAGGGGCCTTGCCAGACATTCCAACTTTCAAGGTTGCCTCCATTCATCATTTATTCATCATTTTACCCAATGATGCCCCAAAGCACCTGGGGATCAGCTTTCTGATAGCATGATTATAAAGTCCAGTGAGCACCTTTTATTAAAGGAAAGACAAAACAAAGTGTGCTCTCTCTCCTCTATCTCTCTGTCTCTCCTTTTCTGTGTCTCTGTGTCTGTCTGTCTGTCTCTCCTCATTTCTCTCTCTCTCTCTCTCTCTCTCTCTCTCTCTCTCTCTCTCTCTCTCTCTCTCTCTCTCTCCTCTCCTTCTTGATCAGTTCCCCTCACTCTTTCTCTTTCCATTTACAGAAAGTTGTATGAATTCAAGTTTCAGCCTGGGAGATAATAAGCACTGCCCCCCCCAACTCCATCTAGAGCCCATTTACCTTCTTTCATCTTTTCATCAAAATAACAGAAAAGGTGTTCCTGTCAGAGCCCTCCAACTCTGAGGTTATTGATCACCATCTATAAATAGGGAAGTGATTGCTGGGTTTAGAATGAACTGAATACATCTATAATCAGCCCTCACAGGTGAAAGATGGGGGTGGAAGAGAGAATCTTGTGAAGGCTTTCTTGTCCTCACGCTATGTGGAACATGCCTACAACCTATGTGGTACCATGGGTGGGCAGGAGGAAGGGGTGGAAGCTAGAAAGAGGGTCTGTGTGCTTGTGTGTGTGTGTGTGTGTGTGTGCGTGCACATGCGCGCACGTGCCTGTGACTGTATACTTTGGGTAGACAAAGGAAAGCATGGGAGAGGCTGGTAGAATATTTTTGGACTGAATTCTGCAAAGAGATCAGCAAGGTCAGGGCCAATAATTCTGGAAGTTTTCCTCAGCCTTGGGGAGACGGCAATGGTGGAGTATTCTGGGAACTATCAAGGCCAAGACTGGTCAAAAGCAGGCCAAGAGTTTTTACCTTGTAGTTCCCTTTTGTTCTCCAGGATCCCTATCCTTCATCTCGCTCTCTGTGATGTTTTGACTTTTGTATTTGTTAATAAAGAAATGATGGCTGAGCTGTCAAGAATGCTGGGAATTTCCCTGAGTGGGTGGCTGTGGCTGCCCTTGTCCCTTTGCTGCTGTTCCTGCTTCAGGACCGCTGCCCCCCACCCTACCCACCCTTGGGTGCTGGAAGGTTAAGCATCAGAACTGGAAACAGATGGCCTTTTGGAGAAGCCATGAAGTCAGATACCTGGAGGAAACCCAGGGGGATTCTGGCAAGTCGCCGGGACAGGTGTGATTAATGACAAAGGCGGAGAAGCAGAGCAACGAGACAATTAGCCGGGTGCAGGATACTCCATCCAGGCTGCCAGCTGGGGCTCATGTCTGGACATGAGGGATCAATAAGTCAGTCAAGGCGCAGTTTCTTTTCATCAGAGCCTCATTACTGGATCTGTCTCCAGGATGGGTCTGTTTTTATTTTCCCCCAGGATCAATGAGCATGGAAATCTTCTCCTCCTGACAACTTTAAGTACCTTTAAGCATCTCTTGGCCTAGCCTGGCCTTAGGGCCAAGACTTAGCAAAGCCTTAACAAGGTCAGGGTAACTGGAGATTGTTAAAGCTTAACTAGGGCATTGCCAGTGAGTCTGAGTCAGAGAACTGGGTTCAAAACCCACTTCTAAGGCTTACTATTGGTGATCTTGGTCAAGTCACTCATCCTCTCTGAGTTCCAGTTGCCTCCTCTATGGAATGAGAGTTAGATGAGATGATCTCTGTGGTACGTGTTGTCTCTAAATCTAGATAGGAGCCTATGATGTGGTGGGAGTGGGTGAGTGAGTGGGAAATGTTTCCTTTCTCTAGATTCCCAGTCCCCCCACCAATCCACAGGCTATGCAGCCTGACCCCACTCTCTGAGTTGGCCTCAGCCCTAGGGGCCTGTTACTGTGGCTCCTTTCTTCCAGGGCCTGCCTTTGCCCTTGGTGACATTAGCCTCTAAACAGCTTGGCCTGAGTCATCAAGTTGGCATTGAATGTTTATTTACAAACCAACCAGAGGTAAGACTGTGGTACCTCTCTCAGCCGGGTTCCCTTCACTTTCCTTAGCCAACAGGCAACATGGTATCTGGCCTCACTCCTATGTTGGGCCTGTTTCCTCTTGCTGTAACAAACTCTTGACATAGAAGGTCCACCCCGTGTTCAAACATAACCCTATCCTAAAGCCAAATAGAGAAAGATGACGGAGATGATCTGTCCCTGTCCCTCCCTGTCTACCCCCATTCATAGAGATTGTTAAGCCAAGTGCCCCCCCCCACCTATACACACTGACTTTGAGTTAGGACTGTTCCCATGTCCTTATTCATCTACTCAAGGTTTTCTTTCTGGGAAGAAAGCTGCAAACCCCAGCCATCTCTTGGATCAAGGACCAATAATAGCAATGATGAGCTCATACATGGGAATCGCTTATTGAGCTTTCTTCTGACATTTCCATGTCTATTCATTCATCCAATACTCATCCAAGAACTGGGGTAGAGGATAGGCAGAGGTGATTATCTTCATTTTCAGAGGAAGAAACTGAGGCAGAGAGGCAGGACCTTTCCTAGGGACATGGACATGGCAGAGACCTGTCTCAAGAGGAAATATGATATAGTACCTGGAGTCAGGAGACACATGGTTTTGGTTTTGGTTTTTTTCCAGGGCAATGGGGGTTAAGTGACTTGCCCAGGGTCACACAGCTAGTAAGTGTCAAGTGTCTGAGGCTGGATTTGGACTCAGGTCCTTCTGACTCCAGGGCCAGTGCTTTATCCACTGAGCCACCTAGCTGCCCCAACACATGAGTTTTAATCCATCCCTTGACACATTTGTTGCGTGACTTTGGACAAGTCACTTCTTTGGCTCTCAGTTTCCTCTTCTGTAACAACCCAAACGAGAAACAAGTGAGATCAGGGTGTCAAAGCATCGCATCTATGAGGGACTGCCCCTCTGGACAAAACTTTTCTCTCGCCCTTTTCTATATTGTTATTTACATATTGTTTGTTGGCATAGGGTGTGTTTCATCAAGGAACACCCTGCTCCTAGAAGAAACAAAGGGCCAATAAGAAAGGAGCCTCTAAACTTTAGTTCATAAAAGGCTCAGATTTTATTACTTGGGAATTAAACAACAAAGGTGAAACCAATAAAAATCAAAGATAAGGAAATAGGAAAATAGAAATACAAAACAAATAGTCTTAAGTCTAAGCTTAGTCTATATTCCATATAAAACTCACCAAAAGCCCAAGGCCACCTTTGGGGGGGGAGAGCCGCATCAAGCACATGCTGCTACGGCGAGCCGGGCCGAGTCTGAGCAGCACAGTCATCGGACTAGGAGAACAGGCAAAAGACCTCACTTCCGTTCTCTCCTTGCCTTTTAAGCTCACACCCTGGAAGTGGAGTGCCTAGCAGCCGGGCTGGCGTGCATAGCCCATGCACGGCCATCGGTCTCCTCCCCAAAAGGGTGGTCCTTCAAAAACTGGCGTCTTTCTGTATTCACTAACCGACTGTTAAAAACTTTTTACCACATTCCCCCCTTTGATTCCTCAAGAAACGAAGTGTTTCCTTGACGGAACAGTAAAAAAAATATAATAACTATTGCTAACTAATAATATGTTAACAACAATATAGAAAAGGAAGAGAGGAAAGTTTTGTCCAGAGGGGCGATTTTTTTGTCCTCATGAACCGACGCTACTTAAAGTAGGATGGAAAAAAAATCACCCTCTCTCCCTCCTAATATAACCTAACTTAACTGAACTTATTTTTCTTTTTGTCTCACTTAGTCGAACTCACCTGTGGCCTAGCATAATCACTGGCTGTCTCGGAACCATGAGATATAGTATGATAACCTTTCCATAACATTTTCAGGTGTCATGAACACATACTAAATTTGGCTTTGATCCAGACACATGGTGGTAAAAAGTGTTACTGATTGCATAACTACCTCAACCCTCTATTAGAAGTCTAAGGATATAAAGGAGGGAATGTAATGGAATTTATTAATTTGATCATTGACAATGCTATGCTAAGGTTTAGTAAAAATGCAGCAATTCAAACAGTTAAAGAAGAGAATCCAGTTTTTCCAGACCAGAATCCAGACCAGAGTCCAGAATCCAGTTTTCCTGACCAGAATACAGTTTCCTCCTGATGACATCTTACCACTTCAAGCTCTAACTAGAGACCAGAGGCTTCTTCCATTTACTAGTCTGGGAGATAAAGAAGGGAAGGGTTAGAAAGGGGAGGTTAATGCTCTAGTATTCAATTTTAAATCTGTCAAGATAATGGAATGTGATAGATGAGATTTGGCAGATACTCAGGAGCCCACCTGAGTGGATTACTGGCTGATTCAACTGGATTAGTAGTTGACTAGATTCTAAGCACATCTGGCTGGTACTTGAGAGTACTTAAGAAAGTATGGTTCTCAGAATCTAAAAAAAACTTTGAACTTCCGGCCCAGTCAACCAACCAGCTTGAAGAACCTCCCATTTCTGGGAGGGGACAGGAAGGAGGAAGGAGAGCCTGTGCAGGGAGCTCTGTCTCTTTGGGTTCTTGATTTTCACCCTGGTGGCGGCAGAGGACGACACAGAGGAGTTGAGGAAAGATGGGGTTGCCAGGTTGTAGGAATTCTGTTCTCAATCTTTCTCTTCTTTTACTATCTTTCAATAAACCCTTAAAAACCTAAACTCGTTTTATCAGTGATTTTAGTCAGTTTCCCCCAAAACTGGGGGAATAGATTAGGACCCACATTTAGAATTTTAAATTACACAAGTGTTGGTGAGGGTTTCACCAACTTTAAAGTTACATCTATTAGCCATGCTCAGTGTTCTTTCCAGCAGACAAGGAGAGAACAGGGCCTTCCAAAAGGGGAAAATGGTGGGCAGCTAGGTGGCGCAGTGGATAGAGTACCAGCCCTGGATTCAGGAGGACCTGAGTTCAAATTCTGCCTCAGACACTTAACACTTGCTAGCTGTGGGACCTTGGGCAAGTCACTTAACCCCAATTGCCTCACCAAAAAAAAAGGGGGGGAAATGGCATACACAAGGCCCACTTAGGGAACAGCAAATAGGCCAGATTGGATGGAACAAGGGTACACAAGGTAGGCAAGTGATGGAAGGTAAAGCCATGGCAAGTTTCTAAGCAAGAAGGGTAATCTCCAGACTAAAGCAGTGTGGTAGAAAAATTAATCCTGGCATCATGCATTGGCTTAATTAAAGAGGGCAGACACTGGAGGGCAGGGAGCCCAGATAAGAGGCTATGGTACTAGTCCCATCTGGCCCTGGAAGGAGAGAAGGAAAGGCAGAAGCACTGTGGAGTAACATTCCTAATAGAAGAGGCATTGAAGGAAGAATCCAGTGATGGCTGTGTTTTGGCTAATTCATCTTACAAATCCTCACTCTTGACCAGCCTAAAATAAGCAGAGGGCTGAGGTCTGTGTGAGTTTTGTGAACTTGGATGATCTGTTTGACTTCCTTTCTTCTTTAATCATCTGAAAGGTCACATCTACACAAAAATCAATTTGGCTGAATTCTGTTACTTGCCAGGACTATTGCATTCACCTTCTAATTGATCTTCTTGCCTCAAGTCTCTCCCCATGCTCCAATCCACCCTCCTAGCAGTTGCCAAAGTGATTTTTCTAAAGCACAGGTCAGACCATGTTACTCCCCTGCTCAGGAACCTTCCAGGGCTCCCTCTTGTTTCAAGGATCAAGTACAAATTCCTTTGTTGGACATTTAGAGCTCCTTATTGTGTGGCCCCAACCCATCATTCTCGATAGATTTCACACTACTCTCCCTGTTGTTCCCCACTCTGGGCCTCTGTCCATTCTGTCTTCCGATGTGCTTGGAAATGCTCTTCCTTCTCATGCCTCTTGGATCTCCACCTCCCTTCAAAGGTTATATGTCCTATTAGAGACCTTTCCTGATCCTAGAAGGTGTTGGGGATGCTCTCCCTCCAATTACTTTCTCTAGTGTCTTGTATTTACTTTTTTGTGCACAGCCCCACCCCCAATGAAGCTCCTTGGCAGCAGGGCCTTTTCCTTTGTCTTGCTATTTGCGTTCTTAGTCCCTAGCACAAGGCCTAGCCCTTGGAAAGCACTTAGTAAATGCTTGGCTGAATCATATTGGGTTGAATTGACCAAAAAGGTTTACTTTAGTTAATCTTTGGGAGTGCGTTGGCGGACTTGGGGGAGGGAAGATAGCTGTGAAGTCTACCTAATGCAGAGGAAGCAGTGGGCTGAATTTTTCAATTTTTTAAGCTGAGTCGAACAAAGCCACAGCTGGAGGGAGTCCTGGGTTCATGGGGCTAACTGGGCCCCAAGAAACTGGTCAGGGGAGGCAGATGAAGCGGGGGAGTCTTCTGAACATCTCGTCTCGGCTCTGGCATTAACTCACTGCTTGAAACAAGGACACATGGGGACAGAGATGTGCATCCAATGTGCCTCCCCTTGGGATAGAAAACACTTAAAGGACATTAGGGAAGAAATCGACAGTAGTGCTTAAAACAGGGCTAATTGAGGACAATGGGAAATTGAATGAAGAGAAAGAACAAGCTGTCTTATGGAACACCTGATGTGGGCAAATGACAGTGGCCAAAGGCCAGAGGGATGACATCACTGGAAGCTGCCAGGCCCATGAGGTATCAAAAAAAGAACAGGAGCCAAGGGCATCCCATGGCAGGCAGGGCAGACTCTGACATGGGACGATGCCTGTCATGGACCAGATGTCTGACTGCCATGAAGCAGAGCAATTGGTCAGACAGATATGCATCATGGAGGCAGGAACGAGGTTTGGTCAAACTCTTCCCCCCTCCACCACAGTGAGAAAAAGTCAAGAGGCAGCATGATGTCATAGAAAGAGCCCTAGCCTTCACTTGCTGTATGTATGGCCTTGGCTAAGTCTTTTCCCATCTCTGAGCCTCTTTTTTTCTCTGGAACAACTGTCATGTTAGAATAGATGTTCTCTAAGGTCTCCTTTGGATTTGATGGTCAGTGTTCTGCCAATGCTCTGCATTATAGCTGAAAGGGCCCTCAGGACAATGTCTATTACAGCTGGAAGGGTTTGGGACATGGAGTGGCCTGTGTGGGCAACTACGAGTAGACCTGTTGTTATTGGGAGTTCATGGGAGGGAGTAAGGTGGAAGAAGATTCAAAAGATAGGAAGGGACCGGGTTGCAAAGAACTTTAAATGCCAAATGTGGGAGTTTATCTTTAATCCTGGGGGCAATAGGGATCTGCCAGAGTTTACTGAGCAGGGGAGCAGTAGGAAGATCACTTTGGAAGCTGAATGGAGGATGGATTAGAGTGGGAAGAGATTGGAGGTCGACCCCCAACAGCTGCTGTCATGGGCCGGGCGTGAGGAGATGAGGAACTGGAGCAGGGGATGGCAGTGTCAGAGGAGAGAAGGGGGCATATTCCAGAGATGTTGTGAAGGTAGAAATAACTAAGACTCAGAAAGTGATTGGAGTGGGAGTGAGGGAGTGAGGGAGTGAGGAAGAGTCCAGGGTAAGAGCCTGGGTGACGGAATCTCCACCTAAAGGCACTTGTCTTATCAGAAGCTGGAATTCACATTGTCTTCCTTTCCCAAACCCAACTGAAAGTCCAGGATCATAACACAACTGAAGGGGCTGGTGCAACCCTGATCCCCATTAAAGGGGAGGAAACTGAGGCCCGGAGAGGAGAAAGCAAGATTCCCAAGAATACACAGAAGTAGAGAAACCCAGGACCTTTGACTCCTAACCAAATAGAACACTGGCAAAATCCCTGGATTTGAAGTGAGAGAAACTGACCATTAATCTTGATTCTGCCACTTATTAAATGCAGTATCTTGGACAAACCACCTAAATTCTCTGTGGCATCAGTTTCCCTCTCTGTAAAGTGAGGGTATTGAACTTCTTTTCATCCTTCCTTTTGTAATCCTACACATGTGGAGATTTACATCAGCTTTGGCACAGGAGCTAAAGCCAACGTAGCCTTATCCTGCTTCCTTCCTGAGGTAGCTGTGATGCAGGTGAACCACAGAGCAGGAAAGCTCTTTGAAAGTGATTCCCAACTTGGGAGTTAAGATGGCAGAGTAGCAGAAAAAAAGTACAGCCCAGCTCTCCTACCACAAAGACACAAACACACTAGACCAATTCCCAGTGGGATAGTCCAAGAAAAATAAAAAGAGTCAGTGATTTTTTTCAGCCCAGTACTGCCTAGGGAGATACACACAGAGAAACAGAGGTCTTTGGACACTGGGAATTGGATTTGGCCAGCATTTCACTGCCATTGGAACATTTCAGTGCCCAAAGGATAGAAAGAGAGCAGGAAAAGGTCCCCAGGGGTCCATGAACTAATAGAAGGTACAGAAATGGATGCTATCTGGAAGCTCTGTAGCTCACTACTTTGTCCTAGGTCATAGATCTGGGGCAGGCTGAGGAGGAGACCTGAGCATGGGGGTGGTGGGGAGGAGTGGTTATGTTCATGGACCTTGCCATGAACAAGTTCAGAAACAAACAATAGCTGTGTGGCTTTGACCCCATGAACAGAGCAGTGACTCAGTTCTAGTTTCCATCCCAGGCTGAAGTCTGCAGTAGAAAAACCAGGTCAGGAATATAAGATGAAGAGGGGGTCTGCAGTATGGCTTCTTTGAACCTGCAGAGATTCTAGTGAGCTGATATTGACTGAATCCAGCAGCAGTCTACTGGACCTTCCAACCAGGGAAGATCCCTATTGCCCCCAGGATTAAAGATAAACTCCCACATTTGGCATTTAAAGTTCTTTGCAACCCGGTCCCTTCCTATCTTTTGAATCTTCTTCCACCTTACTCCCTCCCATGAACAACAGATGTCTTTCTCATACTCAAACCTGGGTCAGCAACTTACAAAGCTCATATCCAGAAGGCAGTGAGAAGAGTTCACCCTGGAGTGCATTACTTTGGGAGTAATGAGCATGCAGATTCCCAACTTGGACCATCACTGAGACTCTAGAATAATATAACATTCAATGCCCCAAGAATGGGAGAGCTAGGTGATTCAGTGGATAGTGCTGGGCTTGGAGTCAGGAAGACTCATCTTCCTGAGTTCAAATCTGGTCTCAGATACTTGCTAGCTATGTGATCCTGGGCAAGTCATTGAACCCTGTTTGTTTCAGTTTCCTCATCTGTAAAAATGAGCTGGAGACTGGAGGGTCTTACGTGAGCTGATGATGAGTGAGATGAGCAGAACCAGAAGAACATTGTACACAGTATCATCAACATTGAGTGTTGACCTACTGTGATGGACTATATTCTTCTCACCAATGCAATGGTACAGAAGAGTTCCAGGGAACTCATGATAGAAGAGGATCTCCAAATCCAAGAAAAAAAAAAAAGAAAGAAAGAACTGTGGAGTATAGATGCTGATTGAACCATATTATTTCTTTTGTTTTGGGTGCTGTTGTGTTTTTTTTCTATTTTGAGGTTTTGCATCACTGCTCTGATTCTTTCTCTTGTAACAGGATTAATGCAGAAATAGGATTAATGTTATTATGTGTATATATATGTGTGTGTGTATATATATATCTATATGTATATGTATAGAGATATATAGATATAACCTATATCAGATTACCTGCTGTCTAGGGGAGGGGGGAGGGAGGGGAGGGAGGGAGAAAAATCTGAAATTGTAAAGCATGTATAAACAAAAGTTGAGAACTATCTTTACATGTAACGGAAAAAATAAAATATCTCATAAGAAAAAAAAAACAAAAAAAACAAAAACAAAAAACAAAAAAAACAAAACAAAACAAAAAAAAATGAGCTGGAGAAGGAAATGGCAAACCACTTCAAGATCTTTCCCAAGAAAGTCCAAAATGGGGTCACAAAGAATCAGATGACTAAAATGACTCAACAATAACAGCCCCAAGAATGCGGGAGAACTTAAGAGAACAGAACCCCAGCCCAGACATTATACCCCTAGAATTATGTGAAGCCCAGCCCCAATATAAAGTCCAAAATCAAGAAGTAGTCTGGAAGAATGAGCAAACAAACAAACAAAAAAGACAGAGCTGTCCAAGGCACAAAGCCAGAAGAGAAGAATGACTCCAAAGAATCTACAAGAAAAGCCTCAAGGTAAAACTCAGATTTGGCACAAATTCAACCAGAATTCCTAGAAGAGATATAGTAAGAGTTATGGAAACAAAGAGCTAAAATGATTTTTAAAATCAAACAAGAGCAGTAGGGAACAAATATAAAAAGAAATTAAGAAATGTAAGAAAATATAGAAAGAGAATTAACAACTTAGAACAAGAGGCACAAAACCTTACCCCAGGAAAATAACTCCCTGAAAATTAGAATTGTCCAAGTAATATAAAGAAATATTAAAACAAAGTCAAAAGACTGAAAAAATGGAAGAAATTGTAATGTATTTCATAACAAAACAACTTACCTGGAAAATAAATCAAGGAGAGATAACAATTACAACTGAGAGTCTGAAGCAGATGAACTCACCTCTAAAATGGAAGATGATAACAGAATGGATTAGAAATCAGAATCCAACGATATGTTGTTGACAAGAAACACACTTGAAACAGATAAATACAAACACTAAAATAAAGGGCTGGGGAAGAATTTATTATGCTTCAGCTAAAATCAAAACGGCAGGGGTAGCATTCATGATCTCTGACAAAACAACAGCAAAATTATATCTAACTAAAAAGAGATAAACAAAAAACCCCACCTTTTGCTTATAGGTAACATAGACAATGAATTAATATCAATATCAAGCATATTTTCACCAAATTATATGGCATCTAGTAAAATTATAATAGTAGGGGACCTCAGTTTGTCTCAGACCTAGATAAATCTAATGAAAATAGAAACAACAACCAAAAAAGGACCTAAATAGAATTTTAGAAAATCTAGATATGACAAACCTCTGGAGAATATTGAATGCAAACACAAAAGAATATACATATTTCTTGCCTTTGCATAGCATTTTGAAAAGTTGATCATGCATTAGGTAATAAAAGCAGAAATGTCAAACATCTTTTATGGACCATAATGCAATAAGATTATTTCTGATAAAGGGCCTTTGAAGCAAAAATTTTAAAAGAATTTGAAACTAAATAACCTATTGCTAAAGAATGGGTGGGTCAAAGAACAGATTATAGAAATAATCACTAATTTCATTAAAGATAATGATAACAATGAGACAATTCATAGAATAATAATGCTGTAAAGACAGATAACTTTGAAAAGCGTAGGAACTCTGATCAACATAATGACCAACTACAATTCCAAGGATTCATGATGAAACATGCAACCAACCTCCAGATAGAGAGGTAATATATTCAGAGTACAGACTGCAACCTATGTTCATTTATTCTGAATCATGGACAATGCAGGAATTTGTTTTCCTTGACCACACACACACACACACACACACACACACACACACACACACCCGTATTTGTAACAGGTTTTTTTCCTTACTTTCTCACTGGGGAGGGGAAAGGGAGAGGTGGGAAGGAGAAAATGTAGACATGAAAGTAAAATAAAATGGATTTTTGAAAAAGCAAGAAAAGTATAGCCTATTAACAATCCTATTACTTCTCACCTAGTATTGCTTCTTGGGCCTCAGTTTACTATAAGATATTTCACATTGCCTTCTATTTTTTCATTCTTTTGGTTTTGCTTTATTGTTTCTTGATTTCTCACAGTCATTAGCTTCCACTTGCTCAATCCTAAGTTTTAAGGAGTTATTTTCTTCAGAGAGCTTTTGTACCTCCTTTTCTTCCATTTGGCCAATTTGGCTTTTCAAGGAATTCTTTTCCTCCTTGTATTTTTGTACTTCTTTTACCATTTGGCATAGTCTGTTTTTTAAGGTATTATTTTCTACAGTATTTTTTGTGTGCCTCCTCTATCAAGCTGTTCACTTTTTCATGATTTTCTTGAATCACTCTCATTTCTCTTTCCATTTTCCTCTACCTCTCTCTCTTTTATTTTGGTGAGGCAATTGGGGTTAAGTGACTTGCCCAGGGTCACAGAGTTAGTAAATGTTAAGTGTCTGAGGCCAGATTTGAACTCAGGTACTCCTGACTCCAGGGCTGGTACTCTATCCATTGTACCACCTACCTGCCCCTCCTCTACCTCACTTACTTTATATTCAAAGTCTTTTTTGAGTGCTTCTTTATCCTGAAACCAATTCATATTTTTCTTGGAAGCTTTGGATGTAGGAGCTTTGACTTTGTTATCTTCTTCTGAGGGTGTATTTTGATTGTCCTTGTCACCATAGAAACTTTCTAGGGTCAGCATTTTTCTGTTTGCTCGTTTCCCCAGTCTGTTTCTTGACTTTTAACTCTTTGTTAAAGTGGGGCACTGCATCCAGGGTGGAGGGTGCACTGTCCCAAGCTTCAGGGGGGTTGTGCAGCTATTTTCAGAGATACTTCTAGGAATTTGTTAGTCTTTAGTTCTTCCAAGGTGGTATGATTTAACCACTTCCCTGGCCTGTGCTCTGGTCTGCAAGCAACCACAGGCCTGCTTTTCTGTCTTGGAACTATGAACAGAGTCCTGCTTTATTGTGGATGCAAGCTCTGGTGTGCTTGTGCTCCTCCCCTACCTGGCACCACCACCCAAGACTGTGACCTGGATCCAAGTATGGGCAAAACAACAGAGTCATGCCTCAGTGCTAGCAAAGAGATCCCTGTAATCTCCTCCTGGCCAACTGTTGGACCCCTTTACCACCTATGGGTTGAGTTCCAGAAGTAGTTGCTGCTGCTGCTGATTCATAGGCTCCCAAGGCCTGCTCCTGGTTTGCTGAGGCTTAGTCTGCACTGGGGTTGGGTCTGCACTGGCTTGGCCTGTGCTTGGGCTGTACTCCACTCTCACCCCTGTACAACACGTCTTTCCTGATGACCTTCTAAGTTGTCTTTGGCTGGAAAATTATTTCACTCTGTCTTTTTGTGAATTCTGCTGCTCCAGGAATTGTCTTATGGCATCATTTGAAGATATTTGGAAGAGTCTTCAGGAGAGCTCAGGCAAGTCACTGCCTTTCCTCTGCCATCTTGGCTCTGCCCCTGGCCTCAGTTTCCTTATCTATAAAGTGAGGGGATTGGGCCTGATGACTTCTAACATTCCTTCCATATATAGATTCTATGATCCTATCCTTATTTTCTGTGGATATGCAATTCCCAGAAGGCATCAACGAGTCTTTGTAATCAGGCCCAGCCAAAACATAAACAGCCCTCCCCACAAGATGAACCATTCAACCAATGGAAGAACATTAATTATGTATTTACTAAGTGCTAAGCACTGGGCTAGGACTTTGGGATACAAAGATGAATTAGTCCCTGTCCTCAATGAGCTCAAGATCTATGGGAGTGGAGGAAGAGTATATGTATGTATGTATGTATGTATGTATGTATGTATGTATGTATGTATATATGTATGTGTCTATGTATATGCAAAATAGATGCAAGGTACCATGAGAGAGGGAAACACTAGAAAGTGGGAGAGCCTCACATAAGAAGAGTCACTTGAAGGAAACAAGGGATTTTAGGAGTCAGAGGTGAGGGAGATAGTAAGCCCAATATCATGGAGACAGGAGATGAAGTTCTGTGCATGAAGACCAGCAAGAAGGCCAGTTTAGTTGTGCTGTGAAAAATGGGAAGGGGAGTTAGGTCTGCCTCCTACTGCCGTGCTGTGTCCTTACTTATGGTTGGCACAGAGGACTCAGTCAAGGCTTCCCTGAAGATAATGCTTCAGGGTTTATTCTGATAGAGATGGCTTTAAGATAAAGCAATTTGAAAAAAAAAGAAAGCCATGGGCACCCTCCCCCTTCCTTCCCAAGTGCTGTATAAATCCTATGGTGTCACTATTCCTCTTGGGAGGTTGGCAAGGTAGACATTTCCAATGATGATGAGCTGTCTAATGACAAAAAGGAACAGAATCAGCCTTCCTTATTAGTATCTACATACTGAGGCACCAAGAAATGGCGGGGGCGGGGGGGGCAGGGTGAGAGATGATGAATGGAGGGAGGGAAGACAGCATCCAAATGACTTCACAGGAGTCACAAGAGCAGACCTATAAAACACTGTTTTCCCAGTTGTCTAATTTGTTTTTGTTCAAGTAAACATTCAATAAGCATTTGTTAAGTGTCTCCTATAATTTACTTATCTGTGGCCATGTCATGTAGTTTTTTACCTGACCATGTCAGCTCCTCGAGAGTAGGGCCTATGTCAGCTTTGTCTCTATGTCCTCAGTGCCTAGTCTAGTGCCTGTCATGCAGTAGGTGCTTGTTGATATAATAGTAATAGTTGATATTTCCTTAGCACTTTAGGCTTTGCAAAACACTTTTCAGATGGTCTCATTTTGAGCCTCACCACAACCTTTTGATGTAGGGGTTATCATTTTCCTTACTCCACAAAGGAGTGAATTAAGGCTCAGAGAGGCAAAATGGTTTGCTCAGGGTAGTCAGGGAGGGTCCGATGCAGGATTTGAACCCAGCTCTCCTTTGGACCCAAGTCCCATGTTGTCACACCCCCACACTTCCTCTAGGTCATACAATGCATTCCGGGATTGAATCTAGACAAGAGACAGAGAGGAATGCTAGAATCTTCTCCTTTTCATGCTGTCTCACAGTCTGAAAATCTCTCTCAAGTCCCAACCTTTCCTGTCTGCCCCATCCATCACTGTAGCACCAAACTAGATGCTGGGCTCTGGGGATACAAGGATAAACCAAAGCATTAAGAGAACTTCCACTCTACTTGGGAAATACAACATGGGCAGCTGTAAAAATGCAAAATATAAAAACCCCCATAAAATAGTTGGGGAGGAGAGACCTGGGAAATCAGGAAAGGAGTCACTTGGACTTAGGCCAAGCAGCCCCCCCAACCCCATCCAAAAGCTGCAAAGAGCATCACCCTCTCACCATTCCCCAATGGCTACTTGGGTAAAGGTCACTCTCTTGGTGGGTACTCTCAGTGCTTTCCTGTTAAAGATTTCTCCTGATTCCACATTTTTGGTTCGAAGTTTGAAAAAGGCACTCTTTAGAATTTATTTAGAGATTGTCTGTCCTCCATTGCCCCTATCCCAATCACAATTAAACTCTGCCTTCCCTCCTTCCCTAGAATTCTGTCTCCTGACTCTCTGATGTTGCACAAGTGATTTGCCATGTCTAAAATACATTTCATCCTTAACTCTTTCCCAGAAAATCCTAGCTTCCTTCACCTGAGGTTGCAAGTCCTGCAGGGGGCCTTTCCTGCTTGCTACTGTGTATACACTTGGTATTTCCTGATCTGTGTACATGCTCTAGTTTCCTTCCCCCCAATAGAATGTAAGTTCCTTGAGGGTTTTTGCCTTCCTTTTCCTAGTGCCTAGCCCAGTATCTGATTAATAAACGTTTGCTAAATTAAATTTCCCTTCTGTCCACCTCAGTTTTCCTTTCTATAAGCTGAGAGTAGACCAGATGTTCTGTAAGCTTTCTCTATTCTAGTCGATTCACTTTGGCCAACATTTCTGCAGGCCCTAGTAGGTGCAAGGCCTTAGGCCAAACTAGGATCCAGTAAGACAAAGTTCTGATTAGGACAGGAGGAACAGCAGAGATTCCTTATAATGATGTTTACCTTGCCACTGCCATGGCCTTCTAAATAAACTGGCAGTTCACTTATTGATATGCAAAATACCTATTGATGTGTTCGTGGAATGGAGATGATAATTTAAACACTGTTATAAACACCGACAGGATAATGGGCTTCCCTTGCACAAACCTCAGGCTCTCAGTTGCCAGTAGAGGAATTCCAGGCATGGAATCTGGCCTTCCTCACACATTCCATCTGCTATGCCCTACCATGCTTGCCTGCCTACCTGCCCACATTGGGATTCTATTTTCCAGATGGGAGTAGTGGTTTTCTGAACACTCCCTCCTGCCCCACTAGCATTGGTCATACCCAGCCAGCACACACAGTACTGTGCATAAAGACCAGGAAGGCCAGCTTATTTGTGCTATGAAAAATGGAAAGGGGAGTTCTATCAGCCTCCCACTGCCATGCTGTGTCCTTACTTCTGATCAGCACCGAGGACTTGGTCAAGGCTTCAGGGAAGATAATGCTTAGGGGTTTATTGTGATAGAGATCGCCAGATAGAGTACTCCAGACTTGGAGAAGCTGTCTGAGCTTTTATTCCATTTGTGGAGTCTTATACCTCACCTTACTATCAATCAGGTAAACAGCAAGCATCTTCTTAGCTCAATCCCAAATAGCACCGGGGCTATTGTGTCCCGTTCTAGAAGCACTGTCTCAGGAAGAACATGGATAGGTTGGAGAATGTTCAGAAGAGAATAACCAGGATGGGAGAGAGCCTTCAGGTCATGCCACAAGGGGATGTTTTGAAGGAATTGGGAGTACTCATAGAATAATAAAGAAGACTTCAGGAAGACATGACAACTGTCTCTAAGTATTTTAAGGATTGGCACTTAGGGAGATTAGAAAGGTTCTTGGTAGAGGGAAGAGCAAAGAACAAAGCAGAAGAAAATGGCAGAGAGAAAGATTTAAGCTTGATGTCATGAAAAACATCAAGAAAATTAGAATTATCTCAGAGGGGCACGTGATACCTTAGGGGGGATCATGAATTGACCCTTCTGGAGAACTACAAGCAAAATCTAGGTGGCCTCCTGGGGGAGATACTGTAGACAGGTTTCTTATTCAGTTGTGGGTTGGACTAAATAAATGGTCATCAAAATCTCTTCCAAATGAGATTCTGTGATAGTGCAGGATATACAAACTGAAGCCAAAGCTCCTGCCCTCAGAGAGCTTACAGTCTCATCAGGAAAACAAAACTCATATGTAAAATTGCCATGTGATGGACAAAAGTCCATTGAGTACAATAGGGAGCCCTTGGAAGTTCTGGACCAAAAAAAAGACAGGATGAAAATGGCATCTTGGAAGGAGATCTGTGACAGGGTTATCTGGAGGGGAAACAGGCAAGACGTGGGGACCAGTTAGAAAGTTACTGTGGTATCTCAGGCATGAGAAGATGAGGACCTAGACTAGGGTGGGAAGAAGAATGGTGAAGGTGGGTGCAGAGATATTTGGAAGGAAGAGCGAACGGGACTGGATGACAAGCTGATCATCCCCTCATTCACTTAAGAAAGAAAGAAAGAGAGAAAGAAAGAAAGCAAAAAAGAAAGAAAGGAAAAAAGCCAGAGAAAATAAAAAGGGAGAAGAAAAAGAAAGAAAGAGAAAAGAAAGAAAGAAAACACTTTTTAGTTAGAGAGCATAAATAAGCAAGACAGTCCCTGCTGTCAAAAGATTACATTTTAATGTGGGAACATGACCCATAGTGGAGTACTGGAAGGAAAGAGACATGGGCCCACACTGGAGCATGGTGAGGAGCAGGTTTCATGGGATTGAAATGGGAGTAGATACAGTAGGTATAGACGTTCTAATAACCTAGTAGTGCAAAGAAGAGAAAGAGGAGGAAAACCTAGAGGCTCCAGTGAAGGCTTGTTAGGCCCGAAGAGGCCTTATTGTGAAGGCAGGAGGGAAAGAGCCCCTAGGAGAGATGGAAAAATGTTCAAGAGGGAGGGAGGCATCCTTTGGGTGAGATGACATTGGAGAAGATGGGAAAAGAGCATCCAGAGTACAGGTGGACAGGGGCTGGCTTTGAGGTTTCCCCTGAGCTCAGAAGGAAGAATAAAAGAATGTGTATAGAAACAGTAATGGGTTCAATTCAACTCAATAAACACTTCTTAAGTACCTACTATGTGCCAGGCACTGTGCCAAGTGCTAGGGATATGAAGACAAAACCAGAGCAGCAGCTACCCTCAAGGACATTTTATTCTCCTGGGGAGATGTACTTTATACATAGATAAATTAATCCAAAGTAATCCGAGGAAGCTTCCTAACCCAAAGGTTCCTCTGTGGCTGTCTAGTCTAAGCCTCTCATTTTACATATGAGGACAGTGAGGCCCCATGGGGATTAGGTGACTCTTCTAAGGTCGCAAAGGTAGTTAGCATCAGTGGAAGGATTTGAAACCAGACCCTCTGACTCCAGTCCCAGTGCTCTTTCCATTGTGTTATGAGGAAAGAGAATGCTGATCATTGTGTGTGTGTGTGTGTGTGTGTGTGTGTGTGTGTGTGTGTGTGTGTGTGTGAGAATCAGGGAAGGATTTGGCCAGAGGAGGCATGTGAGCTAAGCCTGGAAGGCAGAGAAGGACTCTAAGGGGCAGAGTTGAGGAAAGCCTGCATCCTGGACATAGAGACTGCTTTATGCAGACGTCCAGGGGCAGCACACTGTGTGTCTAGAATGACAGAGTACAGACTTTCGGATCTGGAACAACCCTCTGAGAGTTCGCAGTCCTCCTCCCTCATTTTATAAAACAGGAAATTGAAACTTAAAGGGGTTTTGTGACCTGCCCGGGGTCATATAGACCAAGCAGAGCCATGACTTGAGGTCAGATCTTTGACTCTTAGGCCAAGGTTTTATAGGAAATTCCTAAAAGGGTTTCTGAGCAGCAGGAAGGTCCTGGCTGAAGGTGAAGTATGAAGTGGTAATGGGCCAGCTCCAACTCGTTCTCCAGTCTTTCTGTACCTCAACCTTCCCATCTGTACATGGGGCCAAACGGATTATTTTTTTCTTTTGTGAAAAACTTGAACATCTCTCTACAAAAGATGGCTTAGCCTTCTAAGTTAGCACTAAAAAGATGGTTACTCTTTCAAGAAGGAAGAGATACTATCTTTGGTCCACTAATAGCAACACTTAGATCATAAGCAGCTCACAGAATGTCAGAACTGGAGAAGACTTTCGAGAACACTTAGTCCAACCCCTTATTTCTGCAAAGGAAAAATCCTGAGACCCTGAAAGAGAAAGGGTCTCACAACAGTGCCAGAATTCAGCCTTACACCCTATGACTCCAAATCCTGGTCTTTTCCCATGGTACCACTCTGTCAGATAAATCCTGGTATCACTGATTCTCCAAAGGAGATGAGGAATGTATCACATAAATTTGGGATCTTTCCTCCAAGGGGCAACTGCTTGAAAGATGAACACATGAGAAGGAAAAGGTGAAGCACAGTTTCTCTTTAAAAAAAAAAAGCTACCTATTCTTCCATTCGACTGCATTTTGTGAAACTGGGTTTTTATTTGAAATAAAGCATATTACCTGTGGCACCATTAAGCTTCAGCACCATGGACAGAACCACAGCAAACTTTCCAAATTAAACACAGCCTTCTCAGGCCCTGCTGCTCCACAGCTGGAAGCCAGCCCAGCCTAACCCAGTCCAATTAGATTAACAAGAAAGTCAAGAAGGTGGCCAAGGCAGGTGTTTGACCCCAGATGGAGGGGCTCAAAGAGGAGTTTTCTGCTCCAAGGAAGGGATGTTCTGATTTGGAACTCTGAGAAAAGTCTCTTCAGCACTCTTGTTAATGCTGAGGAAGGAAATAAGACAGGAAGATGCCCACAGAATCACAAGATCTTTGAATTGGAAGGGACTTTAGGGGCTATTTTTGTCTAAGCTACACCCAATCCTGAATACCCTGTCTAACAAGGGGTTACTCAATGTTTGTTTGAAGACTTCCAAATTGTTATCACATCTTGATGACGATTGATAGTCATCCATTCATTTACTCATTGGATAAATGTTGATTAAGCACTGACTGTGTTCAGAGCTAGGGGAAGATATGGAGCTCAGAAACAGCAATATTCCTGCCCTCGAGGAAATTTAATATTTAGTAGTAATAATAATTTTTAATTATTATTGTTATTAACAATAACAACAATAACAACTTACATCCATATATGACTCTATGGTCACAATATAATTCACATTCATCTTCTTCTTTCAAAAGATCATTGATGGGGTGGCTAGGTGGCCCAGTGGAGTAGCCCTGGAGTCAGGAGTACCTGAGTTCAAATCCGGCCTCAGACACTTAACACTTACTAGCTGTGTGACCCTGAGCAAGTCACTTAACCCCAATTGCCTCACTAAAAAAGTAAAACAAAACAAAAGATCATTGATTCAGAGCTACCTTAGAGATCTCAAATCCAATCTCCCTGCCCAGAATGAGCCTCAAACTGAGTCCCAGATAGGTTATTTTTCTTTTGCCCAAGGCTACACAACTAGTAAGTGGTTGAGATGTGATGTTAACCCAGGTCCTGCTGACTCCCAAGATCATTGCTCTGTCCACTATGCAACCTCTCAGTAAGTAGTAGATGAATGCAGGTCTCCTGACTTCTAGGTCAGGGCTCTTTTTTGCTACACTGTCATACTAGGTATGTGACAATTATATGAGGGTGGAAAATACACACAGATAGGCAATTACAGCCCAGTTACATCCAACTTAGGCAATGCTTCTCTCTGCTTCCAGGGAGCGGAGGCACAGGTGGCATGCTTAATTCCTGGGTGATACAAAAGTAAGAAGGATAGCTAAAATGTTTCATGATAGAATTTGGATCTAAAAAGACCTCAATAAGTGAAAATGTTGCTTTGAATTTCATAAGATGAAATTTGCTATTGAGAAATGTAAAATCCTATCCCTGAGTTCAAAAATATCAATTGCACAAATACAGGATGGAGGATACAGAGCTATACAACAGTTCCTATGAAAAAACAAGCCTATATATGTCCCCTTCTTTTCACTCACACAGCCTCCACATTGGTGCACATCTTTATCACCTCTCACTTGAACTATTGCAATAGTCTCCTAACTGGTTTTCCTGCCTCAGATCTCCCGCTATTCTAGTTGATCTTGCACTCAGTTGTTGAAGTAATTTTTCTAAGGCAGAAACTGACCATGTCAACATCCTACTTCATAAACTCCAATGTCTTCCTATTAACTGTATGATCAAAAATTAATTCCCCTACTTGGCACTTAAAGTGCTTTACAACATAACACTTTTTTCTTTTTTTAATATTTATTTATTTATTTTTATCATTCCTTTAAACAAATTCTAAGTTCTAAATTCTCTCTCTCCTTTCAGCCCCTCCATCATCTACTGAGAAGGCAAGCAATATATCAAGTGTACATGTGAAATCATGCAAAGCATATTTCCATATTAGCCATGTCACAAAAAAGCAGGAAAAATAAAGAAAGTGAGAAAAATATAGTTTAATTTGCACTCAGAGTTCATCAATCTTCTCTCTGGAGGTGAATAATAATTTTCATCATGAGTCTTTTGGAATTGTCTTGGATCATTGTATTGATCAGAGTAACTTAGTCTTTCACAGTTGATCATCATCACAATATTGCTGTTACTGAGTACAATATTCTCCTGGTTCTGCTCACCTTATTTTGTATCATTTCAAAAGGTCTTTCCAAATTTTTCTGAAACCATCCTGTTCATCATTTCTTACAGCATTCCATTATAATCATATACCACAATTTGTTCAGCCATTCCCCAACTGATGGGCATCCCCTCCATTAATTCTTTGCCATGACAGAAGAGCTGCTATAGATATTTTTGTACATATAGGTCATTTTCCTTTATCTCTTCAGGATACAGACCTAGCATTGGCATTGCTGGGTCATGCTTGCTTTGGCAGCACATATACTAAAATTGGAACGATACAGAGATTAGCATGGCCCCTGCACAACAATGACATGCAAATTCATGAAGGTATTGCTGGATCAAAGGGTATGCACAGTTTTATAACCCTGTGGATATAGATCCAAAGTGTTCTCTAGCATGGTTGGACAAGTTCACAACTCCACCAAAAGTTCATCAATGCACATATTTTTCCCACATCCCCTCTAGCATTTATAATTTTTTTCTTTCATGTTAACAATCTGACAGGTACAAGGTGGCACTTGAGAGTTGTTCTAATTTGCATTTCTCGGGGCAGCTAAGTGGTGTAGTGGATAAAGCATGGGCCCTGGATTCAGGAGGGCCTGAGTTCAAATCTGGGCTCAGACACTTGACACTTACTAGCTGTGTGACCCTGGGCAAGTCACTTAACCCTCATTGCCCTGCAAAAACAAAAACAAAAAAAGGAAAAAAATAATTTGCATTTCTTTAATCAATAGTGATTTAAAACATTTTCTTGATATGACTTCATATGACTAATTCCTTTGATTTCTTCTTCTGAAACAGGCAGTTTTGCCTGTTCATATCCTTTGACCACTTATAAATTGGGGAATAACTTGAATTCTTATAAATTTGAATCAATTCCCTATACATTTGAGAAATGAGGCCTTTACCAGAGAAACTTGCTCTGTTTTTTAATATTACTTTGTTGCCCTGATTATTTCTTTTAATTAATTCTATTTTTGTTTTTGCTTTGTTTGAGGTCATGATTGCCATCCATGCCTTTTTAAATTTCAGTTGAAGCATAATAGATTTTGCTCCAGGCCCTTACTTTAACTCTGTGCGTGTATGTCTATTTCAAGTGTGTCTCTTGTAGACAACATAGTGTTGGATTCTGGTTTCTAATCCATCCTGCTATCTGCTTCTGTTTTATGGGTGAGTTCATTCCATTCACATTCACAGTTATGATTACCATGTGTATTTCCCTCCATTTTATTTTCTTCTGTTTATCCTTCTCTTTTTCTTTTTACCTTGTCCCTCCTCAAAAGTCTCTTTTGGGGGGGAGTCTAGGTGGCGCAGTGGATTAAGCACCGGCCCTGGATTCAGGAGTACCTGAGTTCAAATCCGGCCTCAGACACTTGACACTTACTAGCTGTGTGACCCATGGCAAGTCACTTAACCCCCATTGCCCCGCAAAAAAAAAGTCTCTTTTGTTTCTGACCATTTCCTCCCTTTTATCACCTCCCCCCCTTATCTCTTTTCCACTTCCCCTCTTACTTCCCTGTTGGGTAAGATATATTTCTATACCCAACTGAGTGTGTATATATAGTCTTCCCTGTTTGAACCAATTCCAATAAAAGTGAGGTTCAAGCATTGTCCACCACCCTCTTCTATTTCCCCATCTGTAGAATTCTTCTTTTTGTGCCTCTTTTATGTGTGCCTCATTCTTCCCTCTTCTCCCTTTTCCCAGTGTATTCCTCTTTTTCATCACTTCATTTTTTGAAATAATCCCAACATAATCGACTCATACCCGTGCCCTGTCTATGTAGACTCCTTCTAACTACCCTAATAATGTTACCATTCTTAGAAATTATATTTATCATCTTCCTATATAGGAATATAAATAGTTTAACCTTATTGAGTCCCTTATGATTTATCTTTCATGTTTACCTTTTATGCTTCTCTTGAGTTTTATGTTTGAATTGTCAAAATTTCTATTCAGCCCTGGCCTTTTCATCAGGAATGCTTGAAAAATCCTCTATTTCATTAAAAATCCATTTCTCCTGAAGGATTATACTCAGTTTTGCTGGATAGATTATTCTTGGTTCTAATCCTAGCTCCTTTGCCTTCTCTTATATCATATTCTAAACCCTCTGTTCCTTGACCATGAAAGTTGATAAATCTTGTGTGATCCTGACTGGTTCCATGATATTTGAATTGTTTCTGACTGCTTGTAATATTTTCTTCTTGAATTGGGTATAATATTTCTGGGAGTTTTCATTTTGGGATCTCTTCCAGGAGGTAATCAATGTATTCTTTCAATTTCTGTTTTACTCTCTAACATATTGAGGCAGTTTTCCTTTATAATTTCTTGAAATATCATGTCTAGGCTTTTTTATTATGGTTTTCAGATATTCCAATAATTCTTAAATGATCTCTCCTTGATCTATTTTCCAGGTCAGTTATTTTTCCAATGAGATATTTCATGTTTTCTTCTATTTTTCATTCTTTTTACTTTATTTGATTGTTTCTTGATGTCTCATGGAGTCATTAGCTTCCACTTGCCCAATTCTAATTTTTAAAGAATTATTTTCTTCAGTGACCTTTCATACCTCTTTTCCTATTTAGCCTATTCTGCTTTTTAAGGTGTCCTTTTCTTCAGTGAATATTTTGTCTCTTTTGTTATTTGACATTCTATTTTAGGGTGTTAAGTCAGTATTTTTGTGCTTCTTTTTCCAAGCTGTTAATTCTCTTTTCATAATTTTCTTGAATCACTCTCATTTCTTTTCCCAATTTTTCTCTACCACTCTTGTTTCTTTCTTTAAGTCTTCTAGGAATTTTTGTTGGGCTTTTCTCCAATTTTCATTTTTTTTTTTGAGGCTTTAGTTGTAGCTGTTTTCACATTGTTGTTTTCTTCTGAGTTTGTGTGTATTTTGGTCTTCCCTGCCATTGTAGTACCTTTTAATGATTAAGTTATTTTTTCTGTTTTCTCATTTACCCCAGCCCATTTCTTGGCTTTGAACTTTATATCAAAGTTGGACTCTGTTCCCAGGGTGAAGGTGGGAGGGCATTCTCCAAAACTTTAGGCTTTTTCATGCTGCTGTTTTCATAGCTAATTCTCAGGGCCTGTAAATTTTCAGTGCTTCCAAGATGGTGTGATTTGGGAAAAGGAGCGCTCACTACACTCCTGGTCTATTCTCTGGTCTTTGCCAAGGAAGAGCTCTTCCTCTACTACAGCTGCAAGTGCTAGTGTTCCTCTCCATTCTGGAACTGCCACCCAGAACTGCATATGGACAATGCAACAGGGTCCTCACCCTGTGCCAACAAAGAGATTACCCTTGTAATCTCTGTCAGACCAATTGTCTGAGCATTTTACTGCCTCCGGGCTGAGAACTCCCAAAGCTGCTGCTGCCACAATTGGTTACCTCTCAGCTGTGCTGCCACTGTGAGTACTCTGGGCTGCCACCCACTCTGGGTGTCACAGATTTCTCCTGACAACATCCTAAGTTGTCTTGGGCTGGAAAAAATGTCTCGCTCTGACCTTTTGTTGGTTCTGTCACTCCAAAATTTTATTTGAGGAGTTATATTAAAGTTGTTTGGAGGGGAATATTGGGAGAGTTCAGGTGGGTTGATGCCCCTATTCTTCTCTCTTGGATCTGCTCCCAACCCTATCCTTCCTGTCTTCTTACATTTTACTCCCCTCTACATAATTTACAATTGACATCCACTGGCCTCCTTCTTGTTCCTCTAATATGACATTCCACCTCTACACTCCATGCAAATGTAGTGTCCTATGCCTAGATTATTCTCTGTATTGGCTTCTTTTGTGACTCAGCTGAAATCCTACTTTCTATTAGAAGGCCTTTCTCAGTCCCTCTCTTTCATTGCTGAGTCTCCCTTCTGAGACTACCATTTGCATACACTGTTGTTTGCATATTGTTTCCACCATTAGATTGTGACCTCCTTGAGGGTAAGGACTAGGTTTTTGTCTTTCTTTGTATCCAAAGTGCTCAGCACAGCACCCAATACATATTACATATTAATCAATGTTTGTTGACTGACTGACCTGGAGTGGAGTGGAGAACTAGGAACAGTAGGTGGAAGTTTGAGGAAGGTAAATTTCAGCCAGTGGGCTCCCTATCAATGTAGGTCTTCAAGCAAAAACTTCATGACCCCTTGTCAGGAACATTGTCAGAAATCCCTATTCAGGTAGGGGCTGTCCGAGATGATCCGTTGTGTGCCTTCCAATGCTAAGACTTCAGTTCGGTGGATCCCACCTGTCCCAGGTCTAGAGGCCTCCTTCATTGGTTCTCTGACCTCTCTGTCTCTCTTCTGGCCCAGTGTTTTACTCCCAGGCTGGGCTGAAGTACTCCTGAAACTTCAGTTTCTTCTGCTATATATATGGAACTCAAACCCTTTCTCCCATAAGTACCCTCATCTGTAAAGTGGGATAGAGAAATAGTGGGGCACAAAGAGCACAGGACCAGTCCTGAAGTCAGGCTGAGTTCAGGCCCTACCTCTGACACATGCTAACTGTCTGACCACTGGCAAGCCCCTTAACCTCTCAGCACCCCGCTACAACCCAAAGACTGTAAGTTCCAAAAGAGTCCACTATGTGCATGGGGTGGGGGTGGAGCTTGTACACTGGGAAATCTCAATACTGAGGAAAGCAAGGTTTGGCAATCTCCCCTGCCCAATGGGATAATGATTCCTAGCTAATGTCAGATCTCATGGGGTGGGAGATTAATGGGACAGCTGTGATCAACCCTGACCTACCATCCCCATTGGCCCCATTGGCCCCACACCTAGCACATCCTCCTCTCTCCCAGGGCCCTAGTATAGGGTAGGAGAAGGTTTCTGGAATTCATGACAGTGTTATTTACACTCATATAGTTAAGCCCCCAAACCAGACAACTGTTCTGATCTCCAGAGTTAAGTATCTGTTTAGTCAGGGGCTTATTTTGTCAATAAAGCAGGCTGGCTGCCCTCCTCCTGAGGCCCACTCCCTGTGTGCTCCTGTCTGCCAAGTTCCTCTCTTCAAAGCTGCCTGGTTGTTTCATTCTCTGCGCCCCATCAACCTGTGCAAACTTCAAATCTGTTTGTTTCTGTAACATTGTCAAATCAGCCAAAATCTTCCCTCTCCCCCCACCCCCCATAGTGCTTGGCAGCAACAGGGGAAGAAATGTTAAAAGCCTTTCCTTGGCTGAGGCCTGAATTACAAGGGCTTATGAAGGAGGCCAAGCTGAGATGCTATGTAAATGTCAGGGTTTTTTTTTTTTACTGTTATTATTTTTATTATCATCATTATTACTATTTCTCTAACAATCCTTTGAGGTTATTTTTGTTATTATTCAGTCATTTCCATTTGTGTCCAACTCTTTGTGACCCCATTTGGGGTTTTTTTGGCAAAGATACTGGAATGGTTTGCCATTTCCTTCTCCAGCTCGTTTTACAGATGAGGAAATGGAGGCAAACAGTGACTTGCCCCGGGTCACACAGGTAGGAAGCATCTGAGGCCAGATTTGAACTTAGGAAGATGAGTCTTCCTGACCCTGGCCTGGCACTTTATCCATGGCAGTGCCACCTAGTTGTCACCTTTTGGGGGAGGTTATTATTAATCCCAGTTTAAAGGTGAAGCTGTTGAAGAGGTAAAATTACTTACCTAAGGTCACCCAGATAGCAAGCCTCATAGCCAGGATTTGAACCCAGTATTTTCCTGTCTTCAAGTTGAATGCTCTTTCTCCCATACCATGCTAAGAGCCAAGCAGGAAGCAACAATACAACCTTACCAAGCATGGGTCACAGAAGGTTCGGATTTTGATGCCATGAGAGCTGGCAATAGTCATTCTCTTCAGGTTCCATGCCTATAAGAGAACAGATCTGCACTGCCCCACACCTCCATTTAGAAACCCAAGATGCTACTTTTGGACCAAAGAGAGGTCAGGTGGCATTGGCCAGGGCCTTCTAGGGAGTAAAGTCCAGTCTCATGGCCCCACAAGCCTTAATCTCCTTGTTTCCTAAGAGCCCAGATTCATAATTTTGAGATTTGGCATTACCACTCAAGTAGCTGTGTGTCATCATTTAGACATAAGTATTCTTCTACCACCAGCTAAAGATCTTGACTATTTTCAGCAAAGAATTGAACTTCCCATCTTCAATGATGGTGGGGTCCCAGTGGCTGAGGGAAGAGCCTGGGAGCCTAGATTACAAAGGAGCTGTAGCCCAGTGAAGTGAGGGAGTTTTGAAGTCATCTCGCCCATCACATTGCAGGCATCAGGAAGGTAGCTTGTTGAATGAAATATTTGTGTGAGTGCTTTCAGTCCAGGACCCTGAACCACACTGGCACTGGTGGGAGGCAGTCACCAGGATTGCAGTTGTTGAAGTAAGGAGCTGTCCAATCTTACCTGGGAGAGAGCACATCCTGTGGCAGCTCCCCAAAGGACTTTTCATTGGCCTATCACTTGGGACAGCTTTGGCCACAGTAGAGTATAGCATGGGGCAAGATAAATGGGAAGTAGTTAGTTAATCCTTGTGTAATGAACAGCTAAAGACCATCCAAAGCAGCCTTTTCCTAGAATACCCTGGATTTCCTGGCCATGGAGGCATTTTCAGAGCTACTCTAACTCTTCTGAAAGAAAGGGAGATCTCTAGACCTGAGGCTGGCCATGGAGGCATTTTCAGAGCTACTCTAACTCTTCTGAAAGAGGGTCTTTCAAAGGGAGATCTCTAGACCTGAGGCTGGCCATGGAGGCATTTTCAGAGCTACTCTAACTCTTCTGAAAGAAAGGGAGATCTCTAGACCTGAGGCTGGCCTGGCACTTGGAATCCAGGACTGTCTTTGGTGCCGAGAACTGTTTTTGCATCAGGTCACAGATGAGTGAACATGACATCTCTTGCAGGGTGAGGCCATAGGCCATTATAGATATGTTATTGTAATTATTATAGTTGTTATTTATCTACTAATGTCTTCTTCTAATGCCTTTTCCTGGTGTGGCAGTGACCTTGGGTCCTCAGAGGCTCTGCCAATAGAATCCAAGCTCTGGCAGGTCCTATGCCAAGCTGGAACGGCTTCAAGGACAGGTCTGGTATGTCTGTCCAAAGTCCATTGTGGCTCAGTTTGGAGGGGTCATCATCAACTTGGCCACAGGGAAATGAGTTTTTTCAGTCACAACCACTATTAGGCACTATCTCTAAGGTAATATCACAGGGAGGGAGACCCTACCCCAGGAGAATCCCGGAGCCTTGAAGTAGAATTTTGATTGTTGTGACAGAGAGAGCCACTGAGATCTCTCTTTCAACTTTTGTGGCTTGAGATCATTGGTCCTGGTTTGGGGAAGAAAAGAGATAATCTTCCTTTCACACCGTAGCTTGTTTCCCAATTCACGAGTAGCCAGGATCCAGGAAATCCAGACAGCTTTAAGGAAGGATGGGGGGAAAATTGTCAGCAGGCTTTCTTGGAATGAAAGAATGCTAAATACAGAAGAGGAAGAGGGGCCCTGTGAAAGGATTTCACAGCCCCAAAGCCGCTATGAATTTGTTGTGGGTAACTTAGTATGCGGCATGAACAGTATTTTAAGGCTTCTGAAATCACACTTCTGCACAGGCCCCTGAAGGAGAGATCAGGGCAGAGCTCTGAGTTAAAGTGGGAGCACTCAACTCTTCGGGCTTTATTTAGACACAGCTGAAATAAATATAGCCCTTTCCCCCCAAAACAATCTTCCACAGCTTTGCCTTTACCAACTTTTTGCCCCACGTAGCTGATGGTAGGAGATGGGGCTCCCTGTTAGACTTTCCCCAGCCATCCACAGGGAGGCAAACAGACTGAGTCACTGAAGAAGGGGTAGCACTGGGCCCTCTTTCTTCTTGGGGCTCAGACATCAACATGGCCACTGAGTTCACAACTAAAGCAGAGAGTATAGCCAAAAGAGCACTGGACTGAGAAGCGACGTGTGCAGGGAATGAGGGTTGGAAGGCCTGTCAACTAGGCCAACGAGAGGTCAGACTTTATCCTGTGGGGTCCTGGAAGGGCAGAATGAGACAAAATGGATGGTAGCTACATAGAGGCCTGTTTCAGTTTGCCACATCGCCAATGTTTCCAACAAGTAGAGCTAGTGCAAAATGAACTAGGCTGCCTCCAGTTACCCGTAGTAGATTCCCCTTCCCTTGGGGGGTCTTCAAGGAAAGGTCAGATTGACCAAGCACTTACTGGCTACGTTCCAGAGGGGATTCTTGTTCAGATATAGGTTAGTCTAAGTGCTACCTCTGATTCTGTGACCTAAGCATTAAGTCCCTATGTGATTTTTGGCCTTCATTTCCTCATCCATGAAGGGATCTCTGACCAGTATGCTGCCCTTATCTATTGTACCCATTACCTCCTCTTTTTCCCTTACCCCTTGTCTTCTCCTACCATTTGGAACATTGATCTTTGGGCTCTTCTTACTGCTGAGGGTGAGATTCTGAAACATGTTAATTGGTTTTTTTTCTCCAGCTGGATTTTGTACCAATTTCTTATTCAGTGTTTGCAGAATGCTTTACTCCCAGAAGCCTCCATTCTTCCTCCATGTGCTCCCTCCAGATTCCCAGTTCCCCAGAGAAGAGTTGGGTGCATTTAAGGCCAATCCACCCCAGAACAAATTGGCTGCCTATCAGATGGATCTGTGGTCAAACAAGGCTGCTCCTCGTGGGGCATCACTGAAATCAGCCCCCATTTCCAAAGGGACCAAAGCACTTGACTGCAAATGTGTGACAAAAAGGAATCTCTGAAGCTGCAGCTCAGAGGCCAAAGTTGTGCACTGCATGTTCTGTGCTTGCTCTGGACAGAGCTGGAAGGAGAACCCCACACGTCTGTCCTGGTGCCAGATGAAACTGCTGGGGGCGTCATTGTTGATAGCATTTCAAATGTTTTGGTAAAGTGGAGAGCCCAGATGCTCCTTTCCGGCAACAATCTGAGCCGCTGATGGTCTATGAAGAGACAGGCCCATTGCTGCAGGTGGTTGGGGGAGGTACAGAAGCCAACCCTCCCTTCCTAATTGGGTAGATCACTCCGGACTTCAGGGATTCTGAAGGACATTCCAGAGCCAGATCAGCCTATCTGAGAGAATGATACTGTCAGGGGATGCTGGCAGCCTCTCCACACGTTATATGCCATTGTGGCCACTGTCATGAAGCACCCCAAAGAAGGAAGCTTTGAGTATCTAAGGGGGCTGGAAGTCACATTTCCAGCTCCGGCAGGAACATTTCTCTCCAGACAGCAAAGATACCTAATTCCTTTGAGGTTGGGGCTGCATTTCCTTAAATGAATCAAATGTATGAAATCCCTTTCCAATCCATGCTTTATTCTCTTCTGATCCAAGAGTACACATTTGCAACAGCTTGCATTAGGAAGACCTTCAGTAGTTTATGTCTGTACATGAAGAGTACACATTCTAAATGTTCATTAAGAGTCAGTGTTCGACACAGTTCTCCAAAGAAGAAACGCAAACTGTGAACAAGCTTATGAAAGACTGCTCTGAGTCACTAATAATAAAAGAAATGCAAATCCACACATATCTGATGCTTCACCTCACATACAGGAAATTGGCAAGAATGGCAAAAGATGGATAGAGTCCAAGTTGGAAGGGGTTACAGGAAGACAAGCATACTAATAAACACTGCTGGTGGAGCTGTGAATTGGTCTGAGGTTCTGGAAAACCACCTGGAATTAGCCTAACAAAGTGACTCAGATATTCATAACCTTTGACCCAGAAATCTGATTGCTAGGTCAATACCCCAAGGAAGTCAATGGCAGAAAGACAGGCCCCACAATACACTGGCATATTCATAGCAATACTTTTTTTTTGTAATAACAAAGAATTGGAAACAAAGTAGATGCCATTGATTGGAGAAAGGCTAAACAAAGTGTGGTCATTGAATATATGAAACAAGGAATATGACCAATACAGAGAAGCCTGGAAAGACTTACATGACACAGAGCCAAGAAAACAATATCCATAATGATTACAAGAGTCTAAGTGAAAAGAACATAAAGCAAACCGAATGCTGGGGAGGTGCAGTGATGAAACCTAACCCAGGAGAAGAATTGAGTAAATATATCAAAAGACCCTCTCTTTGTTGCAGTGGCAGGGGGAGGGGGAGAGAGAGGAGAAGGACTTGAAAGATATGGAATAGTACACATATGGACAGATACTGTTGGGCTGTTATTTAATTTTGCTAAATTGCTTTTTTTCTTTTTCTCTTTTAAACTCTGTTATAAATAATGGCTTGTGAGGAAGAATCTACTCAAGCAAATTAACAGCAAGCAATTTAATATCAAAAGAAAAGCCATCAATAACAAAGAAGATATTTTAAGAGTGATACTTAAAAGGGGCAGCTAGGTGGCACAGTGGATAGAGCACCAGCCCTGGATTCAGGAGGACCTGAGTTCAAATCCAGCCTCAGATACTTGACACTTACTAGCTGTGTCACCCTGGGCAGGTCACTTAACCCTCGTTGCCCCCCCCCAAAAAAAAGAGTGATACTTAAAAAAGAATTGGTATTCAGGCTGGAAAGGCCACACAGTACATCCCCCTGTATCCTACTATTCTCAATGGATCTCCCATCATGAAGAGCTATGGCTTCCCTTGGTGATGTGGGAAGATGATAGAGAGGCTGTGTTAAAACTTCAATGGGAAGGGTTTGGACCTTACCCCAAACCACCCCACTCATATACCTGCTCAAGCCTAGGCTTGGAATTTGGGATCTCAGCAAGGGGCAGAGGTTGATCTGGAAAAACAGCTTCACCTCCCTTTCTCTCAGGGAGCTCTTGTTTTGGTTTTTTTTTTTTGGTTTTTAAAAAATTATTTATTTATTTAGATTGTCCCCCAAGTTACATGTAAAAAAAAACAATTTTTTTCACATTGCTTTAAAAAAAAAACTTTGTGTTCCAAATTTTCTTCCTCCCTTCCTCCTCACCCCTCCCTAAGAAATCTAGCAATTCAATATAAGTTATACATGTGCAGTCATGCAAAACATCTTCACATTAGTCAGGTTGTGAAAGAAAACAGGCAAAATAACTTTAGAAAGAGGAACTAACAAATAAAATTACACTTCAATCTGTATTCAGATACCATCAGTTCAGGGAGCTCTTAATAATAATAATAATAATGATGATGATGATGATGATGATGATGATGATGATGATGATGATGATGATAATAATAATTATTATTATTATAAACATGGGAGGGGGGATTCTCCCCTTACCCAGACCCTAGGTTGACTTTTAGCTCTGCTGACTTCTCCCAAACTCTTTGGAAGAAAAACCAAAGGGAAGCAAGCCCATAAAAGCCTGATGATGACTGTTGACTCCTCCCACAGGAGTTCAGTCTCCCAGGAACCAAGGCAACTGAAGAGTCTTGTTTTTACATATTTTCCCCTTTATCCTGCTCTTCCCTCTCCCAGAGAGGCAGCCCTCATAGCAAATAAAAAGAAAAAGAAACCAACAAAACATGGTGACGAAGTTCCCTCTCCTCTCCCCAAACCTATCCCCCAGGAGGCACCCAGGGAAGCTTCAAACCAAACAAGTCATCTGAGACTTCAGGATGAATGGTCTTTGCTTCTTTGAATCAGGTTTAATGGGTATGTCTCCACCCAATGGACAATGATAAGGTTTCAGACAATGGCTCACTGAATTGTAAGTTAATCAAGGTGATGAGGAAACTCGCATTATCATCTTCTTGACAACAATGGTAAAAAGGCTTGCAAAGCACTTTGTAAATATGATCTCATTTGAGCCTTACAACTACCTTTTGAGGTTCATATTATCCCCATTTTACTGATGTGGAGACCCAAGCTCTCAGAGAAGTTAGGTAGATTATCCTGGGTCCCAATCTAATAAGTGTCTAAGGCTGAATTCAAATAAAAGTTGACTTCATTCCAAACCCAGAGCTCTACCCATCACCCATTACCCACTACTCATTCCTCACTCCCCATTCCTCGCTCCCCACTGAGTTATGATGACAAGTATTGCTTCCATGAAGGATGCTTACCTTTCTCCCCAAAAGAGGATCTTTTCCGTTATCATAATGGGAAGGGGCAAAGTGGAAATCTGGAGTCCGACCAGGAAGTAGGTGACCAAAGATCTCTATTCTGTTGCCCAGGACAGAAAACTTGAACCTATAAGGGAATGTAGCTTGATATTGTTTGGATACCTGCCATAACTGATAATAAAATCATCTTCAACAGGGCCACCCACATTATTAAGCACCTATCATGAATGAAGCACATCTTAAAGTCTCCTTATTGGCTCCTTTTTGCTCCCCAACACCCCATCCTCCACATCAGAAGAGTCTATGTCAAACCTGGACAGTAGTTATACTACCAGCTTGCAACAGGGGAAAGGGAACACTGCAGGACCCCCAATCTAGGCACCCTGTCCACGCTCAGAGAGCTTGGACTCCCCAGCCTGGGAAACCTTGACTTCTCTAGGATGTGCCATGAGAAAGTAGATGTGGGTGAGAGGGTATCAAGGACCAAGGAAAGAAAGACCCGTGCTCATCCAATTATTTCTGGGGAAAAAATGGTAGCCCACAAATTCCTTTTATTACTGCTCTTAGGTAGGGCTAGAGAGTGTTCTGATTTTTTTTTTCCTCCACTGACCAGGAGCTCCTGCTTCTCAGAGCAACATGAGAAAACTGAGAAACCAAAAATACTTCTTTTCTTTTCTTTCTTTTTTTTGGTGAGGCAATTGGGGTTAAGTGACTTGCCCAGGGTCACACAGCTAGTAAGTGTCAAGTGTCTGAGGTCAGATTTGAACTCAGGTCCTCCTGACTCCAGGGCTGGTGCTCTATCCACTGTGTCACCTAGCTGTCCCAAGAATACTTCTGAGACATCAAATAGGACTGGCTGCTCCTCAATATGGGCAGCCCCATCCACTCAGGGCACTGAAATCAAAGTTTGATTACTGAGACTCAGCCTATAGTATAGTAGTATTAGTAGATTAGTAGTATAGTAGATTAGATGGGAGCGTGTGTGTGTGGGGGGGGAGCTGTGTTCTGCCTTCCTCTCGTCTCCCATGTCAAATGGTTAACAGAGAGAAATAACAAGAAAAGAGAGAAAAGCCAAGAAAATAAGTGTATCCACTTATTTTGGTTGGGTTGGGGGTTGGGGAGGAAGGGTTATGCCAACCTGGGCTTAATGATTGGCCTTTATAATTCTAGAAATAGCCTCAGTAACTACAAGTTATCTATGAAATCTCTTTCCTTAGAATTTTTGCAAGCTTTTTATCTTAAATACAAATGCAGACAAAAAATCCATGAAGAAGAAATGTCAATAAATCTTATCAGGACATCATGAGCAGATGGGCTGTCACCAGTAAGGCCTCAGGAATGGCAAGTCAAAGGGCACTAACTATAACTGTGCAAGTACAGTAAGATATAGGACAAGTCAGTAGCCCGCCGAGTTTGACATGGGTGCCAATGTATGCCAATGAGGTTATAATGAGCTTAAACAACGAGAGAGGTGAGACATTCTGGCATAGGATCATTTGGGGATGGGAAGGCGAAGGAATGTGCCTTTAGTAAATTTCTTGGAGAAGTTGTCATTTTCACTGGGCCCTGTACTGTGGAGGGAGAGGCCCTGGCCAACAAGCCACAGCGCGTATCCCAAAATGTTCCAGGACCTAGCTCCTGGCAAGCCTCAGAAGGCACAACAGTACCCACTGTGACCAGGTGTCTAGAGGGCTGCTCTGGACCCAGCTGAGGTCCACTGACAGGCAGCAGCATGGCAGTGCCCAGAACTCCAGTTGGGAAATGACTTGTACTCTTGACTCCATTATAAGCTACTCCTGTGACCTTAGATAAGCAGCTTCCCATCTCTTTGTCTCAGCACCCTCTACATTAAGGAAAAGAAGGCCTGCTCTGCTCACCTGTCCTGAGGATACCATGAGTTACTAGATAGGAAAGACTCTGAAGACTGAAAAGTCTTGTAATATTGTTATTATTGCTATTATTATTATTGAATTTGTCAAGGTGAGACAAAGAGTTGTTGGATGGAAAGTGCCAGTCACTTGTGAAGAAGAGGGTAAAGTTCTTGTTGGAATAGAAAGAGTTTGGGGATGTTTGGAGACTGATGGGATCTGTAAAGATTGTGGGGGATGGCCCATCTTTGGAAACTCAAACAGATGTCACATAGGCTGACATATTGCCAAGAAAGGAAAAAAAAACCTTTGGCAAATGAAATTGCACCAGAATGATATCCTCACAAAAAAGGAATGATGTCCTCTCCTATGGTACCTCATGGGAAATGGCATGAGCATATCGATTTGGGAAGTGGGGTCTAATGTAGGTATTGCTCTTCCTATAGAAGATCGATCCTTAGGAGGTGTATTCAGATCTTTGGGCCTCACCTAGAGCTTTGTTTTAGACCCTCTGATGTACTTGTCCTGTGATATTATGTCTTGTAGCTATCAGGCCAGATGCCTTCCCCCCATACTCAACTCAACTGTGGGCTCCTGTGATCTGAGATCATGTCTTATCTGAGCTGCAGATCTCCCCAGGGCCAGACACAGAGCTCTTTCCACAATCTCAGTGATTGCTATTTTATTGTGCTGGGTTACGGGCTACAATTTCCTCTCAAGAGCTCTTAGTCAACAAATATCCCCTGTAATTCAAAGACCAGGCTATGAACATTGGGAATGTATGAATTCTTCCACAGCAACCCTTTTTTGCCACCTTAGATGAGTTACCAAATGGGCCCTAGGGCCAAGCCACTGGCAGAAACGTCAACCAGGCAACTGTGTAAGACCCTGGTATGTACAAGCTATTATTTGCTACACCCCTAATTCTACTGGAATGCTAGGACTCCTGGAATAATTGGACTTCAGTATTAGCTGCCAACAAAGCAACCTTGCTCTAGACTAGAAAGTAAGGGTATTTAATGGGGAATACAGTGACCACAGAGATGACCCATGGTCCATGGGGTACTCCCCGCTCACCAGCACACATATACACACAGAAGCCACCTGCCCAAGGCCAGACTTCTTCAGAAGTCTCCATTTCTCCAGACTAGATATGGTGAACTCTGACCAACCAGCAGTAGGTGAGATCTGGGGTTCCAGGTCAGAGCCAGGTCAGGATGGAGGGCACCAACATCATGGACCATGGGAATGCAGATCTCCAGATTACCTTGAAGGCAGGCTCACAGGGACCCAAGAGGTCATCACTGTGTAAGTCACCACTGGAGCCTCCCAGCAGCCACCATGAACCTCTCCATTGTCTTTTGCATTCTCCCACTTTGAATCCTTTTTCTTCTGACTTTGAAGCTCTTCTTCCTTTTATTCAAGGAATGCTTCCTAGCTGAAGAGTAGACAGTTAGCACGATTCCCCCATCTGTCTTCTCTTCCCACATCCCCAGTTCCTTTAATGTGGGTCTTGCTATCAGAGTCTGCTCATTGTGTCTTGGTGGCAAAGCATGGCAAAGCCCTATGGGTAGCTACAGGCTAGTGGGAAAGCTCTAGAAATGGAAGTCATTCCAATTCGTGATACCTGGTATTTCTATGGCACTTCAAGGTTGGCAAGTTCTTTTGTGTGTACTACCTCATTTGATGTTCACAACTGCCTTGTGAGAAGGTTGCTACAATTGTTTTTATTGCCATTTTAAAGATGAGGAAACTGAGGCCGAGAGGTTACAGGACTTGCCCATGATACTGTTATTCTCAAAGAGGCCTCAAATGCTATCACTATGTTAGAGTCAATGATAACATAGCTAGTGAATGTCAGAGGCAGAATTTGAACACAGATCTGCCCTGACATAGAATCCAGTACCATTGTCAGGGCATTAGGCCCTCTCTCTTTCAACTACCTTTTTCTGACTTCTCATTGGAACTCAGTTAACTCATCCTTTGGTGTCTTGTGACCTTTGCTGAGCTCTCTCCTGATTTTTACTTCCTAACCTTGACTCGCCTTCATGGGACTTTGGTATTGGTTCCTGCCCCTGTCCCATGTCCCATCTCTTGGTTGGGGGATCATTTTCAGTCCTTTTTCAGAACCTGCTTTTGTTCCCTGCACAATTAATTTGGGCCTGGGGGCAGGGACGTTATTTCAAAGTCCCCTCATGACTTCTAAGGGTTGGCCCACATGCATCTAAGAGGAGAATTCTTTCCAGTTCAGACTTGATATTTCTAGATTTAATATGAAGGACAGAACACAAATGAATTCTGGGATGGTTACAGTACCGCCCCCTACACACACACACACACACACACACACACACACACACACACACACACACACACTGGACGTGTTGTAGAGGGTGTTGATGAGAAACCTTGGAGGCATCAGTTCCGGAGACTTTGCCAGTGTCTTTGGGGAGCCTTAGTATTTGTTTTGTGGGGCAATGGGGGTTAAGTGACTTGCCCAGGGTCACACAGCTAGCATGTGTCAAGTGTCTGAGGCCAGATTTGAACTCAGGTCCTCCTGACTCCAGGGCCAGTGCTTTATCCACTACGCCACCTAGCCGCCCCCAGGGAGCCTTAGTATTGACAGGGTGGTTTCCATTGAGAGATTGTGAGTTACTATTATTATTGCTATTGTTGCTGTTGTTGTTGTTGTTGCTGCTGCTGCTGTTTTTCTCCTCTTTGGTCCAAATCCACTTCATTTGATTTATCTTCTGGCTTTGGAGTTAGGAAGAAGCTCACAGTCATTGCAGAAGGCTCAGTCAAAACATAACAGCTGATTATTATTGTGTGATGGTAAATCTTGTGGCAGCAGCAACATCTGGGGCTACAGTAAATGGCCTTTTGGAATCAGTGCCCAGGACACGGCTACTCTATTTGGTTTGTCCCAGAAGGCTGTGACCCTCTGAAAATCCACTTCCTAGCTACTGTTTGTGTCTCTTACAAGGCTTCTTAGCTTCTCCCTCCTTTCTATTCTCCTTGTAGTTGGTGGGAGACAGCATTCTACATTCAATAGACCTTTGGACCTGATTTCAACTCCAGCCTCTGATGTTCACTAGCTATGTGGCCTTATATAAGTCGCTTAACCTCTCTGAGCCTCAGTTTGTTCATCTGTAAAGTGGGGGGGGGGATAATACCTATACTATCTGTCCCACAAGGTTGTTGTGAGACTCAAATGAGCTAATATACACAAAACTCTTTGCAAACTTGAAAGCCCTAAAGAAATGCATGTTATTAATACGATGTCATTTACACAGCTTAGGATCGTGGGATCAGAGGTCTAGAGCTGAAATGGATTTCTAAAGCCAGCTAGTCCAACCCCCTCCTTTTACAGATAAAGAATCTATGTAGACAGATGAAATGACCTGCCCAGGGTCACAAAGCTAGCCAGTGACATCTTATTACCTACATGCATGCTGTGGATCATGTGGCAGTAAGTCATAGAGAATGAAATTTAAAGGTGACCCAGAGGCCAATGGAGAGGTACCCATTGTTCTATGAGTGGGTTCTAATCCAAAGCAGCTCAGAACTGAGGCAGCATGCTGCATTGGAAATGTAAGCCCCTGGAATGGAAGGAAGCTCTCTGAAGGCTGGATTGCATCTCTCTTATCTTTGTCTTCCCAGAACCTGGCTCCCAAGAGGCACATCATTGGCATTTTTGGAGGGACTGAATGGAAGGGACACTGAATTTGGAATAAAATTCCAGGTTCAAATTCCAGCTTTGTCACTGACTAATGCCATGGCCTTGGGAAGATTATTTCATCTTTCTAGGCCTCAGATCCCTCATCTCTAAAAAGAGGGGGCTGGCTTAGCTGTCTTTGGAAATGATATCATCAGAGAGATGGATGATTCATCAAGGAGATGATGGGCTGTTCACATGACAAGAAGGTAGAACAGCCCGTATGTGGCTCTCTTACGACACTCTACAGATCCTGGTGTTCTGGCTGGAATCTTAGTAGAGGTGTCCTAGGATTCCATGGACAGAACGAGAGGACATGGAGAGGCTGTGGGCTGTGTCCCTGAAGGGCGACCCAGGGACATCTGTGAGATCAGGGAGGCAAAGTCTCAAATAGTCAATTGACAAACATGGATCAAATACCTACTTTGTGCCAAGTACTGTGCTTCTGCCAGGGATAGAAAGGGAAAAATGAAACTGTCTGAACCTTGGAGGAGCATTCAGTCTCCTGCAGAATGTGTACAGGTTGTGTGTCACACACACACACACACACACACACACACACACACACACACCTCTTCCAGTCCTTGGCTTCTCTTTGACTTGGTTCCAGTTTCTCATAGTGGGGGAGGGGGGAGTAAGGGGGGAGTGGGTAAGTGGGGAAAAAACTGGGATGGGAGGTGGAGGAGGAGGAATGAGAATCCAAAGTGAGCTGAATGATATTAGCTTTAGAACTCCTGGCAGAAGATAAACAAAGACTTTTATCTCTTTTTGCCTAAGGAGATGATCATTCCTTAAGTTATTAAGCCCAAATGCCAAGCCCTCATTTCTCTCCTTTTTTTTCTGCAATAAGAGATTTAGCAGATGGTCCAACTCTTACCACTCTGCCAAATTGTCTCATTGTAATAAACACTGAGTCAAAAGGTCGGTTCCCATTTTTTGCCTCAGTGCAGTTTTTTGGCATCTTTTCTTTATCAAAGATGATTGGGGGCTATGTGGGGTGGGGCTACTAAAGAGGGAAGGTGATGCCCTGAATGGGATGAGGAAGTTGGTGGAAGATTTTATCCGTCTCCCCCCCCCCCAACACATATGCACGCATGTCTCCCGGACCCTTTTGCTATAGGAAAGAATATGCCAATTTATTTCCCAATGACTCTATTCATCCTTTGACTTTGCAAAATAAAACACTTCTTCCTGGTCCCCACTCCCCAGATGTATTGTCTCCTCCTCCCTCCCTCCCTCCTCCCTCCCTGCTGCCTCCCTTCTTCCTCCCCCTTCCCTCCCTGCCTTCCTTCCTTCCTTCTTTCCTCCCTCCCTCCCTTCTTCCCTCCCTCCCTCCCTTCCTTTCCTTCCTTTTTCCTTCCCTTCCTTCCTTCCTTTTTCCCTCCCTCCCTTCCTTCTTCCCTCCCTTCCTTTTCCTTCCCTTCCTTCCTGCCTTTTCCTTCCTCCCTTCCTCCCTCCCTCTCTCCCTCACTCCCTCCCTTCCTTCCTTCCTTCCTTCCTTCCTTCCTTCCTTCCTTCCTTCCTTCCTTCCTTCCTTCCTTCCTTCCTTCCTTCCTTCTTTCCTTCCTTCCACAGAACCAGCTCTCCTTCCTGCATTGTGGCAGGAAGTGGGAGTGGGCCACTAAATCCTATTAATTTAGGAAAATCAGTCAGCCTCCCCACCTTGCTAATCTCTTTCTGGGTATGACCCAGAGCTGAGCCAAGAGGAAGGAAATGCCTGAAAGGCCCCAAGATGTACTGCTCCAGGCTTTAGGCAGACTTCATAGAAACTGATGGGCAACATGGCCCGATCAGGCACTTCATTGACAGCTCCCATTTAGTGACAAAGAAGAAGCTGTTCACTCAGGGACCGCAGAAGAATGTCCCACTGGATTCATTAGCCCTCCAAAGCAAGATCTCTCTTCCTTAATTTCATCCAGACTCGTAACTAAGATTGGGAGAAATGACTGAGCCAGGGCACCACGATCAGGACGGTGCTCCACCATCCCAGCTCCAGCAGCCACTGGCACCCAGACCTTCCACACCACCCTATTCTGGCCCCTTAGGCTAGACAATATTTGTAGGTCCAACTTGCTTACCAATCCCTTGGGGAAGAGTGTCAGGCATCAGCACTCTCCAGGCGATTTCTCTGTGCCCTTCCACACCCCAGGTTATTTTGTACCTCAGGCAAACGTGTGTGTACATATAGAGAGATCTCGAGGTAGAGAGACAGAGACACAAAGAAAGAGACAGAGGGGAGAGGGAGGCAGAAAAAAGGGGGGGCTGGGGAAGGAGTGGGACCAGAGAGTGCAAGCGTTTCACTTCTAGGTCTCCTGTTCCATCTTGCCCTTGAGAGGCAGGCCAAGGTGCCTAGTCAAGGTAAAATATGGGGGCAGCTAGGTGGCGCAGTGGATAGAGCACCGGCCCTGGAGTCAGGAGGACCTGAGTTCAAATCCAGCCTCAGACACTTAACACTTACTAGCTGTGTGACTCTGGGCAAGTCACTTAACCCCAATTGCCTCACTAAAAAAAAAAAAAGGTAAATTATGGTATAGCAGGTGATGTCTCAACCATTCTCCTACCCGCTCTCAGTCTAAAGTTGGGAAAGAATGATCCTCTATGCTGTGAGTCTTAGAGTGGTATGGTCAGTGCCCTGGGGCTGAATCTTGGCACTTAAAATTTTGCAAAGCACTTTGCAGCCTTTAGCTGAGATGAGCTTAGGACAAGCCTATGAGGCTGTTGTTAGAGGTATGATTATTTCCATTTTACAGATGAGGAACCTGAGGCTCAGAGAGAGTAAGTAAAGAAGTGAGGGCTTTTCCTAAATGCCAATCCAGCCACTCATGGCTCTGCTGAGGGTCAGAAGCAGTCATGTGACTACTGTTGGCAAGGCTGGCATTCAGCTGCTTGTTTGCCATATAAAGCTCCTGCTCATTGATATCAGCACAAGTGGCTTTGTGGCTATGGTCCCCGGATGGCAGGGAAGGAAGCGCTACCTAGCTGACTTCCCTCCTAACCACTAAGAGAGCACTCTGTAGAGGGTGAGCCTCGCCTTATCTAGCATGCCAGGCAGACTGCCTAGGGAGCACTTTGGGGCTGGGTTTATGGCAGAGCAAGAAGTTGGAGGGCTGGGGGTCAAGTACCAGTGGGACCTGGCCCAACTGCCTGGTCTGCTCTTGGGACCAGAAAAGTGGCTGCCTTCCCTCGGACTTAACACTTCTCTAGCCCTGATAGTCACTGACCCAGTTCCAAGCCATTTTCCTACATGAATCTCTTTTTCAGTCCAGTTAGGTCATGCCTGACTCTCCATGACCTCACTTGGGGCTCACCTTGCCAAAGATACTGGAATGGTTTGCCATTTTCTTCTCCAGCTCATTTTACAGATGAGGAAACAGGGTAAAGTGACTTGCCCAGGGTCACACAGCTAGGAAGCATCTGAGGCTGGATGTGAACTCATGAAGAGGGGCGTTCCTGGTTCCAAGCCCCAGTGCTCTATCCACTACAGCACCACCTAACTGCCCTAGGCTGTGTTAAAGGAATAGGGGTGTCCTGAATCTCTTTCGTGGCTACCAAAGGAAGTTCAGGTGCCTTTGCCTGTCATTCAAGGCCCTTTATGATCTGGCCACAACTTCTCTCTCTCTCTCTCTCTCTCTCTCTCTCTCTCTCTCTCTCTCTCTCTCTCTCTCTCTCTCTCTCTCTCTCTTGTGCAGGGCAATGATGGTTAAGGGACTTGCCCAGGGTCACACAGCTAGTAAGTGTCAAGTGTCTGAGTCCAGATTTGAACTCAGGTCCTCCTGAATCCAGGAATGGTGCTTTATCCACTGTACCACCTAGCTGCCCCTGGATCCAACTTCTCTTTCTAGCTCTAGCTCCCACCCCTCTGTCACGTATACCAATACTGCAGCCAAACTGTTAGAACTTACTGTTCTTTGAATTCAATTTCTAGTCACTGGTCTTTTGCTCATGCTGTTCCCATCTCCTGGTGAAAGAAATCCTCCAGGTCATTTGAGGCATGGTTGAAATACCGTATCTTCCATGAAGTCTTCCATGATTCTATCTGTGTTGCCCATGTCCATCCTAAGCTGGAAGTGACTTTTCCCTTCTCTGAAATCTCACAGCACTTCACACTACTTACTCTCCTCTACTTTGGATTGTACAAATATGGGTATGAATCTTACCATGAAGTCAGGGACCATGTCTTACTCATCCTAGTCTCGTGGAGAGCACCTGGCACAGACCTTTAGACATCACTGAATGGCTCTGTGAACAAAGAATGATTGGAGGGTAAGGAGGATGCAGCAGTAATAGAAATCTCAGAGGACCTGGGTTGGAATTTCAGCTCTGCTGCTTCCAAGCTGGACCATGGACTTGTCTCTTTCTCTTTCTAAGCCTCAGTTTCCTCCTCTGTAAAGTGAAGGGTTTAGACTCAATGGCCTCTAAGGTCCTTTTCATCTCAGACATTGTACAAACCATGCTTCAGTGAGTTACCAGAATCCCCTCCTCAGGACTGCTCTGTGTCACCCAAGGCCATCTTCCCTGCCACCATTGACTTAGAGGTCCCAGCCTAGCCTGCCTATTCTGGGGTCAGAAATTGCCAGGATCCTAGGCCTATCTCCCTGAGACCAACAGGACCAATCTCTTCCATGACAGGAGCTTCATCGGTGGTACCCAAGCTCAACCCTGAAGGAAGGCAGGGATTCTGAGAGGGAGAGATGAGAAAATAGTACATTCTGGGAATGGGAAAGGCTTGTGCAAATGCATGGAGATGGGAGATGACATATTCAAGGACCAGTTAATCCAATTTGGCTAGAGCATACAGTTTGTGGATGAGAAGACCGGAAAGGTTGGTGGGAACAGTTTGTAGAGAACTTGTATTTTGCCTAGAGGCAATAGAGACCCTCATTTCTGATCTCGGTCACATGGTCAGCACTCTACTTTAGGAAGAGCATGTTGTTAGCTGTGTGGAGGATGGATTGGAGAGAGGAGAGACGGGAAGGCCAATCAGAGAAATAACAAGGGTAGGCCTGAAGCAGGGGAGTGGCTGTGTGAGTGGAGAGAAGAGAACCCATGTGAAAGATTATATTGTGGAGGTAGAATTAACAGGAATTGCCAAGTTATTGGACATAGATGGGGGGGGGGCGATGAGAGGGAAGAACCAAGGATGACTCCAAGTTTGCAAACCTAGGTGACTGAGAGGATGGAGGTGCTCTCAATGGGAAGATGGCCGTTGGGGTGGGGAAGGTAAGGAGTTCTTTTTGAGCTAGCTCAAGTTTGAGATAGCAATGGGATGTCCAGGTGGAGATGTTCAGCAGGCATTTGGTGAGGGGGTCGGGAAGTTAGGGACAGACTTGGGCTAGAAATGTGGATTTGGAGATCGTCTGGCTAGAGTTGATAGTTGACCCCATGAGAGCCGATGAGATCACAGAGAGAACATCAGAGCCTTGTAAAACAGCCAAGCAAAGGGCCCTGAAAAGGAGAGGCTAAATGGAGAAGGGGCATAGGAGACAGCAACATCACCAAAGCTAAAGGAAGTGGTCAGCAGAGTCCAAGGGGAAGAGAAGGGAAGGGAATAAGCATTTATGTAGTGCCAACTATGTGCCAGGTACTGTGCCAAGCATTTTTTACAGATGTCTCATTTGATCCTCATAACAACCCTACAAGGTTGGTGCTATTATTGTCCCCATTTTTCAGTTGAGGAAACTGAGAAAAACAGGTTAAATGACTTGCCTAGAGTCACATAGCTAGCAAGTGTCTGAAGCCAGATTTGAACCCAGGTCTTCCTGACTCCAGGTCCAGAGCTCTATCCACTCTACCACCAGCTGCATCTAAGTAGAAGGCTGCAGGGGAGTCAAGGAGGACTGACAAAAACCCATCATATGTAGTAATGAAGAAATCACTGATGACCTGGAAGAGAGCAGTTTGAGCCGAGTAGTGGGTCGCTTTTGGATAGGTTCCATTGGGGAAAAGATGAAAGAGAGAACATTTGAGATGAGTGCACAGGGTACCACTGTGCACTTTCAGTGCAGCTCCTGACATCTTTGGCAGATGTATAAGAAGCCATCTGGTCCAGTCTCCTGCATCTAAGTAGGTCAGCTCTGATCTATTCAAAGAGCACTAGGCTTTCCTAGATCTCGAGAGATGAAGAAGACTCTACCTCCCCCTTGTTTCATAAAGGAAAAGGCATCTTCACTGGATCTTAAAGGAGAAGGCTTTCCATAGGGAGAGCTGTGGACAAGGCCGTCCCAGGAAGGGGGCTGGGCCACAGAGTGGCCAGGAGATGGGAAAAAGTCCAAGGTCTTCTTTCTGTCTAATTGAAATGTTTTGTGCTGCATTCAGGGGCAAGGGAGAGCAGCTGCTTTGGGGAACTCCTGCTGTGGAACAGCTGTATGAACCACTCCAGTACTCACTGGGGCCACCATTAGGGGTGCTGCTGCCTTATTCTTTTAACAGTGACATGTCTCTTTGGAAGACAAGAAGTTTTGCCAGTGTGGCAGACAGTGGATGCGTGAAGCCAGATCAAAGACGCATCAGTCATGGTGGGATAGTAATAAATTATAAAGTAATAACAAAAACCAAACCATGCAACAGCCCTGCAGCAACTAGAGAACAACTCAGGAAAAATGGCTTTGAAATGGACAGTTTCTAATGGGGGGTCCAACGAGAGGAGTCTATCTGTTCCCGTCTGCTGCCCCCAAGCGCTAGTTGGGAAGTCAAACCCCCAAACCTCAAATGACTCCTTTTTTGTGCACACATAAATCAATGCTATTGGCAGGGAACTTATTATTATCACCACTTTACAAATGAAGAAATTGAGGTTAAGTGACTTGTATAAGGTCAAATGATCAGTAAAGAGCAGGAGGATTTGAAGCCAGGATTCCCAATCCAGTGCTCTTTCCACTGTACCAAAGATGGATGCTTCATGGGCAAAAATTAGAAACTTAATTCCCACTTCCCCCCTTTTTTATGAGCAAATGTAATGCCATTTTTTCATATTAACAATCATTACCCCTCCCTTATTGAACAATCAAAAAGAAAAGGAAAACCGTCATAGCAAATCTGCTCAGTCTGGAAAAAACACATCCCCCCATTTGTATGTATGTCTCATTGCACATTTTAGGTTCTTCGCCCCTCTGGTGGTTGCTGGGTGTGTGCTCTAGAATCACAGCTTCTCATTGCATTGATCAGAGTTTTAAAGTCTCTCCAAGATCGTTTTCTCTATCATTTTGTTGTCACTGCATAAGTTGTTTACCTAGTTCTGCTCATTTCATAGAGGTCTTCCCAAATTGCTTTTGAAACTATCCATTTTGTCATTTCTGATAGCATATTTTCAGTTATATTTGTATACCACAATTTCTTTAACCATTCCTTGTTAGGTGCATACCCACTTAGTTTCCAGCTTTTTTGCTACTGTGAAAAGAGCTGCTATAAATATCTTTGTACATATGTGTCCTTTTCCTCTTTCTTTGATCTCTCTGAGGTATTTGCCTAAAAGTGGCATCATTGGGTCAAATGATATGCATAGTTAAATGATCTGGGAGGCACAGTTCCAAAATGCCTTCCAGGATGCCTGGAACAAATCACAGCTCCACCAACAGTGCATCAGTATGCCTGTTTTCCCACAACCCTTCCAGCATTTACCATTTTCATCTTTTATCATCTTTGCCAATCTGACGGGTATGAGGTAGAACCTTGTGCTTTTTGTTGTTCTTCAGTTGCATTTGACTTTTCATGACCCCATCTGGGGTTTTCTTGGCAAAGATATTGGAGTGGTTTGTCATTTCCTTCTCTAACTCACTTTACAGATGAAGAAAGGGATGCAGACAGAGTTAAGTGACTTGCCCAGGGTCACACAGTATCTGAGTATAGGATTTGAACCTCGGAAAGATAAGTTTTCCTGACTCCAGACCAAGAGCTCTATCCACTGCAGCACCACCTAGCTGCTACTGAGGTAGAACCTCAGAGTTGTTTTAATTTATATTTCTCCAATTATTAGTGATTTGGAGCATTTTCATTCCTCTAAAAATTGCCTGTTCATACATATGGTTTTTATACATTTGAACCCATTCCTTATATATTTTAGAAATGAGATCTTTATTAGAGAAACTTTCTACAAGTATCTCCCCCACACCAGATGCATGATTTCTTCCTAATTTTAATTGTATTGGTTGTGCAAAAACTTTTAAATTTTTGTATAATCAAAATGGTCCATTTTACCATATGTGGTCCTCTCTATCCCACGTGAAAATATGATTCCAAGCAGGCCCCCGAATTCAGTCTCAGGATTTTCATTTGGACTTGAGGTCCCTTTAGGTCAACAACAAGGAAATACTTGGGGACTGAAAAGAGGCAGATGAAGTCCAAGCTCTAGAAGGTCAAGAACAAGCACAAGGTGGCCTCCTGGGGGCATGCTGGGAATTGGAATGAGTTGGAATGCCTAATAGGCCTTGGGTGGGCTGGTTTTCTGAGAGCAAAGGTGCTGGACAGTTTGTGCAATGGTGAGCCAGGGGATACTGCGTGCGTCATTGGGGAAGGCAGACTGATGAGGGGCTGTGACCTCTGTAGCACCTCCCATCCCCAGTGACTGAGAAAACAGTTGCTATCAGCAATGACATCTTTGAAGAGAAAGGCCTGCAAGGACACAGCCACCCATCCCAGGGAGGGGGGGATGAGGAAGGAGGGAGAGATCTAACCCTTTCTTGGAAATAGGAGGTATTTTGAGCCAGAGGAACACCAACAAGGCCCCAAGCTTACGTGCTTGGATGAAAGCCATCAAAAAGGGACATTTGGATTGCCTTGAAACGTCAGGATCTATCTAACCATAGTTCTGAAGAACCAATACTGAAGCAAGCTGTCTACTTCTTGATGGATTCAGGTTGTGAATAAGACACATTTTTGGACATAGAGCATGTGGGAATTGGCTTTGCTCGATTAGACGTGCGTGTTACAAGGACTTTCTTTTTCCTTTCCTTTTTCCAACATGGGTGGGGGTAAGGAGATGCTGAGGGGGGATAGGAATAGGGTAGGAAAACAAGAGGGTCATTGAGGCATCTTTTTTTAAAATGTGGAGAAGAGAACAGAAGGAAGGCCAGAAGGCCTCACAGACAAGCAGGGCAGCTTTGGAAGCTCCAGACGGAACTCATGATATACTTCCAAAGAAAAGCAAGCTGGACACAAAAGAATTCTACCCTTTCCTTGTACAACCCTCTTCTTTTGTTCTGTTATGGAGCAAGTTCATTTGGTGCTTGTTAAGTTCAGAATAAAAAATAATTTTTAAAAGAAAAAATGGAGGGGGCCAAGCAAATGTTAGAGTTTGTTCTCTGGAGAAAGGAGCTCTATGGGCCTGTTCTGTATTAACTCTTAGTGGGCTCTTTGCGATGTGGTGGGGCCCACTGGCTTTCCGGTTTGTTCATTGTCTTTCCCCTACAGTAATGGTGTTCCAGGCCCCTCGCTCCTTCATCCGTGAGTTTGAGAAAGAACTAACCCCCTGGTAGTGTTTGGTCCTGAGCCATAAACTAGGGGAGGGGACAGTGTTTTTCCCACACAGCTCAGCCTGGTAGGAGGAGGTACCTGGGGTCCTAGTCTCTCCTCCATTCTAGCAAAGTGAAGTGAACTCACTTCAGCCTAAATGAGCCAATCTCTGGAAAAAAGGGTGGCTGTTTGGGGGAAGGACTGTGACCTGGTTGTATTGCTCACACCTGTTTCCTTCTGCTTGGGGGTACAAATGACATCATCGCAGTGAGAAATGGGCAAGCATTGTCCAGATGTGAGGAGACTCTTTTAGTCAAGATGGTAACTTTTGTGGCAAAGCTTGCAATCCCTGCCTCTCCTTTGGGGTCAGATAGAGTTAGGGTTGCTGAAAAAGAGTGAAATGTGGCTGGATGTCGAAGATGTACACGGTGGTGAGGCCACCACAAATCAGTTCAGTGGCCCCAGTGGAGGATTCTTGGGGTTTTGTGTTGACTAGCCTCAATCTCAGAAATATCAGTTTGTAAAAGTGGTGATGAAAGTTGTTCAGTGTTCTGTGGTCCATCCTAAGTGTTCCTAGGTGTTTTGGAAGCAATGACTCGATGCCCTCAGTAATGTTGTACCTTTACAACTTGGCTCCAACCTCCCTTCACATACAAGTTATTGACACAAATGGGTCTCTGAGTCTAAGGTCTGGGTAGTTTGGCCCAGGTCAGAACTTGAAGAATCTAGGAAAGGCCATGCACCCAGGAGATGACTCTCCTCCCCCAAGTTTCTTTCCCCCTTGTGAATATGGTCAAAGGCAAGATACTAAATGTTAAGTAAATGAGATAACACTCAATAGGCATGAATGTCAAGCTAGAATGTTGAATCAAATCTAGTGAGATGACATTTAATAGGGATAAACCAAAGTCAAACTTGGGTTAAAAATCAACTTCATGAATGTAAGACAGGAGAGGCATAGCTAGACAGCCATTCACTTTGACAAAATTCTTGGGTGTTTTGTGGCTGGCCAGGCCAGTATGAGTCACCAGAGCAGTGTGGCAGCCCCACAAAGCAAATGCAAGCTAAGGACATGCCCTGAGAGACATGGCATCCAAGTCGAGTGATCTGAGAGTTCCTCTGACTCTGGCCTGCTCAGGCCCCACCATAGACAGCACCACAGGCTCAGGCATCAATATTTTGGGAAGGCATTCAGAGGACACCCAGGATGGAGAAGGGCATCAAGGGCATTCCTTACGAGTACTGGGGGAAGGAACTCATGCCATTTTCTCTGAAGAAAAGAAGGTTGAGCAGAAATGACATAGGTGCCTGTTCCACTTGACTCCAAAGGGCAGGACTAGAGAAAATAGGAGTGAGGGGAGCTGTAAAGAGGCAGATTTCAGTTTGATTTTTAAAATTAAGAGCTGTGACATGATGATCATCTTCAATTATCTAAAGGGCTCTGGCCTGGCTTGTTCTATATGGGTCCCAGAGGGCACACTAAATGTGGCCCCAGTGGGCACAACTAGGCTCAGAAATTGGGGGGGGGCATCAGGATGCTGAGAGGTAGATTTAGGCTCAGTAGAAGGGAGAACATCCCAACAATGGGAGCCATTCCAAGTGGACTGCGCTCCTTGGTTGGTGGGGGCTTCCCCCACCCTCACTGGAGGGCCTCAAGCACAGTCTGGAGTGTGGTGTTATAAAAGGAGAATTGTATTCAGGTGTGGGTGGGCCTAGATGCCTCAGAATTCCCATCTATTGCTGATGTTCTAAGATTCTGTGGCAAGGAGATGATGGGGACACTGTTTCCAAATGGGCCCTGGGTCCCCAGGTACCGTAGGGCCCACCCTAAGCCTTTCTTCTCTCTGGACTTCAGTGGCCTTCTCTATAACAGCTGTTAGGAGGGTCCTGGGATACAAGTTTCCAGTCTCATTGGTTTGTGTTCCCAGAGTTCTCAGTCTTCTATTGAGCAGGGCAGACGCCAAACCTGCCTAAGTGGGCTGCCTCTGTCAGCTCATCAGGTACAAGCTAGATCCGGCATGGAGTGCAACCCACTCCAGGAATTAAGATGTAAGGAAAGCCGCGAAAGCAAAGGACCTTTCATATCCAAAGTCAAGCACTCATTTTCTGATTGATGCAGTTCTGAATTCTCCCCTCCCCCACCATTGTTTATTTGAACATCATGTACCTTCCTGAAAGATGTGTTGGGAGGAAGCAGAGAAAGTGAGCGAGCTAATAATCCTAATGTGCTTCCTGATGGCTGCTGTCTCCTAGCTGCTGAGGTCTTTTCAGGTGTGGGAGTGTGTATGGGAGGAGGAAAGGGGAGCTTGGGCTGGAGCAAACACTCCTCTCCGCTGGCCCGTCTAGAGGAGACTAGGTCCTCCTTAGGGCCAGCTGCCCATTGGGAAGCAATGTGATGTCCTTGGAATTGAAGACCTGGCTTTGAATGCCAGTTCTCTTGTTTTCGCCCTGTTTGCTTCCTTTCTTTGAGCTTTGACTTTTTCCTCTGTAAAATGGAAGGAAGATATAATGGGTATGCCAACCCCTTAGGTTCTTGTGACCATCTGTACACGATAGCTACTTCACTATCCAGCCATGTCATTTCCTAGCCAAGTGACTGGCCAAGTTCCTGCTCCTCAGTTTCCCCATTGAGACGGTGAGGAGGAACAAGCCTTCCCTGCCTCCTTCCCAGGTGGCCAGAAGTGAGCACAGGAGGTGGGATTCAGTGGGCTAGGGAGCTCTTGCATCTTCCAGCCAATCTTTACTGGGGTGAGAGGGGGCCTGGGGAAGTGATGCTATGGGGTTCCCTGAAGATACCAGCCACACTGATTCCTTCCATGGGGAGGATGTGCTGCTACTCTGGGATCTCACTGACATCCTCTCATTTGATCTCAGGGGCTGGAGTAGTCAGGGAAGGCTTCATGGAGGATCTAGAGGGGCCCAAGTGAGAGGACCTTCCAGAACAGGGATGAGGCAGCTAGGAGGGACAGTGGATAGAATGCTTAACTTAGAGTCAGGAAGAGCTGAGTTCAAATCTGACTTCTAACATTTATTAGCTCTGTGACTCTGGGAAAGCCACTCAGCCTGCTTCTTCATCTGTAAAATAGAGGTAACAGTGCCTCCTTCCCAAGGTTATTGGGAGAATTGAGGTAGATACTATGCATAAAGTGCTTTGCAAACCTTTATGTGATACGCTATGTGAATGTTAGCTATTATCCCTTGCTGTTAAAGAAGGTAAATCCAGAGGCAGGAAGGAGTGAACATTGGGAGGGGGAGTGGAGCCCTAGAAGACTCCCAACCTCTCTATTTGCCATCCTCAACTGGATCTCTGTGCTCTCAGGGCCCCGGCTCCTCTCCAACTGCAGTTCAGGGAATGCCCACATTTCTGGGGATTCCTAGATGCCAAAAGGAGGCTAGTGCCCACCGAAAGAGCAGAAGCTTTCTTCTTCACTGAAACTCATGCCTGCATTGGTAGCCCTTCACTGCAGCCTTGCTTGGGAGGCCGAGAGCCCCTGTACACAGAGACCTTCCAGAGCTCGGTACTGACTCCAGTGATGGGACCTCCTGTCCCTGACCTTGAATGAGATTCCTTCCCAGCAGATCCCACCCAGTCACCATTAACATCTTGTCCTGGGCTTGAAGCCCACTCTCCTTGAGAAATATGTGCTTGTTAAGGACTCAGGAGCCCTCTGGTGCTCCTAGCTATCATTATGGCCTTCCGCTGAAATCCTAGGGGAGCTTTGGGCTCCAAGGGAGGATGAGAAGAGCCTGAAACTGGGTCCTAAATGCCAAATTGGCATCCTCCTCCAGGACTTCGCCTGCAGTGGGTGAGAGGACTGTCACAACACAGGTTGAATTTCTTGCAGGATTTGATACACTCCACTTGACATCAACACCGCTAGGTGACACAGTGGAGAGAGTGCTGGGCCTGGACTTGGGAAGACCTGAGTTTAAATCTGGCCTCAGATACTTAGTAGCTGTGTGACTTAAGCAAGTCACATAACACTATCTGCTTCAGTTTTCTCATCTGTAAAATGAGCTGGAGAAGGAAATGGTAAACCATTCTTGCATCTTTCTTTGCCAAGAAAACCCCAAATGGGGTCACAAAGAGTTGGCTACAACTCAACAACACCAACAGCAACAACAACTGTTCTTTCTCTGATTTGCCTTTTGCCTAATGCCTGGGATTTTCATTACATCTCAGTACTGTCCTGGAAGGAAAAAGCCCCCTTTTCTGCCTCAAACTGTTTTAGTTCCTATACCTTTGGAGAGGGCTAAAGGTAAAGGTAATGGGTGAGAGACAAGTGACAAGAGTTAGAACCAAGCCAGTGACGGCTCAGATTGAAATAGAGAGAGCCAGTAGCTGTCAGAGCTAGTAGGGTTCTTGGAGGCCACCGAGTCCAGCTTACTGATAGATTAGGAAACTTGCCCAAGGACAAGATGGAATTTACCCAAGATCATGTGACTAATCAGTGACAGAGCTAGTCAATATTTTGGTACTTGGTGCCTTATCAGCCTTGCTCCCATAGCTCAGGAAGGGACAAGACCATTGCCAGTTGATGAGGTGAAAGTCACCATTGATTCAATTCAACAAATCTTTTGTAAATGCCTGCTTTGCACATGCCACTGTTCTAGATGCCCTCCAGCAGCTGCTACTGATAAGGCAGACACGAGATGTACCCAGATGGATGCACACATAGCAGATGCCAAGCTATAGAAAAGGCATGTCACAAGGTAGAAAGCATGGACTATTAAGGAGTTGGAGGGAGTCGAAGGGGCAGGAGGGAGTATACTCCAGACATTATCCTAGAGGCAACAGGAAGCCCCTGAAGATTTTTGAGTAGAAGACTAACATGGTCAGATATGTGTTTAAGGAAATAACCTATTTGTCAACAGTGTTGAGGATGAATCATAGAGGGGACAGACGTGAGTCTGGCAAACCAGTTAGAAGGATGTTTATCACAGTACAAGGGATGGTAAGGGACTGAGATACGGTGGGAAATACTTCAGTGAAAGGGGCTCATATTCCAGAGATACCATGGAGGTAGAGTGGACAAAACTTGGCAACTAAGTGAATATGGGGAGTGAGGGAAACAAGACTCAGGGCTGACTCTGAGGTTGTGAATTGAATGGCTGGACAGGATATAGCGATAAGGAAGTTTAGAGGAAGAATGGGTGTGGTACATATGGAGGGAAGGAGTCCTGTTCTGGACCACTGAATCTGAGTTGCCTTCTGAACATCTAGGTGGAGCTGTCCAGCAGCCAGTAACTCAGGAGGGAGGGAAGGACTAGACAGATAGATTTAGCAGTGGTCTGTGTGAGTGTTCCAATTTAGCCCAGCTGAATCTGTTTCAAACAATTCTCCATTTCTTTTGTTTTTGGTGACCATTTGCCCAAATGTCAATGACTCTCGTATCAAGTTACAGACTCCCAGAAAGGAAGGCACTGAGCATCAGAGTGGGCAGATGCCTCCCTGCCTAGGCACCATGTGTGCAGGCTCTGTTCCTAACTGGCTTTGGTTGCTTTATTCTAGTCATCAGCACAACCTCAGAACATCTCAGTTTAAGAAGATTCTGTTCTTGTTCAGCTTTCCAACCTTATCTCTTCATCTCGCCTGCGATGGCTTAATCATCTCCCCGGCAACCAATTGTGACCTCAGCCAGGGCCTAGGCAGCTGGGACAAACGAATGAATAACCAACCCCGCCAATCAGATTGTGAATCCTGGCCAACCTGCCAGCCTGGGAGGGGGTGGTGAGGTAAGAGAGCCAGGGTGGAAGGTTTCTCCAGCTTGGCCTTATGCATCAGGGACGCAAACAGAGGCCATTAAGGACATAGGTATTATCAAGGATAACAACATTTAGATGTGAGGACTGAGGCACCTTTTCCTTTGGGAGAGTGAAGGGAGGATATCAAAGCCACCACACCCTGTATATTGGTTCAAAAGAACTGACATTTCTATAGCAAAACATTTCACATGCATCATCTCATGAAAGCTTAGGGCAAAGTGAGACCATTGGGCAGCCTGAGGGGAAAGAGCCCAGAAAGGGAGGCGGAGGCTACCAATGACAAACTTGTTCCATTTCAAAATTCTTCCTAGGGTTGTGATTGTACCTAAGAAGGCAGGAGAGGAGAGAACTCTTAGAATGGTGAGGAAAGGGGGAAACTGAAGCCTGGAGAAGTGATTTCTTCAAGACCACACAAGGAAGGAATTACACAGTCCAGCACTCTGGTCTCTCCACCCTTTCTCCCTCTGGCACCACATAGCCCCCTACTGCCAAGATTCCAAACTAAAGTGAGTAGAGCCCTGAACTTGGAGTCAGAAAGTCCTGAATTCGAATCTAACCCCAAACACTTACTAGCCATATGACCCTGGACAAGTCACCTAACCTCTCTCTGCTTGAGTTGCCTTATCGATAAAATAATAATAGTAGTAGCACCTAACCTCCCAGGGTGGTTGTGAAGACCAAATGAGAGATTTGTAAAGTGTTTAGCATGGTACCTGGCATATAGTGGGTTCTATATCAATACCTCTGTGATCTAAATCAAAAGTCTAAGATCCAAGCCCTACACATCACATCATTCAGCTGAGAAAATGTGTTTCAGGTGTCCAACTTCAGACTTCCAGAAGAGCTTTAGGGCCGTGGGAATTAGAGCTGGCATGTAGCCCCTTAGTTCGGTAGAGAAGCACAATGAGATGCAGGAATGGGCCCAGTAAGGAGGGGAAGGCTGGTGGAGTTGCACACCCTCCCCCATATATTTGCTGTGAGGATCAGGGTGGCCAGCCGCTTGACTAGGCCTGCTGCATCCCACTGAGTGAGCACCATGACAGTAGAATGGAGAGGGAAGAGAGAAAACTCAGCGCTTCCCAGTGCTTTGAAATGACATTTGTGTTTCCATTGAGTTGGGAAATATTCTTTGACACATCTAAAAATACCTCGGCCTCCGGCTTCTGCTTGGGGCTGCTCTTGCTTGTTGACTCAAGATTTTAATAACGGTTTCTGGCTGTCTCATACTTTAGATTTCTTCAGGGCCCTGCCCTAAGGTAGTGTGGTATCATGGGAGGTGAATCTGAAACCAGAAGGCCTAAATTAGATCTTGGCATTGCTACTTAGAAATGCTGCAATCATAGGGAAGTCTCTGGTCCTCAGTTTCCTCCTGTGTAAAATGAAGGGGTTGGACTAGGTGATCTCTAAGATCCCTTCCAGAAAGAAATCTAGGATCCCTTTCCTTGAAAAATGGAGCAAGGAGTTACCTCACAGATCTTTACAATGGTCACACAAGAGCAGGAAGTTATGGAAGTTATGTTTGCAAAAACATTGTGCAGACATTAACTCACCCGAGTCTCAAACCAACCCTGTGAGTTAGGTGTTATCATTACTCCCATTTGACAGATGAGGAAACTGAGGCTCATTTGGACAGTGTCACAGAGCTAAGAAACAACAGAAGTGGGATTCAAACCCAAGTCTTCCAGACTCCAAATTCTGAACTCTACTGGCTACAATCTGGTTCTTCTGGGAAGCAAATGATTGGAGCTCAGCCCTCACTTAATCCTGCCCCTGATATCCCTTGGCACTAATTCAGTGCTTATCCCAGTGCCTGGTGTATAGTAAGTGCTTAATAAATGTTGATTGATTGATCGATTGATTTAGAAGCCTGTGACCTGGCATCATGGTAATTAGCTAGGCCTCCTGGTACGATGTAGCCTTACTCTGGTACGCACATACTCTGGGACTGAATGCCTGAAGGGTCTACCAACGCCCAGCCTAGGAACACAGATTGTCATTGTCTGTAATGGGTAAGGAAGAGTCAGAGGTGCAATTTGTGTCTCCTTGACTCGAAATCTAACCCTCTAGTCACTATGCCCTAAAGAAAAGCAAGGAATTTCAAGTAGTTGGCACATAGTCGGCACTTAACCAATGCTTGTTGATTGATGAATTGAAAGTAAGATTAACAGGTCTTGGCCCCAAAGTTATACAGTATATTAGTAAATAAAATCCATGTGACAATGTTGCTTCCTGACACACCTCCATGACCCACCAGCAGAGGGCCATCTTCTTCAAGACAATTGGCCAGTGGTGGGGATAGAATGTCACCGAGTAAGCTGGTTCCCATTGTGCCCCCCCCCCACAACTGATCTATGAACGGGCTGCCTTCTGTGGTCTGTCCACCATCTGATCTATGTAGGGCATTTATGTCCTGACTCCACCATTGAAGGCTCAGCTTATGTGCCTTCTCCTACAGGAGAGCTTTACTGATACTGACTCTTCCCCTTCCAGTCTCTATCCCCCCAAATTATCTTATATTTACTTTGTATTAATTTTGTAGTGGGGTAAGGGAATAAGCATTTAGCTAATACCTACTATGCGCCAGTCAGTGGACTAAATACTTTCTGTTTGTTTTTGTTTGTTTATTTTTGCGGGGCAATGGGGGTTAAGTGACTTGCCCAGGGTCACACAGCTAGTAAGTGTCAAGTGTCTGAGGCTAGATTTGAACTCAGGTACTCCTGAATCCAGGGCCGGTGCTTTATCCACTGCGCCACCTAGCCGCCCCGGACTAAATACTTTCTACAAAAATGATCTCATTTGAGTGTCATAACAATCCTTGCTGCCATTTTACCATTGAGGAAACTGTGCAGGTTAAGTGATTTGTCCAGAGTCACACAGCTAGGGAGTGTCTGAGGTTGGATTTGAACCCAGGTCTCCTTGACTCTAGGTACAGCACTCTGTGAACTCCAGTACGTAGTTGTCTCTTTTTTGGTGCTTACTTGTCTCTGTATATGTTACTTCCCCCCAGAAGATTGGAAGCCCCTCGACTAAGTAGAAGGACTCTTCCTTTGGGTCTTTGCTTCCCTGGGGTACCCTCCACTGTCTGGCTTACAATAGGCACTTCAATTCTTGCCAAACAGAACTGAATCCATGGGTGATAAATCTTGGCCTATGATTGAGCATCAGACCTTCTGGGATAAGAAAGGCCTAAGGGAAGAGAACACTCCTTCCCCACAATCAACATCATTGCCTTGACTAAACTTACAGCATAAACCAAGGATATGTTAGGGAAACATATTACTGGGGGTTCTTGCCAAAGAGACACAGAGCAGAATTGGGAAGCTGCTATCCACTTGTTCCAGCTCCCTCCCAATCAGTGACCAGTGAATTCCCAGACCTGCCACCAATAGGTCAGGATGCTAAACATCTCATTGGGAAGCTTAAAATTCAGACACACTAGATGGTTCTGGCCTAAATCAGAGGTTATGCTGGGGCAGGAGACCATAAAAGGGGCAAATCCCTTGGGGCTAACGTACTTTGGGAAGGCTCCTTGAAGAAGTGGGATATGGGTTGGGCCCAAGGCTAAGACTAGGTCCTGGAGTCAGAGAGTGGGCCCAGAACATGGCAGGCATGAGTTCATCTGGTTCATGCCACTATTGTCTATCACTACCACCATGTCAATCTTCCTTTCCTTGATGGGTTCTCCAGGCAATCGCCTGCCCAGTGAGGATGTCTTTCCTAGATTTCCTTGAAACCTAGTCACTTCCCCTACCCTCTTTGCTGCCCATCCTGAGAGGTCCCTGGGGAATCTAGCTGTGAGCCTGAGGAGATGCTGCCACCCGGCCCTGCATCCATGCTCACAAAGCATCTGGGGCTTAATGAAGGCTATCTGTCACGGTATGGGAGATGACATATGGGCTAATTTTCCAAGGCCCAAAGCCATTGAAAATTAATTTGTCTACATTTTCCAAATGAGCAAATGACTTTATTAAAATGCCCACCTTAGGAAAAAGTGAGAACACTTTTGGCCTTGGAGGAAAGCATGGCTTTGAGGCCAGATTTTTTTTGGGGGGGGGCACAGACTATCTTCCATTCCTCAATCTTCTCTAAGTTTAGGGGGCAGGGCAGTGTGTGTGTTGGGGGTTGGAGGAGAAAGGGAAAGGGAGGGACCAGAGCCTGGCCTGCAGGGTAACAGGAGCAGGAAGGTGATGAAGGGATGGATAGAAAGCCAAATGAAACCCAGCGTCATCCTTCTTGCTCTAGCACAGAAGTAGGCTCAGCCCCAGCTTCAGAAGATTGGGAATAACACTGCCCACCTCCAAAATGTATCTGTAGATATTAATAAAATGCCAACACACAGAGACTCCCAGGCTCCACCAAGAGCACCATTGACTGTTGCCAGGCTGCTCCCCCAGGACTGGTAGATAGAGATGCCTCAGCCAATGAGAGGTGCTGGTAAGCCCACTCCAGTTCATAACCAGGCAGTTAATCTGCCTTCAACCTACACCAATAACCCCATCTGGAGCTAAGGGGGGCACCATGCCAGGTGAGATAAGGGCAGATTTGAGCAGCCAAGCTTTGTCAGAGAAAGGGTAGGGCCCTGGTGAGAAGACTCACTTGAGGTCCCAGCCCCTGAACTGTGGCCTTTCCCCATCTCAGTCTTTGTCCCCACTGATATATCTGTCCTACCCCCACTCCCACGTCCTGATAAAGTTCTTCACACACAACACTGAGGGGAATGATCACCAAGCTACACCGGCCATAGGGAGACCTGGCTTTGAGTCCCAGCTCCTCTGCTGAGTGGCTGCATGATGGTGGGCGTGTGCCTCTGCTCCCCTCTGGGTCTTCATTTTCTTCTCAGTGAAATGAACAGGTCAGGCTAAATGATCTTCAAGGTCTCTTTCAGCTCCGAGAAAATAGCACCTGAGTAGTTGAGACCCATGAGTCATCAGAGAGGCAGGACACATTTGAGGAGGAAATGCCACTTGAGAGCTGTGTGGGATGGAAGATGGCAATGCAGCCCTTTCATCTTCTCCCGGCTTCCCGAGCCTTTTCTTTTAGCTTGATTTCACCTGGATGAATACATCAGCAGAGAAGAGACTTGGTACAGGGGGAGGGTGGGAGGGGAGGGAAGCTATGGTGGTCACTGTGGTTAAATATATAAAGCATAGACATAGGGAACAGAGACTAGACTTGGCCCTGCATGGTCCCAACGGACAGAACCAAGATCAGTGGTACAGTGGGGTGGAGGGGGGATGGGATTTGCCAGAGGAGTTACAGAGAGAAAGACTTGGGTACCCTGATGGGTACCCAAAGACTTCAGGTGAATGCTGCATGACTATCCCTTCTACCTAATAGCTGTCACTAAAGCTTGGTTGTATGAGACTCTGGTCTAGAATGTGGTTCTAGAAAGTTATACCTTACTCGAAAGAGGTTTGGGAAAAGGGAGTGGGGCATGGTGGGGAGCAGCATTGCATATGAAGAAGAGATACTCATAAATAAATCAAGAAACCAGAGCAGGGGAAAACGGGGTTCAGGGCATTGGGGTGAATTCTTTCTTTTTCTTTTTTGGTGAGGCAATTGGGGTTAAGTGACTTGCCCAGGGTCACACAGCTAGTAAGTGTCAAGTGACTGAGGCTGGATTTGAACTCCGGAAGCCAGGGCCTGTGATCTATCCACTGTGCCACCTAGCTGCCCCATTTGGGATAAATTCTGATGGAGGAAAACCCAAGCAATATCATCCCCCAAATATAATACAGAGCACCAGTACAGGAAGGAATCGGTGAGGAGTATAGGAAACAGATCACAAGCTCAATACAGAAGCACAATAGAGCATGGATGGGGCACTTCAATTATCTGGAAACCTGGCTGGAATTATTTCACTGACAAAAATCGAGCAGCTGATCATTTCTTGACTTTCCATAATTATAATTTCATCCTTCAAAAAGTGAAAGAACCGAAAAGGGGAAATTGGATTCTGGAGGTGATTTTCACCAACAAGTAAGAACTGGTTGCTGGGGGAACAAGACTGACTTCAAAAGACTGAGGATGAAGTATACCTCCCACCTCTTGACAGAGGCATAATGGACTAGAGATGCAAAAGGAGATACGCGTTCCCAAGCATGGCCCATGCGGGGATTTCTTCTGCTGGACTATACATATTGTTACAAGGGAGAGCTTATACTTGGTGAGAGGGCGGGAGTAGTAACTTAGTGGTTGGTGATAGATACAGAAAAAAGAACAAAACTTTTTGATCCATGGAAGAAAATAAGTGTGCAGAACACACAAGCAAATAAAACAGTCTTACTACCTTGTTAAATATATGTGTATGGGGGCAGCTAGGTGGCTCAGTGGATAAAGCACCGGCCTTAGATTCAGGAGGACCTGAGTTCAAATTTGGCCTCAGACACTTGACACTTGCTAGCTGTGTGACCCTGGGCAAGTCACTTAACCATCATTGCCCTGCAAAAAAAAAATATATATATATGTGTGTATGTGTGTGTGTGTGTGTGCATGTGTGTGTGTGTGCGAGTAACATATACATATCAGAAGTTCATAGGTTCTTTTACATACCTTTTCCTTGTTCTTTTTGGGGTATTGGAATATTTGTGTTTATTGATTAATTTCAGAATACAAAGAGCATTTACAAAAAGAAACGATGATCATTTGGGGCAGGGGTCAGTGACCATTGCATCTATCACCATTGTCATAGAGAAGAGGAAAGCCAAGAATGATCTCACCTACACCCTAGATTTTGGGACACAGGTTTCCAAGAGTTCAGAGGAAGTCAGCCCAAGGAGATGAGGGAGTCTCAAGAATGAAATTCTCAAGATGCAAAGAAAAATTATTCCAATGAGAGAAATGAGTAGATCTGTCCAAAGAAAATGATGTAGACCCATGAGGAACTTGGTAGATTTTAAGAAATATGCGCAGAAGATGCAAGAAAGGGCAGGTAATGAAGAATGAATGGCAAAACCAGACATGGTTCCATATGCAGTTCAGGGTGAGTTGAGGTTGTTTTTAAGGCCATATTGGAGAAAAGAAGAGTATCAACGTAAGGATAGGACCACACTGTTTGAGGCAGATGGGACAGCACCAATAGGTGAGTTCAGGGCACCTTGCCCAGCTAAATGACATCATAGGGAATTGAAAGGACTGACAGATGTGATTATCAAACTACCTACCAGCTTTGAAAGATCAGAGATAATGGGAGTATCACAGAAAAACTATAGAAGGGTCAATGTTGTTCTGAGTTTTAATGAGCTTGACTTGAATTCCTAGCAAAATTCTCAAAAGTGTTATGAAGGAGATGGTTGGTGAGCATGGAGAAATAAAAGTGGGGGCTCACAAGGGGCCAGCCTGGTTTTCTTGTTCCTCAAGACCCAATCATGCCATCCCAACCCCATTTCTTTTTTTGATAGGATTACTGAACTGGTGGATAAGGTAAATGTTAAAGCCGTAGTGTAGCTAGACTTCAGTAAAACAAATGACAGGCTCTCATGTTATTCTCTGGGACTCTCAGGGGAAGTGCAGACTAGGATATGTGGACTAGATAATGCAACTACTCTCAGTAGGCAATTTGACAGGGAGATGTTCAGACAAGGCAAGAGTACAATTAGGTGGATTTGAAACTGGTTGAATGTTTGGACCAAGGGGAAAAAATCAGTCATGGTTTAATGTCAGCTTGGAAGGAAGCATCTAGTAGTACATCCAGGGACTCATAATTGGCCCACTGCTGTTTCACAGTTTTCTAAATGACTTGAATAGAAGTTTGGACATATCCTTGGCCCTCCATCTATTCAGAGGTAGGAGAGAAGATGGAGATGCCCAGTTTCACACAGATCTATAGAAATCCCTGTGGGACCCTGCCACTTGTGTGGTCTTGAAAGCAAAGGATCAGAACAGCAGGAAGCCATGTTGTGAAGAAAACTCCCCACAAACAACAAGCACTTACTATGTCGGAGGCACTATGGACTGAACTAGACCTAACCCTTTCTTGGTACTATCAATCATGTGGCCTGTGAAGGCTGAAGGGGTAACAGGGGTACGCATGAGAAGGGAGGATTTCTTGACTCTCTAATGACTTCCCCTACATGGAGGGAGCTCCATAAATCTGGTGTCGACTACCATTTTTAAGCACCTGCTATGTGCCACAGACTGTATTAAGTCCAGGGAATACAAAGAATGTCAAAAACAAAACAAGGAGCTTCCAGTTTAATGGGGAAAACAAGATGGAAGCTATGTACAAATGAGCTCTAGACAGGATATACTTGGAGTAGTGTCAGAAGAAGACACCAACATGAAGGAGGACTGGGAAAGACTCCTTGAAGAAGGCGGAACTTTAGTTGAGACTCGAAGGCAGGCAGGGATGCTAGGAGGTGGAGATGATGAGTGAGAGAATTCTAGGCATGAGAACCGGCAGCCAGAGAAAATGCCCAGAGCCAGAAGATGTAGTGTCATGGGCAAGGAAGAGCAAGGAGGCCAATGTCACTGGATCATAGACTAGGTGAAGTAGAGTAAAACTGTAAGAAGTTTAGAAAGGTAGGGAGGCTTTTGAAGGTGAAATAGAGGATTTTACACTGGATCCTGACAATAATAAGGAGCCACAGGAGTTTAGAAAGATCAGTTTGACAGGTGAATGTAGAATGGAGTGGGGCAGAGAAAGACCTGAGGCAGGAGGACACACTAGCAGGCTTCTGTAATAGTTCAGGCATGAGGTGATGAGGGCCTACACCAGGATGGTGGCAGTGTCAGAGGAAAGGAGGGAGTGTATATGAGAGAGGTTACAAAGGGCAAAATAATAGGACCTGACCTCTGATGGAACATGGGGAGTGAGGAGTCAAGGATGACACCTAGATTATGAGAGTGGGGGACTGGGAGGATAGTGGTACCCTTAACAGTAATAGGGAAGTTAAGAATGGGGGAAGATTTTGGGTAAAAGATAATGAGCTCAGTTTTGAACATGTTGAGTCTACAAGACTTATCTAAAAGGTAGTTGGAGATGTGAGGCTAGCGTTTAGGAGAGAGGTTAGGGCTGGACAAATAGAACTGAGTAATCTATATACAAAAAATAATTGAGGGACAGCTAGGTGGTACAGTGGATAAAGCACCGGCCCTGGATTCAGGAGGACCTGAGTTCAAATCCAGCCTCAGACACTTGACACTTACTAGTTATGTGACCTTGGGCAAGTCACTTAACCCCCATTGCCCCACCCCCCAAAATAATTGAAATCACAAGAGTTGATGAGATCATGAAAGAAAATAGTCTAATAATCAAAGAAATAAATCAGAAAAGAGGGCCTTGAAGGACCCCCCACTGCTAATGGGAGTGACTTGAATGAAGATCTAACAAAGGAGAATGAGAAGGAGTGGTCAGACAGGTAGAAGAACAAGGAGAGAGAAATATCATGAAAACCTAGAGAGAAGACAGTATGCAGGAGGAGAGGGCGATGGACTGTATTAAAGGCAGCAGAGTGGCCAAGAAGGCTGAGACTGATTAAAACCCATTAGCTTTGGCAATTAGGAAGTCATTGGTTATTTTCAAGAGCGCAGCTTTGGTTTGATGATGAGGTCTGAAGCCAGACTGCGAAGATTAAAGAAGAGAGCTAGAGGAGAGGAAGTAGAGTCTAGATGAAAAAAGGGAGGCAGGTTATGGGACAATAATTAGTGGGAATGGATAGATCACACAAGGATTTTGGAGGATGGGGAAGACATGGGTATATCTCTAGGCCATAGAGAAGCAGCCAATTGAGAAGAGATTACATATAAGTGAGATAATGGGGGTTATAGAAGGGGAGATCTGCTGGAGGAGACAGGAAGGAATGGAATCATTGTGCACGTGGAGGGCTTAGCCTTCTTTGGCAAGGAGAAAGGCAACCTCTTTATGTGAAACAGAGGTGGAGGAGCAAATGGTGGCAGAAGGCCTTTTGGAGTAATTGCTTAAGTCCTTGGGGAAGGTGGGGCTCTGTAGAAGAGAGGGTTACCAACTCCCCAGAAACTCAGTTCTTTCTTGAATGAGGGACCCTCAGTCCCAGGGTGCCAGTATAAATCAGAGTGACTAAGGTCCCCAGGGGAAATGGAGCCCATTAGAGGGGAGAGCTGCCTGGATGTTTTATGGGCTTGGTATACATCCTTTGCACTGTTGGGTTAAATAAAACTTGTCACATATAGTATTTTATTTGCCTGGAGGCTTACATGGAAAAACTCTTTAAACTGTCTGCCTCAGTTTCCTCAACTGTATAATAAGGATTGCAATCCATCTACAGAGAAAGAACTGATGGTATCTGAATACAGATTGAAGTATAATTTTTTGTTAGTTCCTCTTTCTAAAATTATTTTGTCTGTTTTCTTTCACAACCTAATGTGGAGATGTTTTGCATGACCACACATGTATATAACTTATATTGAATTGCTTGGTTTCTTAAGGAGGGGTGAGGAAGAAAGGAGGAAGAAAATTTGGAACACAAAGTTTAAAAAAAAATCAATATGAAAAAAATTTGGTTTTTTTTACAATTTAACTTGGGGGAAATTCTAAATAAATAAATAAAAATAATTTTAAAAAGAAGGTACAAAGAGAAAAAAGTTATACAATAAGGATTATAATAGAACTTTCCTCACAAAGTTGTTATGAGGATTAAATTATAAAGTATTTGTAAACTGCTTAACCCAGTGCCTGGCACCTAGTAGGCACTTAATAAATACATGTTCCAAAAGGTATTTTGATGTTCACATGGAGAACTCTGGGTTGGAGATTGGAGTTTGAAGCCAAAGAGATTTATTACATGCTCCCAGATGATCCTGGGTCTGCAGTGTCCAGGGCCCTGGGGGAATGAAATAACCTTGTGGGGGATTGTCCAGGCTGCATTATCCCATTGGCCATCTGCACCAATAAAATGGCCCAAACTCTCACTACTCCCCTCTCTCTCTCCCTCCCCCCCCCTCTCTCTCTGGCAGGGAAATCAGGGTTAAGTGACTTGCCCAGGGTCACACAGCTAGTAAGTGTCAAGTGTCTGAGGCCGAATTTGAACTCAGGTCCTCCTAAATCTAGGGCTGGTGTTTTATCCACTGCAGTGCCACCTGGGGGCCCCCTCCCCTTTCTCTTTTAACCCTGTGCTTTGTAGCTTGAGCTCAAGATGGTAATGGTGGTGGTGGTGGTGGTGGTGGGTTGTGAGCCTTAGGCTTAGAAAAGGCTCTTCCTGCTCTAGTGCTTCCCTCTTGTAGCTGCTCTGGCTTCAGCAGCTCCACAGCAGCCTTCAGAAGCATTATTAATCCAGGACATGTGTGTGCATGTTGCTTTCTCCAATTCTCGTCCTAAGAGCCAACAAGTTCAGAAAGCACAGTCAGAAATAGAACATGTCTCTTCCCCCAGACTGTGACAGTGCAGCCCCAGCTCCAGCAAGCCCGTGGTCCAAGGTGCCATCACAGTCCAAGGGCCAAGGAACCCAGGTGCTCAAACCAAGGATAAGGAGGGAATGGGTCCTAACTTCCTCATTCCTGGGTCGGGAAGGTACCTTCACCGCTCACTCGTCAGGCCTTAACCAGCCTTTCATCAGCTGGCTTCACCCTACTCTATTCTACCTCTTGGGTCTAGAGTGAATGGGGGGTCCTGCTCTTTGCACAGGTGGTAGGGAATATGGAAGCAGAGATGGCTTTGAGGAGTGGGCAGCTGTAGGTTCACACTGTGGTGAGGTAGGGGCCAAATGTTCAGGAACCACAAATTTTCAGACTGACCAGAGCTGGGCAGCCCCTGGCAAAGGATGGTCCCAGCAGAAAAGTCAGCCAGCCCTGCCTGTTGTGCCAAGCCACTCACTGCCTTTCCAAGCCTTTGACCCTTAGGTAGCTGAGGTCAGCTACCTTGACCCTAACCTCAGCTAAGGACTCCCTTGGGGACCTCCCTAAAGGGACCTCAACTACTTCAAGTGGTCTCTGACTCTCCATTTTTGGAGAAGGAATAGGGAGACTGTGTGGATCTTAGAGAGCTGCAGCAGAAGGCATGGCCCTATTTGAGAGATGGAGTTGAAGCTAGGCAAAATAAACAACTCTGTGGAGGGAGGGCCTGGCAGGGCAAGGTTCTAGGTTTGGAAGTCCAGGATCTGGGGCTAGAACCTCTTTCTCTCCTCAGAGCTTTCAGGACCCCTGGCTAGGGATGGGACATGAGTTTTGTCCTTAGGAAGCCCCGATTCCCTCCTTGAAATGCTGGAACACATTGTCTTCTCTTTCCTTTGCTCCCTTTCACTCCCTATCTTGTGACATATCTGTCCATGCACATGGCATGTCTCCTCTCTCTGGACCATGCAAATACAAGCTCTTTGAGGATGACAGTTTCCATCCAAGTACCTTGTGCACAGTAGACATTTCACAAATATTTGTCAAATTAACGAATAGCACACATGAATCAAGAGGAAAATGAGGGAGAGCCAGCTGGATGAGGCTGACTTTAAGCATTGTAGAAGGCTGGAGGGGGCATTACTGTGGCCCAAGGGTGGTGAGCAAGGGCACCCTAGAGCAAAGCATGACCAGACCTGGAAAGCACCTGGTAGAGGAGGGAGGTCATCCCCAAGGAATGGGTTAGATTGTTTTCTGTCTTTTTAAAAATATAAACAAATGGTATATCAACGCTCTTCTTCTTTTTTGTGGGGCTAATGGGGTTAAGTGACTTGACCAGGGTCACACAACTAGTATGTATCAAGTGTCTGAGGCTGAATTTGAACTCAGGTCCTCCTGAATCCAGGGCCGGTGCTTTAACCACTGCGCCACTTAGCTGCCCCAATGCTCTTCTTTAGATTCCTAACAGCCAACTCCCACTCAACCCTACACTGGCCACCATGACCATCAGCATTAGCTTCTAGTCCCCCACCCAACCTCATCTTCTGCCCCATGGCTAGGCTGAAATGGCCTTATCTCAAGCCAGTCCATCTATAGAGGGCACATGGGGCTGTCCAGTGGCCCCTGGGCCCTGGACATCCATTCTATTTGCTGGGCAGGTTTACTCATTGTTGCCTCCATTCTACATTACAACTGGTCTTCAGAGCTCCTACAGGCACCCTGAGACCACCAATTATAGGATATTGAGTAGAGAAAAATGGAAACTGGGGATGGAAATGGGAGTAAGGTAGGGGACTAACCAAGGACCAGGACAATGTGATCACAGATTCTCTGAGCAGGAAGGGACCCCAGAGGCCAACTAACCCAACCTTCACTTGGACAGAAATCCCCTACATAATATCTCTAGTAAAAGGTCATCCAGCCTCTACTTGAAGATCTCTAGTGATTTAGGGGCAGCTAGGTGGTGCAGTGGATAGAGCACCGGCCCTGGATTCAGGAGGACCTGAGTTCAAATCCGGCCTCAGACACTTGACACTTACTAGCTGTGTGACCCTGGGCAAGTCACTTAACCCTCCTTGCCCTGCAAATTAAAAAAAAAACGATCTCCAGTGATAGAAAACTCACTACCTCCCCATGCAGACCATTTCATTTGAGGACTATTCTCTATTAGGAATTTTAAAGTTTGTCCTTATATTTAATTGACATCTGCTCCTCTGACACTTCCATTTGTCCGTTCTAGCTCATTTTCTCCTCCATATAAGAGTGATTCAGACACTTGAAGATAGCGAGCATGTTCCTCCACCTAGGCTTCTCTTCCTTCCAGCTAGACATTGCCATTGCCTTCAGCCAATCTCCATCTAGCTTTGTCTTTAGCCATCCACTGGATTCTCTCCCACTTAGCAATGTCCTTCCTCAAATGGGATATCCAGAACTGACCACAGTCCTCCAGGTGTGATCTGACCAGGGCGAAGGACAGCAGAGTGATCAGCTTTGTCGATTCAGATCAATAAGCATTTTGCAAAGGCATTCCTATTGCAGGAGACCTCCTCGAATACAGCCTAAAATCGTAGTCATTTATTGATTGCCATGTCCTACTGTTGAGTTGGGCAGTCTACTCAGCCCCACAACCCCCCCCCAAAAAAAATCTTTTCCATATGAACTATTTTCTAGCCATGCTTTCACCAGCCTATATTTATTGGGGTGACTTTTGGAACCCAAGTTTAGACTCCTTTTAATTAACTTAGCCTTAGACAATTTCATTCCTCTAAATTCTGCCCAACAGTTTAGCCTGATGGAGTTCTTGAAGATCCCGACTCTGTCATCATTCCAGACCAGTACCATCTTCTTGTTTGCTAAGCACATCATCCACAGCAGATCTCAGAGCCTCCCAACTGTGGCCCAGGAACCCGAGGCTCCTATGTCATCACTACTCCTTCAGCTTTGGTGGCTTATGGAGGCTAGGAGAGCTGGGTAGCCTCTTACCATCTCTTGAAACCTCAAGCCACAAATTGCTGTCAACTACCACCATTCACCATTCTCTCCTTCCCAATGTGAAGGATTCCCTGGCATGGAAAATAAGAGTTGAGTACTTCTAATGACATTGTCCTTTAGCATGAATTCATCCACCCCATACAATGTTCATGTCCTTCCTCTGATCTTCTTGTGTCACATGCCCAGAAAGCTTTGCAAAAGGCCTGCTGTCTTTCACATCCTTCACCAAATCCAGCCAATTTCTTGATTTGGATTATTTTTCTTACAATATTGATATTATTCTTACAATACCATTCCATACTTTTATGTTCATCTTCCATTACCTGCCTATACTCTGGCCCTTTTAAAAGCTATGTATGTTATGTCCCCCTGCATCACATCCTCTTTAGACAGCTCCTTATTGTCTTTCGAATAGGAATAGTTGCTGTTTTACATCCAAAATTTCCTTCTCGAGAGCCTCCCATTCCTTGTGCCAACTTCTCCTTATAGAATTTTAAGCGGTGTGCAAAAGTACTCTCACCACAGCTCATAGGCACCCCCACCCCAACCAACATTCTTTGCTGGGAGTCCATTCCCATGGATATGGACCAGCCCCCCAGTAACTTTGTAAGCAGTGGTAAGGCACTATGGTGCAGTGGGCTAATTAGAACATACTGTGCAGTAAGGAGTTATGCTCACAAGGAAATCTAGGAACCAAAAGTGTGATACTTGGTGAAGATCACTTGGGTGATAAAAGAAATAGACAGTGCTCCTGCTACTTTCCAATCATATATCCCCTCCCAGACACATAGCCCAGTCATGAGTCTTATCAATGGCCATGAGGTCAAATTGTCCTCTTTGCGCTAATTTGCCTTATTGGCCATACATTGTCTCTAAATAGACAACCGAGGCCATCCATGTTAGTACTAGCTCTCTTCTTGGATATTTTCTACTATGAATTCCTAATCCTCTGAAGCTACTGCTATTTTCCCTCTTCTGTTGTGCCTGCTATTCTCTAGTCTCTAGTATTTGTGTTGGTAGATTAATGCAGGGAATGTTCTCTCTCCCCCTTCCTTTCCAGTTTAAAACCCTCTAAGTCATGTGATTGCAGGCAAATATATTTTTACCAGCCCTTGTTAGATGCACTCCGCCCTTGGCTAGGAGCCCATCATTCTGATATTTTAAGCCATGATCCAGAAAGCCAAATCGCAATCTCAAGCATCAGTGTCATCCAGCCAACATTTTTCATTACCTTCTTTTTTGTTTTTGTTTGTTTCTGCGTGGCAATGAGGGTTAAGTGACTTGCTCAAGGTCACACAGCTAGTAGGTGTCAAGTGTCTGAGGCCGGATTTGAACTCAGGTCCTCCTGAATCCAGGGCCAGTGCTTTATCCACTGCTCTACTTAGCTGCCCCTATCATTACCTTCTTTTTTGTTTTTTGTTTTTGCGGGGCAATGGGGGTTAAGTGACTTGCCCAGGGTCACACAGCTAGTAAGTGTCAAGGGTCTGAGGCCGTATTTGAACTCAAGTACTCCTGAATCCAGGACTAGCGCTTTATCCACTGTGCCACCTAGCTGCCCCTTATCATTACCTTCTTTTTTTTTTTTTTTTGGTGAGGCAATTGGGGTTAAGTGACTTGCCCAGGGTCACACAGCTAGTAAGTGTTAAGTGTCTGAGGCCGGATTTGAACTCAGTTACTCCTGACTCCAGGGCCAGTGCTCTATCCACTGCGCCACCTAGCTGCCCCTATCATTACCTTCTTAATCAGGCATTTGATTCCCAAATTTGCCTTTCCTTTCTGAAGCCCCTACCTTTGATCAGAAGCCGGGACTCTGACTTTCTCAGTTCTTTGTCCAGGACAGCATTGGATAAACAGAGTGCTAGAGAGAGAGCATTTAGAATACTAAGTGCTGCTGATATAGATACAAGCAAGCAAGACAAGACCTGTCCTCAAGGAGCTTGTATTCTAACAAGGGAAGACAATATATAAAAAGGAGCTGGATAACAGGAGATGGGGCTGGTTAAAGTTGATGAACTGCTAGCCTAGCTTTAGGCAAGCCAAAGTGGAATCTCACCTAGCAGAAGCCAGGCTGGCTTCTGGGACAGAGTTCAAGTTTCCTTTGGGACACAGGTGGGGATTGAGGCCAGAGTAGGGGCAGCATGATCTGGAGATGGCAGAGCAGCACCATCAAAGAATTCTCTGTTTATGCTAGAATTGGCCTTCCTTAGAGAAGGAAGCTCATTGGTGGGTTGGCTAATCCAAGCAAAAGTAATATGAATAAATGAGCATTGGGGCTCCACTGGGAGGCCTTCAAGGAACAGAAGACTTGAACAGAGTTCATTAGCTCTCCCTCCTTAGCTCTCTAGCTCTTCTGGAGGAGGTGGCCATGATGGTCAGAGTGGAGGTGGTGACCAGGAGCCTCTCATTCCTTGGGATGCATTCAAGTGTCCAAATGATGATGGTACCATTTGTACCATCATGAAATTTGACAAATCATGTGAGCTTGCATGTAATATCCTATAGAATCATGTACTGTGCTAGGCTAAGGGGCCTCTGGCTTGCTCAGTGATTGCTCTTTGGAGCACAAGCAGCTGCCTCTTCCTCAGACTGTTGAATGATAGAGAGTGAGGCAGAGACAAGATGGTGGAGTAAAAGCAGTGACTTGCCTGAGCTTGCCCCAAGACCCCTCCAAATGCCTTCAAATAATGTCATAAGACAATTGCTGGAGCAGCATAACCCAGAAAAGGACAGGGTGAAATCATTTTCCAATCAAAGACAGCTTAGAAGGTCAGCAGGAAAGGTCTGTTGTACCAGGGTGAGAGTGGAGCACAGCTCAGTGCTGTAGACCCAGCTCTAGCAAGCCAGGCCTCAGAAGCCTCTGAATCAACTGCAGCAGTGAGTGCTTCTGGAACTTAGCCCACAGACAATGAGGGGGTTTAGTGGTTGGCCAGGGGAAATTACAAGTGTCTCTTTGCTGGTTCTGAGGCAGGACTCTTGTTTTGCCCATGCTCAGATCCTGGTCACAGTCTTGGGTGGCAGTCCCAGGTGGGGGAGGGGCACAGGCACACCAGAGCTTGCAGCCATAGTGGAGCAGGATTAAGCTCTGGGTTCCAGGGCAGAGAAGTGGGCCTGTGGTTGCTTGCAGGTCAGATCACAGGCCAGGGGAATGGTGCACATACCTCTCCTTGAGTAGTGTCACCTTGGAGGAGCTGGGGACTTACAAATTCCTAGAGGTATCTCAGAAAACAGCTGCTCAAGCCCCCAGAAGCTTGGGACAGTGTTCCCTGCACCCTGGAAGCAGTGCCCCACTTTAACGAAGAGTTAAAAGTCAAGAAATAGGATGGGAAATGAGAAAACAGAAAAAAATGCTGGTCCTAGAAAGTTTCTTTGGTGATAAGGAAGATCAAAATACACCCTCAGAAGATAACAAAGTCAAAGATCCTATATCCAAAGCTTCCAAGAAAAATATGATTTGGTCTCAGGCCATAGAAGCACTCAAAAAGGACTTTGAAAATATATAAATAGAGGTAGAGGAAAAAATTGAAAGAGAAATGAGAGTGATGCAAGAAAAACAAATAAAAAAAATCAATAGCTTGAAAAGCCAAACTGGCCAAATGGAAAAGGATGTACAAAAGCTCTCTGAAGAAAATAATTCCTTAAAAATTAGGATTGATCACATGGAAGCTAATGACTTTATGAGAAATCAATAAATAATAAAGCAAAACCAAAATAATTAAAAAATGGGAGGCAGTGTCAAATATATCATTGGAAAAACAACTGACCTAGAAAATAGATCCAGGAGAGATAAGTTGAAAATTATTAGACTGCCTGAAAGCCATGATCAAAAGAAGAGCCTAGACATCATCTTCCAAGAAATTTTCAGGGAAAATTGCCCTGATATTCTAGAAGCAGAAGGTAAAATAGAAATTGAAAGAATCCACTGATCACCTCCTGAAAGAGATCCCAAAATGAAAACTTCCAGGAATGTTATAGCCAAATTCCAGAGCTCCCAGGTAAAGTAGAAAATATTGCAAGCAGCCAGAAAGAAACAATTCAAGTATTGTGGAGCCACAGTCAGGATAACACACAATCTGACAGCTTCTACATTAAAGAATAGAACGGCATAGAATATGATATTCTAGAGGGCAAAGGAACTGGGATTACAACCAACAATTACCTACCTAGCAAAAGTGATTATAATCCTTCAGAGAAAAAAAATGAGAATTCAATGAAAGAGAGGACTTTCTGGCATTATTGTTGAAAAGACATGAGCTGAATAGAAATTTTGACTTTCAGATACAAGACCCTAGAGAAGTATAAAAAGGTAAACAGGAAAAAGAAATCATAAGGGATATTAAAAATGTTAAACTGTTTACATTCCTACATGGGAAGATGATTCTTGTAACTCATAAGAACTTTCTCATTATTAGGGCAGCTGGGTAGAGTATATTTATTTGTTTGTTTGTTTGTTTTGCGGAGTAATGAGTGTTAAGTGACTTGCCCAAGGCTACACAGCTAGTGTCAAGTGTCTGAGGCTGGATCTGAACTCAGGTCCTCCTGAATTCAGGGCTGGTACTTTTTCCACTGCACCACCCAAAAGCCCCCTGGAGTATATTTAGACAGAGGGAGCAGGCGTGAGTTGAATATGAAGGGATGATGTCTTTAAAAAATAAAATTAAGGGGTAAGAGGAACACACTGGGAGAAAGGGAAAGGGAGAGGGGGAATGGGGTAAAGTATCTCACATACAAGAAGCAAGAAAAAGCTCATGGAATGGAGGGGAAGATGGGGTAATTACTGGGGAGTGAGTGAGCCTTACTCTCATCAGAATTGTCTCAAAGATGAATAACATACACACTCAACTGGGTATAGTAATCTATCTTACCCTGCAGGAAAGTAGGAGGGGAAGGGGACAAGGAGGGGGTGAAAGAAGAAAGGGCAGATTGGAGGAGGGGGCAGTCAGAAGCAAAATACTTTCAAGGAGGGATAGGGTGAAAGGAGAGAGAATAGAGTAAATGTTATGGGGAAGGAATAGGATGGAGGGAAATATAGTTTGCAATAGTAGGTGTGAAAAAAATTTAAAGCAAGTTTGTCTGACAGGTTTCACTTCTCAAACACATAGAGAACTGAGTCAAAATTGTTAAAATAAGAGCCATTCCTCAATTGATAGATGATCAAAAGATATGAAGTTTTCAGATGAAATAATCTAAACTACCTATAGTCATATAAAAATGCTCTAACTCACTACTGATTGGAGACATGCAGGTCAAAACAATTTTGGGGTACTTCCTCATACCTATTGGATTGGATAATATGACAGAAGAGGAAAATGACAAATGTTGTAGGGGATATGGGGAAAATGAGACATTCATACACTCTTGGTAAAGTTGTAAACTGATTCAAACATTCTGTAGAGCAATTTGGAACTATGGCCAAAGGGCTATAATACCATGCATACTCTTCGACCTAGTAGTACCACTACTAGATTGGTATCCAAAAAGAGATTTTAAAAAACCAGCAAAATGTTGAATTCGAAGTTGAGGAGATGCCAATCAATTGGGAAATGGCTGAACAAATTGTAGGATGAGATTATGATGAAACACTCTTGTGCTGTAAGAAATGATGAGCAGGATACTATTAGAAAAACCTGGAAAGACTTACACGAGCTGATGCAAAATGAAATGTACTATATACAAAATAACAGCAGTATTTTAAGAATGTTTTAGTTATTTTCAGCAATACAATGATCCAAGACAACTCTGAAGGACTTATGAAAAATGCAATCCATCTCCAGAGAAAGAACTGATGGTATCTAAATACAAATTGAAGCATAATTTAAAAATTCCTTTTTCTAAAGCTTTTTGGTCCATTTTCTTTAACAACCTGACTAATGTGGAAATGTTTTGCGTGACTACACATGTATAACTTATATTGAATTGCTTGAGTTCTTAAGGTGGGGTGGGGAAGGAGGGAGGAAGAGAATTTGGAACACAGTTTTAAAAGTTGATGCTAAGATTTGTTTTTATATGTAATTTAGAAAAAATTAAATTCTAAATAAATGGGAAAAATTTTAAAAACCATACCTTTTTATTATTGTGTAAAATAAACAATGTCATATATGTCCCATTTTATATTAAAATATATACTTCCAGGCAAAAGCTAAGAAGGTAAAAACTTGGTTTATTCATTAAGCCTATAAAATATTAAGAGCCTGTCATTTACAGAAAAATATTCTAGATATTGTATTAGCTACAAAATTAAAATAATAGATGATCTTTGCCTTAATTGAGTTTATGATCTAATACTAGGATAAAAATCTAGCAAGAGGAGCAGCTAGGTGGCTCAATGGATAAAGCACTGGCCCTGGATTCAGGATGACTTGAGTTCAAATCCGAACTCAAACACTTGACACTTACTAGCTGTGTGATCCTGGGCAAGTCACTTAATCCTCATTGCTCCGCTTAAGGAAAAAAAAAACTAGGAAGAGCTGATGATTGATTTGGGTCACTTAATGTGCTTGAATGTAACAAAGCTTTATTTCTTTGTAAGTATTGTGTAGTTCAGTCATTTCGTTAATTCAAGCCTTCTAAATTTGTACTAGTAGACTAGCAAACTATGTAACTAGTTTTATATATTCCTAATGAACTAAAAATAAACTAAGAATTTTTTGCACTAATAAATTTTGTTGAGATAATTTCATCATGTGAATTTTTGAATCAATATGCCATAGATGCATCAATTATTAATCCACAGGATAATTATCATTATTATTATTGTTTTATGTGCATTATTACTCTCTTTGCTATTGATGTTAGTAATATGAACTGATGTTTGAACTTGATATTTCTTTTTTGTAATCTCAGTATTTCTGATTATTTGTCTATTAAATAATGATATTTGATGACTAGAAAGAAAGAAAGGAAGGAAGGAAGGAAGGAAGGAAGGAAGGAAGGAAGGAAGGAAGGAAGGAAGGAAGGAAGAACAAGTTTCATATTTGTGGGCCAGTTCCCAGTGTTCAGTGACTCTTCATCTTTTCCTTCTCTGTGTCACATTTTTTTACTCTTCAACCTTTGGTCATAGTTTGAGATTCTCCTCCCTCCCACTCCCTAACCTTGCCCCAGCCTCTTCAGATCCATTTTTTCCTTTGTACTGCTTTCATTATTTCTGGGAACACTTCATTCTTCCTCATGGTCTGGAGAGTACAAAAGCATTCTTCTAGCCCTTTTATCTTCTCTAATAGGGAAACCAATTTTGAGTACTTTGTGCATGCATAACTGTTAGTCAGCCCTGACACAAACACAGACATAGTGTACTTAGAAGGCCACCACATGATACCTCTTGTTCTCCATGCTTGACAGAAACAACATCCTTAGTCTTCTTTATTTCTTTTATTTGGTTGTTTTTGTTTTTTGGGGGCTTTTTTTGGTGGGGCAATGAGGGTTAAGTGACTTGCCCAGAGTCACACAGCTAGTACATGTCAAGTGTCTGAGGCTGGATTTGAACTCAGGTCCTCCTGAATCCAGGGCTGGTGCTTTATCCACTGCGCCATCTAGCTGCCCCATCTTCTCTATTTCTTGCTGGCCACCTTCTTACTTAACTCTCAAAGGAATTGTGGAGGTGAAATCCCTGACCACCACGCCCTTCCACCACCTGGCTGTCATGCCCATCCACTGACTAGCCACCATGCTGGACTCCAGAGACCACACTGGTCTTCTCTAGTCACAGACCTCATAGCATGTGTGCTTCTTGCTGACCTTGGGGGTCATCTTGTCCATCCTTACTTTACAGAAAAGGAAGCTTAAGTCTCTTTTTGGGACATCCCTTATCCCACTTGAGTTGGAATGATGGCCTGGAGCCACCAGGCAGTCTGGTCTAGGGGCCAATCAGGCCACAGGTTTCCCTTCTGAGCCCCTTAAAGGTAAAGCAGGAGCGGCTGAGTGCCAGGAATTACAAGATACACTCAAGTGCAAGCAGGAAGCACATACTCCAGGCCTGAGTGAAGTGTGGAGTCAGCCTTTCTGGGCTATTGTCAGAGCCACAGGGGCCAAACACTCAGACCTGGGGCCAGGATCCACAGTGGGTAGGAGCAGAGTCTGCAGTCCAGGGTGGGAGCACATTTTGGTGCCTGCTCTAGGTAATGAGCTCAGAGACGGGAATCTGGGCCAAGAGCCAAGCTTGCCTTGTCCCAAACTTCACATTCAATAGTCATCAGCCCAAGCATGGGGGACCCAGGACCACGAGAAAGATCTCTGAACAAATGGATGGTCAGGCTTATGCATAACTGCCTCCCCACCCCCATGATTGGGTGCTGCCTTTAGAGATGAGTAAACATCTTGCCTGAGTGCCTAAGAAGAGACAATCAGGCTCAGCCAATGGGATTTTCTATTTCAGGGAAAGGCAAGAATGAGACCACACTCTCCTACATTTCCAATGGAAAAATTGTACTTGGGCAGGACCCAAGATTGCTAAAGAGAAATCAATTATTCAGAGAGAGGGTAGTGATGCATGGGCCGATTCTATCATATCTGATTGTTTAAATGTTCACAAGAGGCCTTGCAACACAAACCTGCATAACCCAGCCATGAGGACGATCACAGTGTTTTCTAGACATGCAGGCAGGCTGTCAGCCCCTTAAAGGACCAGAAAGATCCCTGGACTGGTATCCAGAGGGAGAGGAAGATTCATTGCCAGTCATGCACACACACACACACACACACACACACACACACATACCACATACACATGCTCTGAAGCCCACATCCCCATAGACATGGGAGCGACAGGGTTGGGAATCCCTGCACTTGTTTCAAAGGTCTGCTGAAGGCCTAGCTGGTGGCACATGTGGCTCAGGGCCCTCTGGAGAGGTTCCTGCCCTGTGCATCTGTTCCTATTCCATCTCCAGGGTTTTCTTCCTAGTAAAGGTAGCCCATGGGAGGAAGTGGCACCTTGTGTGAGAGAGATTTCCCAGCTGACCCGGCCCCTTTCTGGACAAGTCAAGGTGTGGAGAAGGGTCTGTAACCATCTCAGGCCAGGCTTAAATTCCAGGAAGCAAGTTCTGCCTCAGAACATGGGATCTAGTGACTAGGCGACCAGGCCTAGGCAGGGGTGGGAATGAGCAGTAGCAGATGGAGGTTGGAAAGCAAGCTCTGGTCCCGATGCCTGCCCAGCAGGTTTGTTCTGGCTCTCTCCAGGTCCCAGGAGTTGGACTAAAGCAGGAAATTATTGGACTGGTTGCCTATGGTTGGGCTAGTCATGGGGCAGGGCCTGGACAGGAAATGGGGTGAGGGACTAAACTGAGCTTGCCTATAATTGATGCTAAAGGACCAGCAGTGGTTTGTTGTCCACACTCTCCTCCCTCTTTCCTTATCCTTCAGGGAGGCCACACACTCTACAGAGCCTTCCCTGAGCAGCCCACCACCCCTGCCACCCTTAATCAGCTACTGCGTTACCATTTCCTATAATAGGCATTTGGTAAATATTGATTGGTGGATGGATGGATATGCTATTCCCTGAGTTCTAGGGAAGAGGCTAGTCTCTGTGGGGACCCTGGGATTGGACTAGGGACTGGGATTTTAGCAATACAGGGAACTCCCAGGTGAAGAAACTCTAACTTTCAGTAGAGGTTGCAATCTTCTCCATAAAAATCTTACAGAGCTACCTAGAGCCCTGAGAGGTCATGTGACTTGCCCAGGGTCATGCTGCCAGCATTTGTCAGAGGCAGGACTTTCTAACTCTATCCATGACCCAACACTGCTTCTCAGTGCTCCCTGTGTCCAATTCTTCTGAATGGCCACAAGCTTTCCTCTCACAAATACCTCGTAGAGTCTTGCCAAGAAGCAATGGTGAAACATAAGGAGATGGCTACAGCTTTTGTGGAGCCAAGGGGAATGGTAGGACCAAAGTTTGTAAAAATTAGATGGGGCTTTGGATGCTGCGATAAAGAATACAGACTTTCTTCTGGGGGCAGTGGTAAGCCACAGAGGGCTTTTGAGTAGCGGAGGAACATGTTCAAAGCTTTGCTAAAGGAACAAGTAGTGTGGCATTGAGGGCTGAGCCTAGAGATAGGAAAGCTGCTTAATGAGTAAGAGGCAAAAATATCCTGTTTTACTGTCCAAGTGCAAAGATGAGGGAGCTAGCCCAGCTGATATCAGAAGTCCTTGGTCAGGCAAGCTACAAACCATACTCTTTATTTTCATTGATGTCATCAGCTTACCATGTACACCTGAGTCTCATGTCATACAATAAGTTATTCAGGACCTTAGCCATGCAGCTGTGGGTTTTATTTACTTTAAACATAGAACCACCTTTTTTGTCTAGCCAAAAGATTTAAAATGATTCTGCGTTCTCTGAAACTATAGCTCGTTGTTGTTTTGTTGTTATTTAGTTATTTTCAGTGACAGCCAACTATTTGTCACCCCATTTGGAGTTTTCTTGGCAAAGATCCTGGAGTGGCTTGCCATTTCCTTCTCCAGCTCATTTTACAGAGGAGGAAACTAAGGCAAACAGGTTGAAGTGACTTGCCCAGGGTCACACAGCTAGTAAATGTCTGGGGTTGGATCATGAGTTCTATCCACTACAACACCACCTAGCTACCCTTGCTAATACCTCATGAGCCCCCACTGATATATTAGTCCAAAGCAAAGTCAATCATCAAAATGACATAGCAAGCAATAGAGCATCTTCCTTATAAACCTGAGGCGGACACACAGCTCAAGCACAAAACAGGAAGAAGGGACAGGCATAGAGCTCACAAGTCGAATGCTGCTCACATGAGGAGAACTGGATACACGTGATGAGGAATAACTCCAGCCTCCCTTTTGCTACTAGACAAGACATGACTCACCTCTGATCCTGTCGACCTTAGTCTCAGGGGACGATGCTGGACACTACCAGATGGCACACACGTTGGCTGCTCTGTTGGATGCCATGCTCTTTTAGAAAGACAACAAGAGACGGACCCTTGCAGACCAGTGGAAGCCTCTCCTGTTTTGCTCACTTTTTGCTCCCTTTGGAGATTTGACCTAGAGTCTTCCCATCTCTTGGGCAGGAGGTTCACAGCTCCAGGTGTCAAGACCTTCACAACTCAAGAGTGGTGCTAACAAGCTATTGCCCACAAGCTTAGTCACACTCACTCACACACACACACACACACACACACACACACACACACACACACACCCCTGCCCCTCTCTCTCCTTCCTGGTTCCTCACCACGTGTCATTGTTCAATTGGAGACCTCATCCTCACAACAGTAGCCAATAGGCCTCCTCAATTCGCATCTCTGCTGGCCAGGCACTCAGGTGCTGGCCAGTTCCCCAATAAACACTCAACATCTCTGAAGTTCAGGGTTTTCTCAAGTTTTATTTCTGGATTGCTCCCTTTTTTCATGAAGAAGTACCAGTATATTTCTAGCATTTCAATACACAAATACTGCTACTTCAGGTCTAAAATGGAACAAGTCACAAAGGGCCTTTTCTACACTCTTACAAAATCAGATTTAAAGCAAAGTAATTGCAATAGGACAGGAGAGCTAACAACTTGGGTGGGGGGCGGTGTCAGCTATTAGGAAAGGCTCTGTGGTTTGGCATGGGGAGGAGCCAGCACCCGAGTTGTACTTTGCAGGAAGCTGTGTATTCTAGGACTAGGAGGTGAAGAGGAAAGGCACCTCCAACAAGGGGGTCAGTCTGGACAAAGACATGGAAGTGGGCGACTGGTGGTAGGGCTCAATGGCTTTGTGAAGTCCCTCTCCCCCTGCCCCTCCCCCTCCTCCCTCCAAACAAGGAGATGGACTAATATAGAGACCATTGCACCTCCCTACCTGCACCCCCTCCAGATCACCCTCGCCAAGCAAAGAAAAGGACCAAGACACAGACCTGACCAAAGTCAGACACACATTCACTGGTTGCTCACTCAGACTGAGATTCCAACTCATTTGCCGTTCAGTTTTCAATTCCCAGGCTGGGCCTGGGGCTGGGCGTGGGTTTGGGGGTGCAGGGGTAGGGCATCCTAGTTCCTCCTCCATCTGGGACTGTCCAGCCAAGGAGTCTGTCCAGACCACCTCTCTCCCTGGGTGGGAGAGTGGAGAGGGGGGCTCTCTCATGTGCCAGACTCCAAAAGGGCCCCCCCAGTGCAAGGCATTGCCACATGGGAACATGGAAAGAAATAGCCCTCCAGAGGAAAGCTGTCAGAGTCCATCCAAAAGTCCTGTCCAAAAGAAAAACCACTGCTGTCTCTTGTCATTAAGCCATGTTTCTGTGGGGCCCAACTTCATTTCTAGGTCACATGTTTGAGAGAACACACACACACACACACACACACACACACACACACACACACACACACACGAAGGCCAACCTGTGGGCTCTCACTTCCAAGACACCTCTGCCAAAAGACAGGACCCAGGAGCCTCCTGGGGGCGGGGGCAGCTGCTGTGATGGAGATGGGCCAGCTGTGATGGAAGCAGGATGCTCTCTGACCTCCAGCCTGGGGATATGGGGGCAGGGCAACTGAAACTGCCCAGATTTTCCTCTGGCTCTTCAGGGCCCCATGTTGAATGGGCCAGATCCATACAAACCAAATACATTTGCCTTACCTGAAAGTCACCTGTCAGTAGGCAGATCCCACACCCTGTCTACTTTAGTGAGTGCCCAGAACACAATTTCTGGGCCAGCCATGAACAGAGTGACCGAAGAGCTCCAAGCCCTCACCCCTGGAGGCATCTGGGGTGGCCTGTTGATCGCCCCGTGCATGCCCTTTTCATGCTCAGTCCAAGAAGTGCCCAGGGGTGGGTGGGTGGATCTCCAGGGGAGAGGGGAGAGGGCCCATCCTGCTGCTGCCATGTGTGGGAGCTGCCTCGGGCTAGTTGGAGGTGGACTGTATCCCGGATGAACAAAGAAGGCAAAGAGAGCTGCCCCAACTCAGCTCCCAACAGAGTCCACCGGAGCAGGCACAGAATTGACCTCCTCTCCCCTCAAACATCCTTCTTGAACTGAGGGAGGTCATCTCTCTCTTTCCTAAGGATGAAGGGAATGCCTGGGCCCAGCTGCAGCTTTTCATCCTAATGAGGGAAGGCCCTTTACTACAGGGACCTTATGGCCCAGATTTGGGGGAGGGGGCAGGCCTAATTTCAGATGCATATTCTGTCTCATTGCCTTCATATGTCCAATAAAAATAAACCTTTTGGGGGCCTTGTGGCTTGGTTTGGGGTTGGAGAGATATGGTTACCAGAACCCATTAATTACCTTCCCTGGCCGAGCCTGACTTCATTGATGACTGGTGTAATTAGTCATGTGATACTGAGAATGCTGGTGAGTGGGGAGAGGGAAGAGAAGAAAAATGGAGAACTGAAGGGTTTTTAGGGATCATTGAGTCCAATACCTACTCTTACAGAGGGGTAAACTGAGGCCCAGAGAGGGAAAGAGACTTAGAATCATGGAATTCTAGAGCTGGACCTAAGAAGCCATTTAGTCCAATCTCCTCACTTTACAGATGAGAAAACTGAGACTCATGTTCGACAAAATTTTAGGTAACAGGGCAGACTAGAGGCTGAGCTGGGACTGGCATTTCAAGCTCCTGCTCTGATGGTCTTTATCCTGCATCCTGATGCCCTTGTGATGAGTCAGGCAGTGGCTCAGGGGTCATATTTCATAGTCTGGCAAAGGCATGCCCCAGCACAGGAAGGCCTGACCTTCAAACATGGGTTGCTACTTGTATCCTCTTCTCCTCTGGAAAACCCATTTCCAGGATATCTCCCTCTTCTCCCCAACTAGACCATGAGAGTAGAAGACAGAGAGGATGTGGTACATTTTTTCTGCCTCGGTGAGTTCCACCCTGAGTCTAGGCCAACAGTAGGCAATGAACTAAAGAACTTGTTGATGAAGTGGCTGGTGCCTGTGCCTGCAGGAAGACCCTGCTTTATTGTTTTGTTTTTGTTTTTGTTTTTGTTTTGTGGGGCAATGAGGGTTAAGTGACTTTCCCAGGGTCACACAGCTAGTAAGTGTCAAGTGTCTGAGACCGGATTTGAACTCAAGTCCTCCTAAATCCAAGGTTGGTACTTTATCCACTGCGCCATCTAGCTGCCCCCTTTTTAAAAAAAAAATTATTTATGTGAGGCAATTGGGGTTAAGTGACTTGCCCAGGGTCACACAGCTAGTAAGTGTTAAGTGTCTGAGGCCGGATTGGAACTCAGGTCCTCCTGACTCCAGGGCCAGTGCTCTATCCACTGCACCACCTAGCTGCCCCTAAGACCCTGCCTTATTTGTCAATCCCTTCTACAGCCTCCTCTGGCTGGCCTTCCTGGAAGCCGTCTGATGAGGCCCAACTCACCACCTCCCCAAGGAACCCCATTCCATTTTGGTGCAGGGGTGTTTCTAAGTGTTTGAAAGTTCCTCTTCACATCCAGACTAAGTCTGCTTCTTCCAAACTTCGATTTCTCCCCGTCTGACCCTCTGGGGCCAAGTGAACCCCTCTTTAAGCTGGCAGCCTCTCTTTAAGCTGGCAGCCTCTCTTTAAGCTGGCAGCCTCTCTTTAAGCTGGCAGCCTTTCAAAGTCTTGGAAACAGGTATTGAGTTCCTCTCTCGTCTTCTCTTGTCTGGTTCCTTCACCTGATTCTAGTTGTTCTCCTTTCCCTGGCTAAGGAATGTTCAGCCTAAATGGGGCCCTCAGAACTGAGGACAATTTTCCCAGTGGGATCTGGCCAGGAATCACTCAAGAGGTCCAAACCAGAGTGTTCTGGGAGGCCCTGGGGAAGGCTCTATGGAGAAGGTAACATTTGAATTGGGCTTCAGAGCCTGGCTAGAGGGGGGGAAAGAATCTCTTAGCCCAGGAAACCAAGGAGGCAAAGGCATAGATTCTTTTTTCTAGGTAGTAAGCATTTATTAAATCATATCAAATGTTAAGAGAGCATTGACTGGGGGCAGCTAGGTGGCACAGTGGATAAAGCACGAGCCCTGGATTCAGGAGGACCTGAGTTAAAATCTGGCCTCAGACACTTGACCTGTACTAGCTGTGTGACCCTGGTCAAGTCATTTAACCCTTATTGCCTGGCAAAACAAACAAAAAACAACAAAAAAACCACAACAGGGACAGCTAGGTGGCACAGTGGATAGAGCACCAGCCCTGGAATCAGGAGGACCTGAATTCAAATCTGGCCTCAGACACTTGACACTTACTAGCTGTGTGATCCTGGGCAAGTCACTTAACCCCAATTGCCTCACCCCCCAAAAAAAGAGAGCATTGACCACATTTAACACAAGCCAAAAACCCACACCACCATATTGTCTCTAAGAGAGAGCACATGGCCCCACATAGAGTTCAGAAGACCTAACTTACCTAAAGAAGAGAGAGCTCCCCAACCAGACAGCCTTCCTAGCCTAGTGTGCAACCCAGAATAGTGTTCATTTTGTGGTCTGTCTTTTTCCTCTTCTGATAGAGGTGGCCCTTACACACTGATCAAAGCTAATTGCTTAGCATCATTCAATTCCATTGGTTGAAAGGCATAGATTCTGGAAAGCACAGAGAATGTTCAAGGCCAGTGTGCTGTCTGGTTTGTCAGGAGTACTGCGTACATGGAGGGAAGCCATATGGCATGAAAGGGAAAAAAAGAAGACCGTTATGCAGTAGAAGGTGTTTGAGTAAAGGAGGAATGTGATCGGGTGTATGCATGAAGAAGCCTGGTCTGGCAGGGGTGTGAAGCATGTTTGAGGTGGGGAGAGAAAAGTCATCAACAGCAACACCTACTGTGTGCTAGGCAGGCATTGTGCAAAGTTCTAGGGATACAAAAAGAGGCAAAAAAGGCCAACAACAATCCCTGCTTTCAAGGAAGCTCACAGTTGAATGGGGGGTGGTGACATGCAAACAACTTCCAAATAAGATATAGACAAGATAAAGTAGAGATAATGAGAAGAGGGAAGGGGGATCCAGAAAAACTTCCTGTAGAAGGTGGGCCTATAGCTGGGACTTGGAGGAAGCAAGAGAGGTGAGGAATTGGAGTGGAGGAGGGAGGGAGAGATGAAGTGCCTTCTTTGAGGAATGACCAGGAGGCCAGGGTCACTGGATGAAAGAGCACATTGTCAGGGTGGGAGGTGTGAGGAGGCAGCAGAGGGAGGAGGGGGCAGGGCATGAAGGCCTTGGACCGCCCAACAGAGCCTTTTCTATTTGATCCTGGCGGTCAGAAGGAGCCCCTGGAGTTTATTGACCAAGGGGATGATTTGATGAAGACAGTCGAGAGATCTGGCCCCATCGGGAGATGTTCCAGATGCCCATTGATCACAAATTCATTTGTTGGTGCTCCCTCATGGGAATACCTGAGTGCAGCTGGGGTCAGCTGCCTCAGAGGGGCCGGCCTGGGCAGAAACAAAGGCTCCCAGCTCCAAGAGGAGGGATGTCTCCACTGAGGGATTGCATTTCCCAAAACCCCCAAGTGAAATACTGCCAGCTCCTCAGCTGCTAGACAAAACCAGAATCACGGTAATTAGCAACAAGGAGCATGTATTAAGAACATGCAATTAGCAACCATTGGGTTATAATTTGTGTCTAACCCATCTGCACAAAAATCATTAATACAGTATCCAGTGATTTCTCCCCTGGCACTGGGGAGAGGGAGCTGGGAGCCAGCAACATGACCCAGTAAAGGGGGGGGGGGGAGTTAAACAGTGAGACTGGAGTCTTGGTACCTAAGCCCCCAAAGAAGCAGGAAAAGGTGCAGCCCTTGCTGTCCCAGACCTGATAAGAGAAATCCAGCACCTTTCCAACAAACTACCCCAGCCACACTATAAGCCAATTCATAGCACCTCAAAGCCACTGACAACACAAGTCAAAGAAGGGCCCAGCACAGAAAACAGCTGGGAAAATGTGGCACCATGTGACCTTGGATAAGTCACTTAACTCCCCTGTGCCTCAGCCTCCTCATCTGTAAAATGAGTTCCTCACCACTACCCTGCCTACCTCCTCCAGATTATAAACTGTAACTATAATAGACAAGGGTTGTCTTTTTAGTAGAGGTGAGAGGGGCAGCTAGGTGGCGCTGCAGTGGGTCAAGCACCAGCCCTGGAGTCAGGAGGACCTGAGTTCAAATCCAGCCTCAGACACTTGACACTAACTGTGTGACCCTGGGCAAGTCACTTAACCCTCATTGCCCCCCCTCCAAAAAAAGTAGAGGTGAGAGAAAGGGGAGTCACTGTTCACTGGAGAAAGATTTTTGCATATGGGACTCATGGGGGTCCTTGTTCCTGGATGTGAGGATTATATCAAATGGGAGAAATTGTGGAAAGGAGAAGAGTTGCATAGGGAGAGAATTCATTGGAATGAATGGACTCAGCTACTAGGGAGGTCTAGGATAGTGGTGAGCAGCCAGGAGCAGAGCTGTGGGAGTGAGAGGAGTCTAGCCCAATTTCTGATAAGTCCTGAGTCAAGTCAAGGCACTTAAGAAGATGTCAGTCTGACCCCTGAAAAATTAGGTCTCCATTGCCAGCCACTGAGAGTGTGCAGAGAGGAGACAGGCAGTCAGCAAGCATTTCTTAACTACTTACTGTGCCACACGCTGTGGCAGTGAACAGGCCCACACACTGAGGAAGTTTCCTCCCCCTCTCAGTTTCCCCAGGAGGTTTTTATACCACCCCCACCCCAATCTGGGAAAGTGGGAACTTATTTATGTGTATCTAGGGAAGAAAATGATGCCTTTTCGGTTATTTCTTTTCTTTTTATTTACATTTCTTTCATGGCTTAATTAAATGCTTTTGCTATATTGTTTCTTGTATAATCTGCCACTGTACTGGGCAGGGTCTTGGTCGATGACACGCATAGTCAATTGTCCCCAACAGGGTGACAACAAGTGTACGAAATCTGGGATTACAAGGGGTTCCAGAGGTATTTGGTTGGGGCTACATTATGTGCAGGGATGCTGGGTAAAAGAAGAAGTGTGGTCTTCCTTCGATGCTTTGCAAGCTTCTCCATTTCATCAGTGTGGATCTTCCATCCACTGGTGCTGACCCTAATCTCTCCACTCCTTAGTGGACAGTTCCATCAATTATGATTCATCACCCAGGGGCCAACCATTTTGTATTTAGCTCAGCTGGGTTTCAAAAAGCAATCACACATTCTGTCACTGGGGACTGTACTCAGAGCCTTCCCAGCTTGGCCTGAGACCTGCCAAAGCTTGTACTCCACTGGCAGAGCCTTTGAGAGCCTGAGGTCGTTGGCTCTCCACAATGAAGCCATAGAGAAGGACTTTATTGGAGAATAAACATTCATGGCGTGATTAGTAGCCTTAGGAAAGTCACTTCCCTTTCTTTGGCCTCCATTTCTTCCCCTGTGAAAAATGAAGACATTGGACTAGATGCCCTCCAAGGTCATCCTCATTCTAAATCCTCAGACCCCATTCTTTCACACTCAACCTTACTCTCTAATATTCTTGCAGAGAAATTTGGCCTTGGTGGTGGCTTTTCTGAGGGTGTCTGTGAGAATGAGAGAAAGAAAACACTGTGGGGCAGCTAGGTGGCGCAGTGGATAGAGCACCAGCCCTGGAGTCAGGAGGACCTGAGTTCAAATCCGGTCTCAGACACTTAACACTTACTAGCTGTGTGACCCTGGGCAAGTCACTTGACCCCAATTGCCTCACAAAACAAAACAAAACAAAACAAAAAAGAAAACACTGCAAGTTGTGACTGTTTGCCACTCTCTTCAGTCCTCTTCAACAGCTCACTGCCCAGTCGGCCACCAGACCCCTTTCCCAGCTCCCATACTTATACTTAACCAAGCCTCAAGCAAGGACACAATTTGGTTCAATTCAATTAGATGATCACTTGGCTAGTTCCTTCTATGCGTAAGATACTGTGCTAATCACTGGGGGTGCAACAACCCTGCTCTCAAAAAGCTTACATTTTAATAGGAGTTCCACTTTGCACCCATCATATGAGAGGCACTGTGATACAATGGATAGAGAGCTGGACTCAAAAGATACCCAGTGAAGTAGGTACTACAGGTGTTGTTATTCCTAGTTTACAGATGAAGAAATTGAGAAGAGAGGTTAAGTTACTTGCTCAGGGTCACACAGCTAGCAAGTGTGTGAGGCCTGATTTGAACCCAGGTTTTCTGATTCAGTCCATCAGTGATGCCATGGGGCCCCAATAGGAGAAGATGGAGACCCCCATCTCATCCACAAAACGACTCCACTCTCTCATGCTTGAGGAAAAATTCCATAGAGGTGGCAAAGCAGCTATTCACCTTCTGATCTCAGCTCAATTGTCAACCCCTTCAGGAGGTCTTCCCTGGGCATGCCAGTCAGTGCTTCCTTTGGGTGATCTTTAGTTAATCCCTTGCCTCCCTTGGGTGTCCCTGTGCACATTTAGGAAATGGGGGAATAATGTGTCCCCTTGCATCCTAATTCTAGCAGAACTTTTCTGCAAAGTCCAGAAGAGAAAGAGCAGGATAAAGAAAATGTCACCATTGGGCTTAGAGCCTATGTGGAAAACACAGCAGCATGAGGATTGATGGATCGTATTCTGGACACAAACTAAGATCATGGCAACTGGTCCTATCACTCCTTGGGACATGGAGGGAGCAGAAATAGAAGCAGAGTCAGATTTTATATTCTTGGGCTCAAAGATCACTGCAGGTGATGACTATAGCCATGAAATTAAAAGACACTTTCTCCTTGGAAGGAAAGCTGTGGCAAATCTGGACCGCAGCAGACTAAAAAGCAGAGACATCACCTTGCCAACAAGGGTCCATGTAGTCAAAGTTATGGGTTTTTTCCTAGTAGCGATGTATGGCTGTGAGAGCTGAATTATAAGGATGCTTTCGAATGGTGGTGCTGGAGAAGACTTTGGAGAGTCCCTTGGGTGGCAAGGAGACGAAATCAGTCAATACTTCAAGAAATGAATTCAGTCTCTTCACCGGAAGATCAAATACTAAGGCTGAAGCTGAAATATTTTGGCCACATATGAGAAAATGGAACTCGTTGGAAAAGACGCTAATGCTGGGAAAGACTGAAGACAAAAGGAAAAGGGGACAACAGAGGATGAGATGTGCAGTGCCATGGAAGCAAGGAACATGAACTTGGACAGACTTTGAGAGAAAGTGGAGGATAGAAGGACCTGGTGCACTATGGTCCATGGGGATAATAGATTATTCAAAATATTTTGCCAGCATGGAAGCACCATAGAAAAGTGCACAATTATTATTTTATCATCTTTAAATATCGAACCCAGCACCCAGCCTCATTTAAAAATACCCAGGGCCCAATCTTGACTGGTTCTTTCTGCATATTTCCCACTGACTTGAAAGAGAGCTTGGCTCTCCCTGTCTATACATAATTAGACAAGGTAATCACCAAATTCCATATTTTCATACCCGTATAATGAGTCTCCAAAGTCAATAATGAACTGCAAATATTCATAGAAAATATTCCTTTCTAATTTTAGGATTGATAATTCTCTCCTGGTTCTATTTGTGCACCAGGGACGATGCTGGGTTTGCTTGCTTCCCACGGTGTACACCGGTGCCCATCTTTTTCCTCCTCCCCTGAGCTAGCTGGGAGCTTTGCAGAGAGCCCGGGATGGAGGGGAGGGATTCGGGGAGGGGCATGGGGGGCAGTGCCAAGGCCTGCGCAGAGCCAGCTTGTCACATCTGCTGCCACTCATCAAATAGAAGGCCTTTTGCCTCCCAGCCCAACATAGCCCAGAGGGTCTCTGACACAAGTTGTATGATCCTGGACAACTCAGCCTCAGTCTCCTCGTTTGTGTTATGCGATATGATGTGATATGATATATGCCACTCATATGTGTTGTAAGGGTCAAATGAGATCACAATATATTTAAAAGTACTTTAATGAACCTTGAAGATCAGCTGTTATTTTTGCTTCAGGGTTTGGGTTTTTTTGTTGTGGGGGGAGGGGAGTTGGGGAGAATGGGGGTGCCTAAGGAAGAGGAATAATAGAGCCATCAAGGTCAGCTCTGCCAGTATTCATCTGTTACCAACCATTCTTCCTCACCAATCTTGAGGTTTGACTCTCATTTTCACCAAGAGACAAGAACCAGATGGGGACCTGACACTCCCTTCCCCGCCCACCCCATATTCAGTATCTGATAACAGATTTCATGACATTTCTGACAGGTTTGATCGGACCCTCGGTTCACTCCTTTCCTTCTTTAATTTTTCTGTTTTCCCTCTTGTCTTTGAGAGGCGGAATAGTGGAATGGGTAGGGCATTGGACTTGGCATAAGGAAGACACAGGTTCAAATCTGGCCCCAGACACTTGCTGGCTATGCATAACACTTGGGCAAATCACTTCATCTGTCCTGGCCTCAGTTTCCTGATCTTTAAGATGGGTATGGTATCTGAGTCTGAGTGTGGTCTTAAGTGCTTACAACCACTAAGACTTCGGGGACTTTTGCATGTAAATATCAATGATGATTAGTTCTATTTTCCAGGGAAATCGGTAGCTGTTCCTATCTACCTGCCCTCCCTATGTTCTTGTATCCTGTGCCCCAAATCTCATCCCTCTAACCACCACTTCCCTTCCCTGGGGACCTGTACTGCATTTTGGGATAACAGGAAAAACTGGATACTTTGTCACTAGGCATTTGTAAGGAATATTTGTGGGGTGAAAGAAAAAGGACAAAATAGGACAAAATGTCAGATTTCTAGGTATGGGCAAGCACTCCCAAAGGTTGCCCCCCCACCTCACCCTGGCACACAGATAAGGCCTTTTAAATCTCCTGTCAAGCTCCTCTCCCTCCTGCCCATGTTCCCAGAATCCCTCCTCATGAGATCCCACTGCATCATTTCCCCCAAAGTCCTTTCAATGACATCCTCACTGTGAAGGACAAATATGCCCATTCTGCATCTCCTGGCCAGTCTAAGACAGTCTCTGCAGGCACCCAGCCATGCTTTGGCCCCAGGGGCCCAGGGATGTAAGTACAATGGTGAGCAAACCCACCTACTAAGGGCAACTGAGTCAGAGGGCTGCTGGCCACTTGGACTTGATGTATTTCCACCTTCTGAAAATAGGGGTTCAGGGAGGCAGCTAAGTGGAACAGTAGATAAAGCACTGACCCTGGATTCAGGAGGACCTGAGTTCAAATCCGGCCTCAGACACTTGACACTTACTAGCTGTGTGACCCTGGGCAAGTCACTTAACACTCATTGCCCCGCAAAAAAGGGGGGCAGCTAGGTGGCACAATGGATAGAGCACCAGCCCTGAATTCAGGAGGACCTGAGTTCAAATCCGGCCTCAGACACGTGACGCTTACTAGTTGTCACTAAACCCTCATTGCCCCACAAAAAATAGGGGTTCAGGCTATTGACATTAAACCTGGCATTTTTCTAGATTGACTAGTCTGTCTGGGCACAGTGGTGACAGGGAGACTTTTGGAACAGAGGATGGGGGAAGCTGGGCATCAACTGCAGCAGCTTTATGTCCCCATGTCTAGTGCCCTCTGCCCCTCCCCCCTCTCTCCATGTGCCTCTCTTTTCCCCTCTTGCCCTCTTCTCTCTCTCTCTCTCTCTCTCTCTCTCTGTCTTTTTGTCTCTCTCTCTTTCTCTCTTACACACACACACACACACACACACACACACACACACACACACACACAATGAGGAGGATCTACCTTCCCTGTACCTCTTGACCTGCTCCCTCTCCATCCTGCCTATGGTCCCTCCAGCCATACCATGGGGCACTGTGGGGCTCTGGGTGCCCAGGGAAATGCTTCAGGAAAGCAGAGGGCAGATCAACTGTGGGGTTCTGAGCTGATGTTTGGGCTGCTTTCTCCTTAAGCACCCTTGTCCCAGGCCAGGGCCCAGCTAGCGTGTTTCTGCTCCTGCTCACGTAGCAACTTCCTCCTTGAAGAGTCTTCTTTATGACCTTCCAGCTCTGCTGGAAGACCATCACAAATGGTCTGTTCCCCAGAATTCCCTTCGTCAATACTGAGAGCATCTCTCTTTCCCAGCAACCCCATCGGACAAAAGTGAATCATGTGCAAATACAGGAGCCTCTGTAAGAATGGGGGGAATTCAAATAACCAACCCTCTGCTTGGTAGATCTGCCCAACTTATGCCACCTCTTCACTGCTTCTTGCTGCTGTCTGAAAAGCCAGTCCCTGAGCCCCACATAAACATCTACAATGTAGACAAATATCCTGTCTGGTCATCAGAGCAGGAGGGAGGGGATGCTGCTAGTGATTCTGCCAAAGCTTGGGGGGCTTGGAATGCGGATGCCTCTACTCAGGACAACCCCTCTAGATCCCAGGTCTGGTCTCCCAGGAGTTCACGGCTGGTACTATTTCTGTGGTGCGTTTAATGCACCTTGGCCTCAGTGCCCTGGGGAAGTGAGTGCCATGTTGGGCAGCCTTCCCCTCAATATTCCCTTGCCATAGAGAGCCCACTCCCTGAGGGGAACTGAGTCAGAGAGCAGCTGGTTCCTTGGACTTGGTTGGATTCATCTATATTATATTGCAAATATAGATTTGAGTCTTTCAAGGCTGAACCTGGCATTTTTCTAGGTTGGGATCCTCACTGGCTGGGGAGGCAAGGAGATGGGCCATGGCAGATGCTAGGAAAGCCAGAGACTGGAAGAGTCATGAGGCTTGAGGGGTGAGGGTACAGAGGGAAGCTCACAGAAGCACTGCCGCCATGCCAACAGCATGGAGAAGGGGCTGGAGTCACTAGTAGAAGCCTACTGTGTACAGCTTTGCCTTTGAGTGGCCCTAGCAGCTAGGTGGTACAGTGGTTAGAACACCAGACTTGGCATTAGGAAGACCTGAGCTCAACTGCATCTTCACACACTTCCTAGCTCTGTGACCCTGTTTGCCTATTTCCTTATATGTCAAATGGGGATAATAACCTACCTTCCAGAATTGTTATGAGGACTAAATGAGAGAATAATTGTAAAGCACTTAGCACAGTGCCTGGCATATAGGAAGTTCTGTATAAATGTTTACTACTACCACCACCACCAAACCAGTGTCCCCGGGAAAGTACAGCAAAGGACAGAGAAAGCACAGGTGGGCCTTCTAAGAATTAGTTGGGGGGCAGCCAGGTGGCGCAGTGGATAGAGCACCGGCCCTGGAGTCAGGAGTACCTGAGTTCAAATCCGGCCTCAGACACTTGACACTTACTAGCTGTGTGACCTTGGGCAAGTCACTTAACCCCAATTGCCTCACTAAAAAAAAAAAAAAAAAAAGAATTAGTTGGGAGGTTTTCTCCAAGTGAAGAAGAGGAGAGGGTGGGAACAGTTGACCCCAAAGAGATTAAAGCTCACTGAATGAGTGGCAGAAAAGAGCTCCCAGCTACTACAGAATACCTCGTGATGCATGACTGGGCCTCCTCTTGGCTTAGCATCCCAGCAGGGTATTTACCCTTCTCCAGTCCCAAAAATAGACTCAATACATGAGGTGATTTAGCATTCACTGAGGCACCTGTAGGTCACATAAGCCTTTCATTTCGTCCACATGCTGTCACAGATCTGGCATGAGAAACCCTAGAACCAAGGAATGGCCTGCCCAGTGCCAGATCTGGGTCGAGGGGGGGGGCCTGGGTTGTGAAGTTGTCATCCATACCATGGAACCAGACCGTAGTGAGCACAGTCCAGAGGAAAGGGGACTGGGTTTGGAGTCAGAGGTCCTGGTTTTAAATCCTCTCTGCCATTTACTATCTGTTTGATAGCCACTTAACCTCTTTGGGGTGACAAAACATCATCATCTGTCTAATATCCTAAGTCTCCGTCAATCTACTCCAGGTCGAAGCCATTCCTTGAGCCCCCACCGATGTTTCTTTTATCAAACCAAACAGAGGACACACTGGTTCAAAGCAAAAGATGTTTAATAAAAGAGTGTAGCAAATAAATGACAACGAACTCTTCCCCAATCTACACACGCTCCATACCCACAAAGAATTTGATAGTTGGAAGGGACCTCAGTTGCCATCTAGTCCAATCTTGTCAATGAAAGGAATTCCCACTAGAACATAACCAACAAGTGTACACTCAGGCATTCATTCTCCCATTGCTTCCTACACTATCACTGGGAGAGGACATGTAGGGAATGTACACGACCAGTGAGCCGATGTCTTCTGCTAGTCTAGTGATGTCGTTGAACCACAAGGTGTGATGAATCATGGGGGTCTTCTGCTGCTTTATTCTCTTCACTGCTGGTTGCTCTGCCGAACCACTCTCTGCTCAGTCTCTGTTGTCCCCCACCGATCATAGGCCCTGTGCTGTCTCCTTGGTGAGACTGAGAGCTCCCCCTGTCGGCAGGGACTGCCCTCTTGCCATCCCAGCCCTCATGTTAAGGGCTCTGAACCCAGAGGCCCAGTGTTCAGGCCTTCTACCCCAATCTCTGCCTTCTCCAAGCCCTCTTTTTCAAGCATTCCAGTAGAACTCTTACCATTCAGTTTTGCTAGACTATTCTACCTTCTCTCTCCTACTCTGGATGGGAAGATGCTCCAGTAAAAACCCTAGACAGCTCATTGGCTTCAAGGCCAAGCTGGTGTTCAACACCACTTTAGGGCCCTTGCTCTCTCTATCCAACAGCAAAGTAAGCAGCAGCAATAGGGCTGTGAAGGGGGGTGGGGGAATCTGGGGAGGGAAAGGGAAGAGGAGGGGGAGGAGGAGGAAAAGGGAAATCCCGGGGTAGCAGACCCCTGGTAAGAGAACTGCAAAGGAGGGAAGCCAAGTTTTGGAAAGTACCTGCAACACCTCCTATGTTCTGACAATGATGACCCCAACAGGCTCCATTATCATGACAACGTTCAAAGTGTAACTTCAGCATCTTCCTCCTCAGAAGCCCAGGAACCAGGGCACCAAGTGCCTGCTGCTTTATTTTTAGCCTTGATATCATTCCCCCTCCCCCTCCCGTCCTGGAGGGAGCCCAGACTGGCTTATTTAAGACCACAGCATGATGCTGTGAAACTCGTGGGTGCCCTAGAGACCCTACCATGTGCTGGGAGGGGGTGGGGGAGAAGAGCCTAGAGTGGAACTCCTGAGCAATGTCACTCTTTGCAGGAGCAGCCCCAGGGCAGCATGGGCAAAGGGACCCGGTCTCTTGTTGCCCCAAAGAACCAAAAGCCTGTTCTAGAGGGTTCAACAACATGGCCACGAGTGGCAGGCATTGTCGTTTTCCCCAATTGGCCCCAACAATCTCTCTGAATGACTGGTTCTGCAAAGAGGTACCCATTTGTTCAAATGCCAGGGCAATGAGTGAGGCCTCTTTGCCCTGCAGCTTCTCCCTAGATGAGGACAGAAGGCCACCCAAGGGGGTCCCAGAATGATAGCTAATAGATTTCCTGCATGGGAGCGTTGCCTCTTTCCCTTGAATTTGTCACAGTCCTCAGTCAGCCTCCCCCTCCCTCCTTGTGATACTTTGGCCCTAGGCTGCCTGGTAGTTGGCTGGCTCTCTTCTGAGTAACAGACCCATTCTCAAGCTCCTTAAGGTGTGTAGAGTGCATCCCTCCCCACAACACTGGGAAGGGAGCGGAAGTATTGCTATCACATTGTGGAGATGAGGAAATTGAAGCCCATAGGCCCTGTGCCTGAGAGACTTTTTAAGTGGTGTATCTTGCTCCCTGTCACATGGCTCGGAAGTACTAGGGCTAGGGCTGCAAGTCAGGCTTTTCAGACTCAGGGTGCTTTGCACGGGACAGCATCCAGCATTGGCTCCTTGGCTCCTTAATCCCTTTGGGACTCTTTGTGTGGCCCGGCGGGAAGCCAGATGGTGGCTAGGGCTGGGGTCAGGAGGGGAGGCAATGCCTCGACTTCTCTTGTGAGCATATGAAAGGGAAATTTGAGCTAAAAAATGCATCTCCAGCCACCTCAGGAGAAAGCTGCTAAGGCATGGAATCCCTTCAAGGGCTCAGAGAGAAATCCTCTTAAAGAAGCTCCCCAGAGCCATTTCCAATTCAAATTGAGGCCCTAGGACTTTTCTCATTATCTCCTGGACATTCTGGAGGACTGTAGAATGACAGGACCGGAATCAGGATCTACCTGCTGAAATCATCTAGTTCAACCTCCCCTTCTTTAATGCATGAGGAAACTGAGGCACAGGGAGGGGACCACACTGAGTGAGTGGCAGGACTTCCCGATGCCCTCATTGCACTTCATCTCACTTTTCAGCCCCTCCTATCCCCCACTCTTACTCTTCCACTGCCTGATGGAGGAACTCTGTTAGCCAGCATGTTAACATCCCTTGGAATCAGATAGAATCTTCTGCTCAGTGGCAGATGCTGGTGCAAGAACACTGCTGGGCAGGATGGCGAAGGAGCCCCAAGGGCCCAGCTCCCAGCTCCCAGCTTTGGGCCTTCCTCATTCTTGGGCTCTCTTCTCTGGACTTCATGTATAAAAGCAGGAGACTGTACTTCCTGAGTTCTCCCATCTCTTACAGCTCTAGGTCTATGAACCAATAGGGATAATGGTTAACAAGTGGTCAAGGAAATATTGATGGGTTTTGGTGGAGGTCTTGTGGGATTGGGTGGAGGGGGAACCCTCAGCCTGGAGGGGGAAGAAGAAAAGGGCAAAAGTTGGAAAACCAATATCCTAGACTAATCTAGGAAGTCAATTGCTTCTAGCCCCCTGACTTTAGGCAAGTGAAAAGGAAAGAGAAAGGTGCACTAAGACTAAGACGTAGGGGGAGCAGAGGGCTGGTAGGGAGACAGCCTTGGCCTTCTTTCCCAGCCATACCCTTCCCCACGCCCAGCACCCCAAGAGACTAGAAGCGGCAGGCTGGCTCAGGGGTGGAGGCAATGGTCCAGCTCCATGGTGGAGGAATTCACGATGGGCTTGGGAAGTCTTCCAGCAAAGCAGGATAGCCAGGTGCAGATCAGCATGGCTGCTGCCGCTCCACCCCCAGCACAGTAGTACGCCCAACCAAGCTGGCAGGTACCTGGAGGAAGAAGAAGCAGAAATGGGCCTGAGCTAGCTTCCTCTCACCAGCCTGCTCTGGCCTGGCCCAAGCAAGCCCAGCTCCTTTGGGTCCGTCCAGCCGCCACTGGTCTAGCTTGGGCTCAGGGCCCTGCGTGGTGAGCTGCCCTCTGGGGGGCTTCCTTCCCTCACTAGAGCAGAATGTGGAGGGGAATGTGGTCAGTCACCAAAAAGCTCCACAAGAAATCAACACTGAGAACCCCAGCCAAGGTACTCTACCCATCGTCCCTCCCGGACGCTGCTCACATGCCTGCCCTCCTCTCCATTCCCATAGCTCTAGGTGCTTCACTTCTGAACCCAAATGGCCTCCTGATTGGCCCCCCACTTCCAGGCTCACTCTTCTCCCATCCACCCTCCCCCACAGTTCCCCAAATCACCTTCCTAAGACACAGGTCAAACTCCAGGCCCCCTTTTTTCAAACCTCTTCGATGGCTCCCTTTGCCTCTGGGACAAAACACCCAACTCTAACTCCTCCCTAAGGAAAGCCCTTCTCCAAAGGTGGGCCCCAATCTTCCTTTCTAGCTCCCCATCACTTACTCTCCATGCCAGCCAAGGCTGCCTTCATCCCCATGTCCTACGATAGGCCCTGCTAATCCTCTGCCCATCCTCCAACCCCAGAGTTCACAGGACAGGAGATCCAGAGCTGAAAAAGACCTAAAGTACATCTAGGCCAAACTTCCCCCCATTTTATAGACAAGGACACTGAGGTCAGGAAAGGTAAAGTCATAGGCCCAAATTCTCACAACCAGTCAATGGCAGAGTTAGGATTTGAACCCAGGCTCTCTGACTCATGGTGGTCTGGGGCTAGATTCAAAAGACCTGGGTTCTTTTTCACATACTCATGGTGTGACCTTGGGCAAAGCACTTTAATCTGTCTGGGCCTCAGTTTCCTTATCTGTAAAAATGAGGGAATTCGTCTACATGTCCCAAAACCTATGGTCCAATAACCCAGTATCCTTCTCACAGATGCTGACACCCCTCCCTAGGATTTCTCCCTCCTTAGATGTTCCCAGAGCCCTTTATGTGGGTTTGTCCTTTGCATCCTCCACCCCGCCATCAAATCTATCCCAGAATAGACTTATTTATGTACCTGTCATATTCTTCCCACCCCAACTCTCTATAAGACTCTAAACTCCTTGAGAGATGGACAATATCATGGCTCCCTTGGGATCCCCAGCACTGGAAATGTAGCTTCCCACCTATCAGGTTCTTAGTAAGTGTTTGCTGAGTTTGTGGAAACTGAGCCCACATCCCTTTTCCCCTCCCCTTTGGTCTTACTATCCCCACCACCTGGCACAGTGTTTTACTCTCGGAGGCACCGGATAGAAATGGAGGGATTGAGTCAGAGAATCTAGGTTCAAATCTACCTCTGCCACATTCTCTCTGTCTCTGTCTCTGTCTGTCTCTATGTGCCTCTCTGTCTCTCTATTTCTTTTTTCTTTTTTTTTTAGTGGGGTTAAGTGACTTGCCCAGGGTCACACAGCTAGTAAGTGTGTAAAGTGTCTGAGGCCGGATTTGAACTCAGGTACTCCTGACTCCAGGGCCGGTGCTCTATCCACTGCGCCACCTAGCTGCCCCTCTCTATTTCTTTATCTCTCTTTTTTTTCTTTTCTTTTTTTTTTGCGGGGCAATGAGGGTTAAGTGATTAGTGATTTGCCCAGGGTCACACAGCTAGTAAGTATCAAGTGTCTGAGACTTGATTTGAACTCAGGTCCTCCTGAATCCAGGGCATCCACCTAGCTGCCCCCTTATTTCTTTATCTCTCTCTGTGTCTTTCTCTGTCTCTGTGTCTGTCTCTCTCTTTGTCTCTCTCTCTCTCTCTCTCTCTCTCTCTCTCTCTCTCTCTCTCTCTCTCTCTCTGTTTCTGTCTCTGTCTCTCTCTCCCTCCCTCCCTGTCTCTCTGTCTCTTTCTTGGTCTCTGTTTCTGTCTCTGTCTCTCTCTGTGTCTCTGTCTCTCTCTCTCTCTTTGTTTCTCTCTCCCTGTCTCTCTCTCCCCTTTATATACACACATACAGACACAAATATGTATCCATATCCCTCTGCAGCTTGGCTTGGCCCCTGGGACTCCCAGGTAGCAGGCAGCTTGGGCTCATCTTTCCATGCATTGGGTCCAGCGGGCTCAAAGTCCTGCTCACTCCTGGCCCTGCAGCCACTGCTGTTGCTATCACTTGTCAGGTCAGCCCCTCATTAGAGAAGGCAGGATGTTTCTATTATAGAACTGCACCTTGGGACCAGGGAATGACTTGTTTTTCTAAATGAACAGAATAAATGCATAAAAGGCCATTGCCCCAAAGCCCTGAGCAGAAAGAAAGCTGCTGACGAGTGGAAGACAGTGCCTGGAGCAGTGAGCTGCCAAGGAAGTCCCACTATGGCTCACTGGAGTGAGGCCCAGGCATCCCCAGGGCCTGAGCTGTCTCCTCTCTCCTGCCCCAAGAGTATGCCGGACTTCTATTCCCCCAAGGCAGCCACAGAGTAACCTCTAAGGTCCAGGCGGTGTGCTGGAAGGCTGATAAGACCAATGGGGAAAGGGGGATAGCTACTCTCCCTCCTGGGCTCAGGGCCTGCTCCACCCGTTGCTTGAGGCACCAGGAGGCATCAGGAGCTCTGAAAACCAAAGGGAAATAGACTGTAGAGGGCAGGGTGGATTCTGAACAGCCAGGAGGAGAGTATTCAGAATCATCAGATCAGAGGATCAAGAGTTAAAGTGACCTTAAAGACCCTTTAAATCTAAGTGCCCATTTTACATCATGGAAAACTGAGGTGGTGAGAGGAGAAGGAACTTAGAGATACTCTAGTTCTAGCACCTAACTGCTGAGAAAGGGAGACTGAGGCCTGGAGAGGTGACTCCTCCCTCTCTCTCACTGCCCCTGTCCATGTCCAGTCATTTGCCAAGTCTTTTTCTTTCTACCTTCCCAACTTCACTCCACTCGCATCCATTGTCTCTACCCACTTCAGTCCCTCAGGACCCCTGGCCTGACCTCTTGGGACAATCTCACTCATCACCAATGTCCCTGGCTTTAGTCCCCATGGAATGGACTACTTCCATCACTTTTCCTCCCAGAATGCCTTAGCTTCCTTGGGATCAGCAGGTCAAATATTACTTCTTCCAAGAGGCCTTTCCTGATAACCTTTTAGTATTAGTACAAGCTCCCTTTTAAAATCACTTTGTATTTATTTCTCAAGTCAATCAATAGATCTTTGCCATGTACCTATCTAGCCAGACCCTGGGCTAGGCCCTGGAGATACAAATGCAATGAAGAAAATAGTTCCTGCTCTCAACGTGGTTATATTCTGTGGGGGAGAAATGAAGTGCCCATATAAGTATATATGGAATAGATACAAATAAATATAAGGTAATTAGGGAGAGGAAGAGAGGGAGGGAGGGAGGTCACTAACAGTGAAGTGAAGGGGTCAGGAAAGACTTCTCATAAAGGGTAGTGCTTAAAGGAAGGGAGAGATTCTGTAAGGCAGAGGGAAGGAGGGAGTGAATTCCAGGCATAGGGAACAGCCAGTACTGATGGGACATTAAGTGACATATACGGAATGGAGAAAAGGGCAGTTTGGCTAGATGGAAGAGTGTGGGAAGGACAGAGCTTGGAAGATAGGTAGGGGCCAGGTCACAAAGGGCTTGAAAAGCTAAGTGGGATTTTGGATTTGATCCTCAAGGCAATAGGAAGCCAGACTGCAAGAGGCTGAGGAGTAAGTCAGAGGAAATGAGGTGAAGGCATTGAATTCTTTGTAGGTGTCTGGCTCAGAAGTGAAGGATAGATAAAGGATGGTGGCTTGAAAAGGTGATATGGTCGAATTCAGGCTTTGGTGGAACCCAGTAGGGGAGAAATGGAGGCTTTGAAAGGGCAAGATGGTGAGGGATGCAAGCCAGACTCTGTTCAGCCTCAGCAGTGGCTGGGCACCTTGCTCCGAGGCAGAACAGCATGAGCTCATTGTCTGCAGTGCTTCTGAGCCCCAGTGCCCACCCCAGACTCTCTCAAGAGCCAGAATTCCTGTGGAAGAGAAGGATGGAGGACAGGGAGCAGAGGAGGGTCTTTGGGGTGAAGAGCCTTAGCTCCAGCAGCTGCAGCGCCTGACTGAGGCCAAAGCCAATCTCATCCCTCTCTCCTCTGTGCTCCCGAGCTGTGTCATCTCTAACAGCCGATCAGTGAGTCATTCTATTCCAGTGTGGAATTTGCTGTGACAAGATCCCTCATAAAAGTTATTAAATCATCACTCAGCAATGGGGCTGACATTTAAATCAGACACGTTGCTTATATTCCAAGTTGCAAATCAAATTGGTTTAGAGCCTGACTCTGTTTCCTTAGATTTGGCATTAAATAACTCTACCGAAGAAGCAATGTTTGATGTGGGGGTCTCCATGCTGCATTTACCCTCATCATGGGGACCTCAAATGCCATGTTGGGCTTAAGACCATTGCCCAAATCTCTGGGGGTCCTGTGAGCAACTGGGCATGAAATGGGCATGTGGGGGTAAGGGGGTGTGAAGTTGGGGAAAGGGGGAAAGGGCTGCTCCTTTGTGATGAGCTTGCTGGGTCTGTGGGAGGAGCTAGCTCCCAGGTGGAGCAAGGTCAAGGTCCATGCAAGGCATCCTTTGTATGTCATCCATCCATATCTACCTATACATGATACTGGCCATTCAGGAAATCAATAAGCATTTCTTAAAAGTGCCAACTGTGTGCTAGGCACTGTGCTCAGCACTGAGGCTATAAGCACATAACTGAAACAGACCCTGCCCACAAGGAACTTACATTCCAATGGAGGAGACAACATGGATACATAACTAGGTGTCTGCAAGATGTATATAGAGCAGCTGAATGGTAATATGAGAGGGGAAGGCCCAAGCAGCTGGGGAGGGAAGAGAAATGCCTCCTGCAGAAGAAAACATTTGAGCTGATACCCTGGTGGAGAGAGGGGATGGGAGGAGAGAGAAACAGAGAGACAAAGAGAGACAGAGACACATTCTCTGAGAGGGTAGGTGGAGATGCAAGGATGGGCTAGTAGAAGCCCTGAATGGCGACATTTGAGGCAGAGTTCTGAAGTATTTTGGGAAGAAGGGAGCGAAGATGGTTGAAGGGCAGGGCCAGCATAGGGGAACTAAAGGGAAGGTTGTGTATCTGGAACAGAGGCAATTTTCAGTTCTTGGTAATATCATTGAGGATATGAGAGCCCTAAGCTATCACCAAATTGGGCATTTGGTAGTTTCAAGAAGAGCAGTTTAGTGATAGAACTCAGGATGAATGTGGGAACCTCAAAGAAAAAGCCTGAGGGAGCTGAGAGCAGCAAGGAAGGTCAATCTACCAAGACAAGAGAGCATGAACTGTTACAGAAAAAGGGACTGGAGATAATATGGGAAGGCCTTGCAAGAGACTGGGTCGTACTTTTGGCCTACTCGGGCTGACTCGTTTACAAGACATCCATGCTGCTTATCTAGAAGCTTTAGTGTGAGATGGCCCAAAGGTGTGCCATTAAATGGTCATCTGTGGATACTGTGGGGAGGAGAGGCACATGAGCAGCCATAGGAAAAGGAGTCCCCTGGCGTGGTGGCAGTAGAAAGAAGTTCCCAAACAGCCAAGATGTCTTTGGGTCAGGGTGTCCAGAGTATTTTTGCATCCCAGAGGGCCACGATTATTCCTGGGCTTATGGCCACCACACAGTCTTGGGAAGAAGCTGGCAGCCCAGGGCAATGAGCTTTCCATGAAGCATAGGAAAGCACAAGAGAAAAAAGATGAAAGGAGAGAAAAGGAGGTGGAAAGGAGGGGAGGGGGCATGGAAGAATAAGAAAGGAGGTTTTGCTTGGAGAACAGCAGGCAGAATGCTTGTGGGGGCTGGCCATGGGGGGAGGGAGGCAGGATTAGGCCCCTTCCATGGTTCTTTCTGAATGTGGGCGTAACTTCCTCCAACAGCCACCTGTCCCAGCAGAGGTGGTTGCCCCCTCCCCCTGCCTACCCCCCAGCTGCACTTGCAAAGCCATGTGCCAGCCCCTTCCCTCTCTTGGAGGCTGCTCAGAAGCTGGCAGATCCATCCATCTTCTAGGACAGCTCTTGCTGAAAGGAAGGCTTGCTAGGGCCAGAACTGGACCCAGCCAGGAATGCCTCACTGTCTCCCCTAGACAGGCACCTCCAAAGGAAAATGCCAAGGAAGTCACGACTCATGACCAAGGGCCCCCTGGCTGCAACAGGAACAAGAGCCCAGAACCTGCTGCTTCCTCCCTGTGTGACTGTGGCCAAGTCCTTTCCCTTCTCTGGTCTTCACTTCTTCCTCTGCTAAATGATATGGTTGGACAGGGAACCACAAAGGTCTCTTCTGGCTCTGGGTTCCAGACTTGCAGTCCAGTCCATTTTACAAGGCATTCTGGGCTCTTTTGCAGGCTGACCAAGGCAGGAGGGGCAAACACCCCACTAGGGAAGGCAGGCAGGAGGAAAAGAGGCCCCCAAGGGCAGAGTGGAAGGGGGCCAGGAGCACTGGCTTTGGGAAAGGGAAGAGGAGGTGATATGATGGGACAGAATGGCATGTCAGGGCCAGGAGAAGAGAGGCTGCATTGAAACTGGTTGTCTTTGTTGCCACCATGTGGCTGTTGACTGAGAGACAAGCTGTCCCAGAAGCAGCTCTCCTCATGGCCTCCATGGCCCTGCTACCCAGAGCCGGAAGAGTCTGGAGAGCCCATGAGGCCCAAACTCCACCGGAGGAAACAGCACCTGGCCAAGGACCCCCAAGAGGCAGGGTGCCTGCCTCGCCTGCCTTCCAGATGCCTTTCAGGACTCCTTCCATGGCTTGTTGAGGACTACCACTCTGGGGATGCGGGCCGTGCTTACTGTCTCCCAGCACCCTGCAGAGAGGGCAGCTGTGAGCACAAAGGATGTGATGGGCATCACCAGATGGAAGCAATCAAAGAGGGGCCTGGAGACTGGGCACCCAGGAAGGCCACTGCCCAACAAAGGATCAGCCATTGAGCCAGCAAAGGATGAGAAGATGGGACCAACCTCAAGAGTGGGCACATGCGGCCTATAAACATCTGGGCATCAGCTGGTCTGGCTGTTGCTAAGGGGAGCCTGCAGATGCTGACCCCCCTCCCTTCCTCCCTCTGAGCCCCACAGAAGGATCCTGGAGAGAAACAGGAACAAGACACTCACTTGGAGAGGGGGAAAGGGGACAGAAGCAAGAGCAATGGGGCAAGGGGCAGAGGCACAGATTGGGCCTTCAGCACACCCATGGATACTCTGAGAGGGTAGCTGGGGAAGCCAGGATGGGCTGGTAGAAGCCCTGAATGGTGACACTTGAGGCAGAGTTCAGAAGTAGCTCCCTCAAATACCCAGCCTCCCCGTTCCTCAATGTACTCACTTCCTAAGATGTGCTCGTCCACTCTACTCCTAACACTGTTCTTTATCTTCACTGTGACCTCCATTCTTTCTAGTCCTCAGGGCTTCACCCCTGCCTGGCCTATACCCTCCTCCCTTCCCTAGCTGCACTACTCGGTGAACTCGATCAGCTCTACATTAGCCTCTCCTCTAGAATCTCTTGCCCCCTCATCTTATTGCTTAGCATGCCTTGCCAACCTCCACCCCATCATCTGCCATGTTTGCTCCTCATCATGAGTGGAGCAGGAGGAAGTTACAAAACTACAAATATGTCTGTCACCTGATCTCAACTGGGCCCTCCCTCCAGCACCTTCTCCCCAACCTGGCAACCCTTTTGTTCTATAGAGCTGCTCATGAGACCTCCTCCCCCTCCTCTCACAGCTGAGAAGCTCAACATGAAGCCTTCTCCCCTGCCCCCCTCATCACTCAGGCATCTTCCTGCACTGCCTCCTCCTTCACTCCTGGCTCTGACCAAAGTAGCACCCCACTTTGCCAAAGGCAGACCCTCTCCATGCATCCTCAAGTTCATCTTCTCCCCTGCCCTCCTCTCAAGCACGTTGGCCCCTTTATCATCTTGACTCTGATCTTTGGGCTCCCCTTATACGCCTACCTTCTATAAGAAGCCTTCCCCGATCCCTCTTCATTCCCGTGTTAAGTATTTCCTGTTATCTCTTGTGATCTCATCGACTCTCAAAGGGTTCAGTGTTCATTTCTAGGCAGGTGACTCCTAGATTTATATACACCGGCCCTAATCTTTCTCCTGAGGTTCAGTCTTACATTGCCCACTGCCTTTTGGACAGCTCAAATTGGAGGTCCTGTGGCATCTCCAATGCTATAGAACTCTGTCTTTACCCCAAATCCTCACATCTTCCTAACTTCCTGATTATTGTCAAGGGTCCCCGGGGCTCACAACTTCACTATCAACTCCCTACTCTTTCCCTCCCCCCAGCCAATCTGCTGCTACGGCCTGTTGATTTTACCTCCATCACATCTCTCATATATACCCCACTGCCATCCCCTAGTTTAGGCTCTCATCACCTTCTGCTTAAGCTCCCTGCCACAAGTCTCTCCCACACCAGTCCATCCCAAGGTGGCATACCCAGAGCAGAGGTTGCTACCTACTCAGTTTACTACTGTGGTGCCTTATTGCCCCCAGGATCAAATAAAAGCCCCTACTTGGTATTTAAAGTTCTGGGAGCCTGTCCCTTCCCCCTACCTTTTAAGTCTTATGCTTTACTCCCCTCCATGGACTGACTATAATCTAGCCACACTGGCCTTGTGCTGTTTCTTGAACATGACATCCCATCTCCCATCTCCCATCTCCCATAAACAGGCCTTTGCATTGACTGTGTCCCAGACCTGGAATGCTCTCCCTCCTCACCTCTACCTCAGCTCAAACCCCACCTTGGTCTCCCTGGCTCTGAGATCCCCTTCATGGATCTAGCTACCAGTGTGTTGTCTCCCCAGCTAGACTGGAAGCTCCTTGAGGGCAGACACAGTTCCTGGCACTGATAAAATCTTCAAGACATTCTTGTTTAATGATTAAAGCTGGATTTGGGGAGGATTGTCTAGTAATGAGAGCTATACCAAAGGGGAACAGACAGACAGTTCGGGGCTTCCCCTCTCTGGGCGCCTCAAGAAGAAGCTGAATGGCTTGTAGTCTGTGTGGTAGCCAGATGTGGTCTTAGACACTTCGTCCAACTTGAGAATTCTTTAGGCCTGATTCTGCCCTGCAAGCAGTCCTGATGTCCCCCAAGCCACCCCCAGCTCTCCCTCTCCACACTATACCACCCCATCCCACCCCACCCATCCTTGTCCCTCCTGCTCCCCTCTTCTGCCACACTGAGGCTTCTTGGGCTCCACTTACCTAAGTGAAACTGACTGGAGGTGTTCCCACAGGTCTGCATCACTTCAGGGCTGTTCCAGCCTAGGGGGTACAAGGCGCAGCCTGCACCAATCAGCAGACCTAGGACAAAAACATACAGACCGGAGAAGCCTCAGCCCTAGCCCACCTCTTCAAGGAAGCCTTCACTGATTGCTCCTACCCACACTATTCTTTCCTTTTTTGGCACCACCATGGTCCCAGTCATGTGTACCATGAAAACAGACAAGGTGGTGGTCTAAACAGAATCCAAGGAGTAACGTAGGCCACTGAAATGGGCAGACATTTGTTAGCAAGACCTGGCCAGACCTCTCTGCCTTGATATGAAAGGCCTTCGGTTGCCTGAAGGCAGTCACTGGTTCAAATGGCAAGGATGCTTGGGGAAGCACCACCCCCTGCTCAGCCAAGTACCCAAGGGAGTAAACACTTGGAGCATGGTTCTCAATGAGAACACTCTTGTAATCTCTTCTACCACTCCCAAGGACTGATGGGACCTAGAAGCAAACTTGACTTCCTAGGGGACTCTGGTGGGGAGTGAGCCACATGGTTGCCTGCCTCAGGTAGGTCTATGCTGTTTAGATAGCTTGGTGGAGCAGCAAGGAGGGGAGGACCAGGCCTCTTCTGGGCTCCTCTTTTTCCTGAGGAAACTCTGTAATCAGGAGGCAATTGTGATAGTCCTAGAAAGAGGGGCTGGGGTACTGAGTTTGAGGGGTGACTATGTGAGTGGAGAGAAGGACACACATGTGAGAGGAAACTGAGGTGAAAAGACTTGTACAGGCTCACACATGTGTGAGTAGAGGGGGAGAATCGACCCAATTTGACAAGTTTTTGGATGTAGGGGCCAAGGAGTATGGGAGGAGAAGGCAGAATCAAGGCTGACTCCAAGGCCGTGAGCCTCGGAGGCCAGAGGGAAGGTGGACCCCCACAATGGTAATAAGGAAGTGAGGAGTGGAGGCTTTGGGAAGGGGTGCATGTTGAGGCTGAGCCATCTACAGGACATCTAGTATGAGGTGTCCAAGAGGCAGTGGTACAGGCCTGGGGCTTAGGAAACAGACCAGGAATTGAGGTATATGTGTGGAGATGACAGCTGAAACCTTGGGGACTATTAGACCCTAGCTTCTTAAACTGTGGGTTGTGACCCCATGTAGGGTCATGTAACTGAATGTGGGGGTTGCTAAAAATTTGGCAACAGTACAAGGTTATGTCTACCTATTTTATATACCTATATACCAGGGGTCGTGTAAAAATTTCTCAGGTGAAAAGGGGTTGCAAGTGGAAAAAGTTTAAGAATCCCCATATTAGACCACCAAGGGAGAAAGTACAAAAGGTTGGTGTCCTTGACAGAGGCAGAGATAGGGATGTTTCAGATGATCCGGGCCCTGGGAAGGCAGGACTGGTTAGTAGACCAGAGGCTCAGGGCTGGCTTCAGGCATCCAAATGGGAGAGAGTCATCCAAGGGATTGTAACTACTTCAGGAAGCGAGACCCCTAGTGGTAGAGAGAAGTGGTAACTGCTGACTGACCCATAGGGGCGCAGCTGGGCTACCTAGCCAGCAGGCAGCAGCACCTAAGGGGAAATTCCTGAGGACTCTGCAAAGGGAGAAATGGGATTCCAGGGCCAGGCATTGCCCCTTTGCTACATTTTTCTCAACTAATTTACAGGCCTCATTGCCACTGTGCCACTGTCCTTTAAGTTTGAGCTTGCTCTCTCCAGATACCTTGTGTATACAAAAGGAGAGTGGTACCCATGATTGGGGGGATATTTTGTATCAGCTCTTTTTGCTTTATCTTATAGAGTCACCTCTAGGATGCTCCTTAAGCCCTTTTACTTGTGGTAGCCAGGCAAGGGAGGGAGGGTCCTTGACATCACCCAGCCTATGGCCCACTCAGAGGCCAGCTGGGCACTTTCACAGAATGTAGCTGGGCTGCATCTCATAGCCAGCCTAGCAATCAATTGCAGGGGCTGGGGCCTGAAAGGACCTAAGGAAACCAGTTTCTAGCCAGACTTTTCTGTGTAACGCTCCCATCGTTCATTGGGATTTGTTTTGGCTTCCTAACTCAGCCAGAGCAGCTGTTGGGGGAACAGTCCCCGCCTGAGGCTCCACCTGACCAGCTGCTCCCCTCTTCCTTATGGGAGGAGTGGATGGTGGCCACTGATCTGGAAGTGAAATGTGCCCCATATTTGTTTTTGTTCTCCCCCACCCCAGGATGGAGCAGCTCCCTAGGGTTCTGCTCCATCCCATGAGCCCCTGCTGGAGCAGCAGGAGGGATGGGTGGGGGGAGGGGAAGGGTGCTGGGGTCACCTTGTCTGGTTTGACTCTGGGCAGGAGCAGCTCCTGACTCCTTCCTGCATTTGGCTCCCACAGCTCATCTCCGCGGTCAGGGGCTTGGCAGAGAGAGTGGAGGCTGGGTCCTTAATGGATGTTCTCTCTAGTTCTCTCTCAGTGGTTTGGGGGCCCATAGACATGAATCTGCCCTGGACATAATTGGCTCCTTGGCTGATGTATTTTGGTTAATGCACACACTGCCGAGAAAGTGCAGGCCCTGGGACAAAATCAATCTCCCTCAGCTGACCTGGGGGCCAGGGAAGCCCACCTCCTTTCTTTCTAGTGTCTTCCTTCCTTGGCACCCAATTGGCTGCCTTCCTGCCTGGGAGGAAAACTAGCCTCTGGGGCTTGGGTGGCCAGCCGGGGTCTGGTACCCACATAGGCTTTCCTAAGTGACACCCGGGGGCATCTCAATGAGCCTTACAGGGTACACTCCTAGAAGAGGGGAATTTTACAAAGGGAAGCTGAGGCACAGAAAGAAAAAGACAAGTACCTTTTCTAAGGAGGCAGCCAAGATCTGGGACCAGACCCCCAAGTCTTGGTTCCAGGAAATATGGAGGACCATAAAAAGCTCTGGTCTGAGGCTGACTCCACTGTGACCTCTACTCTCTCCCTCGTCCACTCCATCCTTCACAACACTGGCAATGGCAATGAGAACAAGAACAGTATTGATAACCCTAACTGATCTGGCCAGGTTGCTTCCTCACTCAGCTAGCTTCTAACTCAGACAAGGTGCCTTGGCTTTGCTTCAAGTATCTGTGTTCATTCCCCAAGGTGTTAAGGCTTCCTCCCTTCTCAGGTTACCTGGGATTTAACTTCTGGTGGGGCTTTGAGGGCAAGTCAGACCACCTTTCTCAGCCTCATTTCCTCATATCTGCATTGCCTCCTTCCCAAGGGTTGGGAACAAAGTCCCCCAGAAATGTGCCCCACCCATCCTAATTTGGCTATGGAAAAGCTTGGTGGTACAGTAGTTAGAATGTTGGGGCTGGAATCTGGATGAGGGGAGTTCAGAATCCTGCCCCCCCCACATTTACTAGCTGAGTAACTCTGGCCAAGTCACTCATATGCTCTCTGCCTCAGTTTCCTCATCTGTCAAATGGGGATGAATATAGCAACTAGCTCTCAGGGTAGTTGGGAGGATCACATGTGGTCATGATTGTTCGGTGTTTTGCAAACCTCAAAGTGCTAAGTGGTAGCGTTTGTATTATTATTGTTGCTACTGTTATCATTAGCTATACATCTCTCCTCCCCCTTGCACCAGCCTGTAGAGCTGAGCCCTGAAGGAGCCCAGGGATCCTCAGAGATAAGGCAGAAGTGGGGAGCAATGCATTCTGGGCAAAGGCAGGGGTGGAGATGAGAGATGGAGGGCCGAGGATGAAGATCTCTAATGACCATTTTGGTCGACAAGGAGGATGGTGGCGGTGATGGTGAGTGTGTAATAATACAGGAAAGCTAGCTTTCGGCAAGGTTGCAAAGGGCTTTCAAGGTCAAACAGAGTTGTTCCTTGAGATCACTGGGAACCACTGGAGTTGAGTAAGGGAATGACACGTTCACACTTTGGCTTTAGTAAAGTGGACTCTAGGATCGTCCCCAGAATAAGGAAACTGAGGTGAAAAGACTTGTGCAGGCTCACACAGCAGCCCTGGCATGCCTCCCCTCTGAGAGTAGCCCTCCTCGGCCCGAGGGCCTGGGGTCCTGAGGAGAAGAGCCAGGTCAAGTCTGGGAGCACTCTCTAGGTTTGCAAAGGAGGGGGAAGAATTCCCACAGATTTGCATGTGATTTGCATGGGGTTGCCTGGGCTTGTCCAGCTATTCTCAGACAACTCCAGCTGGACAGCAGGAGATGACAGGGTTCCCAAGCTCACAAATGGGAAGGAGCTAGACCAAGGCCCTCATTTTACAGAGGGGGAAACTGAGACTGAGGCACTGGGCAAGGACCCAGAACAGGAAGTGGCGTGATGGCAATGGCAATGAGAACAAGAACAGTATTGATAACCCTAACGATAGCGAGAATAGGGCTAACAGACATTTCTGTAAGTACATTTGCAGAGCCCATGGCTTCCGGCTCTCACTTGGAGGCTCCTGAGGAGCCTGTCGGTAGGTACAAGATTACTGTCCTTCTCACTTGACCAGTGAGGAAAGAGAGTTTGGACTCCAGCCCACGGCAGCTTCCTGACCAACAGTAATCTCTTTAGCAGGCTTTCCCTCTAGAGAGCTCAGGGCTGACTGGAGCAGACCGGAAGGCCCCTTCCCCTCCCCCGCTAAATTGACATGATGTCTACAATTCTATCATTAGAGTCATTCATTTAGCTGGCAACTAAAAGGCATATGTTGGGGTGCAGGGATTTATGGGAGATAGACTCTGGGGCATGGAGCCTGCCTGAGCAGAGGCCTCTGTGAGGACTGAGCACCTTCGGGGAAGCAGCAGATAGAGGAGGAGAGGAGCCCAAGGGGCAGCAGCAATGATGCCTCCACTAATCCTGCCCTGCCACAGATGAGACACAGGCCTTGCTGTTAGCAGCCCTAGGGAGGTCCTAGGCATCACTGAGAGCCCATCCAGAAGCCCTGCCCCAGCCCACCCACTCCTCGGCACCCAGCCTTACCTCCCACGAACTGGGCCGCTCCCATGCATCGGCCCATGATCCTGGAGATGAGGTCATCCATGCAGCAGCCCAGGATGGCCCCCAGAGCCACCAGGAGAAGCAGAGCACAGCCGGTGCCTGTCACCACGGTGCACATCTGCCAGGCCAGGCTGGGGATGGCGTTGAAGTTAGCATAGCGGCCACACTCTTCCACCATCACCAGGCTTCGCCCTTCACCACGGACAGGATAGTTGCAGCGTCGAAACATGCTGAAGGACACGGGCTTCCCAAGCTGGGAACCAAAGAGCCAGTAGGGCAGGAAGTAGCTGGCGGTGCTAGCCACAGCGGTGAGCAGTGACAGCACGGCCCAGAGGATCCCAACCAGGGTCAGGCTGCCCTTCATGCTCTCAGGAGGCTGCGGGGGCCCAGCAAAGCCTGGAGAGGGCTGGCAACAGATGCACACCAACACCTCCTGCCCGCTGAGGCCTGACAGGGAGGCTGAACCTGAGGGTGAATCAGGATCCAACCTTCCTCTGTCCAAAGCCCTTCTCCTCTGGAGTAGAATTATGTCTGCTCCCAGGCCCAAGGCCTCTCGTGGCTTCCTCTCCTGTGGCTCCTGGGACGACGTGGTTTCTCACTGATGTAGCTGCCATGGGGGAGGTACAGAACAGCATTAGGCGCTGCTGGCTCGGCCAGCTCAAACCCAGGGGCTGGGATCCAGCCAGGCAGACTTTTGTCCTCCAGTGTCAGGCCCCCTTTCTAAGCTGGTGACCCATTACTGCCCCCACCATGCACTCTCTGTTCCAGCCAAACACCTCATCTACCACCTCTGTGCTTCAGTGAGCCTAGAATGGTCAGCCTTGTTACCTCTGGCTCTGCCAAGCCCTAGGGGCCTTCAAAGCTCAGCTCAGGTGCTACTCCCCATAGGAGACCTTTCTGGCTGCTAGTGTCTCTCCCCTGCCCCTACCCCAGACTCCCAGGCCAGCCTGGATTTGATAAACACCTATCCATGTATGGCACGAGGCAGGAGATGTCTCACTTTGGTCTCCGTATTCCCAGTGCTTGACATAGTGCCTCGGGGCAGCTAGGTGGCGCAGTAGATAAAGCACTGGCCCTGGATTCAAATCCGACCTCAGACCCTTGACAGGTACTAGCTGTGTGACCCTGGGCAAGTCACTTAACCCCAATTGCCACACCCCCCCAAAAAAAGAGACATAGTGCCTCGCATACATCCAGTGCTCAATAAATACTTGAACTGAATTGAATGGGGAGGGGGTCATGTGACTCCCATCCATTGGTGGCCAGAAAGCCTCTTGCTTCCTATGGGACCCCTCAGGGCCTGTAGATACTCAAAGGGGGTCCACACACCCCATGCCCCGCCCCAGCATGAGAAGAAGGGGCTAGTGAGGCCCGGAGGAAAGGGACTGACACAGTCACCGCTTTGGGGGGAAGCTGGGAGATGTTTCAGCAAATGTTGTCAATGACAGTGTGTCCCCTCGTGTGACCGAGGCAGAAAAGAAGCATTTATTAAGTGTCTACTGCATGCCAAGCAGGCACTGTGCTAAGCACTTTACAAATGTTATCTCATCTGATCATCACAACTATCTCATTGTTCTTGGTGGTGTTCTTATTATCCCCCTTTGACAAATGAAGAAGCTGACGCTGAGGCAGGCCTCTCTAAAGGTAATACTAAGAAGAGCCATCATTTCTACCTCACTTGGGCTTCCCAACAATCTCCTGAGGGAAATACTGCAGGATCATTATTCCCATTTTACAAACAAGCAAGCTGAGGCTCAGAAAAGGAAAGTGACTTGTCCATGGCCACATAGCTAGTAAACTTTTGAGGTGAGATGTGAATCTGAGTCCTTTCTGGTCTTCACAACAGCCCATACAGATGAGAGGGGAAGCGACCAACTTTTCCATGGCCACTTGGCTAGTAAGTATCTGATTAGGCATGCCAACACCTCTTTGCTACAGCGTGCCCTGGCAAGGTTCTGTCCTCCTGTCGTTTTTTTTTTCAGGGCAATGGGGGTTAAGTGACTTGCCCAGGGTCAGACAGCTAGTGTCAAGTGTCTGAGGTCAGATTTGAACTCAGGTCCTCCAGAATCCAGGGCCAGTGCTTTATCCACTGTGCCACCCAGCTGCCCCAAGGTTCTGTCCTCCTGATGATAGATGGAAGGAGTGGAGGAAGGTTGGAGGGGGAAAGGCTGTTGTGGGGGAGGAGAGAGAGAGAGACAACAGAGACATGCAGAGCCTGGATTCCCCCTACATGCCAAGGGCCAGCATCATGTCTGTCTGCAGAGTGCAGTCCACTCAATCCCCCAGATCCTGTTCAGAAAAACCACCATTTTACATTGCTGCCTCCCCCCATCAGTGGCCCTGTCTTCTTGCAATTACTTGGTAGTACTTTGCATTTTCTGACTTGGGTGCAATATGAATTATTATAGCCCCCAGGAGAACATAAGGTATTTGAGCACAGGCAGGGCCTTTTGAAGTTTTGGTTTCTCCAGGGCCTTGCACAGAGTAGGCGCTTAAGAAAGTCTGGGCAATTGGCCTGCTTGCCCACCTGAGCTCTTGGCCCATGGGAGCCACTTGGTGAGTCTCCTTGGGCATTCTTTCCCTAAGATGAAGAAGCTTCTAGTGGTCTCTATCTCCTAAGCCTTTCATCAAAGCTTAGTAGATAGAGGGTCAGAGGCTAACCCTGCTTCCAAAGTGGCTTCATTCAAGTCCTGTCTTGGAGACTGGCTTTGGGACCCTGAACAACTCAGCTGCAGACCTGCCTCGCTGGAGGGACTTTTCCCCCAGGAAGATCCCCATACTAATGAGGGTAGAGAGTGGAACTGGGAGCCAGTTCTGAATAAGGTGGCAGTATGCTACGAAGGGGAGTCTCTTGTCCAGCGGCTGCCATGGAAAAGGCCTGGAATCTTGCCCAAGTGGGATGGGCCTTCAAGCAAGGTGGTATCCAAAAGGGAAGAGCCAGCCTTGACTGGATTGTCAGTGACTTGGAAGGAACTGGGAATGTGTCATTCCTCCCCTTGCCTTGCCCTAGGAAGTGACTGAGAAGAACATTCTCTTTTACAGATTGGTAAACTGAGGCCTGTCTCAAACAACTTGCACTGTTGAGAGTAGAGGCCTCTTCTCCCTTCTCATCCTCCAGCTATCTGCTGTTCTCAATGTAGATGGCTATGCCTCTCCCTCCCTGCAAAGCTGTCTGGGAGGGATTTCCAAGGCACTACTCTTTCCTATTTCTCTCAACAGGACTTCCTAGTACTGCCCTTTGTCTCTTCTGCCCACAAGACATCCAAGATGCTGCTGTTATATGCCCTTTGTAAGTGAATAACTTTCATGGAGATCTCTCCATTTCAGACCTCTCTCCAGCCAATCAATCTCCTTCAGTCTCTTCTCCCATTTCACACACAGTATGCGGCTGAGGAAAGAACCCTGAGTTTGATTTCTACTTATGCCACTTCCTAGTTGTGTGACCTCAGAGCAGTCACTTCATTTCTTTAGGCCTCAGTTTCCTCCTCTGTAAAATGAGGGTCTTGAGTCAGATGACCTCCAAGGTCCATTTCATCTCTTTATTTAAGGTCCTATAACTAGTGTCCAAAGGCATGGCTCCTTGGCCCCTTCCAGACCTTGCCCTTCCCCCCACATCCCCATTTCCATAGTGTGACTACAATGCATCTCCACTGCACCTTCCCTTCCCTCTTCTACTCCTCTTCCCTCTCCCTGGATCACAGAATCTCCTGGGGGCTTCCTTGCCCCAAACCAGGTTCCTAGCACTCAGCCTGCTCCCCACCCCCACCCTGCTCCCTTTTGTCTATTCCCCCCGTGCCAGCTGCAATGAAAGGCTATCAACAGAGGGCAGCATCTTTGAGGGCAGTGTGGCTGGCAGATAAGGAAGGCAGCCTGGTGGCCACCCTCACAAAACTGCTGGAACAAATGAAGAAGCTCCCTTAGGAATTGGGTGATGCGAGAACCCCAGCTAGGGATTTGCAGTGTCAGAGCTGGGCAGGTACCCCCTCATTTAACAGAAGTGGAAACTGAGGCCAGCAGAGAGGAAGTGATTTACTTGCCCAAATTCCCATAGCCACGCCATGGCAGGACCACATAGTAGAATTAGGGGTGGCTAGTTGGTAGTAGATAGAACACCCTACCTCCAGTCAGGAAGCCCTGAGTTCAAATCCAGTCTCTGACACTACTGTGTGAGCCTGGGCAAGTCACTTAACCTCTGTCTCCCTCAGTTTTGTTCTTGTGAGGGTCAAATGAGCTAACTCACAGTGCCTGGCCCATAAAATGAACTACTATTAGAATCCACCTCTTTCTACTTCTTGGTCTTGTGTTCTATCTACTTCCCTTCAAAGAGACCCCTGAGTGACTCCTTAAAAAGAAAACCTCCCCAACTGGAATGTCAGGCAGTCTGTTTTTACTTAGTGACATTCAGTGCGGACCATAACATAGCTACAGATTTGGGGTGATAGGAAGATGCCTTCAAATGTCTTCTGGAAAAAGGAGAGGGAGGTCCCCCTGTGGTGCCTCATCGCACTCCCTTGTGGTGGGGGTGACCTTGAGCTTGAAAAGACTGGGGTGGCAGAGGAAGACTGGCCTGCTGTTAAAACCCTCATCTACCAAGGTCAGAGAGGTGCTGCCCTCATTCCTAGGTCCCTGTCTCTTGCGTGGGTGCAGGCAATGAAACATGGTTCTGGGGGCTTGGATCCGGCTAAAGGAAGTTCTGCTTGATTTAGAAGAAATGGCCCAAGTTTGAAATAGAAGAGATAGGGGACAAATAATGATGCCAAGAGTCTGTTGCTTTGGTGTGTTAATAATCTGAGTACAATCAATGTTTGCTGTGTACCTAGAGAGGCACTGTGCATCAGTGCCTCAGGCATGGCCTTGGAAGGGGTGGCCTAGGTTCAAATCTCGCCTCGAACACTCCCTGAGCAACCCTAGGCAAGTCACTTCACTTCTTGGAGGCTCAGTTTTCCATATGCAAAATGGGAATAACAATAGCACCAATCTCATAGAATTGCAGTGAGGCTCAAATGACAAACTATCTAGAAACTATATAGAAACCACTCTCTACATAGATAGCAGCTATTTTTCTATACTAATCCAAGCACCACCACTTCCCCCATTGAGGTTCAGAGAGGCAAAAAGCAGCTCAGGCCACTTGGACTCAGCCTTCCCTCCTCCCCTCCCCCTCCCCTCCCTCCTCCCCTCTTCCTTCTTCCTCCCCTCCCTCCTCCCCTCTCCCTTCCCCTCCCCCCTCCCCCCCTACTCTGCTAAAATGACTTTTTGCTCACTAGTCTCACAACAGTCCCCTGTGCTAAGGGGGCCTCCACACTGACTTCCAGAGCCCCTTCCCTGACTCCTCAGACCTATATCCCTGGGGACCACACACCTGGGGCCTCCTGGACACACTAAGTCCACCACCACCAAGTGCCGTGTCTACTTGCATTCATTTGTCCAAGGCCACTTCCCTACAGACCCACAGGGGTCAGACTCCCTCCCTGCACCCTAGTTTCCAAGAGTGTCCTTCCCTTCTGAGCTTCGTCTGCCCTTCTCCCTCTTCCCACATGTTTCTCTTGCTCTGTTCTAGGAGCCAGGTGTGGGGGGGGTGGGATTGAGGTGGGAAGGGGTGGCAAAGGCAAAAGCCAAGCAGTCTCTTCCCTGCCCTTCCCTGTCCCTGCCCCCTCTGGTGTAAGGAAGATTGGGAGCAGACACCGGAGCCAATGACAGAACATCAAAGGTAGAAGGCTGAGTTAGGACTGAAGTCCGGGCAAGTGTTCTCACCTCTGGAGCTGTCCAAAAGTGGCTGGCTGGCTGGCTGGCTCTCTGCCTCAGGAGGCAGGGCTTCCCTCCCCCGGGGGCCTGCCTACCCCAGTGCTCCCTGAGGGGCTGCCTCTTGCTTATGCTGGGGTGGGGGCACTTTTGCAGACCTCCTAGACGCTAGGCTTGTCGGGGACACACAGGCAAACCAAAGCAGATGCCACTGAAGAGGTCCCTCCTTCATCCCTTCAAATTCTTGGGGCTAGATCTGGAGTCAAAGAACTAGCTTTCAATGAGGACCCCGCCACTGACTCTCCCTTACTGGGTCTCAGTTTCCTTATCTGCCCAATGAGGAGTTTGGACTAGAAAGAGGCTAAGGTCCCTTCCAGCTCTAAATTTCTCATCCTATGATCTCCCTGTTCCTCTCCCCCTCTCACCACGCCCCCATCTCTCTTCCCTCCTCTCTTCCTTCCCTCTTCTCCCTCAATCCACGAGACGGCCGAAGAGTTTAACCTCAGACTTCTTTTTCCAACGAAGTCATACCGGAAAGAGGATTGGAGGGGAAAGGAGTACGAGGCCGGGCAGGGGCAGGGGCAGGGGCTCGGCTGGAAGCCCAACGGGCCGCCACTCGGGCGGCACTGAGTGGACTGCTTGGGAGACTCTGGGGCGAGTCTGGGGCGCAGGGGGTGGGGGAGGAGCCGCCTCGGAGGGGAGCCGCCCCTGCCCTTGGCCCTGGGGTGGGCACGGGGCAGGCGGCGCCCCTTGGCCTCAGACAGCGGAGCTCCCTCTTACCCTGCCGACGAGCAGGCTCTTCGTCCTAAGGCTGAAAGGGAAGGCACTTGCCAGACTCGGACCGGGCTGGGCTCGCAGCCGCTGCTGCCGCCTGGGTCGGCCTGTCGGGGGCGCGTCTGGGGTCTGCCTGGGCGCTGGGAGCTGGGAACTCCGAGGCCAAGTTCTCCAGACTGGACTGAGCTGGGCTGCGCTCTGCCACTGACCACCGCGGGCTGGGCGAGCGGCTCCTTAAGCTAAGAGGGGAAGAGTCCGCCCACCTCCTGAGGGTCACTGACGCAGGCTCCTCCCGCCTCGTCCCACGTCCGCCCGCCCAGGGGGCCCCCCTGCCCCGCTTCCCCCCTTCTCTCCCCTCCCCCTCAACTCCAGGCTCTCTGGTCTCCGAAGCCCAAGCAGCGGCCTCGACAATTATAGTTTCCACGGCAGTCTATCGATCGGGAGCCGGAAGGGACCATCACACTCCTTTGACAGAGGAAGCCACTGAGGCCCAAAGAAGGGAAATGCCATGGCCAAGGTCATACAGAGAATAAACGATAGAGGCAGGATTTGAACCCAGGTTTCATAGGAGCAAAGATGTCAAGTCCAGGAGGCCCTTAAAGGTCACTTCGTGAAACTCTGTCAGTGTTGTGAGAGTTTCTGTACTGTTAGACACAATCAATCATATTTTCTCTACCAGTGTAGGGCTCCAGAGATGGAAGAGACCTCAGAGATCATCTTGTTACTCACCCTCGTCTTACAGAGGAATAAACTGAGGCCCAGGGAAGAGAAGGTCATGGAGAAATACCAGGTGTGCTGAATGAAGGGATCTGATCCTCAGAATTTAAAGGGGCTCTCGGTTGAAATGCTGCTACTGCTCTGCATCACCTTGGGTCATTTTCTTAACCTCTCTGGGCCTTAGTTTCTTTACCTGTATCAGAGGGCCTCCAAGGTACCTGGCAGCCCTAAATTCTGATCCTGAGAGATAGAAGCTGGGATTGGAACCCAAGCTTTCTGACTCCAACATCCAGCATTCCTTCCACTGTGCTACAGGGTTCCAGAGGCTTAGCTCTTGGGAATTGAGAAGGACAAGTCCTATTATCCCCATTTTGCAAAGGGGGAAACTGAGGCCCAGAGAGGGTCACACAGCTAGGAAGTGGCTGAGTCCCAATTCAGACTTGGGTCCTTCTACTCTTAATCCACATACCTTACCACAGCCGGGCACAGAAGACTATTCAAACAGGACAGGACTGAATGTGGGGCGTAAACAGAGGGACAAATTTTCAACTTTAGACCTTAGAGTCTGGGAGATCTCAGAGGTGACTTAGGCCAGTCTCCTATACCCTATATCCCGACTGGGCCAGGAGCTGGGCAAAGTCACGTATGGGAGGAAGTGGCAGAGGATAGACTGACATGCCAGTCTCCTGACCCACTTGCAGGTCAGGGCTCTCTCCGCTGTGTACAGGGCACCTAAGTGGACACGGGGGAAAGGGCAGAGGGAAGTCGGCCTTCTGCAAAGCCATGGTGTGAAGGGCTGGGAGGAGTGGGGGACCCCATGGCAGCCCAGGCTTCAGGTGGAGCCAGAGCATCAGCTCTACCTGGAGGCCCTGAGGTCATCAGAGCCGCAGGGGAGAGAGGACATCACATCGGGGCCTAGCTGCGTGAAGGGCTTTGTCCAAGGCAGTAAATGCCAGAGGCAGAAACAGAATGGAAGTCCTTGAAACCCAACCCCATTGCTCTTCCCACTCTCCCCTATCTTGTCTCTGGGTCTCAGTCTACTCATCCATAAACCTTCTGTCCATACCTCTGGCACAGTCCTGATCCCCAAATGAGGGGGAGGATAATGTGAGACTGATATTCAGAGAGCGCTTCAAAGTTGGTGATGCCATTGTTCAGGGAGTTGGAATGACTTGCCCAAGGTCACACAGCTATCTGAAGTGTCTGGGTCTGTACCCAGGTCTTCCTGACTGAAGTTGGTCAAACTTCTAAGCCATTGTGGCCTGAGATGGCAGAGGGACAGTGTCAGAACTCTCCATTTTTATTTCCCCAGCCTTCCCTGAACCAGGATACCAGCCCCTGGGATGCCCAATGTTTCTGGGGCTTGCCAGGCTTCTAGTTTCACAACTTGTGATTACTGTCCAGAAAAAGCCCCCTGAGGCCCTCCTGAGCTATATCTTCTGATTTAGGTTGGAGTTGTCCTCATCCTGGAGCAATGAGCTCAGAGAATCCTCACTGGAGGCCCTCTCTGGCACAATAGCTTAGGAAGTTTCTTAGCCCATGCATGACTCAGCCGCCATCACAGAGGGCACAACATTAGCCCAAACAAATTAGCTGCAATCCCAGAGGGTACAAGTAACTTCACAAATTGTCTATTTCCTTGGTATTTGGAAGGCCAAAGGTTCAGGCCTTTCTGTTCACCAGGGGCCAGTAATAATGACTCACTGCCACCCTCCATGAGCTCCCCTCCTCCAAACTCCCATACTTCGAGTGAGGGCACCATTATCTTCCCAGCTATGCTATTTTTTTTGCTTTTTTTTGCAGGGCATTTGGGGTTAAGTGACTTGCCCAGGGTCACACAGCTAGTAAGTGTTAAGTGTCTGAAGTCGGATTTGAACTCAAGTTCTCCTGAATCCAGGGCCGGTGCTCTATCCACTGCACCACCTAGCTGCCCCCCAGCTATCCTATTTGATAAACAAAGAGCCTTCCTTTACTCATTTGGAAAGTAGTTAATTCTACCTCCCCAAATCTTCTCTCAGGGTAGCTAGTTAATGCAGTGGATAGAGTGCTGGGCTCCAAGAGAGGAAGTTCTGAGCCCAAATTCACTTTCAGACACTTCCTAGGTGGTAACTCTGGGCAAGTCACTGAATCTCTGTCTCAATTTCCTCAGCTATAAAATGGGCATAATAATAGTATGTATCTCCCAGAGTTGTTATTCATTCAATAAACATTTATTAAGTAGCCATTATGTGCCAAAGTCTACATGAAAGAAGAAAAAGACAGAGCAAATGAGATACTATTTGTAAAGTGCTTCCCACAGTGGCTGGCACATAGTAGGTGCTCAGCAAATGCTTATTCCCTTCCTTTCCCTTTCTCTCCATTCACATAATCTCTAACCTTGGTCAGGCCTTCATTACCTCTTGCCTACACCTCCTCAGTAGTCTCCCTCCCTCCAGATTCTGTTCTCTCAAATTCAGCCTTCACACAGATACTAAAACTTTTCTAAAGTATACCTCTGATGATGCTACTCACCTGCTCAAGAAGTTTTGTGGCTCCCTATGGTTTCTGTGTTTCAATACAAACTCCCCTGCTTGGCATTTAAAGCCCTTCAAAATCTGGCTTCAGCATCATTTCCTTTTCTTTTTTGAAATCTGATACTCTTTTGGAGGGATTATTTCCCAATGACTCCCTGTCTCCACCTATCCCCACCACCAATATGTAGAACTCACTAACAAAGAAGTACAATTAAGCAAAACATATCAACACATGGGCCATTTCATTGCACACCTCTAGGCCATCACCTTTCTGAAGGAGGTAGAAGGCATGCCTGATTCACTATCATTCCCCTGGAGTCACAGATGAACACTGCACTGATTCAGAAGTCTTTTGAGGTTGTTTTCCTTTCTGCTATTGTGACCATTATGCAAATTGCAGTCCTGGTTCTGCTCATATCACTTTGCACCAGTTAATACAGCTCTTCCAAAGTTTCTCTGAATGGTGTTGCAATAATATTCCATCACATTCATCAACCATTCCCCACTTTATAGACACTGTCTTTGTTTCCAGTTCTTTCCTACCATAAAAAGTGCTGCTATAAATATTTTGGTGTATATGGAACATTTCCCACTGTCTTTGACCTCCTTGGGGGTATATGCCTAGTAGTACATGGGGTATGTACAATTTTAGTGACTTTCCTGAGATAACTCCAAATGGATTCCTAGAACAGGTAAATCAAATCACAGTTCCACCAACAAAGAATCTGTATGCCAGTCTTTTCCTGGCATTAGTCTTGCTGTGAAAGAAGAATCAGAGCAAAAAGGAAAAACCTCAAAAAAGAAAAACAACAGGACCAAAAACAAAAGAAATTGTATGATACAATAAGTATCCATATTCCACAGTTCCTTTTTTTCCTGGATTTGGAGAGCCTTTTCCATCATGAGTCCTTTGGAATTATCTTGGATCATTCTATTGCTGAGAAGAATCAAGTCTATCACAGTTGATCAACACATAATGTTGATGATACCGTGTACAATGTTCTCCTGGTTCTGCTCATCTCACTTATCATCAATTCATGGAAGTCCTTCCAGGTTTTTCAGAAATCCACCTGCTCATCATTTCTTACAGCACAATAGTATCCCATCACATTAATATACCACAACTTGTTCAGTCATTCCCCAATTCATGGGCAACCCCCCAATTTCCAATTCCTTGCCACCATGAAAAGAGCAGCTATAAATATTTTTGTACATGTGGGTCCTTTTCCCTTTTTTATAATCTCTTGGGTAAAAGACCTAATAGTGGTATTGCTGGGTCAAAGGGTATGAACAGCTTTATAGCCCTTTGGGAATAATTCCAGACTGCTCTCCAGAATGGTTGGATCAGTTCACAGCCCCACCAACAATGCATTAGTGTTCCAATTTTTCCACAGCTTCTCCAACATTTATTATTTCCCTTTTTTGTCATTTTAGCCAATCTGATAGGCGTCATGTGGTACCTCAGAGTTGTTTTAATTTGCATGTCTCTAATCAATAGTGATGTAGAGCATTTTTCATATGGCAATAGATAACTGATTTCTTCATCAGAAAATTGCCAGTTCATATCCTTTGACCATTTCTCAATTGGGGAATGACTTGGATTCTTATAAATTTGATTTAGTTCCTGATATATTTTTAAAATGAGGCCTTTATCAGAAGTACTGGCTATAAAAATTCCTTCCCAGCTTTCTGCCTCCCTTCTAATTTTGGCTGCATTGCTTCTGTTTGTACAAAAACTTTTAAATTTAATGTAATCAAAATAATTCATTTTGCATTTCATAATATCCTCTATCTCTTGTTTGGTCATAAACTGTTCTCCTTTCCAAAGATCTGAGAGGTATACTATTCCTTCCTCTCCTAATTTACCTTTTATGTCTAAATAATGTACCCATTTTGACCTTATTTTAGTTTAAGGTGTAAGATGTTGGTCTATGCCTGATTTCTACCATACTATGTTCCAGTTTTCCCAGCAGTTTTTGTCAAATACCGAGTTCCTATCTCAGAAGCTGGAGTCTTTGGGTTTATCAAACAGTACATCACTAAAGTCATTTACTACTGTGTCTCCTGTGCCTAACCTATTCCATTGATCCTCCACTCTATTTCTTAGCCAGTACCAAAAAGTTTTGATGACTGCCACTTTATAGTAGAACTTCAGATTTGGTACAGCTAGCCCACCTTCCTGTGCTTTTTTTCATTATTTCCCTTGATATTCTTGACCTTTTGTTTCTCCAGATGAATTTTGTTATTTTATTTTCTAGGTCTATAAAAATTTTTTAGGTAGTCTGACTGTTATGGCACTGAATAAGTAAATTAATTTAGGTAGAATTGTCATATTTATTATATTAGCTTGGCATATCCATGAGTAATTAATATTTTTATAATTATTTAAACCTGATTTGATCTGTGTGAATAGTGTTTTGTAATTATATTCATAGAGTTCCTGGATTTGTCTTGGCAGGTAGACTCCCAAGTATTTTATATTGTCTACCATTACTTTAAATGGAATTTCTCTTTCTATCTCTTGCTGCTGGATTTTGTTGGTCATGTATAGAAATGCTGATGATTTATGTGGATTTATTTTATATCCTGCAACTTTGCTAAAGTTGTTAATAGTTTCAAGTAATTTTTTAGTTGATTCTCTAGGATTCTCTAAGTATACCATCATATCATCTGCAAAGAGTGATAGTTTTGCTTCCTCCTTGCCTATTCTAATTCCTTTAATTCCCTTTTCTTCTCTGATTGCTAAAGCTAACATTTCTAGTACAATATTAAATAAGAGGTGATAATGGACATCCCTGTTTCACCCCTGATCTTATTGGGAAGGACTCTAACTTATCTCCATTACATATAATGCATGCTGATGGTTTTAGATAGATACTGCTTATTAAAGGAAAGCTCCACCTATTCCTAAGCTCTCTAGTGTTTTTATTAGGAATGGGTGCTGTATTTTGTCAAAAGCTTTCTCTGCATCTATTGAGATAATCATATGATTTGGGTTAGTTTTCTTATTGATGTGGTTGATTATGTGGATAGTTTTCCTAATGTTGAACCAGCCCTGCATTCCTGGTATAAATCCCACCTGGTCATAGTGTATTATCCTGGTGATCACTTGCTGTATTCTCCTCGCTAATATCTTATTTAAAAATTTTGAATCAATATTCATTAGGGAAATTGGTCTATAATTTTCTTTCTCTGTTTTGGCTCTGCCTGGTTTTGGTATCAAAACCATATTTGTGTCACAAAAGGAATTTAGTAGCACTCCTTCACCTATTTTCCCAAATAATTTGTACAATTTTGGAATTAATTATTCTATAAATGTTTGGTAGAATTCACTTGTAAATCCATCTGGCCCTGGAGATTTTTTCTTAGGGAGTTCATTAATGGCTTGTTCAATTTCTTTTTCTAATATGGGTTTATTTAAGGATTTTATTTTCTTTTCAGTTAACCTGGGAAATTTGTATTTTAGTAAATACTTATCCATTTCATTTATATTGTCAAATTTATTGGCATACAGTTGGGCAAAATAGTTCCTAATTATTGCTTTAATTTCCACTTCATTGGTGGTGAAATCACTCCTTTTATTTTTGATACTGGCAATTTGGTTTTCTTCTTTTTTTAAATCAAATTAACCTATGGTTTATATATTTTCTTGCTTTCAATTTTATTAATCTCTCCTTTAATTTTCAGGATTTCTAATTTAGTATTTAATTGGGGATTTTTAATTTGTTCTTTTTCTAGCTTTTTAAGTTTAATGCCCAATTCATCGATCTCCTCTTTCTCTTTTTTATTGATGTAAGCATTTAGAGATATAAAATTTCCAGTCTTCTTTTTTCAACTTATTTCATTTTCCAGTACTTCTGCTCACATACTCTACATTCCACAACTGGCCACCTGAGTACTCCTTCCTTGTACATACCATTCTATCTCCTGTGTCTGAAACTCTGCACATAATGCACATACTGTCCCTCCTATCTGGAATGCTTGTGTACCTCATCTTGATCTCTTCAGATCTACCTTCTTTTAGCCTCAATTCATCCAAAACCTTCTACAAGATGCCTTTCCTGATGCTCCTAGTTTGTGCTCTCTCTCACCATCGTCCAATTAGCATGTATACATTTCCATTTAGATGAAACATGAGTATCATACCAAAGGAGAGACCTGACTGTGGAATCACAAGTCCCGAGTTCAAGAGTCGCCTCTCACCCACACTGGCAAAGTCATCTTGGGCAAATCCCTTAACCCCTCAATGCTCTAAAGCTATAAGTTGCAGGGAAGTGACCAGCCTGCATTAAGAGAGGGATGTTCCTGGTACCAAAGAAATGACAGATCTAGTTCCTATTCCTTATACTACTCTTTACAAATTACATTTTCCTGGTAGGGGGCAAAGCCTGTTTTCTTCTGTCCATTCTCCTTAGCACCTAGCACGTAGTAGACACTTAATAATTACTTCTTGAAATGCACCTTTTGACAATCCCCGAGGCTTCCAAGCACTTTCCTGTCCATTATCTCCCAATTTTTTTTTTCAGGGCAATGAGGGTTAAGTGACATGCCCAGGGTCACACAGCTAGTAAGTGTTGGAAGCCGGATTTGAACTCAGGTCCTCCAGAATCTAGGGCCAGTGCTTTATCCACTGTGCCACCTAGCTGCCCCCACCTGTCCATTATCTCATGGGATTTTCCAAAATCTTTGGGAAGGAGAGAGATTGGTGGGCAAGGATAAAGATCACAGATTATAGATGTAGGGCTACAATGGAATTTAGAAGTCATCCGGTTCAGATCCCACATACTAAAGATGAGGAAAACAAAGCCCAGAAACATCAGGTGACTTGTCTCTGGTCACACATATAATAAAGAGCAGGATCAAACCAAGCATTCATTTCTCTCCATTAAAGTCTTCCCCCAGTCCTTCATGGTGCTGTGGAGTTGACCCTACCTCCATGAGCCTTCTCCAGTACTCCTATCTATCTAAGTTATAGGATTTTTGATAAAACAAGGGAAACAGTGGACCAGGATCAGAGCTAGAGAAATGTGGATGCTCTTCTGGTAAATCTTTGGGTAAGCTTTGTGAGAGGAAGCTGCTTTGTCCTTTCTCATAGACTCAGGTGAGCCCATTTGCTCCGTTGTAGCTGGGAACTCTGGATCTTTCTTGCACTTCTAGGAGGAAGCAGGGATCTCACAGTTGGGTCATGTTGGCCCTACTCTTGCCTCTTATGGGGCTTGATGTCCTTTTATGGAAAGCAAGGTATTGTACCCAATGAATTGGAACACCCCTTACAACTTCAGGTCCTCCGATATTCCCAGCCCAAACAGCCATGGCAGCAGCAGAGTGAGTAGGACCTGAAGGAGAACCAGGGGTCCCACAGATGTTCTCTGGGTTCATGGAGGTTGGGGGACAGCTACTCTAAGAAGATCTCTCATTGGGAACAAATGGAAACAAGAGGTTTTTTTAGAAATGCTACATTGAGGAGAAGATCAAAGAGAGGCCTGTCCCCCTGCTTGGGGCAGATGGAACTGTGATAAAGCACAAGAGGCGCCAGTTGACAAAGATACTCAACATTTAGATTGCTTTGGTCTTCTCTAAGGAGAATAATCTTTGTACTGGAAAGGACAGAACAAGCCATGGCTAATAGGAAGCTGATGCCCAAGATAAGGAGGCACCCAGAAAAAGAGAGTACCCAGCTGTCCTTGATGGGCCCCACTCATCAGGGCCAAATTCCCTTTGAGGTCATTCAAAGAACTGGCACGCACAATGACTGAGTCGTTGGCCTTGATCTATGAAGGAGATGGCGCCTCATGACACAGAAGAGAAACTGACAACGTGCAGAGGATGGGGCCCCTCCAGACCCTAGGCCAGTGAGCCTAGGCTTTGGGACCCTGCAGGCACTCTATGAATGGGATCTGATGGTATTATTTCTGGGTCAATTCTGGGCCAAATTATAAAAAGGAAAGCAGCTAGTGAGCACTGAGAAAGGGGAGTGGTGGCCCCAAAGCAGCCAGCCTCAGAACCTGGATGGACACAGTTACCAGGCCTGTAGACAAAGGGGAAATGTTGTCAAGATCATTTACTGGGATTTAGCCAAATATTTGAGAAAGTGCTTTGCATGTGGCAATCCATCTCCCGACTGTCCCTCGAGTCTATAATGCTCTGCCCCTCACTTCTACCTCTTAGTTTCTCTGGTTTCCTTTGAGACTCAGTTCCAATCCCCCCTTCTTCAGAAGGCTTTTCCAGTTCCCTTCCACCTTTCCACTGCTAGTGCTACCCCTCTGAGCTTATATCTTGGATGTAACTATTTGTTTAAATGCTTCCTTCTTCATCAGACTGTGAACTCCCTGAAGATAAGCACTTTTTGCCTTTATTTGTATCCCCAGCTCTTAGCATAGTGCCTGACACTTAGTCGGTACTTAATAAGTGCTTGTGGACTGACTGCCAAAGTTTCTCCAGCAACCGATTTTGTTATAGGAGAGATGCACTTAGGTAGATTCTGAATTGGTTACATGGACAGAATCACAGGGTAGCTGAGGAAGCTAGGTGGCACAGTGGATAAAGTTCCAGGCCTAGAGTGAAGAAGACCTGAATTCAAATCCAGCATCAGACACTTATTAGTTGTGTGACCCTGAATAAGTCACTTCATCCTGTTTGCCTCAGTTTCTTCCTCTGTAAAATGAACTGGAGAAGGAAATGGCAAACCACTCTAGTATCTCTGCCAAGAAAACCTCAAAGGGGGTCATGAAAAGGTGGACATGGCTGAAAGGAGTCATCATCATCAACAACAAAAGGTAGCTATTAATGGGTAGATGTCAACCTGAAGGTAAGTCAGCAGTGGAGTGCCTCAGGGCAGTGGTCTCCAAGGTAGGGACCTTTGTATTCACAGAAGGCCATGGCATGACCACAAGGGACCAACCATTTGGGAGATGGAAAGCCAATGAGGAACTTGTCTCCAGTAGAACTTAACCAAATATCACAGGCATCTCATACTTTGGCTTCTTAGATTGATGACGACCCCAACTCAGACACTCCCAAGAGCTCAAATCCCCCCTTTCCCAGGAAGCCTTCCCAGGCCCCTCTTCCTCTTCCCATTGCCTTGTCTCTGGGATTATTTTCCATATAGACTGTCTTTTTTTTGTTTTTGTTTTTGTTTTTTTATTTTGTGATGCAACTGGGGTTAAGTGACTTGCCCAGGGTCACACAGCTAGTAAATGTTAAATGTCTTAGGCCAGATTTGAACTCAGGTACTCCTGACTCCAGGGCCGGTGCTCTATCCATTGTGCCACCTAGCTTCCCCTAGACTGTCTTATATGTATATCATTACTTACATGGTGTTTCCCCCATTAGAATATAAGCCTTCTGAGGGTAGAGGACCTGATTTTGCATTTCTTCGTATCCCCAACTTGTAGCAATGTGCATAGCACATAGAAAGACCTTAATGGGGGAGCAGCTAGGTGGCACAGTGGATAAAGCACCAGCCCTGGATTCAGGAGGATCTGAGTTCAAATTCGGCCTCAGACACTTGACACTTACTAGCTGTGTGACCCTGGGCAAGTCACTTAACCCTCATTGCCCTGCAAAAAAGGTAAGGCATTAAAAAAAAAGAAAGATTTTAATAAATACTTGCTGAGTATTCATGGCCCAGTCTGCAGCATCCCCTTCAGCCAACCCTCAGATCATCAAAAAACTCAGGCATCGCCCCCGGATCTGTGCTCCTGGCAGTGGGCAAGTGAATAAGAGCCCACACACCTTTCACTTTTTCATCAGGGCAGGGCGAGGTACCCAGGATAACAGGCCTGGGGTGTTGTGTGGTCCTCATTGTAACTCCCACTGGATTCTCTTTCCCCCAAATGCTTCCCTCTTCTCTATTTCTGGGCCTTCAGAGGACCAGGATCTCAATCTTGGTGTCCCTCCGGACTCCACCCTCGCTATCTGATCATCTGACAAATCTCATCCTCTCTTACATCACACCTCTCAGATAAATCCCCTTCTCTGCACTAACAGAGCCAACCCCTGCTTCAGTTGGAGCACTTATTGGCTCTTGCCTTGACTATCATAATCACCCTCTAACTAGACTCTCTTTCTGCCAAGCTCTCTCCACTTTGTTCCATCTTCCCAAAGCCCATATCTGACTTTGTTACTCCCCTACTCAATGAACTCCTGTGACTCCCCAGTGACTCTAAGATCAAATAATATTTCTTCTTTATTTCATCATTTATAGCAGCTATTTTGTGTAAGTCTTATAGACTTCATAATTATCAATACAATAGAATGTATCAGGACTCTACATATTGGAAGTATGTGTTCAAAAATATTTTCCAACAGTATTATGGCAACCTCTGCCCCAAAGGGATTTGTCTTTGGCCTTGTGCCATTGACCAATTTCATTATAATTGAACAAAGACATAGATGGCACGATTCCCAAATTTGCATGTGACACAAAGCTGGAGAAGACAGCTGAGATGCCACATGACAGTTAGGACCCCCAAACATCTTCCAAGGTGAAAACACTGGGCCAAATCTAATCAGATGAAGTGCACTTTCATAAGATAAACATCTCATGATTGCCTACTCTGCAAGAGCAAAATCCTCCAATTGTCTTCAAAACAGTCAACTTCCCCCAAACAAGATGGAGGAGGTGGAAGTCTGGGCAGAGCACAGGTTTCCCCTGAAAGCCAATGCTGTGATCTTGGGGGGCATTGGAAGGGTCATGGATAAGCAGGCAACCATTGACAATGGTGATTAGGATAGTGAAAGCCTCCAGATCAGGCCATAGGAGGATTGTTTGAAGGACTAGGGATAAGAAGATGGAGTGGTGACTTAAGAGCTCTCCTCTAAGATTACAAGAGGGATTAGATTGTTCTGCTTGGGCCCAGAGTGTGAGGGAAGGGGAAAGGAGGGGAGGGGAGGGGGAAGTCACAGAGTAGCAGATTTAGGCTGGCTTTCAAGGAACACTTCTTATCCCGAAGAGCTGACTTAAAGTGGAAGGGGCCGCATGGGGGCTTCGAGGGGGGTCAAGGAGGATTATGGAACCAAGGACCACTTGCATTTCCACTGACTAGAAATCTTTCCTTCTTCCCTCCCTCCCTCCCTTCCTTCCTTTCTCCCTCTCTCCCTCCCTCCTTTCCTTCCTTCCTTCTTCTCTCCCTCCCTTTCTCCTTCCCTCCCTCCCTCCCTTCCTTCCTCCCTTCCCCCTTCCCTCTCTCCCTCTCTCCCTTCCTTCCTCCCTCTCTCCCTCCCTCCTTTCTTTCCTTCCTTCTTCTCTCCCTCCTTTCCTTCCCCCTTCCCTTCCTCCCTCCCTTCCTTCCTTCCTTCCTTCCTTCCTTCTTTCCTTCCTTCCCCCTTCCTCCCTCTCTCCCTCCCTCCCTTCCTTCCTCCCTCTCTCCCTCCTTTCCTTCCTTCCTTTCTTCCTTCCTTCCTTCCTTCCTTCCTTCCTTCCTTCCTTCCTTCCTCTAGGTCCTCTTCATCCCCCAGTGACAGGGCATCTGTTATCTCTTGCTCTGGCTCTCCCCCACCCTGATTTCTGGTCCAGAGACAGAAGGTAGGCCTCATATTCAGATTGGGCAGGCTTGGGGGGCAGCTAGGTGGCACAGTGGATAAAGCACCGACCCTGGATTCAGGAGTACCTGAGTTCAAATCCAGCCTCAGACACTTGATACTTACTAGCTGTGTGACCCTGGGCAAGTCACTTAACCCTCATTGCCCTGACAAAAAACAAAACAAAACAAAACAAAACAAAAAAACAGATTGGGCAGGCCAACTAAACCTCAAGAAAATGGTCAGTTCCAATAAGGGAAGCACCAAGGAAAGACCTGCCTAGCCTGCTCTGGTGCTGCCCTGGGAGCATAGTGAGGGGAAGGTAATGGATTTAGTCTACCCTCTTCATTTTACAGAGAATGAAACTGAGGCCAAGTGATTTATACAAGGTGATACAGGGAGTAAGTTGTAGGATAAGGATTTGAACCAAGACAAACTTTATTTTCCTAACAAGTTTGCTTAATAGCATTTCCTCCTAACTGGTCTCTCTGCCTCAAGCCTCTCCCCTATTCAATATACCCTCCACACAGCTGCCAAAGTCATATGCCTAAAGCATAGATCTAACTATGTCACTCTCATGCTGAAGTAAGTCCAATGGCTCCCTATTACCTCTCTTTTCAGACTCATTGCACATTTACCTTCTCACACTCTAGGCTGTGGCCAGATTGACCTACTTATGGATCCCTGTTTACAACATCCCATCTCCAGCCTGTGGGCCTTTGTACAAGCAGTTCCTCATGCTAGGAGTGCCCTTCCTCCTCAGCTTCATCCACAGGCCCTCCCAGCTGTCAATGTTGCCTTGCCTTTGTATTTACTCTCTGTATAGTGGCTGTGCACCTCTTGTTTTCCTTAAGAGGATCTAAGAGGGAGACTTGCCACGTTTTGATCGCCCCGAGCACTGTAGTAAAACACCTGCCCTAGAGCATACATAACTTCATAGAGTCTGGTGGAAATGAGGCGTCCCATCCTAAGTTCTTCAAGGTAGCTCTAAGCTAGGCATGGTCCTGGGGCTACCCAGCTTCCTTTCAAGGCTTAGAAGAATAAGGGGGTAGATGGAAGCTGACTAGCCCCAGAGAGTTGACCTTGTGTAAGTCTGAGAGATGACCCTCCTGTGTCTGAGTCTGTGTCCGTCCCACGCTGCCTTTGAGACACCCAGCCATGGGCAGACTCCTAGAGAAGGGGTTACTGGGTAATAACTGCTCCTAGCACACTCAGGGAAGGTAATAAACCCTGGATAATGGAACTTCTAGTACAGACTCATTCTATGACTCTGGGTAAATCATTCGCCCTTTACCTATTGCAGATCTTCCATCTAGAAAATGTAGATGCTAATCTCTATCCAGTTTTCCTTCAAAGGAGCCAAGTTAAAGGAACCAGAAGAACAAATAGATTATAGAGTGATAGGAAGGAAAGAGGCCTTGTTAAACATTGTCAGACCTACCTACAGCTGCTAGCACTGCGCACCAGAGATTTCAGTCAGGAAAAAACAGGTAAATGACACTTACTAGCTGTATGACCCTGGGCAAGTCACTTAACCCTCATTGCCCTGCAAAAAAAGAAAAAGAGAAACAAGGAAAGACAGAATGTCACAGTGAAAAGAGGACTTGATCTGGATAACGATGGCCAGAGTTGGCATCTCACTGCTGCTACTTACTCCAGTGGCCTTAGGTAAGGTCCTCTGGACTCAGTTTCCTTCTTTGTAAAATGAGAGAGTTGGATTCCATGACTTCTCTTTCATTTTTTTCTTTTAATCAAGTTTTCTTGTACAAAATGACAAATACAGTAATGTTTTACATAATCATACATGTATAACTCATATCTGACCGTTTGCTGCCTCAGGGAGGGGGAAGGAGAGGGAGAGAAAGAGAGGGATCACAATTGGAACCCAAAATTATAAATAAAAATGTTTATTTTTTTAAAAAGAGAAAGAATTTTGTCTTCTAAGGACACAGGATTGGATTCCATGACTTCTCATGACTTCTCTTCCACCTCGAAACTGCAGAGGATGAGTGTTAGTCCTATGTGGGTAGGCCCATCGTTGTCCATTTCTTTCCCTCTCTTGTCCACCCTCCACAAAGTACCTCCAACATCCAATACAAACTTGTCATAACCCTAACCCTAACCTTTCCACATGACCTTTCTTCTCTGCCTCTAAAACTATTTTATATTTCCTTTGATACTAGCATGTAAGCCCAGTGAAGGCAGGGGCTGCTCTGTTGGGGCTTTGTCTCGCCAGGAATGAATTCAATCGAACAACTCTTGGAGAGCAGTTCTATAATGGGTCATGACCCCTACTTGAAGGTGGGCAGATTTGGGAAGGGAAGCAACCTGCCATGGGGCACACAGAGCTAGGAAGTGGGGAAGCTGGATACAAAGCTAGGGTTCCAGACTCCATATCCATTGTATCAGGTTCCTTCCCGTGCTATCCAGTTGATGCTGTCATGATCAGGGAAAGGTAGAGACTAGCACATGGGAGATCACCAATCTTACCTCAGTCACTGGGCAGCCAAGATCACAAAGCTAAGTGTCAGAGGTCGAACTTGAACCCAGGTCTCTTCACTTTAAACCCAGTGCTCTTTCTATTACACCACACTTCAGACAATGTTGATGATGAATAATCATGGGATCTGAGGACCTTAAAGATCATCCTATCTGACCTCCTGTCCAGTATAGCCCTGACAAGTGTGCTATCTAGCCTCTGCTTGCATACCTTCAGTGACAGGGACCTCATTACCTCACAAGGCAGCTCACTCAATTTGTAGATTGCTCTTCTTGTTAGTGATTTCTTCTACGAAGCCAAAAACTACCTCCTTGCAACTTCAATCCAATCTCACAAATATTTATTAAGCTCAACTGAATGTTAGAGGAAAAATTAAGGCCACCCATTTTCTGTCCTCTGTGACCAAACAGAATGAGTCATACCCATTATTCACAGGACAGCTCTTCACACATTTGGGGGTAGCCATCTGCCCCCCTCCACACTTCTTCAGTTGAAACATTCTCAGCTCCTTGAGTTGTTCACATTAAAGAATTTCAGAAAGTCAGACTTAGAAAAGGCCTCAGGTGTAGCCAAAGTACCATCGTGATGGCTATCCAAGAAGAAGGCCAAGTTTGGGGCTAGAAAGCCTGGAAACAGCTCCATTTGTTAACTGTCACTAACTAGTCATTGCCTTGGGGTACTGAGGGCTGCTCGTTGGGGATCCCCAGTAGCAGAGAAAGCCACAGCAGGGTAGGTAGCTGGCCAGGAGAGCTGTGGCCATCTTTGAGAGGCTGAGCTCATGACACCATGGGAACCTTTGAGGACCATCAAGGGTTGGGCCATGCAGAGCCATGAAGAAGAGTCTCGGTGGGGTGTGGCTAGGTGGCACAGTGGATAAAGCACGAGCCCTGGATTCAGGAGGACCTAAGTTCAAATCCAGCCTCAGACACTTGACACTTACTAGCTGTGTGACCCTGGGCAAGTCACTTAACTCCCATTGCCCCGCAAAAAAAAAAAAAAAGAGTCTCGGTGGAATGCAATCAACGCTATCAATCAACCACCCAACAAGCATTTATTAAATATTTATTATGTGGTAAGGGCTGGGGATACGAAGAAAGGCAAAAGCTCAGTCTTCACCCTTGGAGAGTGTAACTTCTAATGGTGCTAGGGGAAAACATGTGCGTAATTCAGTAAGTACAAGCTATGTAGAGACCAGATGGAAGGAAATCCAAGAGGGCACAGTCTTAGCATTGAGAAGGACCACGAAAGGCCTCCTGTAGAAGGTGGGATTAGAGGCAAGTCTTGGGCAAGTTTCTGAAGAAGCTGAGACTCTCCACTCAGCATCTTAGATGGCTGGAATCTCTGAACTAGCAGAGGCTTAACAGTCTAACCTGCACCTCAGGGGGGAATCCCTGCTAGACCTACAGGATGAGAGGTCATCCAGATTCATGCTTGCAGACATCCACAGAGGGGCAGTCCACTGCTTCCCAAGGTCATTCTTCTTTACTTCCATCCTGAACCTGCAGCCCTGTACCGCCCCCCTCCCCCCATTGCTGTTCCTAGGTTTGCTCTCTGGGAACAGATGGGACAACTCTGTCCCCTCCACATGACAATTCTTCAAATCTTTGAGCACAGTCATCATGCCCCACAACACTTGAGTTTTCTGTCCTCCAGGCTAAACATCAATGTTCCTTCAACCCATCTGCACATGTCATGATCCTAAGGCCAAGATGGAAGAGCACTGTTGAACCCTTTCAGAACATCTAGTCCATCTTTAACCCATATAATGAAAGCACTATGAATATAAACCAAGAAAAGCAAATCCACTCTCTTTTTGCTCATGGAAACCATTCCCTGTTTCTTGAAGTCTTGCCCCAACTGGGTCTCATCTTCATAGCATCAGGTCAGAGGCAGATCTCCCAATGACAACCCCCCCCCCATCCCTCAGGCTGGTGGGTTGCTGACTTCCCCTGACAACGTCCGGGGCTGGATGTGTGCCTTGTGGGTTTTGACATAAGCAAAAGGCTAAGAATAGAGCAGAGGATTGTGTGAAAGTAGAGAGCTAAACCAATATCTCCACACAATCGTGGAGTACTGCTGATGAATGGACCAGCTGTTCTTAAGGAAGGTCATCCACTCTGACTGAAGCCTTAGGATATCAGACTGGGTGTTCAATTCTCAGCAGCTCCTTCCTAACCCGTTTCATCTCAGGGCAAGGGCTCAGTATGCTAGCTGAGCATATGTGGTACCTTGGAGGGTCTGGAAATGGGAGATGATAAATAGGCACCACCCAGGGGGTCCCCAAACTCAGAGTCCCATGGCCTAAATCCAAGTGTGGAGTGAATGCCACACTTTTCCCAGGTTTCCAGGCAGCCCCGACACCCCTGGGTTTTGTAATGTTTCTCATTTCTTCCACACAAAGCAGAAGGTGCTGAGAGAGAAATGAGACAGAGAAGGCCCAGAGTAACACCCTAGCCCCCAAGAGAGGTGCTGTTCTTCCTCAAAAATGCTTTCTGCATCTATTCATCATCACGGCAAGTCGCTTGACCTCATGTTAGGTGTCAGTGTCCTCCCCTGTAAAATGAGTAGGATTTGACTCAGTGACATCAGAGGTGACTTCCAGTTCTGAGGCGGTCAGACCTTGTCAGCCAGGAATCTAGAGAAAGGACCTAGGGCTCAAAGAAGACAAGGTAGAACAAGGACAGTTGGGGTGAGAAGGTAGGTTTCCAGTCCCAGATCTGACATTTGTGAATTAAGATACTGGGCAAATACCTTCCTCTCTCTGGATCTCAATTTCTTCATCTGTAATTTGGATTAAATTATCTCAGTGATCCCTTATAGCAATAAATCTTAGGATTGCCTTTTTAAGGCCCATTAATAAGGAATTTGTATTCTTAAGAGATAGATAATTTTGTGCCACCTTCAATTCCTGAAACATCTGGGCCACAGCTGGGACCTTGGTGGTACTATCAGGATTCTTCAAAGTAGATATCTGCTAGGGAAATGGAGTAATAGATACTTTTTGGTCCTGTCAGTCTCGTAGACAGCCTCTTAGAAAAGGCAGCAAGGGAGATCAGGGGGACCCCTGATTTGATGGACTGGGACACATCCCATGGAACTGGATGTGTCCTCTGGCTTCTTGCTAAGCAACAACACCCCATTTTCTAGTATCCACCAAAGATGATGGGTAACTGAGTACCAAGATAATGGACTCATTGGGGCCTTTCCAGTCTCCCCCTAGATAGTGTCTGCTCTCCCAGATTACCTACAATTTACTTGCATACATTGTCCATGTATGTAGTCGTTTACATGTTGTTTCTCTTATTAGATTGTGAACTCCTTGAGGATATGGACAGTTGTTGTCTTTCTCTGTAATTCCAGTGTTTAACACAGTGCATGGCACATGGTAGGGGTTTAATAAGTGCATATTGACTTGACCTATTGAGTGTAGCAAGGGGGTGCTCAGGGTAACTTGCTGGTTTCCCCCAGACAGAAGGGTAGATTAATTTCCCCAACTCTTATGATTCAGAGAGGGGATGGTTGCTTCTGTCAAGGATCCATTTTCTTCCAACCCTCTTTGATGCAGTCCCTAGTCACTAGGGACCAAAAAGGACTTCCCTGTTCTTTCATCATTCTTTATTCATCTCTGCCTTAAGTCCCTCAGTTTTTTCCCAGGCCATTCCCCTGCACTGGAGAAAAAAGGCCCCAGGACAGGACCTTGAGGCACACTCATGGTTAATAGGCATGGCATGGATAAAGAACCAGAAAAGGAAACTGAAAAAAATGGTCAGACAAGTATGGGGAGAACCAAGAGAGTGTCACTAAAGACTGGAGAAGAGACAGTCCCCAGGAGGAGGTGGTGATTGCCAGTGTCAAGAAGGATGAGGACTGAGAAAGGGGCATTAGGTTTGGCAGTTTCTTCATTGGTAGGTACTGATTGTCATCTTCATTCTCCTCCAAGCTGCACTTAACTTTCTGGACTCTTTCTTCCATGCCTGAAATCTCTCTCTACCCCTGGACTTCACACAGTGGAGCTGCCTCTGAAGCTTGTCCCTCTAATTGATTGGTTCCTCCCAGAACTTCCATTTTAAGGAGGGTACCCAGGCCAACAACTTTAAAACACACAATTTCACATTAAAATAGAAATTCTGAAAATCAAAGAAAATATGTTTAAAATTGAAAGCAAAATAAGTTGATTGAACTAATAAATAAAACTAAGGATTCTTTTTAAAAAGACAACCCATTATTTAAAATTTGATTTTCAAAAAGAAAGATGAAAAGAAAAATTTTAGAATTAAAACTAAAAAAGGAGAATTCACATAAACTAATAAGAAAAAAATTAAAATATTAGAAATTATTTTTCTTGGACTCTTGGGTCACATGTACAACAAGATAGTGGATTTGACATTTTCTCTGATCCCCATGACCTATCAAACCTCTTCCAAATGGAAATTAGGAACCAGAGATAAAGCAAATTCAGTAATTTCCATGATCAAGGACATTAGAATCCAGAAGAATGTTAAAAAATCTAAGCCCAGGAACTGACACTAACTGACCCTGAGCTCACTCAGCATCCCTCTCCCCACCTCCCACGCTATTGGCATCACAGTCAATAACCCAGGAACACAATGCAGGCTTACATCAAAACCAAGCCCCTGCACCCTGTTCCTCTCTCCTTCTTTCTAGTGCCATAGAAGCATGGGCTTTATGCTTCAGAAGTTTGCTTGAACTAAAACAGCCAGCTTGGCCATAGCTCTTCAAGAGCAAAAGCCTGTTGGGGCTGCAACCCAGAAGCACTAGCACTGCAAAGCTCTGAACTGCTCATGCTGAGGAAAGCAGGCTCTAAACTTCTGGTACCAGGCCAAAGAACTAAGGAACAAAGGGAAGTTGGGCAGGTCATGGGGACAGAATGCCATGCATGTGGGTATCACTGCATCACTTCACCAAGCCTGAGGGAAAGAGCACAGCATCCAGCTGGGGCCATTTCTGGCCACCCAAAAGTCAGGTCAGGCAGAGACTTAGGCTGGTGAACCATGAATTGCTGAGTGTGAAATTCAGCCCCTAAGGGAAAAACAAACAGAGGGAGAGAGACAGGAAGTGAGTAATAAGGAAAACAAGGGAGTGGGGAGTCGAGACTGAAATTACCAAAGATTTCAAGAAGAAATCTCTAAGACCTTAAACATAAACAGATAAATCAACAGGGAAAACAGTAACAGAAAGAAATATAGCCACCAGATCTAGTAAATGAGTTCAAGCATCTACAAATAAATACTATAAAATGAAGGAAAATGATCAAACATTTGATGAGGGCAGAGCCTAGGATGGATACCTTGGAAGCTTTGATTGTATAAAGAATACATAGAAAAGAGAGAGGCCAGATGATTATAGGTGTCATGAATCAGAGAATGAGGTTCTAGAGTAAATTTTTTAAAAGATGGATAATGAAAAGAGTGAGAGAAATCCTTTTTGGAAAAGGGTACAAAAATGAAATTGGAAGACTAATGAACAGGACTGGCTAAAAGGGAGAAGATGAAGCGGGAACCTACTTGACTAACTGAGAGAAAGAAGAGGAGGAAGAAATCTGTAACCAGATAAAAGCAGGAGAGGGGGAAAAATGAGGAGGGGAAGAGAGCCAGTGAGAACAGGGCCACCTTAAAAAAAAGATTAAAGGAAAATAATTAAAGGAACATAATACCATGTTTATAGCCAAAGAGGGGAGAAATAATAATTTCAAAAACAATTTTAGAAATGGAGGAAAATATAAACTCAACTCATAACACTTTAAATGTGAATGGATTAAACAATTCAATGAAATGAAAAAGAGTGACAGATTGGTTAAGAAAACAAAACCCTACAATCTGTTGCTTACAGGAAACACATTTAAAAAACAAAGACATACACAAAATAAAACTAAACTGAGAATGGAAAAAATATTTACTATGTATCAAATGAATCAAAAAAAAATCAGGAGTTTTCTTTATGGAAAACAAACATTCAAAAAATAAAAAGGGACAAACAAGGAAACTATATTGTTTCCTGAAAGAAACAATAGACAACAAACAACTATCAGTAACAAATTTATATGCTCTGGATGCCTTAGCACTCAAATTCATAAATGTTATGGGCCCAGAGCACCCCAGAAGCTCTCTGGGGTACATCAAAGAAACTTCTCCTTGAGAAACTAATCCAAAGGACAGAGATAAGTGGAACCAGATTGCTGCAGAGTTAGCTCCTGGACCCCCACCCTTCATTCTAGTCTCCCTCACCCCTGGGGAGATAAGATTAGGTGTGGCTGCTGCCTTTGTGGCCTGAGGAGCAGAGAGATGGCTTGAGAGATCCCAACCACCCCATACCCAACTCCTCCAAGCCACCACCAGTGGGAGAGGGTCCTTGCTCAATAAGGGAACTTTCCACAGTCAGACTATCACCTTATCAGACCCCCATCAGTCCTCTATAAAAGTATCTGCCTGTCTCCTGCTCAAGGAGATTGGTATCTCAGAACCACACTCTGTGCCATGCCTTTCTCCCCATGAGAAGTCCAAGGATTTCTCTCTTGGTTTCCTTTCCCCTGCCCCTAAATAAGCTGCTATCTTATTCCATTGGTTTTATGTGCAAGAGGGTGTAATTCTTTAAAGAGGAATTCCTAAGAACCCCAAACCCCCTCCCCTTATTTTCCATACATCATAATGATGGGGGTAAAAAAAGATATAGTGGGGAAAGATGCCCGAGTGATGTGAGATAAAGAGGAGGGGAGAAGGAACTCTCAGTAAATAACCTTATTTTTTTGTTTGAGAGGGCACAGTGGGAGTCTTGAGGAGACACGAGGTTTGGAACAGTCACTGTGGGGAATGGGAAAGTGTACTGATTAGAGAAGGATTGGCTTGCTGCGATGAGGGCCTACTTGGTGTTATATAACATAAATTTGTAGTGGACCCTGTGGTAAAAAAGTGAAAGGTTTTTTAAACAGTCGGTTAGTGATAACTGAAAGACGCCAGTTATCGAAAAACTTTCACTTTTTTACCACAACCCCATCAGCATGATTTCATGATTTCCTCTAGTTCCACTTAGCAGCATGTGAATAGGATCAAAGGAAGAGCCTGGTGGAAGTAACCCATGGTTGAGATTTGGCAAGGCAGGGTTGGTGATTGAACTAGGGGGCAAGGGATTTGAGTATTCACTAGAATAGAGATGAACTGGTTTACCAAGAGGTCAAGAAAGAAAGAAAAAGGAGAAAAAGGAGTAGCCTGCACAGTGTAATGGCCTGTGTGGGTGGAGGAATATTGGAGGTCATACTGATGACAAAGACCAGGGTTAGGAGTCTTAAGGTGGACATGAATAAAGAATGATAAAAGCCCAGGGAAGTCCTGCTTGGTCTCTAGTGACTAGGGAGTCAGAAGAATGGGTAGAAAAGGAGCCCAATAGTACCATATTTCAAACTATACTACTAAAAGAGGTCATCAAAATGACTTGGTAATTGCACATATATAACCTATATCAGATTGTTTTCCATCTTGGGGAGGGGGGAGGGAAGGGAGGGTGGGAGAAAAATTTGGAACTAAAAATCCTATGAAAACAAATGTTGAAAACTATCCTTATATGTAATTGGAAAATAATACAATACTTTATTAAAAACAACCCCCCCAAAAAAAACCAAAACCAAAATGACTTGGTATGGTTAAAAAAACACAGCAGTCAATCAGTGGACTAAATCAGATATATAACATACAGAAATAAATGAGCAGTCACTTAGTGTTCAATAAACCAAAAGACCCTAGCTCTTGGGGTAAGACTCACTATCTGACAAAAACTACTAGGAAAACTGGAAAGCTATGTGGCAAAAATTAGAATTAGCCCACCATCTCTCACCATATGTCAAGATAAATTCAAAATGGAGATATGATTTAGAAAAAACAGGTTACATTATTACCAAAATATAGAACCAAGTAAGAAATTTTCTGTTGGATTTATGGATAGGGGAAGAGTTCATGACCAAACAAGAGATAGAGAGGATTACAGAAGATAATTGAACAATTTTGATTACATAAAATTTAGAAGTTCTTACACAAACAAAACCAATGCAGCTAAAATTAGAACAGAAGCAAGTAACTGCAGAAAGAATCTCTGCAGTAAGTTTTGCTAATAAAGGTCTAATATAAAAGATTTATAAATAGCCAATTCAAATGTATAAGAAGAATAAGAGCCATCATTTGAGTATTTATTTGATCAATGGTCAAAATGTGCAAAATCCAGAGAATAATTATACAATAACAACATTGTAAAGGCATTGCAAGCCTTGATAACTATGATCAATGCAGTGAGCATCCATAATTCCAATGAGGCAAATGATGAGGCAGGCTACTTACCTCCTGAGAAAGAAAGGTGATGGACTCAAGCTGCAGAATGAGGTACACACTTTTAGACCTGAATCTGAGAATTTGTTTTGCTTAACCTTTCATATTTGTTACAAGATTTTGTTTTTCTATGCTAGGGATGGGGCAGGGAAAGATGGAAGAAAGTGGAAAATGAAAAGTAATTTTAAAAACAAAAATAAATGTTAATTTAAAGCAAAGTTTCAAAAAGGGAGTTATCTAGCCCACAGACTACCAAGGACAAAAGTTATCTTAGAATATAGAATTTGGAGCACAGAACATAGGATGTCAAGGCTGGAAGGGCTTTAAAATATCACTTAGCTCAACCTCCTCATTTCATAAGTGGGTCAACTGAGCCCCAGAGAGGAGAATGGGTTTGTCCAAGGTCCCAAAATGAATTAGTGACACATCTAACACTTAGACTCAAGGCTGATTGTCAGTATAAAGGTCTTCAAGAATGATTGTCAATGTGAAATCCAAGGCTACATTAAATCTATAACATTTGTCAACTCCTGAGGTCACTTTATTTGGCTTTCTTTCCAACTTTTACAAAGGAAACTGTTCCACAGCAAGAGAAATGAATTCTTCAAAGCCTTCTCTCAATCATAGTCCAGTGGGGGTTGTGGAGACAGGCAGGACAAGGCTAGGCTGGGGGTCTAATTCATCTCTAGTGACTGAAGCCTCTTCCTGTTGTGAGAACCCACACTTGTCTGCCACTTGGTCCCTTGGCACGGGAGGAGGGGCTCACCCCAATTGATGCCTTTGGAGTTCCTCTTTGCCTCATTGCCTTATTTTCTTCTGGGATTAATTAGAAGTAGGGGAAATAGTTGTGATATTAACCCAAGTTAAGGATCCCCAAATCCTCCCTTCTCTAGCTCTGCTTCTATAGGACCTTGCATTCTGGGACACTTTCTTGCCTTAATTTGTCCTTTGGTGGCTCACCAAAGGCTGAACTAGCTTATCCCCATCTATACCAGATAGTTTGTTGATATTCTATGATCTAAGGGCCTTCCCCCTTTGTGGGTTTCAGTCTCCTGTTCTGTAGAATGAAGGGATTGAACTAGATGGTTTCAGAGGACCCTTTCATCTCTGACATTCTCTGACCATTGCTTCATAGGACCATAGAGTTGGACATGGGAGAGATGTTAAAGATCATTGAGTCCAACCCCCTCATTTTATAGAGGAGCAAACTGAGTCCCAGAGAAGGGGATTTACCCCAAATCACAAATAGTAAACAGCTGAGATAGGATTTGAAGCCAGATCCTCTGAGTCCAGCCCCAGTTTTCCTTTTCCCAATGAGCCCCTTCTACCACCAAGAGAAGGCTTATAATGTTAATATTATTTAGTTGGAAATTTTTTGGGGGGAAAAGGGAAAAATGGAAAGCCTTACATGAAACCATAGGGATTTTTATTTTAGCAAATGGCTCCCTCTTGTGACCAAAGGGAGGATGACTTGGTAGTGAGAAGGAAGGAAGGCTTGGTAATATACCCGGACTCTCCTAGACTCAGAGCTACATTGCAAAGACCCAACTAGACAAATGAACAAAGCTTAGGCCTTCACTGATCCATGAAGTTCCCAACTGAGTGTCCTAGCTACTCATCAAGTCTCAAAACCCAGATAAACAAGGAATTGTGTGTGATGCCCTCATGGGACAAGCCAAGGCCTTTCACCATTATAGTCAGTATCTTCAAATATGGCACCCAAAACTGAACATGATACTCTCCCTGGGGGTTAAGGAAGGCAGGAAAGCAGAACTCTTCCCTTCCTGGTTTTGGACACTAGACCTCTATTAATTCATTCAAAGTTCACATTTACCCTTTTTGAAGCCACATCACCCCACTGGGCCGCATTGAGCTTCCACTACACTGAGACCCTTGAAACTTTTTCATATACGCTGCTTTCTAGCCACCTTCCCATTATCTCATATTGATGCAGTTGATTAGTGAACTTGATAAGAATGACAATATCTCACATTTATCTAGAGTTTTAAGATTTTCATAGTGTTTTTACTCCATTATCTGTTCTGACATTCACAACAACCCTATATTCTCCTAATTTTGCTGATGAAGAAACCAAGGCCCAGACGGGTAAAGCGACTTGCTCAGGGTCACAAAGCTAGTCAGTATCAGGGAATTTGAGCCCAGGTCTATCTGATTCCAAGTGGAACACTTAATTCCACGCTCTTTTGTTAAGAACTTTGTAAGCTTATTAGACTGGTCCTATGTGCAAAGTGGAATATTGGAACTAAAATTTTTGAGAGAAGCTCATGATCCTAAATTGGAAATTCCTTGGAGGCAAGAATGATTTTGGTTTTGTCTTTGTAACCCCAGTGCCTGCCCAGAAGAAGGTCTGGCCTATAATGGGTATAATAAATATAATAAATCTTCATTGATTTATTGACAGATTAAAATAACTTTGTGAACAAGATAGAGAATTAGACATTTTATCTGAGCTTTGTGACCTTTCCAAAATGGGAATTTTTGCCAGACATATAAGTAATTTCAGCTGTCTCTAAAATCTAGGAAATCAAGAACCCCAAATTAGGTAAAATCTTGAACTAGCGACAGAGAAGGCTGGCCCTTAATCCCTACTGGTTTATTCATCACCCCTTTATCCACCACCTACCATGATCTTGGTAACAGGATTGCAATACCAATTCAAGAGAATGTAAAAGAATTGAAGTCTGCGCCCCCCATCTTCCCTACTCTCAGTGTTGAGGAGAGGCAAATGGCAGAAATGTGTTCAGGCTGCAATAGCAGTGAAAAGAACAACAAAACAAGAGGACTGCCACAAGCGAACATGGTCAGAAGGCAGTGGAACAGAGGGAACTCAGATCTATACCCTGACCCACCCCCAGTTTTCCCAGTGTCACAGAGATCCAAAATCTAAAACGCATAAATTTGCTCAGGCTACAAAAGCAGCATAGCAGCACGATGTGTCTCCCAGCCAGAGAGCTGAGGAACAGAAGGAACTAGGACAGGACACTGTGTGTGGGACTGTGTGGGACTCCAATAAGCCTAAGGGAAAGTTCTCAGCGTCCAGCTGGGACCAGTTCTGTCCTTCCAGAAATCACCTGTGACAGACATAGAGGGAGGGGAACTATGTACCACCCAGCATGGGAGGATGCTGAGACTGAGATCTAGCCCCAAGGGAAACACCAATCAAAGGGAAGGGGGTGAAAGTGAGCAGCAGGAGAACAATAAAGAAAAAAGTTCGAAATTACCAAAGATCTCAGGAAATGAAAACTCAATTAAAGAACATGAATATAAGTAGATAAGCCAGTTGGGAGGCTATAAACAACACAAAGAAATATGGCCTCTAAATCTGGGATAAGAATCCAAGCATCTAGAGTAAATATTACAAAACAAAGGCAAATGAATCAACATCAGAAAAGGCAGAGAACCCATGGATTCCAAAGAGAGCATGGAATGACAGCAGGATGTTCCTGAATAATTCAAGAGGAAAATCAGAATTGTGAAAGCAGAATTTATGGCCTGCAAGGCAGAAATAACAGGTAGAATAGAAAAACTTTGATGTAGCAAGTCTCACCAAAGAACCAAAAAGAGAATAATTTATTTGGAATGCAAATCCATGGAAGTGAAGGACAATTCAGAAGAAGAGAAACAAACAATAATAATGTAAAAAGAAAGCATGTTCTTCATGCAAGAAAAATATATTGATTTCACAGAGGTAACTTTAAGATTCTGTTTTCCAGAAGAACATGACAAGTCAAAAAGCCCAAACACAATAATGTAAGAAATAATGCAATAAAATTGCCCAGAACTTCTGAACACAAAAAAACAAAGTACCAACTGAAAGAATCTATATATTTCCTCCAGAAAACAAACAAATACCTTATTCTGAATGGAAACTCTAAGATACATGTTGGTTAAATTGAACAATTGCATCAACAAACAACAAATTCTGCAAATGACCAGGAAAAAGGCCTTCAAAAATAAAGGAAAGGAAATTGGAGTAATGCAAGATTATTCCGCACCCATCAGAAACCTCAGGAGGGAATGGAATAATGTGTTCTAAAGAGCAATGGAGCTCAAGATGCAACCCAAGGTAATATAACTTGCAAATCTGAGCTTAACTATAAATGTAAAAATGATACATTCAATAAAAAAGAGGTGTTTAGAAGCATTCCTAGAAAGAAAACCAGACCTGAGGAAATTTTGAACACCTCAGACAAAAGAAATACAAGAAGGATAAACAAATACAGCAACCAAAGATGACGTTGACGACAACAACAAAATAATACCAGAGAAATGATTAAGAGACTTCTTTCTACATGTACATAAAAAGACAAGGGTTAAAGCAGGAATCTTATAGAAATGATAGTGGAGAAACAAGTCTGAAGCATCATGGACTAAACACCCTGCCTACAGATGACTCAATGTGTGTTGCAGGACTAAATTATAGAATGGGAGGGCACATAAAAAGGAGAGGGGAGGAGGAAGAGTTAGGGAAATATGTGGTATACCCTAATTGAGTCAAAGACTGGACAATGAAGGGAAAATAACTTTGCTAATCTCTTAGCAATAAATCCTACTCGAGAATGACAAGGAAGTAAAAGGAAGGATGGAAAAAGGGGGGGATATTTTGTTTTAGTGGTTAGAGGGGGTACCACTGATGAATGCTCCTATGGGAGAAGAGAGATAAACTATAAAGGCAGCTAGAGATTTTACAATGGGTATTATCTGAAAGAATTTGGGTACTTAGAAACTACTCATCCTACCTCAGAAGAAAGAGAATCAGAGCTCCTGGGGGCAACTGACACCCAGAAGAGTGGGAGGGCATAGACCCAAGAAAGAGATTTTAAAACAAATGGAAAAATACAAAGGAGAGAGCAAAGGTCATAAATGAATTGCACAATCAGGGATATAGGAAGATTCCTACCATCAGACAATATCCTCTCTGTAGGAATAGTTATTTATAAGAGTGAGAGAAAACAGAGAAAGGGGGAGGAAAGATCTATAAGGCAAAAAATAGAAACTTTAGAAGAGGGAACCCAAAACAGGTAGCTCAAAAGTTATAATTCCATGAGGAATATAGAGACTTTAAAAAGTAAATAAATATAAAGACCACGAATCAAAGAATATAAGTCTAGACTAAACAGAAAGTGAATAGAAATAATGAAGAGAATGAGGAAAGAAATCCTTTTTAGAAAAAGGAACAGAAAATTAAAATTTTAAAACTAAAGAACAAAGAAGTTGAAGGAGAGAAGAAGAAAAGAGATTCTACTTGACTAGTTAACTGAGAAGGGGGAAAAGGGAAGAATGAATACCTAGACAAAAAACAAGTTTAAAAAAGGAACAAATAAGCAAAACTCCAAAACTAAGGAAAGGAGTAAGAAACAGGAGAGAGTGAGGTTTAAGAGTAAGGGGAAGAGAGCTGGTGGAAATAAAGTTCTTTAAAATAGATTAAGATAAAACGATTGAAGAAGCAAAATACTGTATTTACAGAGGAAGAAAGGAAACGAACATAATTTGGAAAAACAAAACAATAGAGACAAATGGAGGAAATATAAACCTAACTATCTTTAAATATGAATGGATTAAACAATCCAATAAAATGGAAAAGAGTGTCAGATTGGATAGGAAAATACCCCCCTACATGATCTATTACTTATAAGAAATACATTTAAAAAATAAAGACATACATGGAATAAAAATGTGGGACTAGAAAAAATGTATTATGCATCAAATGGATCCAAAAAAGCAAGTGTTGCAATCATGCTATCAGAAAAATAAAAAACAATTATTAAAAAGGGATAAACAAGAAAACTAAATTATGCTGAAAGGAACCACAAACAACAAATCAATATCAATATTAAATGTATATGCTCCAAGTGTCTTAGCATGTAAATTCCTAAAGGAAATATTAACGGAGCTAAAAGAAGATACAGACATTAATAGTAGACAATAGACAGTAGACATAGACGATAATAAGAGATTTCAATGTCCCTTTCTTAGTTTTGGACAAGTCTAGTAGAAAGATAAACAAGATAAAAAACAAACAAACAAAAACATGGTTTGCATTATATGCATTAAATAAATGTAAGAGCCTTTCCCCCAAAATATGGGAGTAAGGTAAGGATATCCACCCTCCCCACCATTATTTGATATAGTTATGGAAATAGTAGTAATAGCAATAAGAAAAAAGAAAGAAATGATATGTGTTAAGATAGGTAAAGAGTAGGAAAACACTATCCATGTTTGCCTACATTACTTATTGCTTTACTTTGCAAATCATAGGGAATCAGCAAAGATACTAAGACAATAGCTTCATCAAAGTTGCAGGTTACAATATAAAACCACAAAAATCAACTGCATTTGTATATAATAACAAAATCCAAGAAGCAATAATAGGGAAATCCCATTCCAGATTAGTACAAAATGCATAAAGTTATCTAGGGATCAAAGTACACAATAGACATAAAAATCCAATTGCAAAGTGCTCTGTAATGAAATAAAGAACAATATAAATAGCTGAAGGAATATTCAGTGCTCATGGTTAGGCTGTGCTGCAATAATAAAAATGATACTATCAAAATTAAGTTACATTTTAATGATATACCAATCAAATTATGAAAGGGATACTTTTCAGAAGTTGATAAATAATAACAAAATTTATTTGGGAAAAAAAGTTCTAGGGAAATTTTGAAAAGAAATAGGGACAAATGAAGAATAGCACTTCTATACCTCAAACTATATTATAAAAAAACAGTCAGCAAAGCCATCTGGTATAGGTTAAAAAAATAGAGAAGTAGATCAATGAAACAGACTAAACAAAAAAGAATGACAAGCAATGGAACTCAATAACCTAATGTTCAATAAACCAGAAAACATATACTTAGGAAAGAACTCCCTATTTGATTAAAAAACTGCTGGGAAACCTAGAAAGCAGAAACTAGAATTTTTTTTGGGGGGGGGGCAGAAATCAGATTTAGACCAATATGCTACATGATATTATACAATGTAGCCTTACTATTGAAGATCATACTTTTAAAAAAATTCAAAGAGAAGCACTGATCTGAGTAGAAGATGTATTCTTTTTGGGGGGTTGGTGGGGCAATGGGGGTTAAGTGACTTGCCTAGGGTCACACAGCTAGTAAGTGTTAAGTGTCTGAGGCCAGATTTGAACTCAGGTACTTCTGAATCCAGGGATGATGCTTTATCCACTGTGCCACCTAGCTGCCCCTAGAAGATGTATTCTTAACCAAATTAGGGGTAGAATCAATTACAAAAGATAAAATAGATAACTGATTATATAAAATTGAAAATCTTCTATGCAGACAATTTTAATGTATATAGGATAAGACAGAAAGTTGTTGAATGGGAAAAAACAAATTTGTATCAAATTTCTCCAGTAAGGGTTTGGTATCTAAGTTATATTAACAATTAACATATATATATATATACATATATGTATTTATTCATACATATACAAATGCATGGACATATGCCAATAGTCATTCCCCAATATATAAGTGGTTAAAGGATATGAACAGTTGGATATGAACCAACAACTATGTGAAAGAATGCTATAATAATAATAATTATAATAATAATGTAAATTAAAACAACCCTTAAGTTTCACCTCACATTCTACAAATTGGAAAAGATGACAAAAGATGACAAAAGATGGCAATAGTCAATTGTGGAGGAACTGCTGAAGATGGGCACACTGGTGCATTGTTGGTGGAGCTGTGAATTTTGGAAAGGAACTTGGAACTGTATAAATACAATGACTCAAATGTCTATACTCTTTGACCCAGAAATTTTGCTACTAGGCATAAATATACACCAAAAATATTTATTTCAGCACTTTTTTCATAGTGGCAAAAAATTGAAAATAAAGTAGATGAAAATCAATTACATTACAGGCAACCAGATTGGAGTACACAAATGTAATGGAGTGCTGTAAGAAACAACAAATATGATGAATGTGGAGAAGCGTGAAAAGATTTACATGATCTGATGAAGAGTAAAACATACCAAGCTTAAAAAAGAAACCAATATACACAATGACTATCTAATGTAAATAGAAAGGATAGCCACCAGAAAAAAAAAATCAGAAGTGAATGTTACAAATTCCAAGTTTTTAAGGCAACAAGCATTTAAGTGCTAAAGACAAAAGACAATCCCTGCCCTCAAGAAGCTTACAGTCTAATGTAGGAGTCAACAACTGTACAAACCAGATATAGACAGGATAAATTGGAAATAATCTCCAGAGGGAAGGAACTAGCAGGAAAGGCTTTTCGCACAAGGTGAGATTTTAGTTGGGATGTGAAGGAAGCCAGGAGGCAGAGATGAGGAAGGAGACCATTCAGCCATCAGACTGATCTACCTAAAGCACAGGTCTGATGGACCATGTAGCTCCTTACTATCTCTAAGTTCAGATAGAAAATCTTCTCTCGTCCCTTATGATCAGCCACTGCTTTTAGGAACTTAATCACAAAGGTGATGAAGAGTTGTTGCTCTGCCACATTTTCTCACAAAATGTAATTGAAGGGGCAGCTAGGTGGCACTGCAGTGGATAAAGCACTGGCCTTGGATTCAGAAGGACCTGAGTTCAAATCCAGCCTCAGACACTTGACACTTGCTAGCTGTGTGACACTGTGTGACACTTAACCCTCATGGCCCCACACACAAAAAAAACAAAAACAAAAAACCCCAAAATGTAATTGAAGGCTTGACAGGAGGACTCAAAGTGAGGGCCATCAATTAAAATTTCACAGGTAAAGCTAGAAAGGCAAGAAGATGTGCTGGATTGGGGAGAGACTGGAGGCAGGGAGACTGGCCAACAGGCTATTGCAATAGTCCAAGGGGGTGGGTGGGTGGCATGGCCCCAAAACGAGATATTAGAAGACCCCCCTACTCCTTTGTAGGAGGGGTGCACCAGCATGTGTGTGGGTAGATGTCTCTGTGTATATGTTTTGGGGAGGAGTCCATGGATGTGAAATATTGCATATATTTTCAGACCTTTTCTATGTATTTATTGGTTTTGCTGATTTTTTCTCTCCTTCCTCTTTTTTTTCTTTAAAAATATTCTCTGTTATAGCAGATGTAGCTGGAAAGGAACAGGAGAGAGAATTGGGGGGAAATGTAGATGATATATAAACCAAAGATATCAATAGAAATTCATTTTTGAAAAGAAAAGAAAAGCAGAATGTCTGGCCACTTTCAGCACCCCTGTCTTTTGCCAGGATTACCCAGAGATTCCAGAGAGCAGCAGATGTGGGGGATGTAGTGCTTAGCCTAAAGTGACCTCAGAGACTCTTGTTAGCCAAGTGACCTTGGGCAGATCACACTTCCTATCTGTGACCCTTGCTTTCTTTCCTCAGCTAGGAACTGGGAATAATGGCACCGAATGGATTTCCCAGGGCTGCCATGAGGATTCAATCTGACCATGTGTGAGTCACGTTGCAAACCTCAAAGCTCTATATAAATGTCAGGCATTAGAATTAAACAGAAAAAAAAAAGAATTAAACAGAGACTTCAGATCATTTGCCTCATCTGGCCCAATCCCTTCATTCTACTGATGAGGAAACTGAAGTCAGGAGAGAAGGGACTTGTCCAAGGTCACACAGCAGTACATGCTAGAGTTTGAGCCCTCTGAATCCCAAAGAAAGCAGGGCTCATTCACATTACAAGGAGCCTAGCAGGGGTCAGATAGGTGTCGCAGTGGATAGAGCACCGGCCCTGGATTCAGGAGGACCTGAATTCAAATCCGACCTCAGACACTTGACACTTACTAGCTGTGTGACCCTGGGCAAGTCACTTAACCCCAATTGCCTCACCAAAAACAAAACAAAACAAACAAGTAGCCTAGCAGTCTCAGTACTCCCACAGAGGGAAAAGAACACTGGACTTGACCTCAGGAGACTGGGGTTCAAGCCCTAAATATAACACCTACTAGCTGTGAGACCCTAGGAATGGCATTTATGCCTGGAAACCTCAGTTTCCTCTTCTGGCAATTGGGTATGGAAAATATTTGCACTCCTTAACTCCCAGGGCTTTTGTGAGGGGGGTTCTTTGGAAAGCTTCAAGCACCATAGGAATGTAAATGATCATAAGGTCTCTGTCTATCCTGCACCTTAAATTATGGAATTGAATGGCATCTACTCCTCCACCGTGACCTTTCCCTTCCATCAGGAAGTGACCTTTCCCTCCTCTGCCCATAGTTTCCATGGCCATAAGGCGTTCAATTGGAAAAAAGAACTGATGCGGATGTCTTTTGTTTTGGCATTACAGCCATTGCTGATATACTCTCAATTCCAGGGAGCCTTCGCTCTTAACAAAGCAAAAGAAGGACAAGAAAGTGATGGATGGAGTTTACCAGAGAATGTGCTCTTTGCTCACACCTCTCAGGAGAAAGGAGTGCAGTGATGGCCTCTCTCCTCAGGATTGTAGACATGGTTCTTCCCCAAATGGCGGCACCAGTTCCGCTGACCCAGATGAATGTCTCTCAGTGCCAACTGCCTTACTCTCCTGAGAGCCAACTCCAGTGCCCTATGCAGCTTTCTTCAGAGCATCCTCTTTTCCTTGACTTTGCCTAGGATGAAGTGGATTAAGGCAGCTAGTCAGGCCCTCCTGCTGAATGGAGGCCAAGTCTAGGGGAAGCAGCTGAATTCGCCTCCAAGCTGGTCAATGGAATTGGCCTTTGGAGCCAGACCCCCGGCACTGGGGTCTAGGAACCATCAGGAGAGAAATGCGATGCCTGGAGGGTTCAGCCACCACAGTCCCTCAGGAGCCAGGCCAGCATTCAAGGCACGTCCCACCAACTCAGGAGAGCTTCTGGGCATCGACTGTGATCAGCGTGGGCCATGCTGGAATCAGCGGAGGGGTACCAACATCCCCATTCCTTTTTCTTTGTCTCATGTGCCCTTGTGTGCCAAGAAAAGGCCAACAAAAGCCTGAAAAGCTGGCTTTCAATGAACCAGGCACCATTTCAGTGGGAGCTGCCAGCCCTAGCCTCAGAGGAGACATGAAGCCAACGCTGTCGGAGTTTATATTGACTTCAGTGTTCCAGGCTCAAGAGAGCCGGAAGAGACACCCCCCCATACACTCCCCCCTCCCCAGTCCTAACCAGTTCAAGAGATCGTGCCCAGAGGGTGGAAATGATGGGCAGAGGAGAAAAGTTTACTTCCTGATGGAAGGGAAAAGTCAGGGTGGAGGAGGTATATATTCAATTCAATTCCATGATTCATTAAGAGCCCAATTCTAGGCGGGAGATACAAAGACAAAATCCAAATCTCTGCTCTCAGGAAACTTACATTCTTTTTGTTGTTGTTGTTGTTGTGTTTGCGGGGAAATGGGGGTTAAGTGACTTGCCCAGGGTCACACAGCTAGCAAGTGTCAAGTGTCTGAGGCTGGAGTTGAACTCAGGTCCTCCTGAATCCAGGGCCGGTGCTTTATCCACTGCGCCATCTAGCTGCCCAGGAAGCTTACATTCTAATTGGATGTTGGATAGGATCATGGGATCACAGATGGAGAAAGGGGAGCCACCTCAAAGATCATCTAGTCCAACCTCTCATTTTATATGGTAAGGGGAAACAGAGTCCAAGAGGAATAAAGTGATTTGCCCAAGGTCACACCAATCCAAGGTTTGAACCCAGGTCCTCTGACTCCAAGTGGAGGATTGTATCTACTACACTATGTAGGGGGAGAGAAAGGGGGGGGTTGCCTTGGAGTTCCCCTTTCTTCCTGGGCCACTGCTCTTCCTCACCCCCATCTCTTCTTGGTATTGGTGTAGACCGTGTCCACACCCTCATCAGCTCTCCTGGAAGCTCTACCTGAGCCAAGGTTCTTTCTCCCACCTACTCCTGCAGCTGTTCCCCATTCCCAGTAGGACTTCACGAGTTCCCATCCTGACCCCCATCTGACTCCCTTGAATTCCTTGGGTGAATCCCTAAAGTTTGCAGGAGCCTGTCAAAGGAAGGGGAGGTGACCAGTGGCCATAGAGGAGCATGTTCCGAGAAGGGCCTGGGTGCGCTCATTTCCCAAAATCTGATGGGCTACCATCTGGGTTTGGTCAGACCCCAGTCTGAGCCACCAGGCACAATATCAAGTGTCTGCAAATGGCTTTGAGCCCCTGCTATTGGGTCCCAGGAGTGATGAATGGTTGTCTAAGTCCCCTCTGTTTTATAGACAGGGAAAACAGCTGGCCAGAAAGAGGAGACTGGCTCAAGGTGTCTGACTGAGTTCAGAGGAGGAGGGGGGTGCGACCTCACTCCTGAGCCCCACCCAGCCCTTGGGTCGCTCCCCTCCAGACGCAACTCCAAAACTTCTCTTGGGGACCCTGTCCTTTCTTAGGCAATGGAAGAGAAGTCCAATGCCTGACCAAGCTCCCCCACTCCCCAGGGACCAGGAAAGGCCAGATTGAGACCTGAATGGAGAGGGTGAAGAGGGTGAGGGGCAAGGACACCTTCCCAGAACAGAACCCAGCCTCCTGTGTCTGGCATTCAAAGCTCTCACCATTGTCCAATACCTCCTGTGCCCTCTTGCCCCCTCTTCCTCACCATCCCTGCCACTTTGAATGGCCTCTCCCCCATCCTTCCACCAGAGGAAATCCAGATCCAGTTTAGGACCCACCTCCTCCAAGAAGCCCTCTCTGATTCCCCACACCCTCCATGAAACCTGGGAATGATTTCCTTCTTCCACCTCCCACCCTCACCCCAGACACTCGAAGGTTCCTTGAGGGCATCTACCACTTGCTTTGTCTGGCATGAATCTGGGCACTTGATATGGGGACTGCAAACATCTTGAAGGCCCACCAGTCAGCTGAGTGCTCTGCATCCAGGTGTAGATGGCAGAACCTTCGGTCTCATTCTTTGGACTGGGGACTCTAGAGCTTGTCAGATGTCTCTCAGCTCTCCCATCCTAGGAGCCTTTATATGGGAGGGGGCTCCGTTTTGAAGCGGTGAATGCACGACACGGGTATTAGTATTCTGCTGCCCCTCACAATGGGCATCCTGCCACCCTTGTACATCCACTGCCCAGAACCCTAGCCTGGATTGCTGGAGAGGAAGGGCGCTCTGCACGAACCTCTGAAACTGCACATCCCCTTTTCATCAGATGAGGGGAAACTGAGGCTCCACAAGGGCAAGTCCCACAGTGAGTCCCCCGGGGAGCAGGGCCTGAGGCCCCGGGGTTCTGCCCTGGAAGTCTGTGCCTGCGGACATGTTAGTGGGCCCACATGAGACAGGAGCTCAGCCTTAGGACCACTGCTCCCAGCTGTCTATCCGCGGAGCAGGGACTGCTATTGAAACCATATGAGCTGAGGGTTTTTTCAAGGAGGGGAACTGAAACCAGATGCCCTGGGAAGGAGCCCAGGGAAAAATCTCCGGAAAGTCTTGTTTTCAGTTAACTTGAAATATTTTATTGGCACAGTTCCTGTTCTTCCCTCCGCAGCCTTCCCCTCCTCCATCCCCTGCATCTGCGTGACCCCCCCATCCCAGCCAAGCCTAGTTGGGGGGGGGTGGGAGGATGGCTTGTCTTGGCCTGGGGGGTGGGGCACCAGACAGGCTGGTAGCCTACAGATGTTCTGAGTCTCTGGGGCTTCCTCCCCCCCTGCCCCCCAGCAGTCTTGGCCCCTAGGAAGGACAGTGCTTCTATCTGAATAGGCAGCCACATGACCTCCTCCCCTTCAGAAAGCAAAGCCTGCTTTAAATCGTCCATGATTTCATTTACTCATCCATTCATTCAACAAACTCTGATTGAGGGAGGCCCCTCACCTCAGCTGGAGATGATACCCCCTTGCCTCACCATTCCCCCCACAGGGCAGTGCATGAGCTCAGTTCCATGTCCACCCCTGATATTTACCACCTGCGTGACCTTGGCTGACTCTGAGAAAAGCTCCCTGGGCCTCAGTTTCCCCTGCTGTGAGGTGCCTGCCTGCTTGCCTCCTGGGCTGTTGGAAGGGGAGCAAATTGTGGGGAGATGCTGTGAGGCCTGGGTCCAGCTATTCTGCCCAATGCTGGGCAGTACCTGTTCTCTAGCCCAGGAAGCTAGCCTCCCACTGCCTGCCCAACTGCAGGCTGTGCCGATAGGGCTGGGGGTCGATCTGGGGGGCTTCTGAGTCCATGCATTAGAAGTCCGAAGGCATTTTCCCATAGAAAAAGGGTCATAAATGGGGGTTAAGTTACCAGGCTAGTAATGAACCTGTAACAAGCCTGAAGTCGTAAATACTAGATTTCAGTCTTCTTTGTGATCGGCTCTCTCTGAAAAAATACATTTGGAATTCCTACTCTGGATCCCAGGAACAAATCTCCCACTCGAGGTGGGGGCTGGACAGAGTGGGTAGTGTGGTACAGCAGGAAGGTGGCCAGTCTGGAGTCCCAGGTCCTGGGTTCCAATCTTCACTTTGCCTTACTAGGTAGGTGACCTTGGGCAAGTCATCTACTATTATTCTCAGTTTCCTCATCTGAAAATTGTAGGGATTGGACCAGATGAACTTCAAGGTGCCTTCCAATTTTAGGTCCTTTGGGAAAAAAATATCAATGTGAGTCTACCATGATAGGCAGAGGGCCCTAAGAGACTTTGGCAACAAGGTGCATTGAAATCCTTAGAAAGCAGATACAAGATAATATGCTTTGTGGCTAATCCATGTGGCATTGGGAGAACAGTGCCCATGCTACTTCCCAGCATGGCCACTTCCCTTCTCCCCCTCCCTGCCATGTTTAGTGACTAGAGAGTTAGTGGGAGCCAAATAGCTCCATTGGGAAGCCCAACTCAATAGTCATGTACCCTAAGAAGTCTTTTCTTATCTATCAGGCACCGTGTAGGACTCAGACAGGACTAGGCTAAAAGTCTAATAATCCCTGCCCTCAAGAAGTTTATATTCTGTCAAGGGAAACACTATATGTGTATGCATATGTGATATATACATACATGTATATATATAATACACACATGTATGTATATATGTAAACACATACATACACATACATACATATGTGTGTGTATATCGACCACACGTATATGTGTGTATACACATGGGCAGGTATACAAAGGAAACAAAACGGATCCAAAGCAATGTAGAAGTGGAGTATGTACCAGGCAAAGAGATGGGAAGAAATGGAGGGCTGTATGAGGAACCATATGGTGACCAAAATGACTGGATTATAAAGTGAATGAAGGGGAGCAGGTGATAGGGAGCCACTAGAGTTTCATGAGCAGAGGATGGATTGGAGTGGGGATCCACCAGCAGCTAGTGCAACAATCCAGATGGGAGGAGGTGATAAGGGGTCATAGTCTGGAGACACTGTGGAGGCATTAACCCACAGTTCCTCCAGCACCTTAGAGCCTGGGCCATCGATTGGGGCCCCTTAGGTAGTCTGTCTGGGGAAGCCTATGGAACCCCTTCTTTTTTTTCTTTTTTGGAGGGGCAATGAGGGTTAAGTGACTTGCCCAGGGTCACACAGCTAGTAAGTGTCAAGTGTCTGATGCTGGATTTGAACTCAGGTCCTCCTGAATCCAGGGCCAGTGTTTTATCCACTGCACCACCTAGCTGCCCCCAGACCCCCTTCTCAGAATCAGGTTTGTAAATGCATAAAATTAAAGGATTCCAAAGGAAACCAAAGGCTGGTGAAAATAAAGATAGCATTTTCCCCCATCCAAGGTCACAGAACCTCTGAAAGCTGCCCTAAGAGCCCTGGCCTCTAAGGCCCACCATCCCAGGACTTCCTCCCTCCTTCCTTCCCTGACACCTCCAGAGATGGATGCTTCCTCCCCTCCACACAGGTGCAGATGGGCTGGGCAGGGTGGGGGCAGGCAATACCAAGCACTTCTCACTCTCAAATAAATGTCATGATGAATGCAGACAAAAGTCCCTATTAAGTCGTTTAGGAGCTCGGGGGTGGAGTCGTGGGGAGGTGGCAGATCTCCACATCCCCAGCCAGTTGTTGCCAGCATTAAGGACCTTCAGGGCCTGCGTTTGTGGTGAGTTCAGTAGGTCACAAGGTTTCCAGGACCTTAGAGATCATCCAATCCAAACCCTCATTTCAAAGGGGGAAACTGAGGCCCAGAGAGTGGAAGCTATTCGGGGTCACAGGCTGGATGGGACTTTTAGGACCACTGAGTCCAACCCCTTTCTGTAGCAGAGGGTAAAAACTGAGGCCCAAGGAGAGGAATGTGACTTAGAATCATGGGATGTTCAAGAGTTGAGAGGGACTTTAGAGGCCACTGAGTCCAATCCCCCCATTTTATAGATGCAAAACTGAGGCCAAGAGAGGGGAGGTGCTTTAGGATTACAAGTTATCATGGGTGGAAGGTATCTTATTAAAAAGGATACAAAGAGGGGCAGCTAGGTGGCGCAGTGGATAGAGCACCAGCCCTGGGGTCAGGAGTACCTGAGTTCAAATCCGGCCTCAGACACTTAGCACTTACTAGCTGTGTGACCCTGGGCAAGTCACTTAACCCCAATTGCCTCACTAAAAAAAAAAAAAGAAAAAAAAGAATAGAAAGGAGGGCAGCTAGGTGGCACAGTGGATAAAGCACTAGCCTTGGATTCAGGAGGACTTGAGTTCAAATCCGGACTCAAGACACTTGAAACTTACTGGCTGTGTGACCCTGGGCAAGTCACTTAACCCCAATTGCCCTGAAAAAAAATAGAAAGGAACTTTAGAGCCTATCTGGTTTCCCCCTTCATTTTACAGGGAGGGAGCACAGGTTGAGTGGGAGCTTAGAGACACTGAGTGCAAACCTCTTATGTGTCTGAGAGGGACACAAGACCCAGAGATGGGGAAGTCCTTAGAAGTGTCTGGGATATTGTTGTTGTCCTTTGATCTCAAAGAGGACTCAATACCATGACTTGCCGTGGATTTAAGGGAGCGCTGTGCAAGGTCATCAGCCTTACTCTCTCCTCAAAAGTCATCTGGGTCCTGTGGCAATATATACATCAGGACGACTGGAGATGTCCCAGGATTTTTGAGACAATTAGGGTTAAGTGACTTGCCCAGAGTCACACAGCTAGCATCTGAGGTCAGATTTGAAGTCAGGTCCTCCTGACTTCAGGGCCAGTGCGATATCCATTGCACCACCTACCTGCCCCGGGATATTATGGGTAGGACATTTGAGATCAGCTACTCTAACACCCCCATTTTAATTTTTGATATGGAATGGCTAGATTCTCTTGCCCCTGTTTATAAATAAGGGAGTCAAGGCTCCCAGAGGGGATGAGACTTGCCTAAGGCCATGCAGGTAGAGAGGAGTGGATCTGGAATTTGGCCTTAGGCTCTGTCGGTCTGGACCGTCCAGCCTTTCCCCCACCAGCTCCAGTGACAAATGAGAACATACATCCAAGCGTTGTTCTGTGGACATTGGCGATGTGAATTGTCATTCGCGCGGAATTCCGTTGGGTTCTTTGCTCACAGGCTGCCCACTCAGCTTGTTTTCACAAGGAGAAAGCCTCACAGTGTGAAGAGCTAACTTGCTCTGTGAGTGTGGGAGGAGGGCACACTGATTTGCTTTGTATAATGACCTCCTTCAGCCCAAACTTCTGGACTGGCATGAGAACAAGGGCATCGAAGGGCTCCTCCAAAACGCATCCTTCTCCATTTATCTCATCGGGTCACCAAACAAACCAGTTGGCCATGCCCTATGTTAGAATGGCCTACGGGGCTTCCTCATGCTGGAGCCACAGTGTGGATGAAATTGGGAAGGCACAGGCCACTGAGGCCTTTTTGAAGGAGGCAGTCGGGTCACTGAAGAAAGAACTCACCAGTTAGCAGAGATGCACAAATTAGACCCCAAGCAAATTTCTAGAGAGCTTTTATTGGGTGGTGTTACCAGGACAGAACAGGATGGCGTTAGAACTAGAGATGGTGAAGGATGGCTTGGGACGGGAACAGGTGTTAGGGGTCAGCCCACCGCCCAACTCCCTCCTTCAGAAAACACTGGCAGTAAGAAGGCAGACGTTTTAAATAAACATCCTCAACACACACACACACACACAAAATCACAATTTTTTTAATTTGAGATTTTATGACTACTAGATAGGATGATATAATTTATAAACTAGTGCATATGTACACACTTTCAGAATTAAAGCTGCCTCATTCATTCGCAGAGTTTCTAAGGGCCCTTTAGAAAGCAAAAGCAAAAAGACCCCCCCTCCCCCCTTCCCTCCCCCTTCCCCTCTCCCTCCCCCCTCCCCTCTCCCTTCCCCTCTTTCCCCTCCCCCCACCCAAAGGGCAGCCAACATCCACCCCAAACTTTCTCAACAAGACTTAACCCTTGGGTTGCATCCAGTGGTGCTTCCCACGATCCCTTGGCTTTGTGCCCCCCTCCCTCCCTCCCCTCCCATCCCCTTACCCCGAAACTCAAAAAAGCAGCATTAAAAGTAAAGCCTTCATTAACACGATACCAAATTCAAAAATATGCACTTTGCTTAAAACAAGAAAAGAAAAAGAAAAGCCCAAACCCTAAAATACATCTATTGGATAGAAGTCGATTGGAGAGAAACATTACTGATAAGCGTTTTGTATTGAGCTACTCCGGACCAGTGAAGATGCTTGGTCCATGGGTTAGCATTGCCTCCAAGCTTCCCTGATGCCCCCTCCCCCCCACCCGCCCCGCCAAGCCCCAGTCCCCAGGAAGTCCTAGTGAAGGTGCCAGAGAAATGCATAGATAGGTAGGGGCCAGAGAGAGGGCCCCGAAGTGGCCACTAACAAGAAACTTGAGGTTTCTCCCATACACCTGAAATCAGAAGAAACAAGACCCATTTCAAGATCTTTTGAAAGAGAAGTATTTAGGTTCATATAGACAGCTGCTGGTGACAAACTGGGGCATGGGGGGCGGGGAGTCGTGGAGGCCCCACTGAAATTCTGAGAAATGCCCTCCCTGATCACCCAGGTGTCCAAGCCAGCAGAACCCCTCTGCAATTCTGGGACCTTCCGAGAAAATGTAGGAAAAGAAAAGAAGCTGACTTTGTGTGGAGGGCTGGGGGGCGGGAGAAGCTGACTGTCCTGGGAAGCTTTTCCTTGAACTGCTGTCACATTAGGAACAAGAAGAACAGCTACATTCTGGCGGTTAATGGAGCACATGACCCAGAGCTGCTGAAAAGCTGTAACCAATGCTGGGGTTCCACTAGGAACTCAGAGAAGAGCCCAGGAAGTACATGGAGGCGCCCCTAGCCTAAAGCTTTTACTTGGAGGAGGTTCGGGGTGAAGGTGGAGAGAGGAAACAGGAAGTGAAGGAGACATGGCAATTCCAGCAAACCCATGGGGAAGGCCGGCAGCCGGCCGCTTCCCCCCACCTTCCCTTCCAGCCCTGGCTCATTAAAAGGGGAATCCTTGCAGAAGACCCCCGCCAACAAATAGAGCAGTGCAGTCCAGTGGAAAGAGCACTGGCCTCCGTTCCAGTTTCTGCTCTGCCCTGGGCTCTCTATTATGACCCTGGGCACATCACTGCTCCTCCTCTCAATGTCTCCTCCACCATTAACAAAAAGCGAGGGGGGGCAGCTAGGTGGCACAGTGGATGGAGCACTGGCCCTGGATTCAGGAGGACCTCAGTTCAAATCCAGCCTCAGACACTTTACACACTTACTAGCTGTGTGAGCCTGGGCAAGTCACTTAACCCCAATTGCCTCACAAAAAACCCCAAAAAAACAAAAAAACAAAAAGCGAGGGATGAACTACTATGGAAGGTCTCTCCTGGCTCTAAGGTTATCGTATGTATGAATAGATGCATGAACGTTATAATTATTACGGTGTCCGGAGCATGCCTATTCTTCCAGCTGTCTGGATTGGAAACCCAAACCCCTTTGCCCACCCCCACCCCCCACCCCTCCCCACTGCAATGACTGGGAAAGACATTGCTCCTAATGAGTCCACCTCTTCATTCACAGGGCAGGGACCTGCTGTGGGGAACAGGGAGGCCCTCTACCAACTCACAGTTCTAGGATGCTTTACAATGGATGAAGCACCTGCCCCACCAGAAGCCTGTGAGGTAGGTCGTGCGGATGAGAAAACGGGCTCAGAGAGGAACAGCAGTTTGCTCACAGTCATACAGCTAGTAAGTGTGGGAGCTGGAATTTGAGTCCTGTCTCCCACTTTCAAGTCTCCCATAGCGCTTCTATCTGGGGAGAATGTCTTTGGTTCCTACCCTCACACCCATCTCCCTGCTGCTTTCTAAAAGGTCTGGTAAGGCTGCCCCCTCAAGTGGTATAATTGGTGATGAGAAGAAGTGGCTGGGGACTGCCATCTCCCCTCTCTGCACCTTAGGGCTCTGGGCTTTCAATGCCATCCCAGCTAGGGTCACAACCATACAGGCCTCGAGAGGCAGAGCTGAGGAAGGTGGGAGATGAAACAGGTTGTTTCTAGGCCATGACTAGCATTGCAAAGGATACCATCTGCCACCAGACACATCCTTTGGTCTTTGGAAAGAGCCCAGGGGAGGCAATATTCCTCTTGGACCTTGCAGGAGATGCAAGAGGATATGAATCCCTCTCTAAGCGATTTTCTGGTATCTAACCTGTTCTGGAGGACAGATGTTTTTGGAAATCTGCATGCAAAAAGCCAGTGGCCAGATCCCCAACAATCAAGGTGGGTAAACTGAGGGAAGGGGGCTGTGGGCAGAGGGCCAGAGTCCCAGCCCCCAGGCCCCTGGCCGTCAAATAGCACTTCCTCTGCATGACTGATGGTCTAGATGATGGCTAGGTGGTCCAAGCCTCTCATCTTCACGGTACAAATAAATGTGTCACTGGCAGTATTAAACGGCTGAAATTGACAACCAAACTTGGTGCATTTAAGACAGTGGTTTTCTATCCGGACAGGAGCACTTCCAGTATTCAAACAAGCAAAAAAAAAAAATCCAACCCTAATTTCAAGCGCATTCTAATTACTCTGCCTTTTAAGGTTTTATCACTAAAGTGGGAGGGAATGACTATTCCTCAAACTCAAGGACTGCCCTTTTTCTAAACAAAAAGACTTTCTGGAAAAAACAAAAGATAAAGTATGATCTTGGTGACTGGCGGCATCTCTATGTTGGCCTGTTCAGATGAGATATTCCACAATTTCCACATCTGGATGGTCTTGTCCTGAAGAACGAATGCTCACTTTTCTTTCCACACCAGAGCGGACAGCCGGCCCATCTGAATGGAAGCAGAGATGACAACACACACACACACACACACACACACACACACACACACACACGTACATGCACACACATGCACATATACACGCACGCGCGCACACACACACACAGATTCAAATCAGTTTCTTGGGACAGAAAGACAAGTTCAGGGAACCCTTTAAGCCACTAGTGGGATGGTAGGGACTCAGTACAGAGGTAGCCCTTCCCTGTTTTTACTCCCCATTGCTATGTTGGGGGCCCAGTCCCTTCTTAGATTCTTTGCAAACCTGATGCTCGCGACAATATTTGCAAACTTTCCTCCCCATCCATTCCACTTGGAAGATCTCATGAGAGATGCCTTCATCGTTATTGACAATCTCCCTAACAACACCCACCTAGGGTCACCCTGAGTCACTTGAGGCCCACCGGAGACTAAGCAGACACCGAAGGACAAGGCGATAGGGACCAGAAGCTCCCAAGGGAGCATTTGGGCTAATGCAGAGAATGGGTCACCTACCTGTCTTGTCGGAATTATAGGTCAAGTTTGGAGCAGGGAAATGAGCCGGTCCAGGGCTGGTGGCTGGGTGGAGAGAAGAGGGAGCAGCGGCCCCAGCAGCAGCCCCGGCAGTGGCCCCGGTGGCAGCGGCCCCAGCGGCGGCCCCGACAGCAGCGGGAGCAGCGACAGCGGTGCTGGCAGTGGCGGCAGCGGCAGCAGCGGCAAGAGCAGGAGCAGGAGCAGGAGCTGCAGGAGAGACAAGAGCTGCGACTGTGGCTGCAGCTACGGCCTCAGGCCCGGGCCCAGTGGCAGTGGCGGTACTGGTAGTGGTAGTAGCAGCGGCGGCAGTGGCATTGGCGGCAGTGGCAGTTTTGGCTGGGTCGGTTCCACGATCTGTCTGGGTGCTGCAGTCACGGCTGCCTGTCTTGGAGTGAGCTGAAAGTGGTGGGGAAGATGGGGTAGAAGGGATGGATGACTCAGAGTGGCATTCTGTGCCCAGGAGGACACCTGTGAAGGGAAGAGGAGAAGATGAGGGCACAGTGGAAGGCATGGGAGGCCAGCTGGTGACTACAGAGGTGTCTGAATTCTGAATTCTTCCTGTGACCCCAATGTGCTTTGCCAATGCCCCGGCCTGGGTCTCTGGCCTATTCCCAATGATGACTGTCACCACCAAGGATGGGGACCAAAGATAAGGCAGGGACACTCAAGGGACAGAAAGAGGGAGGTTCAACCAAATTGGAGAACAAGGCACTTCACTGGGCGTTGTCCACCTGATCCAGGGCCGAGCGGACACTCACAACAACGATGCTATTAACTGCCATTCTTCCTGCGCTTGAAGGCCACCTTATCTGCTTGTGGCCATTCTCTCCTTTGGGCCTCACAACTCCAGAAGGCAGGTGCTATTAGCCCCATTTTACAGAGGAGGAAACCGAGGCAACCTGAGGTGAAGTGATTTGCCCAGGGTCTTATTTAAGATCTTCCTGGCTCCAAGGCCAGCATCATCCACTGAGGCACACTGCCTCTTCCCTTAGTGTTCTCACAAGCAAAGCCAAGCCACTGAAGCTCTCAGGAACAAGCTGAAGGACCCTCTGGATGGATAAAAGTCTCCCTTTAGAACTCAAACAAGTCCATTTTCTCAAAGGGTAAAGCAACAGCCTGTCCAGCAAATAAAATGGAGAACCGCATCTCAGCTGGAGAAGTCTCTCTATCCAAATACTTGTGGCTTAAACCATCGCATGGATATTCAGGCAATATGAGTCTTCTCTTCCACTCTGGCAAACCATTCTCTACCAACTCTGGGAGGGAGAGGCGGAGAAGGAAGGAGAAAAAGATGAAGGGAGAGTAGGAAGGAGGAAGGGAGAGGGGGGATGAAGGGACAGTGAGAAGGAGGGAATAAAGAAAGGAAGGAGGAAGGGAAGAAGGGAGGGAGAGGCAGACAGATGAAGACAGAGATAGACACAGAGCAGGTTTAATGTGCTATATAGAAGGGCTTCATTTTGCTCATCTATACATACCTTCCTCTCATAAATGAAAAAAAGACTATCTTCTGTATATGCAAGAGGAAGGGAAGGAAATGGAGAAAAAGGGGAGGGGAGGCAAAGAAAAGAGGGAAAAGAAGAGGGGGAGAGAGAGAGAGAGAGAGTTCACTCATGCTCCTGAGTGGGTCTGAGCCTGCACCTGGGTTTCAGTCTTGCCTGACACATACATACTAGCTGTATAAACCTCTCCATGCTCCGGACCAGTATAGATGAGCTGCTGGTCTGCACGAATGGAGGGACCTTCCACATCAAGAGGTTCTCCCCACCAAGGAGATCCTGTAATTGGACAAGACCAAAATGCCCTTGGCCAGTGGGCCAAGGGAGATGGCTCACTTGAAAGAACAACCTAGGTCTTCTTGAGTTGCATCTGCCCTTCACACGGGCACCTACAAATCCTGCTCTTTAATTTCAAAAAAGAGAATAAATGCCCTTGACTTCAGGCCAGTTGAAAAGGAAGTAACCCAGGAGGGCAAAGGTGGCTCCTCTTGCTGAGCTCAGAGCTCTGGCCACTAAAAAACTGACCCATCCCACCAGCCGTGCACAAGCAGAGCTCATCCGATGGAGGACAATGTCCAGAACCATTTCCAAGACTTAGTCTCAGGTGGTCACCTAGATTGGAGGTAATTTCATTGACTCTGGGAATAGTGGAGAGTCGGGAGCAATCTGCCCTCACGTTGTTGCCATGTGATCCTTCACAATGCCCTGGGCAAGCCTCTAACACTACAAGTTCCAAATGAGTCACCAATTGCCATCTGCCAATAGAAATGATGGTTCCTTTCTCCCGCCCCCGAGGCTATTTGAAATCACCAAGATGCAGGGAAACAATGGCAATGCAGTACTTATTGGGTGACCAGAGTCGAATATACTATTGTAATTAAATCCTGAAACTTCTAAAAGCTGAGATTCGGCTGGGTTCCAATCAATGTTATGTGACTGTTACTATGTCAAAGGCCCTGAGATCACAAAGACAAGATAACAAAACAGGCCCTGCCTTCAAGAGGCTTTCCTACAGAGTCCAATGGAATCATGGATATCTTCCTAGTCACTGAGCTGGGGGAGGTGGGCCAGAGGGCCTCTCATCTTCTACTCCTGACCTCAGAAGGAGCACATGCCCTACCTGTCCCATGGATCAAAGAGAACTCATAAGGACCATCAATGCTTCCTGGCGCATGGGAGTAAGCTGCAAAGCCCTCAGTTCAGGGAAAACTACATTGAAGAGGCCAGGAAAGGCCCCCATAGCTAAAGTAGGGTCAGGCCTTGGCTGGATGGCAGCGACTATGGAAGACCCAATTCTCATCCCTCCCCCTTCCCAGCAGGCCCAGCATCCTGACCCAGGCTGTGGCCTCAACTACTGAGAGATACCAACATGTGCCTCAGCCACAGGAGGCATTGCTGCAAGACCTTCCTTTGCTGAGGGTGTAGCTTGCTACTAGCTGCTGGACAGCTCCCCTCCCCTTGCTGGGTGGCTGGCCTCACTGAGGAACATCAATGCCTGTTTCTCCCAGCAGCTCCCTATTCATTACCTAAACTCCCCTTCCAGCTCTTGTTCTCACGCTTGTCTTCCAGGATGGGGGTGCTGCTGAGGGTGGAGGAGTGAGGGATCAAACCTGAGCCGGCGTTAGAAATGGACATCAGGGACTTTGCCGGGCGCATGGGTGCCAGCTGCTCGGTCTTGCTGGGCTCCTTTCGGGAACGCTGCTGGAGAACCTTAATCATGGCATCCTTTTCAATGATCTGGGCATGGAGGGTCTTAATCCTGTTAGAGAAAACAAGGGAAAGCAGCCTTTGGGCCTTGGGCAGCACCTTGGGGTGCGGGAGGGGGTGGAAACATCACCCCAAGGGCATGTGGCTATGCAGGGCAGTGCAGAGGAAGACTGAGTCCAGGCCAGGAAGAAATGCCCTGTTGCCTGGGAAAACCATGGACAGATTGGGAATTAGCAACTGTGGGCCATTTTGGAGGGTAACAGCAAAGAGACAGTGATAGTAGTGACAGAGGACTGAGGATCTCTTGCCACCAAGCCAGGAATCTTCAGGTAGAGACAACTAACTGAGAGCGGACAGTGTCTGAAGAGGGACACCAACTCAGAATCTGCTTGAGGAGGAGGGATGGGCTCAGCCTCTCATGTCCAATGGACAACTTTCTTACCTCTCTAACTGCAATGACCAGAGAACAGTGGGAGAAGAAAAAAGGCTCGCACCCTGGCTGAAGCCACGGAAAAGGCAGCAACCAAATCTAAAGGCATGGCCCAGGTCACTTTGCCTAGTTTTCAGATCTTGAGGTTCAGGGAGCCTCATGGCCTTGGGGGGGGGGGGGTGGAGGATGGGAGAGAGAAAAACATTTCTGATTTCCCAGCTGTGGGGAATTCGATGTCTCCACCAGGCATTCCATTGGAATCCAGACCGCTGCCGCCCCCAATTACCTGCCCTCCATATCAAGGCATCTCCTATTGGCCAGTAGGATCTCTTCCTCCTCCTTCTGAATACGTGCTTCCAGGGACTTGTCATAGCTGGTGTTAGGAGAGTTGCCAGTCGTGTCCCTAGATAAGGAAATGAGAAAAGGATGTTGGGAGGGCTGCCAAGGCAAAGGTGGGCTCTCTTCCTTCGGAAGAATTTCTGGAAAGGGCTAAACTGGGGCCCACCTGTGACTCCAGGCTCCACACCCAAGTTCTCACATCTATGAATCTCAGGAAAGGGTCATAGGCACAGGAACTTGGAGCAGATCGCTGAGGGATGTTTCTGAGACCCGGGACCAATCCTCGGGGAATAAGTCAAGGAGCCTCTGCCTCAGTCCCCTCAGATGGTAGCTCTCCTCCCCATCCCAACTGCTCAGATCATCAGCTCGGGCCTAGGTGCCCAGTGGAGCACCTTTTCCCTTCCTCTGCTGGCCTCCATGCTAAGGCTCCTGCTCACCTGACTTCCCTTCCTCCCTGCTCCTCTCTCTCCTCCTCCCCTCCAGGACATCCATTCTACAGCCAAACTAGTGGTAACCGTGCCAGACTGCTAGCTGGGTACGAGTCAGGCAAGATCTGAAAGCTTGAGGAGTGAGGGGGAGCAAAGCAACAAAGCCCAAAGAGGACATGGGCCCCTAACGCCCCACAAAAGGCAATCTGTGCCCGACCCCAAACTAAGAAAGGGGCAGCACGTTCCCACTGCTCTGGCCAGCCTAGCCTAGCAAGCCCCCGGAACCCCGACTCAGCCTGATTCGCTGGAAGCAAAGCAGTATGGGCTCCAGGCCTGAAACCCCCATCTGGCCACAGGCTGTTAAGGGAAGAGCTTGGGGAATCAGCCACTCACAGGCTCCAGGATGGGCTTGAAGTACGTACGTGTACACACACATACACACACACACACACACACACACACACACACACACACACACACACCAGCCATGACTGCTACTGTCACTGAATAGGGCTTTGGCTTTCGCTCCTGACAAAGGTGGCCTCCACTGCCAATGCCTGAGGCCCATGCTGTTAACAATCCCTGGTGTGTTTGGGCCCCAGGAAGCGGGGAAGGCAAAAGCAGGGGAGAGAAACTAGGCCCGGCACCCATAAGCACTCAAGAGATCTGAAAGTTTCCACATGCTCACTCACTATCATGGCCACTAATTCTCTCCTCTTCTCTGCTCTGGGCACCTAAGGAAATGGGCATCTGTGTGTGGGGAGCAGGGCAGCACTGGCAACCCTGTCTGCTTGGCCTAGAGATGTGGCACCACCCTGTGGGAATGGCCTGGGGCACCATGGCTAGTGTCACAAAGGCGATCCATCATGGTCCTAGGCTGCTTTACCAAGCCCCTTATATGTACGCTGTCACTGCAGGAGTGTCACACTATTCGGCTAGGTGCCTGATCCACGGCTAACATGTCTCTGAGGTGTGTTTGAAACCCCTGATTTCCTAACCCCAGCTCCAGATCTCTAGCCATGGGGTCAGGCTCATTTACAGTGTGTCTGACTGTGGGGAAGTTCCAGAAGCTCTTTGATCAGACTCAGTTTCTCTACCCGTGAGACAGGAATCCAGAAGAAGGAGAAATGCCCCACTGCCTGGGCAGGCCATGGGCTTTGGGTTAGGTAGTCTCTATGGTCCTCTGAGCCCCAGAATGCATTCTGATACTTCCTCATTCATATCTGGGGACTGCCTGTCCTAACTTTCATAATACGACCAACATGCATTTTTCCAGCACATGAAGGTTTATAAAGTACCTTTGTGAGTATTTTCCTGGTACCCAGCCTGGGCTCTCTCAGCCTCACTTCTCTTCCTCCCCCACTTTCCCCTTCTCCTATTGCCTGGTTTCCTTCTCCAGGCCCATGGAGGCCCAAGTACCTTTGCTCATAATAAGTCTCTAAAGTAGGCAGTTATGAGTTCTGTGCAGATGAGGAAACTGACAGAAGTTAGGTGACATACTCATGGGGACAGAGCTGGTAAGTGTCTCAGGTTGGATTTAGACCCAGCATTCTGTTCACTAAGCCACTTATGTCTGTGGCCAGCATCTCATCAAGATACAGTTAATTGGCCAGAGCAACTTCAAGGACCCTTCATTAGGAGTCCTGCCAGGTGCCTCACCTGTAGGAAACACTGGGCGAGCTTTTGGGGGCCATGCCACAGTAAGCCAAGCTCTTGCAAGGACCTATGCCAAGGGTAGAGGTTTTGAGGGCTGCTGTGGCACCCATGGCCTGCTGACCAGCCCTACAAAGTTAGTCAGGGCTTGGCAGTGGGGGACCCCCCTTCCAGACTGCCTCCCAAGGGGCTACAGTGGAAGTTACAGATTGTGCCCCAGCAATGTCAACTTCTGTTTCCTAGTAGAGGTCATGTCCTAGGCTCCTCTGGGAGTGTCTGTGGTATAGCAGAGGTCCTGAGGAGGAAAAGGGCACCTCCAGCAGCAGAGCCTGGACTGCCAAGGTGTCTTGCACCAGCTGACTGGGTGCCTCAAACAAGGCAGCAAATGAAAGGACTGCAGGAGGTGACCTCTAAGGGTCCTCCCAGCTTAATCCATGCTCCATGATCTAGAGCAAATGGGCAAAGGCTAATTTTACGGGACAAGGGGGGCAGCTGGGGCCAAGGCAGGGCCAGCTTCCACTGGCATTGAGTAAGAGCCTACTTTAGTGGCCCTGAGCCCTGCCAGCTAATTGGGATGGATAATCTGAGAACCTCAGGCATAGGGCCTCCAAATGTGGGGCAATTGGAAGAATTCTTGGGAGGAAACAGGCAGAGAAGCCCCACCCTGGCACAAGAAGGGGGCCCTTAGCAGCTTGGGTTTAGAGTTAGATCATCTATTCCAACCTCTTCATTTTATAGAGGGGAAATAGAGGCCCTGGGGAGGGGGGAAGAGGCCTAATGAAGGTGACCCAGCAAGACTGGAGTCCTTCATCTCCCCCAATCCAGTGCTCTTTTGCCCTATATCACACTACTTTTAAGTCAATTCAACCAGCACTCATAAAGTACCTACTATGTGCCGGACAGAGTATTAGGCCCCAAATGGAGCAGTTCTTACCCTCAAGCAATATTTGTTTTCTACTGGGAGTGGCTGCCCAAGTGGCAGGGCGGCCAAAATGCTCCAGACTGGTCCTGTGACATACAACTCCTTCTATGTTGTTGAGACCTTTCAAAGTTTGGTGCTGGGAGGTCCTAGGGACAGTGACTGAACCTTGTAGTACAAGGAGGAGGAAAATGACCTCACCAGATGAAAACCAACCAACCAACCAACATTCCACCCAATGGTAGTCAGTGTTTAGGCTAGAAGAAATTACTTGGGATATGAGATACTTCGTTTTTGCTCTCAAACTGAATTTGTCTCCTCTTAATACCAACATATGAAACTAAGTGAGGAGACCGGATTAGCTAGCTCTTCAAAATCCTATGGTTCTAATTTGGCTCTACTCTATATTCTTTTGTGTACACTGGATCAAGCCCTTACCTCTCTCTAAAAATGTCATGTTTCAATACAACTACTCTAGACAGATTTGAAGAGTATGGAATGATTCTGGGAAAAGGGGAAATATGGAGCTTAATCAAAGGAAAGGGCAGCATCCAGACATGAGAGAAACCTTTTGTGAAGAATATTCCACCAGTCTTGAGGTAGACCTTTCTGAGTGGAGCTTCCACTGATGTGCGATCTAGTGAGGGAAGGAAGGTATATGAGAAGAAAAAACTTAGAATGGCAGCAGAGAAAATGGAAACCCAGTTAGGGAATGGAGTCCTCACTCTTTAGATGGGGTTTTCTTGACTGGCCATTTAGATGGACACGCACTGATTGGATCAAGCACATTGGTAGAAGTCATCGGAATGGCAGGCTTTTCCAAGGCTTTGGCCAATATCTCAACTTGAGGCCATTTTCCTTCTATGAGTCTCCGAATGAACATGGCCTAGGCACCCCCTAGAACTGGCCTAGAACCCTCACGTGTCTGTTCCCCCCAGCATGGAAGGGAAACCTGGCACTTCCAATGCTCAGAGCCACCCTTTGGAATGACTCCTTCACACACGAGGGCCACGCAGAGGAAACAGTGGCTTAGATTCTGAGATGACTTATTGTCCCTAGCATTCCCTAAGGATGTTTTCAAACCAAAGTTTGTATGAGCCACCACTGAATGTGACAGACAGCTGTCAAAGGAGCTCTAGATTTGGGAGTCCCAGGACTTGAGTTCAAATCCCAGCTCTTCCATATGTGGAACCCTGGGCAAATCCCTTTGCCTAATTTCTCTCTGTAAAGCAAGGGAATTGGACTAGAAAACCTGTAAGGCCCCTTGCAGCTCCTAGACTCAAACATTTCCTGGGTTCTAGCACTAAAAATTAAATGTATGGGGGCAGCTAGGTGGCGCAGTGGATAGAGCACTGGCCCTGGAGTCAGGAGGACCTGAGTTCAAATTCGACCTCAGACACTTAACACTTACTAGCTGTGTGACCCTGGGCAAGTCACTTAACCCCAATTGCCTCACTAAAAAAAAAACAAAATTAAATGTATGGTCAAAGGATATGAGCAGGCACAGTTTCAACCACAATAAGAAAGAATGTGCTAAGTAACTAATAATAAGAGAAATGCAATTTTAAACATCTTTGAGGTTTTACCTCACATCCCTCAGACTATAAAAATTGAATGAGCTCAAGACAGGTAATTGTTGGAGGGGCTGAGGAAAAACAGGCACTAGAACGCACTTTTGGTAGGACTGTTAATTGCTCCAACCATTCTGGCAAATAATTTGAAATTATACCAGAAATATCACTAACTAAGCCATACCCTTTGACCTAAAAACACCAGTACAAGGCAACCCCCCCACCCAAAGAGTGGGAAAGGCTCCACATATACCAAATTATTTATAGCAGCACTTTCCATGGTAGCAAAGAAAGTGAAGCCAAGTGCCCAGGGATTGGAGACTAGTTCAACAAATTTTCCATAAGGGCCAGTTTTGTTTTCATTTCTGCACATAGTAGGTTTTTAGTCAATGCTTCTTGAATTACTGAATTTGAATTGATTCACCTATTCCATCTGAGAGACAGACAGCCTAACCATCTGGGTGGGGATGTTGGGTCTTCTTTCAGATGTCTCTAGCTAAGGGGGGGGACACATTATCTGCCAGGATTTGACTGCCCCTTACCTTTGACCTCTAACCTGCCAAAAGGACAACCAATAAGGGAAAAGAAAAAGAAAATTCTCTTGCACTTTTCCCTTCTCCTCACCCTGCCCCTGAGAGGGGGATGGGCATGTGTCCATCGGGCCTGCTCACTTACTTGTGGCCAGGAACACGGCCTTCAAATATTTCCCAAAGGGCAAGAATGGCCTCATGTTCTGTGCAGCCCCACGGCATGCCTCAGACGCTACTCAGCTATCAGATGGCAATGGCCCATTCCGAGTGACATTTTGAGACTATCCAGGCAACTGTTCCCTGCCCCACCCCCCATGGGCCTGAAAGACCTGAGCAGCCCTGAGAGGGGAGCCAGACAAACTCCCCTCTGAGCCCCCTGGCTTTTCTTTGAAAGCTGAGCGTGGATTACTATGGTCTAAAATCCCCTTGGTTCTGAATTTCCTACCTGCTGCCACAGGGTCTACAGTGGAGTCGAGTCAACAAGCATCTAAAACCCCTGTGGGTTCTAGGCACTAGAGATACAGAGGGAAAAAAGAGAACATTCCTGACCTCAAGGAGCATCTAGGTGGCACTAGGCCTAGAGTCAGGAGTTCATACCCAGCCTCAGACACTCACTAGCTGTATGACCTTGGGCAAATCACATAATCTCTATTTGTCTCAGTTTCTTCAACTGTAAAATGATGGTAATAACAGTACCTACCCTCCCAGGGTTATTGTGAGGATGAAATAAAGTAATAATTGTAAAGCACTTAGCCATGTTCCAGGAACACTGTAGGTGCTTAATCGATGCTTATTTTTCTCTCCTCTCACCCAATTACACAAAGTACTGAAAAGTAATCTCAAGAGGGTGCAAACACTAACAACTTAGAAGCTCAAGAAAAACCTAATGTAGGAGGTATCTGAGCTGTGCTAAGGAAGGAAGGAAGCTAAGGCTTCTGGGAGGTGGAGGTGAGAACAGAGGGCATTCCAGGCACAAGGCCCAGCCTGAGGTAAGAAGCAGAATGTCCAAGTGGAATGGATTAGAACAGCCAGCCGGCCAGTTTGATGGGAATAGGCAGAGAGGAGAGGAGCCAGATTGGAGGCCCAGGATGGATAGCTGATGGGAAGGGGTGGGAACAGGGTGCAAACCAGCATTACTGGGTGGAAAGCACCCACTGAAACATCCTCCTGGCCCCTTGGAGCCCGGGGCCCCTCGCTTTCTTACCTCTGCGCAGCCACTGTGGCGGCCGTCTCCAGTGCAAACTGCCTCATCACTGTCTCCTCTAAGTACTTCTGCTCCCACTTGGTCATGTCAGCCTCCAGAGCCAGGATACGTTCTTCCTTCTCCCGCAGAAGCTCCATGAGCGCTGCAGCGCTGTACTCGGACAGGTTGGCCGCAGCCTGCGAGGTGCCTTGACGCTGGCGGCACAAATCCCCCAGGTGAGGGAGGGCCAGCCCTTGTTTGGCAAAGGCGCCTCTTCTCCGGGTGCCAGAGATGACCCGAGGCCGCCTCCCCGTGACACGGAAGAAGAACAGCCCCAAGGTCCAGAGCTGCAAGGGCTGTTCGAGGCCATCTGTCCCAACCCCCTTGTTTTAGAGAGAAAACCGAGGCCCACAGAAGGGAAGGGACTTGCCCAAGGTCACACAAGGCAGGATTTAACCCTGGGTCCTCTGACTCTTTCCATCACCCAATGCCACCATTTGGTGGTGTTTCCACTATGGTGAGATAGTAGGGAAACAACGACAGGAGGGATGGCCAGAGGGCGGCAGTTGGTGGGTATCAAGAGATTTGGGGCCTAGATCCAGCTTTGCCGTAATTCACTGTATGACCTTGGGGAAAGCCCTTTATTCTCTGGGCTTCTACAAAGTGCAGGGGTTAAGCCCAGATGCCCTCAAAGGGCCCTGATGGGCAGTCATCTTTCCTTGGAAGGCTTCTAGGGGTTGGATGGCATGGAAAGGCACAGAGCCGTACAGCCCTGTCACCAAAGGGGCTCTCTTGCCCTGCTCCTTGGTACCAGCTGGTGCCCGGGTATCCATTACTGAGGAAGCTCTGGGCATGCAGCAGGAGTAAGGGAGCGTGGCCCAGTAACCCAGATAGCAGGAGGGAAGAAGCTCAGTGGTGCCTCGGGCCTCACCTCTCCTGGAGAAGACAGCCTCGGCTCAGAGAGAGCCCAGGGGCCCTGGCTCGCTCTTACCTGCTGCATGCGCAGAGACTCCAGCTCTCTCTCCAGCCGGGCCCGGAGACGGTTCTCCAGCTGTTCTCGCTTCTCGCAGGCAGCCTGCAGCTGCATCAGAGCCTGCTGCATCTTCTCCACCTTCTCCACATACACTTGTTTCTTCTTAAGCTAAAGGAGGATGGGAGGGGGCAGGGAGGGAAGAGGCTGAGTTGGGCACTGAACCTAAGCCGGCTCTGCCTCTGGGGTTCTGTGGCTGTGCCAAGGGTACAGCTAGAAGCTGCTAGAGCAGCTCCTAAGTGCCCGAGTGCCCCCGTTTCCCACAGTCCAATCTCAGTTAGTGTTGTTTGTGAAATGCTTGGGGACAGATCGATCACTAGGGAAGAGGTGCCACATCCGTACGCAGAATCCTGACTCTTGTTCCCAAAAGTTTATGACAGCTAGTCAGTCAATAAACAGTTCTTAAGTACCTACTATGTGATGGGCACTGTGCCAAATGCTGGAGATAGAAAAAGAGGCCCAAACCAGTCTCTTTTCTCAAGGAGCTTATAGTCTAATGGGAGAGATAACAAGCAGACAGATACCTACAAACAAGCTCCCAACTACCAGATAAAGAGGAAATAATTAACAGAAGGAAGCCACCAGAATTGAGAAGGGCTGGAAAAAGCTTCCTGTACAAGATGGGATTTCAGTTGGGACTTAAAGGAAGCCATGAGTTTATACTGAGAGGCAATGAAACACAGGCAGCACCCACGTCTAGCTTCCGTGGACAAAAAATATGGCATTTGGGGTTTATAAAGAAAAAAGCACTAGCCCACGGCCATTGGGATTGTTCCACGACCTGTCTTTGGTGGAAGCAGTCAACTGGCTGTGCTGGCTGGGCCTCCAACTGATTGGGAAGGAAGAGCAGCAAGAGACCTCAAGGGAAATTTGAGCAAACACTAAGCTCTATGATGGGCAGCCCCAAAGTGCTCCACCAAGAGGGGCAGAGGGGCGGAACCAGGCAGGCAGCCAGCCATCCCTCTGACCTCGGCCCTGGTCAGGTCCCATTGGGAAGACTGCAGCCATTTGAAGGTGAGCCCATGGCTGGTCCCCACATGCACCAGACTCTGGGTGAAGGGCTTGCACATCATGCCATTGGTCTGCTTAAATCCCTGCTCTGCACTGCCCTGTGCTAGGTGCTGGGCCCTCAGGGGCCTTACTCTTTCAGAGGTTGAAGGAAATGGGGGAGGTTGAGCCTAGAATTGGAAGGGCTCTCTCACTGCCAAAGGATGGCACATGGTGCTCTCTGACCCAAGGACATTCTATCCGCTCATGCCCAATGAGAAGGAGCCAATCGTTCCTTCAGGCAAGGAGCCGAAGCCCCCCACCCCACCCCCCACCCCCGAGAAGGAGTCAGGCTTTGCTGCCCAAAGGCCCTGGTGGTGGCCTGGGTTCTAGCTGAGCTTCTCTGACAACTTGGGATAAATTCATTCCCTGTGCTGGACCTCAGTTTGCTCTGTAAAATCTGGGGGCTGGGCTAGATTCAGTAAAAGTACGAGCACAATAAAGAGATAAGTAGAATCTATAGAGCAGATAAAAGCAAAGGAATTTGAAGGAGGAATCAGGAAAGGCCTCACCTAAGAAGAAAGATACCTGAGCAGAGCTTTGAAGAAATAGATCTCAAGGGCTGAGGGCAAGGAAGCAGAACATTCCAGGGATGGTGGAGGAGGGGGACGGAGGGGGGGTGGGGGAGGTTGTTGTCCATACAAAGACAAAAAGGAGAGAGACAGAATGTTGTGTAAAGGGAGGGGGGATGATGGGAAGTCAGTCTGGAAAGCTGGCCTCCAAATTCCCTTCTGCCTATGACTTTCCACGATCCTAAGTCCCTTCCCCTCTCTGGGGCTTAGTTTTTTCCTCAGTAGAATCAGGAGGTTGGACTAGATGATTTTGAAGCTCCCTTCCACATGTACTAACTATATTCTATCCCAGCCTTATCCTTGACCAAGTCCTAGTTCTTGGCATACTAACTCCCTAGCCCCTCCCATCATTCCCATGAGACTCCACCACAAGGAAGGGGCTTCTTCATGATGTAGCAGCCAGAAAGCCCAGACCAAGCCCTGCCTCTGACACAAGTCACTCCACCTTTTAGACCAAAGGCATCATCAAGTCAAACTCAGGCCCTGAATAATGGGGAGCCAGTTTCAAATGTCAAATGGGAAATGTTTAACAAAATAAACACACACTGTAGCATAGATAATGTTAATTTGTGGTTTTCTAAGTCAACATGTGGCCACTGGGGTTTGATACCACAGCTCTAGGCAACTCTCCCTAAGACTAGAAGTAGCAGAGGCCATGTCTGGGGAGAGGGAGTTCTCATGTCCACTGAGGCAATCACAGGCCCAGTCCCTATCTGTGTGCATGCATGGAAGAGAGAGAGAGACAGACAGACAGACAGACAGACAGACAGACACCAACCAACCCCGGGGCCTCTTCTCCCATCTTCTCCCTTCATTTCAATCTCCATGGACTCTGTTTCTTCTTATTTCTCAGACCAACCCCTCCACCCTGCATCCTTGCTTCTGTCCTCTCAGCAGCTTCTGTCTCTTGTATCTTTAAATCCATATTCCTACCCCAGTCCTCCTTTAAGTCCTTCTCTCCCTCTATCTTAGAGAGGCAAAAGCTTGTCCTGTCCTTCAGAAACAAACCCACCCGAAACCCACCCCTCTGCCACTTAGTTCTGTTGCCTTTTCTAGTTCCTGTTGCCCTTCCTTGTGTTGCCCAAAGCTCTTGAACCGGCAGCCAGCCTCCCCGCCTCGCTGCTCCACATACCCCAGCTCTCTCCTGAGCCCCATTCCATCTGGCTCCTGCCCCCACCTCTCCACTGAAATCTATTTCTGGCCACACTCAGTAATGGCCTCCCTAATCAGTCCAATGGCATTTTGTCCCTCCTTAATGTGCTCGAACCCTTTGTCCCTCTTGAGCTCTGCTGTCCTGGTGATTCTCTCCCTTCCTTTGGCTTTCTCCCACCCTCAATCTCTTCTGCTTCCCCAGGACCTCAGGCCTCTGTCCTTGGCCTCCTTCTCTCTATGTACTCACTCCCACAGAATGCATTCCAGAGAGCCTCCTAAATCACTCTCTAGATTCCAGCTTCTCTTCTTGGCTCTAATGCAGACGGGCCAGAACCTCAAACATTCTGGGGACCAAACTTTCCCTGTGAGCCCCCAAGCCGGCTGCCTGACTCTGATTTCTGCCCACACTCTCCTCCGGGACAGCATCAGATCTAGCTTTGCCTCTTGCCCCCAATCCAATTGCTAAAAGGACCACTCGCTCTTCCTCTGTAATCAGTCTTCTATCCGTCCCTCTTTTTTTGCTCACACATGACTATTTAGGCCTCATGCCTGGACTGTTGCGACAGCCTCCTAGCTGACCTCCCTGTTTCCAGTCTCCCCTGTACAGAAGGCCAAGGTAATCTTCCCAAAGTCTCCCTTTCCTCCTGTCACTCCCCCACTCAACAACCTTCAGCCACTTCCTGTTGTATACAGAACGAAGTCCAAACTCCTCAGCTGGCCCACTCAAGGCTCTCCATAGTCTGGCCTTGGCCAATATCTCTGAAATTATCCTCACCTCCCCAGATCAATCTCCCATCTGCTTCAGCAGACCTGGGCTACACATCTCCAGGAAGACAGGTTTGCTGCCTTCTGCACTCAGCCATGCCTTCACACGAGCGACCAGACCTCATCCTTTGCTACTCACCTTCGCTGACAGCTCTTCCCATCTCCCCATGCCTGGCTCAATGCACCTGCTCCCACAGCCACATCCCACTTGACTTCCAATGTTGTTAAGTCTACATTTATTGACTAGAGTCATTCTCCTATGTACTGTGAATGCCACGCTTTCCCAGGGGTTGGGGCTGGGCCCCAAGACCATGTAGCTCTCCCGTCAGCACCTACTTAGCATCCTGGGATTCCCCATCTGAAGTTGGAGGGGCCCTCAGGGGGCTGCTAGTCCCATCTCCTCAATTTACACTGGAGGGGGAGCCATTTTCCCAAGGCCACACCCAAAGCAAATATCAAAGGCAGGATGTGAACCCAGGTCCTTCGAGTCACTGTGCTCTTTCCACCATATTATCCTGTCACCCTTCAAAACTCAGCATGTGAATGCTAACTGGCTGAAAAAAAAATCAGAAATAACAACTGACGCTCATATAGCATTTTTCAAAAATTCTTCCCATCCTCCTTTGAGTCTTGTGACAACCCTATGAGGTAGCTATTATTAACCCCATTTTACAGAGGAAAAAACTGAGGCAGAACACAGTGCCTTGGGCAACTCGCTTAACTTTTCTGGGCATCAGTTTCCTCCAGTGTAAGATGAAATGATTGGAATGTGTGACTTCCACGGGTCATTGCCATGCTCCATCCATGATCCTAGGAAACCTGGCACTCTTTTCCATAGCTATCAGGGTGGGCAGAGTGGGCATCAGGCTTTCAAAAGTGGGGTTGGGGATGAAGGCTCAGCACATGGCCAGGCAGACACTCAGACCAGTCAATCAGATCTTTCCCTTGCTCTTCTGAAATCATTGGAATAGGGTCTCAAGTATTTGGCAGCCCTCTGGCTCCCTTCTGAGTCAGGAAAATTTGATCTCTGAAAATGAATATGTGGTGGCATCTCTTCTCTCCACCTAACAACTGTGAGTGTCTTTCAAACTCTGTGTGTGCATGTGTGTGTGTGTGTGGGGGGGCGGGCAGTACACTCACCCTCCTTAAACTCCGCTTCTCTTTTTAGAACCTCAAGAATAGAGAAACTTCCTAAGTCACCTTCTGGGTCTGTTCTCTGGTTTGTGGGATAAGCACAGAGTCTTGGAGGGCAGTAGCATGGGATTTCAAGTCAGTGGCTCAGCTCTGCTCCTTGCTAACACATGCCCTTGAGGAAGTCTTCCCTTGAGTTAGACTCTCAGTTAAGCTCAATGGAGAATGAGGGGCCAGCTCAGGGGGGTTCTAAGGCCAGGGGTCCTTGGTACCACAAACTCCTTTGGCAATTAGACTGCTGAAACCTAGACACCCCTGGTCAGAATCTGGTTTTTAAAGGGGCCATTCACCATTGGGCTACATCTTCCCCCCTTCTCTTCTTCCCTTCTGGCCACCCCAACCCCAAGCCATTTCTCAGCTGTCCCCAAAGGAGCCCTCAGATGCCTCCGTGGCCCTCTTCAGTCCCCTGGGGAATGTAGGCCCTCGGGAGCCTTCTGCAACTTCAGTCAGCTGGGTTGGATTTAGCCCCTGGCTCCAAAAAAAGAGCTCTGCCTAGGTAATCCCAGGAACACTATCCTGGTATTAGTAAGTGCCTGAGCCCCCTGCCAGGACACTGTCCTGCCCTGTCCTTTCCTGTCCTGGCGTAGCCTGAAAGAAATCTCGAGTGGAGGAGCAATCACCTCGAGAAAATGGCCACCCAAGGACCCAAGAGCAGCAGTGAGGAGTCTGGGGACAGCCCTCAATCTAAGGATTTTAAACAGGTTTTCCAAGGCCAGCATCAGAGGCAGAAGTCAGATCCTACAGTCAGAGACAACTAACTGTAGCTGGAACTGGTTGGTTGTTCTGGCTTGTGGAAGGATCCAAACCACGTCCAGATATTCAAGCCAAACTCACAATCCCTTTAAAATGGTTGCTTTGTTCATCTGAACTTGTAAAGCTCTGGCATTCTTTGAAGTCATTCTAGGTGGTCATCAGATCGAGAGCTGTCTATACCTCGAACATCTTACAAGATCTCTCATAAATCAGCATGGCTGGACGGTACAAAGGGCACAGCAAGTCAAAAGCACAGGCTATCAGAGCTGGGAGACACTTTGGAGGGCATCCAGTGCAACCCAGTGCATCCCTGATCAGGAATTCCTGCTCCACCACATGGGAAGAGATGGGTATCCAGCTTACAAAGCACTAACAATGGAGGACCCAAGCTTTGTAAGACAGTTCACTGCATTTGGGAAGAGGAAAAACAGCAAGTCAAAGGCTCTCTCCTTCTCCTGGTGCTCCAGGGCCAAGCATGGCAAGACTCACCCCCTTCCCTGGGAGAGCCTATAAGGACTGCAGACAACTACTCTGTTCTCCTCACGTCTTTTCTTCATCAGCCTAAACAGTTCCAGTTCCTTTATATGATCTTTCTCAGACCTGACCATAAACCCCTCTCTCCATTTTATAGAGGACAAAAATGATGTCCAGAAAGGGCAATGGACTCAGGATCACACAATGTCTGAGCTGCTAGGAGACTGTAGAGATCAACTGGTTCAAGCCCTCCATTTTAGAGAGAAAAGAGGAGGCCCTGGCTGGGGTAAATATGCCCAAGGTTATAGAGCTATTGCCCATCAGAGCCAGGGCTTAAAAAGCCAAGTCAATTCCTGCCTCATCAAAGGCCCCTTTGGGGAAAGGAAGCAGTTGGCCATGGCAGGAGTCACCCACCCTCATGGAAATCACATACCCTACAAACTAGGCTCAAAAGAAGCCATATGGAAATAGGGTAGAGCAAGTAGCAGCCAGGGGTGGAGGAACAGGCAGGGAGAGACCCTTTGAGTCAGGCCACCGAGGAAGGGAAAAACCCAATCCCTGAAGATTCAAGCCCGAATCTGAGTCAATTCAACCTCAATTACCCTCCTCAGCCCCCAACAGCCAAAAAGGAACCAGCTCAGAAAAGGTTAAGGTAGTTCCCTCTGCCCATATTCTCCCTGGCTATCATGCCAGCCTGAATCTGGCTAATGGGAATAGCTGGCACTCTCTGCCAGCCCTCCCACAGTCAATTCTGCCCTTTCCTGTTGAACTCTACACACAGTCAAAAGGCCCACCCGCAGCATCTCCCTCTTCGTTCCTGCCAAGGCCTTTTTTCCCACCATCCCAGTGACAATTACCCAAGCATCGGCCGGGCTCTGGATCCTCTTGACAGCAGCCGGCCAGAAGCCTGGGCAGCCTGAGCCTTGTGGGCAGAGATGCCAGGCATCTGTTGAATCTCTGCTTTGAGGTCGGCTGGGGGCTGGTTCTGGGGGGCTATTTGGACAGGAGCGCCATGGCCGATGCAGAAGACAAAGTTCCTCAGAGCCGGCTCGAATGAGCCCCTACCCCTCTTCGTTTGTACCGCCATGACCCAAAAGACAAAGCTGAGTCTCGGAAGTCACCAGCTCCCCGTGGTGCAAACTGCTCACTAGTGACAAGGCCTCCAAGATAAAATCCCCATGTGTCTTAGCCACAGTACTATGCCACCTCCTCCCTGGGCAAGCATCCACAGAGGAGGGCTGGCAACAGTCTCTGGACTGGACTCGGAAAGAGGCAACAGAACGATTCTGGAAGGGCTGTGTCAGCCCCTAGTACCATCCCCTTCTAGGGCTCCAAGCCAGTCTTTTGCCTGGAACACAGAACGTGAGGAGCCTAATGGGGTGAGGAAGAAGGAACTGGTTTTAGGGAAGCGAGAAAGCCTCCTCCATGCCCCTGATGGTTTATCCCCCAAAAAGGGGCAAGGCAGTCAGAAAGTGAAGCTGATCACTGGGCTGGACCCCAAGGTCCCCACTTCTACCCAAGCAAGCTGTGGCCTTGGCTTGGCTTGCCCTTAACTCAATGCTGCAGGAATCTGTGATTTCATTCCCCTGTGCTGATCATTACACACATACACACACACACCCCACATACACATACACACAGAGCCAGCTGAGTGGATGGTCTCAGACTGTCAGGACTTGGGCGAGTCACAATGAGGCAATGGAGGAGGAAGGAGCAAACTCACAGAAAGCATCCCAGTGAAATGAACAAAGTCGACTGGAAGCTCTCACGGGACAGGCGCAATTGTCCTCCAATCTCTCATGCCTGTCACAATACCCAGAACATAAGGCGGTACTTGAGAAATGTTTACCGAATTGAAGCAAATGTCATTTCCTTGCAAATCTTTCCCTACAAAGCCTGGCTTTGGGCTCAGGTGGGCCAAACTCCTAAGATTGGACTTCGCAGGAGAAGAAAGTCAATCTTTTGGTGCCTGTTTCCCTATGAAATACTGCTTAGTTAAGGTAGAAAGGAAGGTGTCTGAGGCTAAAATGCCACGTCCATCATCTGTTTGAAACCTTCCCATTTTGACTCAACCCTCAAGGGCCCCCCATCCCCTGCCCCTACTGGCAACTACTCTGATGAAGGTAATATTCTTGGCTGCCATCGCTCCAGTACTTTCAATGTGTTCACCTCACTTGATCTGGACCAAGAAGACTCAAGTTACCCACTGGTCATGAACTTGCTTCTGTCCCCCTCAGTCGGTTCCTTTCCTGTTCTCCCCTCCTTTGTCCCTTTGCTCTGGGCAGAACTAAACCATCTCCTAAGGGCCTCCATCCCTCCCTTCTGGGAGCCTGTCCTGCCCACCATTCCCCTCTTTTCTCCTCTTCAATCCCTTCTCCACTGGGCCCTGCACCTCATGTGTACCAACCACCCAGTTCAGGACTCAGCAGCCTGGACACATTGTAACAAAAACCCTTTGCTCACCTTGCTCTCTGCTCAGGCCGTCATCCCAGACCCATCACTGTTCAGCAAGCTCCTCAAAAGGGAAGTGTCTACTTGCTGCCTTGCTTTCCTCCCTAGCCTTTGGAGCTCCCATTCCAATAGCACTACTCTCTCCGGTTGGCACTGCCGATGGTATCTTCATGGCTAAGCCCTGTGGTCTTAGCTCAGTCCCCCTTGTCTCCTGGGGATTTCTAGAGCCCCGGCCACTGTTGGATCCTCTCTCCCTGCTGGGCTGCTATGACGTTGCTTTCTGCAAATTCTCTGGTCTGTCTAGATGCTCCTTCACTAGTTCATCTTCTACCTCCCTCTCACTGAGCTTCCCCAAAAGTCCTCGCCACATACACTCCTACTCTCATCTGTCCTCCACACACTAATCTGATCAGTTAAGTCCCAGATCTATAGCCTTCAGTGGCTCCCTATTGCCTCGAGGGTAAAACGCAAAGTCCTGGGCCTGGGATTCATTCAGAATTCTCTACAATGTGCAAACTTGGTTTCTCTGACCCTCCCCTTTAAGTGTTTCCCATCATTCCCAAAGCCCCAGCCTGAATCATGATCAGACTGCAGGGGGCTTGTGGGGTTGGGGAGGGGCTCTCTGCCCACCACTCACTTCTAGCACTCACCCAAATAGGAAAGGCCAGCCCCCGGCGCCCCCAGCAAGCCCCTCAGGCCAAAGGAGAAGCTTAGAGTTGGTGTTAGACGCAGCAGCACCAGGGCAAGGGAGACAGGGGTTGCCTCCCTTCCACCGCACAAGGGAGACAGAGCAGGCCTAGGTCTCAGCTGCTGGAGGGTGGGGGGACCGGGAGAGGGAAGTCAGTTGGATTTCACTAAGCTGTGGTTTCAAGGCTGCACATACGCTAGCGGCCATCAGATCTGAGAATCTGGAAGAAATTATGGGGCCTTGGAGATTTTGCTGAGTAGGAAGTACAGCAAAGACAGGATGTAAAACACACACACACACACACACACACACACACACGTGCGCGCGCACACACACTCACACGAGTGTGCACACACACACAAACACAAACACACATATGCACACACACGCATGCACGCACACCATAACCCCTCAGGCCCTGGGCTGACTCTCCCAGCCAAAAGCTGGCCTTGTCAACTCCACCCCCTTTCACAACAGAAACTTGGACAATTAGAGAGCTGAGGTCCGGCTGAGGAAAGCCACCCTAAGCCAATTCATGCAGCATCATTCAGCCAGCGGGAGTGCAATGGGTCCTGGGAAGGGTGCCAGGAGACTTCAGGTCGAAGCCTCCCTGTAGGACTTGGAAAGGGCCCCTCCCCTCTCCTCTCGAAGGGCCCTCCTGGCTCGGACAATGGAAGTCCGTTACCTTGACATCTTGAGGCCCCCTCGTTGAAGTGATTGCTCTGAGAATTCAGCCCTCAGAAACTGTAAGCATGCTATATACAACCCTGGACAGGCTGAAGCCAGGAACAAAGAAATGAGTTCATGACATTCTTTTACCAAAGCAAAGCAGTGGGAAATACAGATGCTCACCTCTTCTACTCCACACTCCTTTTTGCCATGAGGCACTGGGGCAGGGAGGCTAAACCCCCTCTGGACCAGGAAAACGGGAGGGCAAGAAGGGACTGAGGAAGAGAATGATCCCAGAAAGCAAAGCGGAGCAAGGACCTGAAAGGCCCAAGTCTCCCTGCAGGACCCTTAGTGTGCTGTGGGAGCCCCTACTTTATCTTCTACCGTCTACCCCTCAGCAGGGGGACTTGGGTCCCAGGGGGTCATCCACATATATAACCCAGGCCAAGACCTGGTGTCAGGAAGGAATTCCAAGCACAGACAACCTGGAGATGCTTCTCTCTACAAAGCGATGCTGCCCATGCTTCCCTCCTACCAACATCCCCTCTCGAGTCCCTTGGACCCCTGCTTAGCACCCTGCTACCAATCACCCCATATCTGTGCAGGTCATTTCAGCAGCACACAACTCAGAGTGCTAGAGCAGCCACCAGCAGCAGACCCTGCCTCCCTCTGCAACTCAAAAGGTAAAGCACCGTCTGCCCTCCACACCACGACGTTCTAGCTGTGTGGCCCAGAGAATAAGTCCACAGGCAGGGAGCAGCCCTTGGGTGCCATGTGGCCCTAGGAATTCTCCCCTTTGCCCACCTTTGCCCTAACCTGCGGGGTCAAACCAAGCCACCAGGGGGATGGGCAGCCCAACTGCTAGCCCACCAGGCATGGGCAGACAAGAAGGAAGCCTTAGCTTGCCAGGGTCCTAACCCCTTACCAGCCCCAATGGAACATAAACTCCCTGATGGCAGGGACTGTCGGTTTGGGTATTTGGCTCCCCAGTACTTAGTACAGCGTAAGAGCTTAACAGATACTTTATTGAGCTGCCTAACCCAGGAGTGGCCACATTCCAAGATGTTCTTTGCATGGACATGTTGTATCCCTCAGCCAAAGGGCAAGGCCCACATGTCCTCTGGAGTCCCTTAGAAGCTGCACACCCAATGGGGCCATCCTTTTGGGTGGGGAATCAGGCCCCGGAGCCACAGACATGGGAAATAGACTTCCCAATCCCATCCTGCCCCACCCCCACACCAAACCATACCTCATCCTCCAGTTTCACCACCTTGGCTTGGGCATTGTTCAGGGCCTGGTCCCGAATTTCAATATGGCGCCGCTGGTCCTCATTCGTGGAACGCACAGCAGCCAACTCCATCTCCAGCTTCTCCTTCTCCCTCTGGGTCTCTTTATCTGGCAGGACAAGAGAGAGTCACAACCACCACCACTACCCTGGGCCAGACCCAACTTCTTGCCTGACCCAAATCACAACTGGCTCTTGTGACCATTGTTTCTGTTGGGGAATGGATGGTGACTCGGGCTCTGCCAATCTCGTGGGGTCATGAGGACTCAATGAGATCAGGCACTTTGTGAACCTTAAAGCTCTGTAGAAATATGGGCTGCAAGGGGCAGCTAGGTGGCGCAGTGGATAGAGCACTGGCCCTGGAGTCAGGAGGACCTGAGTTCAAATCCGGCCTCAGACACTTAACACTTACTAGCTGTGTGACCCTGGGCAAGTCACTTAACCCCAATTGCCTCACTAAAAAATAAAATAAAATAAAATAAATAAAAATAAAAAAGAAATATGGGCTGCTGCTCTGTATCCTAAAAGACCAGAGGTTGGAGGCAGAGCATTGAGCAGTAGAGAAGGTGGCTTAAGGCTCCTGCATCTCACTTCCTGAATGCACCAAGCCAGCAAAAGAGGTCGCACCCCCAAGCTTTTCCATCTGATAGACCAGTAAATATGATACCCAAGAAAAAGTCCTTGAACCCCCAATCCCACCCTTTCAACTGGAACATCATTTCTGAGCTGTGAGCAAGGCTGAAATTAGGTTTTCCCTGGAGACCAGATGTTGCTGGGCCTGACCGCCCGCCCCTCCTCTCCGCCCCCCAGTCTCTGCATCTGTTTCTCTCCTGGGAGCACATTCATCTTTCCAAGGCCTGGTGGCAAAATTAGAAGATGCCCTCCTGCCTTCTGGGGGAAGAGAGGAGACAGCCAAAGCAGGGCTAGGGAAAGCCATTACGGTGCCCCTCCCCTTCTTGGCCCCCAACTAGGCTGAAGTAGATAGAGAAACAGAGCTCTCCCAGGAAAAATTGGAACTAAAAAGCAAGCAAGCAAACAAACAAGCATTTCCTGCTTCCGTGCCCAATGCCCTCCCTCGTTTTCTGTGGCCCAAGGCTCTGAAGCGCCAGCTCCCAATGGGCCAAGATGGGGGTGGGGGAGGGAAGAGGGTACCAGGGTTCTGGCTCTTCCCTTTAAACCCACTCGGAAGCATGTGGACAGAAGATACTCCCATGTCTGGTGGGTGAATTCCTTCTGCTGCTTACTCCCCCAACTAGGAGGGTAGAGGTGAGGGCATCGGGGTGGCAAGGGAAGGTGCCCCCAGACTGGCCCAAGGGTGCGAAGGAGAAGGTAGCCTTTTCAGATGGACTTTGCCCATAGAGTCTCTGAACGGAGCTTTAGAGGATTGGGCCACAGAGTCACTGGGACATTATCTGGTTTGCATTTCATCTAGCTAAATGAAAACAGTCACAACCCAAGGTTTAATGGTCAAACCGATGTTCAAAATCACTTCTGGTAAATTGATTAAAAAGTAGAATGAAATACCAAGTCAACACCACTCTCTCTGTCCCCATTTGGCAAGATGTTGCCACCCTTTGAACATGAATCCCGCCCCCCCATCAGCCTGCCTGCCTGCCCCAGGGGCCAATGACAGCAGGCACATCTTTGCCAGTCTAACTATCTCCCAGTTTAGCTCCTTGGCCCTATCTTGAAGTGACCATTTTAGGGAGGTGGCTTCATGATCATTTACAAGTCTGTTTTATGAGCTTATTTGTGGGTCAAGTGGGCACACACTCACACACACAGATACATACATAGACAGACACACACACACACACACACACACAGAGCAAGCCCTGTCCAGGATGGAAAATTCTTTTGGAGGCACGAGCTCTTAGAGCCCTAAGACCTTTTCCAAGCAGGTTAATAAAAACCTGGTGTGAACAGGTGGGAAGCGGGCAGTTGTCTAAGTTGAGGTCTGAGCTCAGCTCTTTGGATTCAGGCCCCTATCAAGTTCAGGCTGGCACGGAGGGCCCTGTGCTTGGGTGCTCAGCATCCTGTGAGGGCTTAATGAGCGCCACAGCCTTGTCCTGTCCCCTTGGAGGGTCCAAAATATTGGCTCAAGGCAGCATGGGCAGAAAGGCAAGACCACCCAGGCGCGGCCCACCTAGGTGGCCTGTCTCTACTCTCCTCTGCTGCTTCTGACAGGGGGCTGGAATGAGGTGGGGCTGGGATGAAGGGGAGCAGGGACACAGGAGGCTGGGGAGCAGGGACTTGAGGGGCTGAGATGAGGGGGAGCAGGGACAAGGGGGGCTGAGGTAAGGGGGCAGGGATATGGAGGGTTGGATAAGGGGGGACAGGGATGAGGGGGGATGGAATGAGGGGGGCAGGGATGAGGGAAGGCTGAGATGAGGTGGGGCTGGGATGGGGCAGACACATGGGGGGCTAGGGAGGAGGGACAAGGGGGAGCAGGTACATAGGGGGGCAGGAATGGGGGGCAAGGACGGGGGGACAGGAATGAGGCGGGGCTAGGACAAGTGGGGGCAGGGCTTTACCCTTCTCCTTCCTTACAGCTCTGGCCAGGGAGAGCAAGCAGCCCCGACTGGTTGTGCAGAGGAGACTATACAGTGTGTAGAAGAGGTTTCTGTCCTGGCCTCTTGCTTCTCACCGTGACTCCTAGTACCCAGCTTTGTGTCTGTGCCCAGATCTGGCTGGGCCCAGCTTGAGCACCCAGTTCAGTCCCAACCAAGCTAGCTCATGCTCTGCCTCTGGCCACCCCCAGGTCCTCCCCCATTCTATGATGAACCCTCCCAAGGGCCTCTCTTCCCAAGGGCCTCTCTTCCCTAGGGCTTCCCCCTAACAGGGAGGCAGCCCTGTGCTTTAGTCTGGTTTTATTCTGGGGCAGGATGGCTATGGTAGAAAGGATGCTAGGCAGAAAGTCAGGGTCCCAGGCTCCCATTCAGCTCTGCTCTGACTTGCCGGGTGGGCTGGGGCAGCAGAGGCTCCATGGGACCAGGCTTTCCCTCTCTCTGGGCCTCAGCCATCCTCACCTTCAAGCAAAAGTGGTTCTTGCCCTGTTCACCTCACAGAGCCAGAAGGGACCTTAAATGCCTCTCATCTTGCAGATGGGGAAACTGAGGCCAGAGAGTAAGTAACTCCATTCATAGGGAGTATTGGAAGCCAGCTCTTCTGACTCCAAAGTCCATTGGTTCTACCTGGAGGCCTCTCTCCCATTGGCAGACATTCTCTTCTCCCTGTTTCACAATTCTCTTAAAATGAGACCTCCTCAGCCAGAGGGGCACAGCACCTCAGGGTGCAAGTGCCCACTTGTCCACCTGCCAATGGACCGAGTCAAGCTGAGATCCCAAAGGATCCCTTACTTTCCATCCCACAATGGTAGGGTTTGACAAGCTCACTTGGTCCCATTTTTAAACAAGGCAAATGCTCCTTGCCAAACAATTCATTTTGCAGACTTGGGAGCATATTCCTGGATCAGGAATGTTGATGGCCCCCATGCTCTTGGCTCCAACCCCTTTATCTGGCCAACAACGGCGGGCTCCATGAACCTACAGCAACCTCACCCCTGGTGGAGGAGAGCCATTCATTTTCCAATGCTCTCTCCATCAGTGAGCCAGCCTGGATCCCAAGCCAGGAGAGAGCAAGAGCAACCTCTCACCTGATGACACCAGAAAAACAGCATTCCTTTGGGGGAGATTACTGACAAAGGAATAAGTGACTGGGGAAGAGCTGGGTGTGGAGGGGAGGGGGATCCCAGCTTTGCAGCCCTAGAAGAAACCGAGAGCAGCCGGATCCAAGGCCCAGAAGGCAAGGCTCAGGACTGGTTCTGAGGCGTTCCCAGGCCCGAGGCCCAGAGGGCATCTCTGGGAGCATCTGCAGAGAGGGGAGCAGCTGGGGCCACACCGGGAGGCTCCACACGCGGGCTTCTCTCTTCCTCTGCACCTCCCCCCATGTGATTAAGGCAATTGGAAGGAATTAAGCCCATGATAGACTCCCAGAGAGGAGGGTGAATTCCCGGTTACCAACCAAAGGGCATTTCAGAGACAATGACAGGCTATCTCTTAGAAGGCAGGTCCCGCTCCTCCCTCCCCAACCACAGGCCAGTTCTGGCCACAGCAGGGCCTGCCTCCAGTCAGGACAAGGCTCTGGTGTCATCCGGCCCAGCTCGAGGGCCCTTGCTCCTGAAGGAACCCTTCTTAGGATCCCCCACTTCAACAGGACCAGTGAGTGGGATAAAGGGGGCAGGAGCCTCCTCTGCCATACCCTCAGCCCAACCCCCCTTCCCACCAGGGCCCTGTCCTCGCTAGCCCATGTGGCTCTTCTGAGGGTGGGCCACGGCAGGGTGACTGGGCCAGTCCGCTTTCAGGTCACCTTGGGGGAAACTCCTCAGTCTCGGCGCCAGTTCCAACCCACTAGGGGCCTGCTCGCCCACTCACTCTGTGCAAAGAGCTGGGAGATGGTCTTCCGGGTGTCCTCTGACCCCTCATGCTCCTTCTCAGCAAGCTGCTTGTTGGCTGTCTCCATTCGCTCTGTGGGATCAGAGAGTCACTGAGCAGGGACAGGCACACAGCCTTCCGACCAAATATACTTCTTGCCCCTTAGACACAGACCCTGGCCCGAGACCAGCCAAACCCAGGAACAGGGGACTAGAAATATATGACCCCAAACCTGAACCCCCAGAGGAAGCTGGCCCACCAGGGAGGGAGAGGGGGAAAGCCACATGATGCCGTCGTCTTCTTCATGTTGTGAAAACAACCAAAAGCCACTTGGGTCCCTAGCTTCCATGACCTAAAAGGAGGGGCCTCAGGAAGCTCATCCCCAGGGCAGCCCAGAGACTTTGGAATGTCAGAACTGGCGGCAGCCTGTTCAGCTTGGCCCCAGGGGGCAGAACCAGCAACAGCAGGGGGAAGGTGTGGGGAGCCGAATTCAACCTCCATGGACGGGAAAACTTGCTGACAATGAGAACAGCCCAGTGTGGTCCGGGCTGCTGGCGTTCGGAAGCCCTCAGTGGGTTCACCTACAAGGGTGGCTTTAGGAGGCTGGATGGCCAGCCACTCATTGGGGCTGTTATCTGGGGGCTGCCAAAGGTGGTGACTAAAGCAGACCCAGGTTCTGATGCTAACTTTGCCACTTACTGTTTAAGTAAAGGCACTTGGCATGGTGCCTGGCACATAGCGGGCACTTAAGGATGTTGACTTACTGATTAAGAGTGACCCTGGGCAAAGTACTGTGCCTTTTCCAGCCTCAGTTTCCTCCTCTGTAAAATAAGGGAAGTTGGCCTTCACGGCCTCTGAGCTCTCTTCCAGCTCTCACCCTGTGAGATCATCTGGCCACATTACAGAGGAAGAAACAAGGTGGAAAGGCAACCGGGACAGAAGGACTGAACTTCAGCGTTGGAAGGTTTTGTGGCCGCATGACCTCAGGTAAGCTCCCTGGGGCTTGGCTACAGGATCTGTACCGTCCCCTCTAGCCTATAACCTGGGAGCTGCCCGGTGGGTGCCCAGCCTCTCTGGGGCCAAGTAGAAGGGGCATGAGGCCAGGCCTCTTCTCTGGGGCAGCCCTTTGATGCTTGAGAACAGCTCAAATACTCCCAGGGTCCTCCAACCCCCCCTCACGTGACTCAATTTTCAAGAAGACAGGATTCTAAGGAAGCCTGCTTCCCCCTCCCTCTTGTTCCTGACTTTTATGTTCTTGTTGTTTGTCCTTTCTTCTCAAAGGGGACCATGACATCAGGGTGATGTCATGACTGGCCGGGAATTGGATTTAAGTGAGGGAGGGCTGTGTAAGGTCCACTTGGAGATGGCCCCAGATGTTTAAGACAATTGGGGTTGAGATTTACCCAGGGTCACACAGCTAGTAAGTGTCTAAGGTGAGATGTGAACTCAGGTCCGCTAGCTTGGTCCACTTACTACTTGTGTGACCTTGGGTAAGTCTCTGTCCCTCTCTGGGCCTTTGATGATTCTGAAGTCTTGTATTCATCAATCATGAATCTAAACTTCTCTCATCTCACCCCTGGATTTTCATGCCCTAGAACTGACCCCCCCCCCACCAGATGTTCCATATTTCAACTGTCCAGGGCCCATTCTTCAGCTATTTCCACAAATTCCCTGGTGCCCTATGACCTGTCCTGGCTGTGCCAGCCTGCAGGAGACCTCACCTCGAAGATCCCGGTTAAAGTCATGGAGTCTCCGGATCTCCCCTTCCAGCTTGTTTCTCATGGCCTTCTCCAGGGTCTCCCGCTTGGAAGACGTCTTCACCAGGTTTTCATAGGCCTCTGAGACACGCTGGATTTCTGTCTCCAGCTAAAAAGGGTATCAAGGTCCAATACAGATATTCAGGGAACAAGCATAAGTACTAACAAAACCATTGCTGGGTCTGTAGTCCAAGAAGATCAAAGAAAAGGGAAAAGGACCCACGTGTACAAAAATATTTCGAGCTGCTCTTTCTGTGGTGGCAAAGACTTGGAAATCAAAGGGATGCCCATCAAGTGGAAGATGGTTGAATAAGTTGCGGTATACGAATGTAATGGAATACTATTGTGCTGTAAGAAATGATGAGCAGTGGGAAGATAATATTCCTAACTCATAAGATCTTTTTCAGTATTAAGGCAGCTGAAAGGAATATACTTAGACAGAGGGCACAGGTGTGAATTGAATATGAAGGGATGATATCAGTAAAGCATTTTTTTGTTTATCCTTGGTTTTTTTGTGGAGCAGGCAGGGTGGGGTGGCTTATGTCTGGGGATGGATGTGGGCTCAGGGCCTCCTGGGTCCGGGGCTGGTGCTTTGTCCACTGTGTCACCTAGCTGACCCATAATGACATTTTCAAAATAAAGTTAAGGGGTAAGAGGAATGCACTGGAAGAAAAGGAAAGGGAGAGGCAGATTGGGGAACATTAGTTCACATAAAAGATAAAAGAAAAAGCTTATGGAATAGAGGGGAAGATAGGGAAGGAGCGGGGGAGTGAGTGAGCCTAACTCTCATCAGAATTGGCTCAAAGAGGGAATAATTTACACATTCAAGAGGGGATAGTATTACATCTTGCCCTGTGGGGAAGTGGGAAGGGAAGGGGATAAGGGGGGGAGAGGCAATGGAAGGAAGAGCAGATTGGGGGAGGGGGCAATAAGAAGCAAAACACTTTCAAGGAGGGATAGAGTGAAGGAAGATAAATAATAGAGTAAATATCAAGGGGAGGGATTAAGATGGAGGGTAATATAGTTAACAATAGTAACCATGAAAGAAATGATGAGCAGGATGCTATCAGAAGGATGTATGGAAAATGCAAACCATCAACAGAGATAGAACTGATGGTATCTGAATATAGATTGAAGTATAATTTCATTTGTTATCTCCTCTTTCTAAAGGTATTTTGTCTATTTTCTTTCACAACCTGACTAACGAGAAGATGTTTTGCATAAACAGCACATGTATGACTTATATTGAATTGCTGGATTTCATAGGGAGGTGAAAAGTAATGTGAAAAGTAATGATGAGCAGGGGGAGTTCGGAAAGACCTGGAAGGACTTACATGAACTGATGCTGACTTAGAGGAGCAGAACCAGGAGAACATTGTATACAGTAACAGCAGCATTGTGTGATGAACAAGGGTGACAGACTTGGCTCTTTTTAGCAATGCAATGATACAGAACAATTTCAAAGAACTTCATAATAGAAAATGTTCTCAACATCCAGAAAAAATAACTGTGGTTTAGGAATGCAGATTGAACCATGCTATTTCTACTTTGGGGCTGATTTTTTTATTCTTTTTTTTGAGGTATTTCCCTTGTGCTCTGACTCTTCTGTCACAATATGACGAATGTAGAAATATGTTTTTTTTTGTTTTGTTTTGTTTTTGTTTTTAGTGAGGCAATTGGGGTTAAGTGACTTGCCCAGGGTCACACAGCTAGTAAGTGTTAAGTGTCTGAAGCCGGATTTGAACTCAGTTCCTCCTGAATCCAGGGCTGGTGCTCTATCCATTGTGCCACCTAGCTGCCCCACCCAGAAATATGTTTAATGTGATTGCACATATATAACCTATTGATTGCTTTCTGTCCTGGGGAAGAGGGAGGGAAGGGAGGATGGGAGAAAAAATTGGAATGGAAAATCCTATGAAAACAAATGTTGAAAACTATCCTTATATGTAACTGGAAAATAATAAAATACTGAACAAAAAAAAAGAAATGACGAGCAGGCAGATTTCAGAAAAACCTGGAAAGACTTACATGAACTGATACAAAGTGAAGTGAGCAGAACCAGGAGACCATTGTACACAGTAACAGTGATATTGTATGATGAAGAACTGTGAATGATTTAGCTATTCTTAACAGTACTATGACCTAAGACAATCCCAAAGGCCTCATGATGAAAAATGCTATCCACCTCCAGAGAAAGAACTGATGGAGTCTGAATGTAGATCAAAGCAGACTTTTAAAAAACTTTCTTTCCTGGGGCAGCTAGGTGGTGCAGTGGATAGAGCACTGGCCCTGGAGTCAGGAAGACCTGAGTTCAAATCCAGCCTCAGACACTTGACACTTACTAGCTGTGTAACCGTGGGCAAGTCACTTAACCCCCATTGCCTCACTAAAAAAACCAAAAACCAAAAAAACCCAAATAAAACCAACTTTCTTTCCTTCTTTCATTTTTTTTTGGTTTGTGTTTTCTTCCATAAAACAATTAATATGAGATGCAGCTAGGTGGTGCAGTGGATAAAGCACCAGCCCTGGATTCAGGAGGACCTGAGTTCAAATCTGACCTCAGACACTTGACACTAGCTGTGTGACCCTGGGCAAGTCATTTAACCCTCATTGCCCCGCAAAAAAACAAACAAACAAAAAACAAAAAACCAAAAAACACAAAACATAAAACGAATAATATGGAAATAGGTTTTACATGACTGCATATGTATAACCTATATCAGACTGCTTACCATCATAAGGAGGGGGGAGGGGAGGGAGGGAAAAAAGAATTTGGAACTCAAAACATTTTTTTTTAAAAAAAAGAATGTTCAACTCATGATAGAAGAGGATCTCCAAATCCAAGAAAAAAAAAAAGAACTGTGGAGTATAGATGCTGATTGAACCATACTATTTCTTTTGTTTTGGGTGCTGTGGTTTTTTTTTTTTTTTCTATTTTGAGGTTTTGCATCACTGCTCTGATTTTTTCGCTTGTAACAGGATTAATGCAGAAATAGGATTAAGGTTATTATGTGTATATATATGTGTGTGTGTGTATATATATATATCTATATGTATATGTATAGAGATATATAGATATATAAAGATAACCTATATCAGATTACCTGCTGTCTAGGGGAGGGGGGAGGGAGGGGAGGGAGGGAGAAAAATCTGAAATTGTAAAGCTCGTATAAACAAAAGTTGAGAACTATCTTTACATGTAACGGAAAAAATAAAATACCTTATATGTAAAAAAAAAAAAGAATGTTCAAAATTGTTTTACATGTAATTGGGTGGAAAACATGATTAAAAAATAAGAGTAAGTGCTAATGTCCTCCCCCACCCCCCAGGAGAAGGTTCAGGGTCAGGGTAACTTAGGAATTCACCATGACCTTGGTTTGGCCCAGCTGAGAAAACGGCCCCAATTTGTCCTACACAGAGACTCTCAGAGCTGAAAGGGGGCTTGAAAGCTGTCTGGTTAACAAGTTACCAGGCCTCAGTTAAGTGCCTACTATGTGCCAGGTACTGGTCTGCCCTAAGGAAGGTGGGGCCCCGAGTGACCGGCACAGGTTAAGTAAGGGCTGGTCTATGTTATTATGTCATTCCTGTTTACAAGATCCCTGTCACAGGGATGGGGCACAGATGATTTTCTCCATTTTACCAGAGAGACCGAGTGACCTGCCTGAGGTCACACAGCACCCCAGAGATGGGACCCAAGAACCTAGCCTTGAGCTCCAGCCATTGGGTTGGGGTATTCTTTCAACCCTCAGAAAATGAACTGGAAGCTTAGGTGACAAATCTGTGTCTTACCTGGAGACATCCAGAGTCTGGCTGGATGAACCAAGGAAGAGAGCCCTGGCCGAGCCCCTCCAGTCAGGTTCACTTGGCCCAGTTCAGAACCACTTTCCTTATCAAGAATCACAATCCGATAGAATCAAGGCCCCTAGAGGTTTTCACCATACCCATGGGGCTTCCATGAGCATATATAAGAGAAAGATGAGGGATGGGGAGTGGGGAAGGGCTTGGCCCCTCGGCCCAACCTTTGCTGGGGATCTGAGGTGAGACGTTCTCAAAGCATCAGAAGCCTTGTGTAATAGCCAGTGGAGCAGCTAGGTGGCCGTATGGGCTGCTGGCCAGGGCCCCACCCACAAGCTACACTGGGCAGTGCATGAGTCCCACACAAGCATCTCTCCCTTAACTTCTGTTCTTCCCCATCTTACCAGCCCTTGAAGTAATAGGACCTGGGTCTGCAACTAACTCTGTCTTTGGCCAAGTCACAGCCCTCACTGGGCTCCCTCAGCTTCCTCCCTTGAGTAACGAGGGGGTTAGAATAGGTGGTCTCTATGACTAAGGTCCCATGATAGATACAGAAGCAGGTCTATGCCCATCATATACCTCCTCATAGCCCTTTAATTCCTCCCCTTGGGCCCCCGGTCAAACTTGAGCCTGGCTATACCTCTGGAAAAGAGATCGAGAACATGGAATGACTGGGGAGGGGGGTTGGGAGTGGACACAGGCCCCTGCTTTGGTGACTCCCTACCCCCCTCCACCGCCAGATGTAGGGCAACCTCTCCCTAGCACATTCTCGTTTTACCAACCCCTAGCAGGGAGCTCACTTCCTCCTGGAGGCAAGGCGTCTTGGCAGCTCAAGAAAGATGTCAACCATTAACCAGCTCGGCCAAGTCGAGGATGAACTAGACATTGTGGGTTTAATAGGAGAGGCTACGGATGGCAACCTCAGTGGAGTGCTGAAAGACCTGAGAGCCAGCCCCCGTGTGCTGTCTTTAAGACCCTGATTTGGTGGTAAACAATCAGGCCCCTGCACCTTCTCCCCTTGAGAGTCTCCTCCAGATGCAGGCAGTGAACAACAGCCTGGGGCCTCCCTCCTATACATGCACACGACCCTCCCTCCAAACAGTTCACATGGGAGGTAGGAACAGTGAGCCATAGGAGTTGTTCAGTGCCCAAAGAGGAGAGAGGGAGAAGCTGGCAAAGGTCTGACTGCTGGGAGCGTTTAAGAGCACTGGGCTTCACGTGCAGAGACTACTGGCCCCAAGTTATCACCAGTCACACAGCTTTGGAGAAACCAAGGCTCCTGCCCCTGCCCCCGCCATGCCTCTAAGTTGGGCTGAAGGGATTGTGGCAGGAAATACTCTCCCAGCTTTAAAAAAAATCATATTAGAACTGGAGCTGTAGGAAAAAAAGGTCTTGAGCAAACATCTAAGGAATTCTATTTCATTTCCCACTGTCAAGGCTTCATCTAAACTGTCCCTCATGCCTAGCATGCTATTCCCAATGAGAACTCCTTACCTTCTGCAGCTTTGTAACTTTCTCATAGCAGGTGTCTAGCTCCTGCCGTAGGGACCGGTTTTCCTCAGAGAGAACCTCCACCATCTGCTGGGCTCTGAAGACGATGGTGTATGGGTCAGATGGCATGGGCTGGTAAGGTGAGGGCAGCTGCTGAGCTCGAGGCATAGCTGAATAGCTTTCTCCTGGCTGCTGCTGGCTTGGATTGGGTTGGCCCTGGCGGTAGGAATCCCCCTGGTGGCCCTGACTAGGCAGGAAGAGCTGCTGGGGCCTGGACAGGAGAGAGTTGGGCTCTCCCTGGTTTGGGTTCAAGGGGTGCTGCTGTGCAGGGGATGGCCTGCTGGCTGGTGGAGACTGGAGCAGGTTCAAGGACCCCAGTGATGTCACGGAAGATGTAGGGCTATGATGGTGAGGGGTCCTTGGCTGCAGTGAGATGTCCTGGGCTGGTCTGAAAGGAATGAAGAACACATTTGGTAAGTTGTGCAACCAAGAGGTCTGGGAGGGGGATGGGGAGCAGTAGGGGGGGGGCGGGCTACAGGGAAGGGTTGCAATCCATGCACTTTAAGCATCAATTTCTCTGTCTGTGAGGACAGGGCTTGGAATTAGGGTTAGAGTCAGAATAAGTGTCAGACCCACTGTCCAAGTACAAATGAAAACAGAAGAGCCTTCTCCCATAAGCCCTCGGCGGGGGTGGGGGGGGGTTATACAAGTAGCAGCAATTGAGGAAACCAAAACTTGGAGGGGTTCAGTGGGAATAGTTAATAGTGGCAGAAGCAGATTTTGAACACGGGTCCTTTCTAGGTTCCAAATTCAGGTCTCTTTCAACTATTGCATAGTATCTCTCCACTTCTCCTCACCGTCCCTTCTCCCCAAAGCTCAGGCCCACTCTCTGCCACAGCCCCAGATCTAGAAAAGGCCCCAATCCTGCTCCATGCTTGGGTCTCTTTGTGAATGGGAATGAGTTTTCACCAGAGGGGCTGCACAATGCCGTCCCTACTGCTAGGCCTCCATTCTGACTGATGAGTCACCCAACCCTGCCATCTACTTGGCACTCACCCTTCTCACGCTTGTTCTCAACCCAAGGATCTGAATCTGGGTCCTGCCTAACACGATGGATGGGCATCAAACCACCGAGAGCATCACATTAGAAGGCATGGCCCGAGTCCACTCATTTGCCCACCAAACATTTATTTCTACTGCATCGGGGAAGAGAGCCTACGCCAATCCCCAGCAGTCCCCCTGGGGCCAGAACTGAAGCCTACTCCAGAGAATAAGGGCACCAAACAGCTGCTGTCCAGCATTTTCCCAAATACCGCCACATAGGAGGGCCACGTTGTAGGCCCGGAAGGGCACTTCAACATCAGTTAGATCAAGTCCGTCACTTTACAAAATGGGAAACTGAGGTCCAGAGAGAAGTGACTCAGGCCAAGCGTTCCACGGTGAGTTGCTGGCAGGGCTGAGACTAGGCTGACTGCCAGCTCCAAGGGCCTTTGCCCATATCCCCACTGGCAGCCAACCTGACGGGCATCTGTATTGCTGAGAATTCTGAGCTATGCTGTCATACAGGGCAAGTCCTAACGATAGAGCCACTGTCCATTCTTTCACGTGGGGCTTGGGGCCACCTGACTAGGAGAACATAATGTCCTTGAGGGCAGGACGGTTTTGCGTTTACCTTCAGCATGCCCAGTGCCTAGCACAGAACTTGGAATATTCAAGGCCCTTGTCAGCCATGGGCAGATTAAGGGCACTGCTTCCAGCATCCAAGAAGTATTATTTCCTTGGAAAGTCATGCACTGTATAAGAGGAGACAAAAATGACTGCATCTGGAGGCCTGAGCACCCACTCCGACTCACAGACACTTGGTTTCCATGGGATTCATCAGGAAGGGCCCTGATGATGGCTCATCTTCCTTCTCCCCAGACCCAGGGCTCAGGAGTAGTCTAGGAGCACACCCCTCCAATTCTCTCCCCTGGCTCCTAAGAAGCAGAGCACAAATGTAGAGTAAAAATGGAACGGACAAGAGGTACGCCCTTGTGGCCAGAAGCACTGCAGAAGTGTGAAGAGCATGTCCAACTTGCCCGGTAAGGCCAGCGGTCAGCCTGGGACACGCCCTAGTGAGTGGGCACCAAACGGACCTTTTCGATGTAGCCAAGGGTAAATAAGGGGAGCACAGATAAATGCTTTTGAATCTACTTCCTAAAGAACTCCAGCCCCATTTTTTAGCAGAAAGACTCCTTCCAGGGGCAGCCCCCTAATTCCAGACGTGCCTTTGTAAGAAAAGCTTGTCCAATCTGTGTTGAGTGCCTAACCTTCCCTGAACTCTCCTGGATACTAAGAGGGAGAATCACAACAGTTCCCCTGTACTAGCCTTCCTGTGAACTCCAAGCATTTAGCCCAGTCAAAGCCTGGGAGCCCCGTCACCAGTTAAGGAGTTGGTGGCTAGCTTAACTTCCTCCTTAGAATCTGACCACCTTTTCCTCTGCTCTCCTCCCCTCACTAGCTGGGCTTGGGAGTTTCTGCAGTGAAATCTCTATCTGCTTTGAGAAAACAAAAGGCTCCATCCACCAAACAAAGTCAACAGAAGAACAGCCTTGGGTAAGTAAGGTTGTCCGCCGCTCCTACCTTACAGCAGAGAATGCCCCTGAATGGAAAATTGGAGAAGGGCGGCTCTGTGCATTTCTGTATGGAGACAAAACAGGCCACAACCCGGCATGGGATTTAACAAGTGGTGCCCAGTGTTTGCTCTGCCAGGCCCTGCCAACTTAGGGGGGGGGTCAGCTAAGCCCCTGCCCTCAGGAAGCTTAGAGCGGAGTCATAATAACCTGGCAGCTGGAAGGGGAGGGGAGGGAGCCCAGCCACACCTGGGACATTCTTCAAAAGCTCCCTCAGCCTTGCCTAAGGAAGCAGATGGTAGCTATGGCCCTTGGGCCAAGGAGCTGCTGCCTCATTGGCAGGCTCAGCCACTCAAGGGCTACCCCAACTCTGTGCGGGGTTCATGCTGCTGGTGAAGCAGTTGGGGAACTTGTGACCTATGGGGGGGTTCTCTTTCAGGCCTGTAGCCTGAGAGCAGAACCAGGCTTCCCTCTGGCTCTCCTGGGCCCAATCAGGCAACGTTCACTGTACAACTGCTGCTGGGTTTCTGGCGCCTTTGCCTCACACCCCCCCCCAGCCCCCAGCCCCCAGCCCCGCCGGCCAGACCACACAGTCTGGCCGATCCAGCACTCAGCCGAGGAGTCTGGTCTCTCCCCAGAGACAAACTGAGAGGAAGCAGCTGCGCCTCAGTTTCTCCAGGCTGTAAACAGAAGGGAAGAGTACTATAACACTGATCTCCATTTACTGACTCTTGTGAAAGGGAACGGACTTCCTTGCCAAATTCCATCTGGATCCCAGCAGCCACCCAGATGAGAAAAGCTGAACAGCATTAACACAGCTTTGTGGCTAGCCGGAGCCCTGAAATCCCCCCTTCCCCCTCCTGCCTCCCCCTCCCCGGCCCAGCAGCCCACCTGGGTAAGCTCCCCAGGCACCTCATTGAAGCCAATAGAGCTGAATTGCTCCCCCCATGCAAACCAAGCAGACACAGACAATAGCATCACATGACCCCAGGGGCCAGGCCCTGACCTCAGAGGTCCCCCTGTCCCCTAGCAGCCAGAGCCGGGATGGCTCCATCCAGGTACCCCGGGTGCCCGGCCGGGAGCCCCAGCTACCCTCCCTCGGTCCCGCTCACACACTCACAGCCCTATCTGTCCGGGCAGGCACACACTGGCACCAGCGCCTAGGTGAAGCCACCAGCCTGGAACCCAACTGTGGTCCTTTCTTTCCCAGCCTCTCCAGTGGTGAGGCAGAGAGGGCCGGGCCTTCTCTTGCACAAGCTGTACTGTAAGCTCTCTTAAATTCCAGCGAACAATGATTGAAAGAAACCTCAGACCTGGGCAGGAGTTCAACAATTGAAAGGAGGTGGCTGCTTTCTTTATAAACAAAAATAATCTTTTTTTTCAAAAGGTTTTCTTCTTTTCTTTGCTTAACAAAGCATTCAATCAATGTATAACCCTAGTGTGCAGAAAGAGGCCGGCCATCGGCAATCAGGGCGGACAAAGGTTTGGCCGTCTTCCGGCGCTCTGGCCCGCACTCCCATCTGGAGGGCTATGTCACTGAGCCAGGCTCCCGTGTGCCGCCTTTCTTCTCTCCCTCCCGGCTCATGGGGGGACTCTGCGGCGGACCTCAGACTAAATGGCCACTGAGGGGCTTCCCGACTCTAAAGTTTCCTCATTCTGATTCTTCCTCTTTCTTTTCTTTTCTTTTTTTTTTGGGGGGGGGAGGAGGAGAGGGGGAGAAGGGAAATAAAAGGATTCTTTTTTCTCTCAAGCTCCCAGCTAATCTCCAGACCTTCTCCCAGCCTCCCTAGCCGAGAAGGATTTAGCAGCAATTTGCTCAAGGGTTCCTCCCGCCCGCCCGCCCGGGCTCTGTCATTTGTGGATTAAGTACCAAATTTCCACTTCTAATTGTCGGGCTTCCTTGCAAAGCTAACTGGGCTACAGGAAGCAGCCACCCTCGAGGCAGCACAGCCCGGCCTCCTTAAGCGCTGCTTGCTTGGCCAGAGCTGGCCTGGCAGCCCCGTTTACTTACCCACCACACCCTGCCTGCTCTCCTAGACCCTGCAAACCAGCGCCTTTTCTCACACACATTCCGAGTCCACTCAGAACAAAGCCAACCCCAATTCTCCACCCCAAAGAGGGCCTATTCCTCAGCGCTGTGCAGCCCCCAGTGACAGAAGCGGAGCCCCCAGCCAGCAGCACACAGGGCCACGCGAGGCATACCCACGGAAAGAAATCTTGCTAAGAGGCCGATTTTCCCGGATTGGCTTTTTCCGGGATGGAGAGATCAGCAGATAACTGAGGGGGGAAGAGACAATGAAAAGTTATTCTCCTGGAATTTCTGCAGCTCAATTTCCCCAGTGGTTTAATCAGTAATGGAAGGGGGAAAATTTCCCTCTCTGGGCTCTTTATTATTTATTTAGGCAGATCAAAGGGCTTTTCCCCATCCAGATTCAAGTTTTAAATGCCGTGGGAGCCGGTTCAGATCACAAACAATACTGGTGAATGAGTTCTGGAAACAGCTTTCTGTGAGAAGCTGGGTGGGCTACTTAGCTGCACCCCCCCCCACCTCATCTCACCTCCAATCCCAGCCCAAGACCCGGGAGATTCTCTTCTAAAGCAACGCCAGCAAACTCCTCGAGCACCCCCAGCCCCAGCATCCCCTGAGCTGCACAGAACGCCTGCCTGCTCAGTGATGAAGCCGGCCTAGCCAGCGCTGCAGCCTCCTCCTGCTTCATCAGGCACAGTGTGCAATGCCTGGGCTCAATCTCCTCATTTAACTCAGATTGGGATACTGTCCAAGCCCCTTATCAAGACAGCAGCTCAAGAGGGACTTGATTTTTAAAAATCCTGCAGAAGAGGCTAGATGGGGGTTAAGGAAATGCACGGGCTGGTGTCTTACCTTTACCCTACTCTTCCCCTAAAGGGGCCTCTTCTCCAGAGGCACCTCAGGGACTTCAGGACAAAAGGCTCTTTTCCCGCTGCCAATCCAGTAAGAGGAGAAACATGGGACAAGAAGTAGAGCTCAATAGGATTTGGTCTAGAAGGGCCCTTGGGGAACCCCTAAGACATTGCCTTGATTTGGGAACAGAAAGACCTCGGGTCCACAGAGGGTAAAGTCATGGAGCTAATGAGCAGGAATAGAGCCCAGGTTCCTCTGATGTTCTCTCTACTGCACTACCGAGAGTAATACCCCAATAATTCTAGGTTGTTTGGGTCCTGAGCCTTCAAACCTACATTTGCAGGGAGTAGAAGCAAAGAAATACCAATGTACATCATTAGCAAGACTTGCACCAAGTCTTTCCAACTCCGAGGCTAGGTACAAGGATGAGTGGGAGGAGGGAACATTAGTGTATCCTCAGCAATCTATAAGATGGAAGAGATCTCTCCTGGAGCTATACGGTCCCCCTCACCATGGGCCTACAACTAAGAAACTGCTGAAATCCAGATCCAGAGTTTAGGAATGACTTACGTAGTAGGTATTTAACAAATAGTGCTTGAGCTAGAGGGTCAAGAATTGGGGGGTGGGCGACAAAAAGATAGCTGCTTTACTGAGCCACCCCCTCCCCACTGAGCTGCTTCCCCATCCCATCTGTTAAAGTACCCCCAAGCCCAGGGAGATAGTATGGACAGGCAGAGCTGTGCAGGGCAGACACACTGCTCACCTGCTTGCTCCATACTCAGGGGGATGCTGGTACCTCATCATGGGCCCTTCCATTCTCCCAGGCTGGCTCAGACGATGTTCACCGAAGAAGTGGCTGCCTTCCTGGGGCTTGCAGACCAAAGATGGGTTGGGCATGCCTTTGAAGGGATAGTCAGGAGGGGGGCCCCGATGCTCCATGACTTTCAGGTTGGGCTGAGCCTGGGCTTGTCCTGGGTTCTTGTAATAGTCACTGGGAGCAGCTGGGGTTTTATAGAGGTCGCCTGGCTGTGGTGGGGAGTGTGGCGAGCTTGTTACAGGGCCGTGAGCCTTGACCCCACTGGTAGCTAGTGAGAGCTGCATCAAGCGCTCGCTGAGGGAGCGGACGTGGCCTTGCTTCAGGTCTCTGAGCCCCTCATCCTGATGGACCTTTGCAGGGTTGAGTCGCTGCACCGCTGGCCGTCCCTCTGTTCTCATCTTTTGGTTAGTGACTCCTGTGACGTAGAAGGCGGCACCAACGCTGGCGTGCTGCTGGCCTCGGAAGTACTGTGATTGAACCTTGGCTTCCTCATAGGTGGGCAGGTCCTCGCTGTTCTGCCTACGGGAGGGCAGCTGCTTCTCCATGACGCTGTTGTCCACTGGGATCTCCTGCCCTTGCGGCTCCTGGCGGGCAGCGTGGGCCCCAAGTTGCTGTGCATGTGAGTGCGGGTGCACGTGGGGGTGCTGGTGCTGATGCTGGTGATCTTGGGGGGTCAGCCCATCCCCCTGAGATCCCGGGCTCCCGCCCCCACCACCTGGGAAAGGTGGAGCACTCCCAGTGGCTTGTTGGTGCAGGGCCAGGAGGTTGCGATTATCATTGGGATTCCCATAGCGCAGCTGCTCCTGTAGTAGGCGTTGCAGTACCGTGGGGGTGGCTGGGGGGTCTTCGGAATTCCTCATCTCCAAAGCTGAGGCCTTGTGGGAGGAGAGTGAAAGTGGCTGCTTGGGCTGCCCTTGACCTGCGAAGGGAAGCAGGAAAAATCTGAACGGGGTGCTGGCCTCCATCCACCCCCTCACGCCAAGCCGACTGGCTGGCAGCTGGCCCCCTGGGGGACCCATAGTCGAGAAGGCCCATCCACCACCAGTCCTCTGCTGGGGAATGCCTACCTCTTAACAGAGATGGCAATGCCAATCTGACCTTTGGGAATGAGTTCCTGAGAACAAAGGGGCACAAAGCAATTCACCCACGGAAGCGGCAACAGCAAAGTTAAAAAACACCCCAGAGAGAGGAAAGGCTGGGGGGTGAGGGGGGGAGATAAAGGAAAAGAAAGGGGAAGACAGGAGAGGACTGGCTTCCTAGACAGAAAAGAGCCCCAACACCCTGAGCAATGCCTTTTCATGGCTACATTAGGGAACACGCTGTTTTTCACCGATTCTGCATTACGGCATTGGCAGATGACTGCTGATGACCGGGGCTCCCAGGCTGCCTTCGGCAATGGTCTGACCACACCTATAATGTAGATATTTGTGCTTCACAACTCACTGGGGGTTGGAGGCAGAGACGATTCCAAGGCCAGCTCGGGTGCCTTGTGCATGCATTAGGGGCTCAGTAAGGCTTCCTCAAGCTGTCTTTGGCAAGAAGCAATGACAACAACCTCAAGAGTTAGCTAGCCTTGGGACTACAGTGCTGGGAGGCCTGGGGACCCAACATCTGAACCTTGGGGTCATCCCTGCTCCCTATCAGAAGCTAGGTCCCCCACAGTTGGGGGGGCATGCCTGGTCCAGTGTGGCTCACTCTGCTAGTTCCTCTCCTCACCAATTCTCCTTAGATAGTCCAAGACTTTCGACACTCATGTAGACAAGAGCAAGGCACCAGGGGTCAGGTTCCCGGATGGGGACCCAGGTACTTGGGTCCTCAGCCCCTTATCTATAACCACTGCCTTTCAATCCTACCCAGGGCTCTGCAAACACAAACCCCTTTGGGTCACCCTGGAAGGGCAAGCAGAAATCGGGGGGCTGCCCTGTCTCCCTGGCCCCAGCCACCTTCATGCTACTGGCTCCGTTCTCCCTTGAACCTCCAGGTCTCCTTAGCAGGAACTTTGTGGCCTCTGCCACTGACCCCTCCTACTCCAAGGTGGCAGACCCTGTTCCCACCCACTTCACTTTGCTCCATGCCCACCCCATCCCATCCCAGAAATCCCTGGTTGCTAATAATTGGGTTGGGCTTTTCGTAAGTCCTGACCACTTTAACATGCAGACAGACCCCTCTGAGTAAAACCCAAAAGAAAGCTGAAAGTACCTGTTTCTACCCTCTCAAAGAAAAAAAACACAAACAGCAAAGATCCATGGGTCAAACCAAGAATGCTAGAGAATCCAGAGCCCAGCTGCAGCTTTTCCTTCTCTGCCACGCCCCGCCCCCCCAAAGCAAATGGAAACTGTTCTTACCTATTTCTGCTCTCCTTTGGGAAACCTTGAAGAAGGAAGAGACTTCTTGCTCAAACACAGACCAACGGCCTGGTCTGTCTGCCTCTAGGTCTGTCTCTCTCTTCCCTAAAGGCCCTTTGCCGCTGGCTGGGTGTACGACCACTGGCCACTCTGAAACAATCAGAAGGGAGGGAGGAAAAAAAGAAGGCAGCCAACAGTCACCCAAAGCAGCTCTTTGGGCATCTGACTCCCCGCTTCCTCCCACACTCCAGACTTAATGAGTTACGGATTGCCTCCACTGGAGCAGAAAGGAACCTCAGGGTCCAACAGCCGTGTCCTAGCATTTGTGTCTGCCCCAGCTTGTGGGACTGAAGGAGCCTCCTTGTTCTGTCTGGGCCTCCAAGAGGTGGGCAGGGACAGGCTGTACCCACAGGTATCATTGGCAACAGTGTATTCAGCAGGACCCTCCAATGATGCCTGAGGCAGGGACAAGCAGTGCCCACAGGTATCTCTGGCACCAGTGAGCTCAGCAGGCCCCTCTAATGATGCCTAGGGACACAACCAGGGCAGCCCACCAGCAACTCATTAAGGCCTGCCATCAGCTGAGATGATGGTGGGCAGCATTCTCCCTCTCCAACCACGCCGGTCAGTTAGGCTGCATTGAACACTCAGCTAACCCCAATGTCACCACCTTACACTGGGGGGGGGGGGCTCACTCTGGATATTGGCAGCTTGCAGAAGCCAATAGGGCAAGGCTTCTTATCTGTCATTTGGCAGATGGGGAAACTGAGACCCAAGAAGGAGAGGGAAGGTGTTTCTCCAAGGTTATTCAGCTAGTAGTATGTAGCTTAGCTGAGACCTGGCCTCAACACTAGATGCTAGAGAAGACAAGAGGAGCCCAAAGCATCCCCAGTCCCCATAAAGGCCATGTTCCCCTGTAAGGACTAGGAGGAGTGATTTCTTTTAACCACTCAGGGTCTCCCCCACCCCATTCCAAGTAATGTGCACAGCCCTTATGACTCCCACCGGGCGAGTCCACATCCTGAAGACCAACCCTTTCTCTTTCTCAATCTGGCCTGACTGTGTCGTGGTCCTGTTTGGTCACTTCAAAGGCCACCCTTACCCAGAGGCGAGAGCAATGAAGATGTGTGTGTGTGTGGGGGGGTGTGAATGCGAGTGTGTATGAGTGTGTATGTGAGTGTGTGGTGAGACGCACACAAAGCATGTGACTGACAATTCCCACAGACCCAGCCTCAGTGGGTGACTCACGTCACTCCTGGAAAAAGTTGGAAGTGGAAACCGAGGGCAGAGCAGTGCGGGGGCTGTGCCAGGCAGCCCACATTTTAAAGGCACAACCCAAACAGCATCCTGCCTAAAACCAATACACCAAATCACACAGCCCAGTGACTAATGTAACACGGCTTCCCTGCAGGGCTGCCAACAGTCAAAAAAGAAGAAAAGATTCAAGAGGACTTGGCAAATGCACAGAGGTGTCTCTCCATCTCAACCTGGCCCTATGCATGACCACAGCCCGAGGCAAAATGGTGGCCTATTGGAGGGTAAATATCGCAGGGCATCAACCCCAGCTTGGGGGCAGCTTTGAAGGATGTCACCATCTGTACTGAGGGAATTCCCAAGGGGAAAGTGGCCACTGTCAAATCCTGACCCAAGGGCATGGAATCCCACAGCTGGTAAGTCCTGAGGGTAGGGCTGGGCCAGGCCCAGGAGGCAGCGCCCAAGACCAGGCTGGGAAGACAGTGCCCAGGGCCAAGCCCTACCTGGGGGGGGGAGCTCTACCTCAGGGCAGTGCTCATCTCTTCAGGCCAACCACCTCTCCGGTTTCCTAGCTGAGCAGCCTCCCTGTGGCTTTTCAGTGGGCAATGGCCACCATTGCTCTCCAGACTCGAGCACCTCGGTCAGGACATGGCAAATTCCTCCCCCTCCAGTCCCCCACTTGTTTTAAAAGAGGAAGAGAAATCAGCCTGAGGAAAAGCTTTCCATATCCCTTTCTAGTTGACAGAATTTTCTCAAAGACTCATGGGTCAGCTCCGTGTCAAGAGGCATAGATTGAGGGGGGAAAACATTGTTTATTTTGCTTTTCAGAGAAAAGAAAAGGAAAAGGAGTTCGGCCATGATCAGAAACTAAAATAGAACGAGCTTTGCAACCTTCAAACAGCTTGGAGGCGGCTCCAAGCCCGGCACAACTCCGGGTGCGCCATGGCTGGGGCTAAGGCCCGGGAGGGAAGGATATCCGGGGTTCTCTCTCTACAAGGACTCCTCAGTAAGAACAACAAGGTCTCCAGGCCAAGCTAAATGCTGACTGCTCCTCTCCAGGTCCCAAACCCTGATCTCTCCCAGCATACCTGGCGGAGGCCAAGGCCCAGAGCTGCCACAATACAAGGTGGGCAGGGGGCAGAAACCACATTCCCACCCTCATGATAAATCCTGGGAACATGACCCGGCCAGAGAGGCCCTCCCCCACTGACCATCAGGATGGCCGAGAGAACTCCTTGGCTCAGCCAGATGGACTCCCAGTTAAATTGCAGGAGGCCAGTTCAGTCAAGTTATGGAGATGCCTTACCCACCCCTGTCTACGGCACATGGGGCAAGTTGGTATCAATGTGTTTGTTCTACCCTTTCTTCTGGCCTTGGGCACATTCTGACCCAAGCTGTCCCACAGACAATATCCCTGAACGAGTCAAGAAAATTTCACCTTGGGGCAGCTAGGTGGCACAGTGGATAAAACACTGGCCCTGGATTCAGGAGGACCCGAGTTCAAATCTGACTTCAGACACTTGATACTTACTAGCTGTGTGACCCTGGGCAAGTCACTCAACCCTCGTTGCCCCACAAAAAAAAAAAGAAAAAGAAAAAGAAAGAAAAATTCACCTCTTTGGGCCTCAGTTTCCTGCTCCGTAAAATGAGGGAGGTCGACTAGATGACCTCAGAGGGCCCTTCTAGCTCAGAACCTACGAGCCAATGAACCTGGTTCATTTAACTTTGGGGAAGAAAACAAGGTCAAGCCTGGGCCTTAGTTTCCGATGGCTGCCTCCTCCAGGGTTCAGTGGCAATTCTGGAGTTTGGTGCCAGGCCTGGCTCATCACTCTCTCCCTCTGGACCAGAATCTACATCAAAATCATCTCATAGAACTTCGAGCCAGGAAGGACCTTGGAGATCATCATTACAGAAGAAGAGACCAAGGTCCAGAGAGGAGAAGCATGGTGTGGCAGAAAGAGCACTTGATTGGGATCAAAGGGCTGGGTTCGAGTGTCATCTCTGCTGCATACCACCTGTGGGTCTCAGGGCAAGTCCCTTCCCAGCTCTGGGCCTGTTTTCTCCTCTGTAAAATGAGTGTGTATGACTAAAGGCTGTCTGAGGCCTCTTCTAGCTCTAAATCTTTTTTTTTTCTTTTGGGGCAATGAGGGTTAAGTGACTTGCCCAGGGTCACACAGCTAATAAGTGTCAAGTGTCTGAGGCCAGATTTGAACTCAGATCCTCCTGAATCCAGGGCTGGTGCTTTATCCACTGTGCCACCTAGCTGCCCGCCCCCCCCCAGCTCTAAATCTTAGCAAAGCCCAGTCTTGATCAAGTGAGGTCCCTCCCCGATGGCCTGTCTACCTCCAAATCTCCAACATTATCAGGGAAGGGGGCTACAGACTCTACCCCTGAAACCGGGTTGGGAACCTGTGGGCTAGGGCTTCTTGGCATCTGCCAGAAAATTCCTCTGCCTTAAGCACTATGGCTCAGATAAGGGCACCAGCCTGGGTCCCAAGTCTCTGTTTGCACTCTCGGGCCTCATCGGCACAAGCACAGGGACGGCGGGTGGCAGCAGGCTCAAGGGTAGGCTGTCCCCTCTCTGGGAGGTGCTCACTCAGGGTCCCCCCTGCTTATTTAGTCCCGCAAAGCAAAGGAGTATGGGCCCTGTATATATCAGACCCAGGGAAGCTCAGCAGACCACCCCTGAGAGGTTCCCTTCCCCTGCTCCCAAGGAAGGAGGAAGGAATTGTTTCTGGCCACCTTGTTCCAACCCTTATCTCAGTCAAGACAGTAAATGATCTCTTGGCTAACTCTCAGGAAAAGAAGAGACCTCTGGGAATGTGGGCAGAAACTACGGAGCACTCTATCTTCCGCACCCCAGTCCACCTTTCCAAAGAAGCCATGTCATGTCACCCTCCCCCCGTCCCCCTCTACCAGCAACCCAAGGGTGTCACCTAGCAGGCTCTGCTGCCTCCTGGAAACAAAACCAGGCCCAGGGGATCTGGGTGGCATCCCCGGGGCTGGGGAGAGGGCACAGTGGAATTCAGGCTCCACGGGGAAGCCAGCTTGCAGATACTTGTCCCAAATTGCTAGCCAGCCAAGGCGCTAATTAGGAAAAACAGTAGGTAGGGGAGAACAGGTTCGTAACTGAAGCACCCTCTCGGGGGTTTCAGTTTCATCCTGGAAAAGCTCTTCTGGATAGCATGAAGACCCTGCTCATCTTTTATTTTTTGCAGGGCAGTAAGGGTTAAGTGACTTGCCCAGGGTCACACAGCTAGTAAATGTCAAGTGTTTGAGGTCAGATTTGAACTCAGGTACTCCTGAATTCAGGGCCAGGGCTTTATCCAGCGTACCCTTTCTCCTGAAGGGTTGGGGTCTTTATGTGTGTAACCTCATTCTCCCGTGCACCCATCTCATGAAGAAGAGGCAGGCACATTCTCCCCATCTGACGGGGGGTGCCAGGGAGGCCAGATTTGGAGGTACTGGGTTCGAGCCCCTATGCTGTTCCTTGTGTGACCTTGGGCAAAATGCCTTGCACTTTGGGCCCAGTTTCGTTCTCTGTATAACAAAGATGCTGGTCTGGAGACCCTCTGAGGGGGGTTTCTACCTGTAAAGCAGAGTCTGCCCCAGTTATCCCAGTGGGCTCCACCATCTCCCAGTTCTGGGTTACAGACCAAGCTTGCTCATCTCCTGTAGGACTGTCAAGAGGCTGGCCCACAGGGGCCGCCCAGCACACTGCCTGGGGGCCAAGTGAAGGCCAGTGCAGTGGCTGGGGGTGGGGATGTGGCACTGGGGGGATGTGGCAGGGTCGGGGGGGGGCGGGGGGGGGGAGAGGGCTGGCTCCACCACACTGAATCCTTGGCTCAGGTGCTAGGTGAGCACAGGTGTGTCATGGAGCAGGTGCAGGGCTGGCAGCCAAGCTTCCAGACGTTCATACCAAAGGGCCTGAGTCACTCCCCAAGGAGATGAGAGCAGAGCAGAAGAGAAGAGAGAGGAGCCAAGGGAAAGGAAGGTGGCTCCTCCCACACCTCCCCTTCCCTCCTGCTGCTCCCTGTCCTGACCCAACTCTCCGGCTCGCTGGGCTGAGCTGGGCTGGAATCAGCTAAAGCCCAGGGAAATTCTCCAGCCAACTTTCTCCTAAAACAGAGATTCCCAAGGAATTGTGGAACCAGGAGGAGCAGTACTGTCACTGCAGGCACTTGGCCACAGGCCTCAGGCTGTCTACTGTCCGTCCCCAAAAGGAGCGGAAGTTCAATAGTTCTGTAACAACCCCTCCTGTAGTTCATGATACAGAGCAGGGGAACAAAGGCCCAGGGACCTTAGCCGTGTTCAGCTAGTGAGAAAGTGACAAAGCTATGGCTAGAACTCCTTCCTCTTAGGCCCAATCTGCTCCCCAGTGGCCACCCCACCTCCCTTCCCAGGGAGGCTAGTTCCCCTGATGCCCCTGCAGGAAGAGGAAAGCTCACAGACCACAGTGCCATCGCAACCCCCTACCCTTAGAGCCCTGACTCAATTGGCTTCCAATACAGGTTGGGAATAGATGAGCAAAAGCCCTTCCCGAGTCTCTGGCTGCTACGACTCAGCGGTCACAAACATAAAGATCTTTTCCAAAGTTAATCTCAAACGTTATCTGGCTGACTGGATGCCTTCTGGCCAGCCAGGCCATAGTCTGGGCCACCGTGCACTGTCAGGTAGGAGGGGACAAGGAAGTCAGAAGAGAGGCCAGATGAAGGACAGGGAAGTCAGACTTGTTCCTAATAGATAACACTCAGTAGCTCATCTCTGCCACCAAGGGCACAACGCCGGGCCCCAAGGCTGACTCTTTGAAAAGAGCCCAAATGAGTGGAGCGGATTGGAGGGAGGAGGGCAAGGCCCATCAGAGCTTTGTAAGGGCCACACGGACTCTGCTTCATAAAAGCGTGTCTGACCCAGCCAACACTTCGATGGCTTCTTTCTTGTCTTTTTAAAAAGAAAGCAAAGGAGGAGGAAACCAATCACAGAACATCGGATTTCTCACCACTGCCCCTGTTAACACTCAGCCCGCTACATTCTGTGATGTCAGCAACCCCCTCCCCACAAATATGCCAGGCATGCTTTCCCCCCTCCCCCCAAGGCCTGGGCTTTCTCGGCTCCTTCTCTGATGGAGTCCAGGCCTCTGGGATAATGAGGACCATGTGCAGGGAAAATGGGCTTTGGGGGGACACCCCCCCAATGCCTCGGCCTCAGCTGCCTTAGGGAGAGTGAGCAAACCGCTTCTGGCAGATCATTTGTCCTTATCAGGGGGATCAGGCCCCAAGCTCTTGGGGCAGGGGGCTGTGTAATCAGAGCAGCCAAGGGGCCATGCCAGAGGCTGGGGGTGGGGCCCACAGACACCCCCCTCCCAGCTCATCCACCTTGACATTGTATGCTTTTTGTGACGTCTCTTTGGGGGGATTCTGGGCCTGCCACACATGGCAATGTGCGGGCTCAGGGGAGTCCAGCACACAGATACCCTAGCCCTGATAAAAGCCAGTCGGGGCTGGGCTGGCCTCGGTTCCTGGCTACCATCAATAGGTGACACAAGGCAAATCTGACTCCCCAAACTTGGCTTTTTGCTCCTCCCCACCACCCTTGGCAAGTCTCCCTCCCCTTCCACCCTCTCTTTAATCTTTTGGGCAAGGTCAAAAAGCTTTGAAACCTCCATTGGACACATTGAATTTCTCACTGTCTTGGTAGATGCTTGCTAAGGACCTCTCTTGTAGAGTGAGATATTCACCTAAAGGAAGAGGTCTCAGAGCCCCTGCCTACAATCACTTAGGGCTTCAAGCTGACATGGGGTGGGGGGTGGGGGCTGGGGGGAAGGGGCTGCACACCGGGTAGAAGGATCGGAAAAAAGCCAAGTTCATTAAAAAAGACCAATGGTCAGAGACCCTACTACAAGGAGGTGGTAAAGCTGAATAGGGCAGTTAAACAACTGCTGCCTTGTTCAGGGGCCCTAGGTTAGAATTCCAGCTACCTGTGTGACTGTGAGTAAGTCACTTTCTTCTGTCAGCCTCAGTTTTTTCCTCTGAGAAATGGGAGGGTAGGGCTTGAAAACCCCTGAGATCTGGCTCTAAATTTACAATCCTATTATTATTTTTTTAAAAAGCCTTTCACACAATGATCACTAAGTCTGACGTGTATCAGGGATCATAGATTCAGAGGCAGATGGGACCTTGGAAGTCATTAAATCCATCCCCTTCTTCCAGAGGAGAAAACAGAAGCCCAGAGATTCTCTATGAATCACTCTCCTTCTTTTTCTTGAAGGCTAATCCAGGGCTCAGAGACCTTGAGTCACCCCCCAGGTCATATGGCAAGCCAAGGTGGCTCTGGGAATGGACCCTCAAACCCTGCCCAGGCCCCACAGTGACACTATCTCAAAGCCAGCTATGTCAAAGTAATGGATTTCCAGATCTTTGCTTAATACTAACTCCCATTTATACCCATTCCATATATCGTCTCTCTTGATCTTCCTACCAATCCCAAAGAGGTCAATTGAAGTCCCACTGTACTTTTCTATTGTGCTACAACCAAATGCCATATTTTCTAAAATTCTAACTTTGAATAGTGTGAATTTGAACACATATGGCCATTACTTGCATTTATAATAAGGACCCAATTGTAGGTGCCATCATTAGCCTCACCTTACAAATGAAGAAACCAAAGTTGAGTGAGTTGTCCAGGATCACACAGTTAAAATAATTATCTGGGGTAGGATTTGAACTTGGCTCATCTTGACTCTAAACCTAGTATTTGACCCACTGGACTGCTAGCTGTCTCTGGGTCTGCATTCTGTAACCTCATCTACTCCAGTGATCACAAGACATAAAGGACCTTAGAGAATAGGGTTACCACCCCATATTTTCAGGAGGGGAAGGAAACAGGACCAGGGTGAGGAAGCGACTTGCCAAAGGTCATACAGGGGGCAACTGAAAGTATAGGGATTGGAACTAAGAGCCTCCAATTTCAGAGCCCCGGTGTCCCATCCCAGTAGTGGCAATCCCAGAATTCATTGCTACCGAGGTCTTATGAAGCCAAACCTAGAAGTGGGAATTCTTGGAAGGCTTGGCTATGCAGCCCATGAAGCCAGGAGCTTAGCCCTGATGGAACAGGTCACTCATTCAGTCACTCACTCACCTGGCTGAAGATGGCAAGCTCTACCCCCCTCCCTTGTGGAAACTCCTCCCATTTTTCCTCCTTTTGGCCAATCCCAGGGAGCCCAGTCACAGACACTTTACCTGTGCCGGTCAGGTATGTCCCAATCCAGGGAGGCAGGCCTCCCTGCCAGCTGCCCTCTGCCCCAACCTCCCAAGCAGACAGCCACAACCCAGGCTCTCGGCCAGAATCCCAGAAACAAATCTCATTCCTGAAAAGCAGCAATGAGTGGCAAAGGATGACAACACTGACCAGCCGGCCCTGGGCCTCCCCTCTCCGAGATGTGCCTGATGAAAGGCTCTCTGGACCTGCAGAGTTTTCCCTGAGTGCTTTGCTCACTGTCTCCTTCCTGTAGCTAAAGCTCATTTAGACAGGGCCCATTATTCTCAAGGTCATTAAAGAAAGTGATTTGTGTCTCCCCCTCTCTGCCTCCTGGGCCTCCCTCATTCCCCAAGCATTCCTGGCACACCCAGGCTGAGGTTGTCTTTACAGGGGTGTCGTGACACCCTGCCCCAAGCAGCACTGCCACATGATTTAGGAGAGAACCACAAACCTTGCCTTGGCCTGTGGCCGTCTGATGGTCTAGTGGGATGTGCAGAAAGGGAGCGGGGCTAACTCACCGAGGCTCCTGGGCTCGCTGAGCACTGCAGGAACGAACGATCGCACACGGGACGCACAGAACCCACTTCACCTGCACACGGGCACACGCAGGCCTTTGGGACCCGCTACTGAAAGGCAAGGGATACATAATGTTAGAGGCGATAGGCTTATCTCCCTCGAGCTGCCTGAGAAAGTGCACAAGGCCCAAGCAGAAGCCCATCTGGCAAGACACCTCCTGGAAGTGCAGTACCCCCCCATCCCCGGAGCCACAGAGGCTGAACTCCAAGGGGCCCCAAAAACCACCTGGTGCAACCCGCATCTGAAGAAGCCCCTTCATTACAGCCCAGGCAAGTGGGCAGCAGCCTCTCCTGGACCAACTCCAGGGAGGACAAACTTAATGATCCCCCTCGGCGGCCCAGGCCACCCTGGGGTAGTTCTCATCATTACTAGGCTTTTCTTGATATCAAGTCTAAATTCGTCTGTCTCTTTCTGCATATGTTTCTCCGTGTCTCTCTGTGTGTGTTTCTGTGTCTCTCTCTTTGTCTGTATCTCTCTGTTTCCCCCTCTGTCTTTCTCTGTCTCTGTTTCTGTGTCTATGTTTGTCTCTATCTGTATCTCTCTTTGTCTCTCTGTCTGTTTCTGTGTCTATGTGTGTCTCTGTGTCTGTCTCTTTGTATCTCTCTTTGTCTCTCTCTGTGTGTCTCTGGTTTTTTTTTGGTTTTTTTGCAGGGCAATGGGGGTTAAGTGACTTGCCCAGGGTCACACAGCTAGAAAGTGTCAAGTGTCTGAGGCCGGATTTGAACTCAGGTACTCCTGAATCCAGGGCTGGTGCTTTATCCACTGCGCCACCTAGCCACCCCCTGTGTGTCTCTGTCTGTATCTCTCTCTGTGTCTCTGTTTCTCCCTCTCTGTCTCTCTGTGTACGTCTCTCTCTTTTTGTATCTCTCTGTGTTTTTCTGTGTTGCTCTGTGTCTCTCTCTCTCTCTGTTTCCCCCTCTCTATGTGTCTCTGTGTGTTTCTCTCTGTCCCCCCCTTCCCCCGCAGTGCCTTTTCCTCTAAGATTACCTTATATCTATCTACTCTGGATTTCCTTGGAATCGATCTCTGTGTGTCCATGCTGCCCCCTCCCCCATTCCGACCCGAGCTCCGGAGCGCAGGGGCTGGCTTGTGCTTTCTCTGTATCTGCAGTATTTAGCAGGGTACCGGGCACGCAGTGAGCAGCATTTAAGAAATGCTCGCCAATTCATGGCCACCTTCCCATCCTCTCCTGTTCTTCCCTCTGGGGTCAAACAGACCAAGCCTAACCCTTCTCTGAGACAGCTAGCCCAGTAGAAAGATGCTGGAGCACTTCCTCCCTGACTCTCCCCCCCCCGCCCCCATCCCACCCCAGCTTCTTTACCAGGCTAAACAAGTTAGCCCTGCTCTGGTATGGGGGGAGAAGAGCACCACCAGAATTTCATAGCTCAGAATGGGATCCTCTGAGGTCACCTATCCTACGAAGGAAGAAACTGAGGCCCTGGGAGGGGAAGAGATTTGTACATGGTCACACAGGGCATCTGTGGCAGAAATGGGCTTTCTGATCACATCGCATATTGCCTAACAAGTTGTCCCTCTGTTCCTCAGTTTCTGTCCCGGTGGCCATGAAAACCCTGTCCTGTCTAGGATCACTGCCTGCAAAAACTTGGGGAAGAATGTCGGTTCAGAAGTGGGGGTGGGGGCGGCTAGGTGGCGCCGTGGATAGAGCACGGGCCCTGGAGTCAGGAGTATCTGAGTTCAAATCCGGCCCCAGACACTTAACACTTACTAGCTGTGTGACCCTGGGCAAGTCAGTTAACCCCAATTGCCTAACTAAAAAAAAAAAAAGTGGGAGTGGTGCTATGACCCATCAGCTACCATCCTAGGTGCTGAACCTACAAAGCTCTCACCTCCATGATGAAGGCCTGGACCAGGCACGCTGGCCCCCCACCCCCACCCACTCCTCCCCAGCTCTCAATCACCCGACCTATGGAGTCTCTTTTCTTGCTAGAAAAGGCAAGGGAAGCTTCCTAGCTTCGCCTCACCAGGAGCCCCTGGTGCAAAGGTTATTCGTCCTTGACTTGGGAGTGGCAGGCCTGCCTCAAGATTGCCTGGGTCACCCAGACTGGGGCCCTAGGGCCAGGTATCACAAAAGGGCTGCTGAGCCAGAGACAGCCAACTTTTCCAAGTCCCCCCCATCCCAGGTGCCTCTCCCAGGCCCACAATAGGTGTGGCCCTGAAAAGGCAGCATTAGTGCCGCTGTGCCGCTGCCGCCCACCGCTGCTGCCCGCCGCTGCCCCAGCCACTGCTGCTGCTTAATTGAATCGGTGTAAAGCAAAGCCCTTTCAAATGGAGCTGACCATTTTAGACAAAGCCCCAGTGCATTCTTCCACAAAGCCAGGGGCCCCTCAGTGGTGATTTGGCGCATCTCAAGGGCCCCTCTATACAAAGGCCAGCTCCCGCTAGTGCGCTAATGGGCTTCACTTTAGCCCCTCTTCAGCATTCATCTTCACCATAACATAGGGGGAAGGGAAGCAGATAACTGCAGATCCCCAAAGAGAGACGGCTCCCCTCCTCTCTCAGGGTACAGAGGAATCAATAGGAATGGGGGGAGGAGGGGACTGCTCTGAGGCCTCAATAGTAGGGCTGGAAGGTTGGCATTGTCTCACTTGACCCTTAGGGCAGCCCTGGAAGATAGGTACTATTGTGATCTCCGCCTTACAGAAGAAGAAACTGAGGCTGAGTTGGAGGTGGGCTTCAAATCCAGGCATTCAGCTGCTCCAGCCGCTGACCCCGTTGCCACCCTGGCTATCTGGCTTTTACAATAATTACTGACCCTTCGACCTAAGAAGTTTGTCAAATGCTTTTCATCCAGTCTCTCTTACTTGGGCATCACAATGACCTTGGGGGAGAAATGTGTACCCCCTGACTGAAGAATGAAGCCTTTCATTCTGGAGAAAGGGATGCAACAGAGACATCCAGAAAGTAAAAGGAAAAGAGCCAAAAGTGGCGCGAACGCATGCACACACACACACACACACACACACATACACACACACACACACACACACACACACACACACACACACGGCCTCCACTCCCAATAGGCAGGAACTCGCTGTAACTTAGCAAGTTGCTTGTTTGGCACTGGATGGGGGGAAGAGGGAAGATGCCCAGCCCAGCAGCCTGGGCACATTTGCCCAGTCACCATTACTCCAGTGGGTTTCCAGGGGATTTCCAAGTGGGCTCGATGGGTGCAAAGGATGCTGTCTTCAGCAGGTGGCCCCCCCAGGAAGCCTGTTCTCATGCATTCCAAATACTCAGTCGCCATGGAGGAGGGTACCTGGCTTCAAACATTTCTCAAGCTTGAGCATTCCCTCTGTTCCTCAAGATCAGCCCCCCCCCCGCCCCCGCCAGCCAGAACTGCAGAACTTGGGGGGAAATCAAAGAGACGGGGGGGGGGGGCAGGGAGGGAAGAGTGTGAGAAACTCATCTTGAATCCAAATTGGGGGGGTATGGGGGAATGCCTTAAAAAGCTGGATCAAAGGAAGAATGACAGCAAGGAGAAGGGCCGACTAATTATAAAGCCACCCTTTTAAAGGATGAGCAGGCCCTGCACAGAGGAACAGAGGCTGATGGAGCTGCTCTAATTCAAGGAGTGGCCGAGATCAAGAGGTCAGCCAAGCCATGCCCCTGCCTTCGGCCCCAGCTAGAGCTCATCCCATTCTCGAAAAAGAATTTTCTAACTTACTCTTCAAAAACTTCCCAACCTGTAAGACAGCACCCCCCCCCCCCAACTTTGAACTAGGTTTTGTTTCAAAAACGTCAACTTTGCAGAATAGAGAAACAAGATGTCAAATGTTGAAAGAGCTAGATGCCGGGTCCCACGGACCTGGGCAGGCAGGACAGTCCCAGTACTCACAGGACATAGGAAAGTGTGCAACCCCTTCAGTGGGATGGCCCCAAAAGTTTTAAGGGAAGGGAGGTGGGAAAAAAGGCCAAGATCCTGAATGGACAGAGGGATTTCCAGAGTCAGTCAATCCTGATACAGACACATTCAGGTGTTTTTCCTACACCCCAGGCAATGACGCCCTGAATTTCTATACCAGGAATTCTTTACACTAAAAGACACTTAAAAAAAAAAAAAAGACAAAAACCTTGATGAAGGGCTGCAACCAGATGCTTCCATTGGATTCAAAGTTCTCCTAAGGGTGTGTATGTGCGTGTGAGTGTGTGTACTCCGGAGTGTATGTATTCGAGGGTGTGTTACAAGTGTGTGTGTGAGCGTCTGCATGAGTGCGTGTGAGTGTGTGTACTCCGGAGTGTATGTATTCGAGGGTGTGTTACAAGTGTGTGTGTGTGTGTGTGTGTGTGTGTGTGTGTGTGCGCGCTCACGCTCGAGTACTCGTGTTTGTTCCAGCAATAGTGGGTATACACTTAAAAGAAAACAGTTACTTTCTCCAGTGGGGCTTGGATGATGTAACCAAGAACTTACCCATTCATGGAAGTGCGACCTTGGCAAAATCTTGCCCTATCTTTGGGGCTCAGTGGTCTCTCTGTAAAGTGTGGAGGTTAGACTAAATGAAATTTGTGAGCCTTCCCATCCGTCCTCCAGTTTCTCCAAAGAAAGGGAATTGTAGCGGCAGAGGTACAGAAAATGGGAGTTAAGGTCACCGGGAAGGCATAGCACACAAAGCTCTTGATTTGGGCTGAAATAGGAGTTAGCAGCTGGAAAACGAAGGAGCCAGCCCAGAGAAGCACCTGGCCATGAATGAGCCCCAGGCTGCCCATAAAACGCACAATTTGGTCAGCCCAACTCTTCTCTTCCAGCTGATCTGAAATGCTATACCCTTTAAAATTGGCACCCAATAACCTCCCCTTTCCCCTGCCTGCCTGCTCACGGGCCAGCCCTCCCCTTCCCCCTCCCCTGCCCCAAGTCAACCAAAGAAAAACTCTAAAAGGCAATCCGACACATCTGGGGGGGGGGGGCTGGGACCACAACCCCGGCCATGGTCTGAACGAAGTCCTAAAAATAACAGAGAGGTGAAGAGCCCCTCCCCACCTCCCCTTTGCCCCAAATAAGATTTCCATGCACTCGGTAGCGACTTGAGGAGACCGGACAAGAGCATCTCTCAGCACCCTCAAACGCCTGTCCCCGAAATGTGTGCCACAAGCCTGACCTGACTGATGTAGCCCTGGTTCCGCAATGCCTAGACACGGCTGGACACAGCCTGGACACCAGCTAGTGGAAGCTGCCCAGCACACTCCCGGAAAGGCAGATAGATGTGAGGAGAAAAGATCCTCGGGTACTGTATGGGGAAATTTGAGGCACAAAGTGGGTGCATGACTTGTTCGATGTCCCAGAGTAAGGGAGTGTCGGACGTGGGATTCGAATCCACGGCTTTAGCCTGGGAGCCCCAGCCACACACTCCGCTCACAGTCCAGCCGCACTAGGAAGCCCCTCGCCCAGCCTTGAAGAATGACTGTGATTTATGGACGCGAGGTTGGGGTGGGGTGGGGGGCGCTCGATCCATGAACATCTGGAACAACTATACCATTCTGTTCCTCAGTCTCTCTCCCCCCCCCCCCAATCCAAGGGCCTTGGCTAAATCTCCAAGTTGAAAGCGCCTGCTAAGGAGAAGAAAGTGCCACACAAGCCAGGGTCCCTTTCTTCCCTCGGTCCCCTCAGACCGGGCCGCCCTTGCCTTTAAGGTCATTATCTGAGAGTGACAGTTAACTAGGAACTCGTGCCAGTCTATCCCGATTGTCACTGAAATCACAGTCCTCGAGTCCAGGATGGGGCGGGAGAGGCGCCCGGCGCCTGGGCCACATGCAGAGCAGGTTCCTCCTGCCCAGACAGTTAGGAGAGAGTGCGAGAGAGAGCGCTCCCCGGCCGCCCGCAGGGTGGGGATGGGGGGAGAGGGAGCGAAAGGGGCAAAGGGGACGAGTCCGAGGGGCCTGTCCAAGCGAGCGCCACCTGCCCCGGCCGTGGTGCCCAGCGGGCCGTGGTGCCCACGGGGCCCTGACAGGACTCGCGGGCTGCATCAGTAGATTTCTGCACGCGGATGCCCATCGCGGATGCCCATCGCGAGTCCCCCCCCGCCCCCCCCTCCAGTGACACCGCCCCTCCTGCCCGCCTTCCTGCCTTCCTTACCTCGGGCTCAGGTGGCTCGGGCCGTGGGCTGAGCGCCCGGCTCAGCGCCGCGCCTTCCCCAAGGCCGCCGCCTCCTGTGCCCTCGGGGCTGGCTCGGGCGCGGACGGCTGGACGGCTGGGCGGCAAGGATGCGGGAGCCGGGCAGGCGGGCGGCAGCGGGCGCGAGAGGCGAGCTCAGTGCGGGCGGCGGTGGCGGGCCGGAGATGCAGGGACTACCCCAGCCCTTGGAGAGGGAAGGGGCGTGCCTGCTCCGAGGGCGGCTGGAGCCGGGCAAAGGCGCTGACGGAGCGGACCGGGCACGGACGGACGGACGGACGGACGGAGCGAGCGAGCGAGCCACGGACACCCCGACACACCGAAGGTACGGAGTGACTGCGGACCACTGGGTGTCCGGCTATTATTCTCCTGGTGGGGAACGGCTCGGCCCGCCCCCGGGCAGGGGGGTGGGGCAGGGGGCGGCAGGGGGCAGGAGCTGGCGAGGAGGGAGGGGGAGGGGAGAGAAGGACCCAGTCCGGCCCGATCGGCCGCTCGGTGGGGGGGGGGGGGGCGGAGAGGGGAGGGGGGAGAGAGGGGAGGGGACAAGGGGAGGGGGGAGAGGGGGCGGAGAGGAGGCACGGAGGAGGGGCCAAGGGGCGGGGAAGTTTCAAACAATTGAGCGGCGGGGTCCCGGGGACCGGGAGAGGGTGGAGGGAGGAGGGCGGGGGCCGGTAGGCCTCCTAGGGGGGCCTCCCGGCGCACCCAGAAACGTGGCAGCTCGAGGTGCTGCGAGCCCCAATGCCATCCACGGGGTGGGCACCCGGGCCGGAGGCCAGCAACAGCCCAGGGGCCGGGGGGGGGGCAGGGGGAGGAGGAGGGGGGGAGGAGAGGGAGGGGGGAGGGGGAGAGGAAGAAAGGAGTGGAGCCGAGGCGCGGGGAAGCCGAGCCGAGCGCGCCGAGCGCGCCGCGCCGCTGTCCGATCCCGGCCCCCCGGCGTGCTCCTCGGCCGCTCGCTGCGCGGCGCTGTCGCGGCCGGTGCTGCGGCGCTGGGCTCCGGCCGGCGGCCCGGCCCCGCCGCGCTCCTCCTCGGGCAGTCCCCGCAGGGGAGTGGGGGCGGAGCGCCGCCCAGTGCCCACCTCCCAGGCGGGCCAGATCCCGGCCCGGCCCGGTCCGGCCCGGCCCAGGCTAGTACGCCGCCCGGCGGGGCAGCAGCGGAGGAGCCGCTGGGGCAGGGAGGGGGAGGGGGCCGTGGGGGACAGGGGACTGGGCACGGGGGAGGGGGGCGGGCAGGAGGGAGGAAACCCCGCCTCTCCGCCCGTTGCCGCCGCCCATTGGTGAGGCTTGGCCCGGGCGCCGCGGCCCATTGGCCCGCGCAGCCGTCTATCACCCCCCTCCCCCCTCCTCCCCAACCTACCTCCAAATTAATAAAGGCAAACAAGAGGCTATTGTCTTTCTCCCGGAGCTCGCTCGCTCGGCGCCCGGAGGGAAGCCCGGCCCGGGCTCCTGGGGCTGGCGGCTGAGGTGTGACAGCAGCATGGCCGCTGCTCCCTTCAGGCCTGGCCGAGGCGGCGACTCGCCCCCCCCCCCCCGCCCTCCTTTCTTGCCTCAGCGCTCGTGGGGGTGCCCCGTATAGCAGCTGCCCCAAACGGGCGACTTTGGGTTCTCGTGCCCTGCTCAGCCGCTCACGGAAAAGGGCAAGCAGCCTAGCCTCAGTTTCCTCGTCTGCCCTCGATCTGTGCAACGAGAACCTTGAAGCCATCGGGGCCGAGTGATCCTTGCAAAGCAGACCTCTCCATATTTTCAGAATGGGCAAACTGAGGCACAGAAAGGCAAAGGGGTCCCTCTTGGGGAACAGATACAACGTTGGTGCAAAAGATCACCCATGAAGGGGTCTCAAAAGCAATCACCCGAGCAGCATTTCAAAAGCACCTCGTGCGTTTGTGCCAGTGGGGATACAAATGTAGAAAAGAAAACGATCCCACCAGTCCAGCCTAGTCCAAGGGCCGCGTGCACACCTAAGGCCGGCTTCCTTTGCTTTACAGATGTGGAAGCCTGGGCCCCAGGGAGCTTAAGTAAGTGCCAAAGGTCCGGGCAGTTAGTAAGCATGAGAAAAGAAGCAGGATTTGAACCCCCATTCCCCACTCCCGGCCCTGGTGGACAAACCGAAACTAGTTTGCTAATTTCCCAGTCCTTGATTCTGAGCTCTCTCGTTCCCACTCAGAGGTTTTGTGACTTGTTAAAAGAAAGAAAGAAAATTGTGTGTGTTTGTGTGTCTATGTAAAACTGAGGATCATACACCTAGAGCTTCAGGGGCTCTCCAGTTCAGCTCCCTTCTTTTACAGAGGAGCAAACAGACCCAGCAGAAGGACTTGCCCCAAGTCCAGTGGTGTTCCCAAAGCACCACCTTGCCTCCTTCTCCCCAAATTTGCCCACTGCTTTTGGAAAAATCACTTCTGCCCCTTTTTTCTAACTGGGCTAATGAAGGCTCCTTTTTGAACCCTGACTTGCACAGACAGCAAGATGGAAAGACAGAGGAGCAGGCCTTCGGGTGGGGATTATGTGTGTCCTTCAAAGGGGACATGGGGAAACAAACACAGCTGAGACCATTTACCATGGAAACCACCCTTTTCTGCAGATCCCCCTCACCTGGAAAATTTCACATGTAACAGGAAAATCTAAACAGAAAGGCCTGCAAAGGGGCCTGCTGGGAGAGATTCCATAGCTGGTGTGCCTTGACCCCCAAGGCAGCAACAATCCCAATCAAGGGCTTGGCCCCCAGGGAGACATGCCAATGACCAGCTTCTTCCTGTACCAAGTGTCTGGCAGATGGAAGGGGCGATGCCCCCTAAAAAGGAGCATGCCTCTGAGCAGTGTGTAGAAAATGGAATTCAGGGCCTCAGGCACTCTGTTGGAAAGCAGACCCTGCTTAACCCACCATCCACACACCCACAAACAGGCCATGGCACTGGAAGAGAGGCCATTGGGCTGGGCCCGGCATTAGCCATGGAGGGGAGCCCGTGGGAAGATGTAGAGGGAAAACCTAAGCCTCTGATTGGCCTGCTGTAAAAATATCTTTGGGAGAAGGACATTTGCCATGATCCTGGCCCTGTCCTGAGAAGGCTTCAACAAGGAGGTGAGTTTTGAGTAGTTTCAAAGGCCCAGAGAGATCCAATTTCTTTCTATTTGATTTCACAAACCTTTGTTAGTGGAGAAGGAAGGAAGGAAAGGAAAGGAAAAAAGGAGGGAAGGAAGGAAGAAGCAAAGGAAGGGAATAAGCATCTATAGAGTGCAAGGTGGGAGGAAGAAAAAAGAATGAAGAGGAAGAAGGGGAAGGAAGAGAAAGAAAGTGGGGAAGAAGGAAAAAAGGGAAAGAGGGACTGAAGAAGGAAAGGAAGAAAGGACAGAGAGTATATTTTTGAGGTGGCCATCTTTGATGGATAAGATGGGGTAAGGGAAAGAGTGAAGGACCACAGTGAGTCTAAAACCTGCACTGTCCTCTATTCCTCCCACCCTCCCCTCTAGGCCTCTCTGGGTCTCCCTTGCCCCTCCCTACCTCCTGTCCTGCCCAGGGCTGAGGTACAGATGAAAGGAGATGCTCCCTGTCAATGGCAGTGAGCAGAAGCATTGTGGGAGTCAGAGAAACTGAAGCTTTCTGTGGCCTATACTTCACTTAGCCCCTCCTCCCCAGTTCAGGGTTTTCCAGCCAGCAACTAGGGTTCTAATTGGCCAGCCCCAGTCCCCATGCCTGGCTCTGGAGGTAGATGACCTAGCTTTCAATTCAGCTTCTAAATACTAACCATCTGTGTGACCCTGGGCAAGTCACTCCCCTTCTGGGGAGTTTCTTGCTGAGTATCTCAGCTGGTGCTAACAATCCCTGCTTCATCCTGTGAGGATCCCAAGAGGGCCCCCAGCACAAAGTAGAATCAGTCCCTGTGGCTTCCGAAACTTTCACTTGTGGCCTTCAGGCAAAGGATGGAGGGCCCCCCCACACACACACACCGCCCCTGCCGCCCTCCCCCACCTCCTCTTTGGGCACTCGGTTGCTGTGTTGGATGGAGACCTGGCCTGGAAGGCAGAAAGCCCTGGAGACCAGGACACAATGAAGCTTCTCTGGTCACTTTCCAGAATTCCTCCTTGATTGGCGGAAAGAGCACTTCCTAATGACCTATTATGTGCAGATCCCTATGCCCAGGGCAAAGCTAAGAACCCTGGTCTCCACTTAGTGTGAGGCCATTTCCCCTGGAGGCTGAATTCACTTGTGAGAGGAGGGCCCAGGTCTATAGGTGGGCATTTATGGAACTGCTACTGTGTGTCTGGTCCTGTGCTGGGATGGGAGCAGGAGATGGGCCAGCTGAGTTGGGCAGCTAAGAGGCCCGGGGTGGGGGTGGGAGAGAGTGAGACCCAATGTGGGTGAAGGCCCAAGGGGAAGGGATGGCTTGCTGAGGAGGCCAGTCTGACCGGCCCGAGAGGACTAGAAAGAAACTCCACAAGTCCGTGGGATCCAAGGGGCCCAGGCCCCATCTTCTGTCCTCCCAAGTCCCAGAAGCTCTCAAGGCCTTCCTTTCTTTGGCTCTGTCTGCCCAGGGACCCCAAGGCCCCTTCTTCCCTCTCAAAGCCCAACGTGTTGTTTCCCAGAGAAAACACTTGAGTCTATTTAAATTGCTGCTTGAATTTCGAGCTCCACTCAGCCTGCCCCTCGTCCAGGGGGCTCCTCTGCCTGCCTGTCCATCACCTGCACATACTTATTGAAGCCTCCGAGGGGCCAGGATGGAGCCAAAGCACAATCAGGCTTGGCCCTTGGCCTCCCTGAGCTCTCCACTTCATTAGGGGATGGGCCTGTCGTTCTCTCTTTGGAAGAGCTTAGGAGCAGGGCCCCATAGGAGCCTGAGAATTGGGCCTCCGTTTTCTTCTCTAGAAGACGCTGGGGCTGGATTCTCAGGGTCCTGTGATTCCAGGTGTTACGGGCCAGACAACATTGGAGATGTCAGGGCTGGAAGAGAGCTCAAAGACCATCTGTCTGACCCTCTCCTTTTACAGAGAGGAAGACTGGTCCAAGGTTGCTCAGGCCCCCTAAGGTGACAGATCTGATCCCCAAATGCAGTGTTCTTGCAGAAGGGGAGATCCCGGGTGGCCGAGGCAAACCCAGCATCCCTGGAAGCTTGTAGCCAGAAGCCAGCTTTAAGATGTGGCTGCCCCACTGGGGAATAGCAGCCCGCGGTCCAGCCAGGGCCGAGGACCTGCGCCCTCTAAGATGGCTGGCAGAGCTCTCCTTCCAAATCACCAGCCCTGTCTAATGTCCACGCAGCAACACACATCTATTAAATGCATAGTGTATACCAGGCAGCTCCTATGTGTTCTTAGAGAGGAGGACCAACGTCTGTCCCAGTACATGGGAAAAGGTGAAGAAGAGCCCCTGCATTGGGCTGGATTACTTCCTGTTTGAAGAAAGGCCCAAATCAGAGTGGCAGAGACTTAGTGGTACCCCCACCCCCAGCTGCCAGGGAACTCCAAATGAGTACATCTTCCTCCCATTGCCCGGTGAACAAAAGAATCTCGAATGCATTCCAGAGCTGAGGCAAAGGAATCAGACAGCAGTGGCGGGGAGGCATCCTCCCGGGCCTTGGCTTCCAGCAGGCCCCAGGAGAGGCATGAGCAGGACTTTTCCAGGACAGGTTATCCTTGGGTGGGCCAGGACACTAGCCCTGCACATGCTGAGACCAGCTGACCCGAAAATAACAGCTTTATCTAGCCGGGAAAAGGACAAAGGGACACACACGGGATCCCAGCACTGACTCAATTGGTCTTCCCTTTGCATCTCTCTCCCCAGCCCCAGCTCCCCTCCCCCTTTCCCACGAACACAAGCCTGGTCCAGACACAGGAAACTAGAAGCATGATCCATGTGTGGAAAATGGCAATGTGGGAATTCTATTGGTGTTTCCTGAGCCGGATTCCTTAGCCAAGTTCCTGGGGGGGGGGTCAGCCCCCCCTCTGGAAGCAAAACAGCTGCAGCTGCCTGCAGCCTGGTCCCCAAGCACCTGCTGGAGTAACCTGGGATCACCTCTGGGTGATGCAGGTCCCTGAGGGCTTGCCTGGGAAGAGGGCTCTGTCTTCAGTTGAATTAAATACCATGTCTGCTCGGGCAGCTTGAAGAGGCCCAGGCTAGCTGGGCTCTGGGGAAAGCTCATTTGCCCCAATCTGAGGTTAAGCAGAGCCAGTAGAAGAGTAGGGAAGGTAGCACACAGCCAAGCCTGTTGGCCCCGAGGTGGGAGGAGGAAAGGGGATGGACACCTCCAGGAAATAAATGATGATGAAAAAACCAAACAAATCCCTAAAAGGAGCTGCAGGTGGGAGAGGGGAAGGGCAGAATTCCTGCACTTCTCAGGGATGGGAATGCACACAGCTAGCCCAGGGGCTCTCATCCCAGGGCCTCCTGAAGGTTTTCTGCTCTCACCGACCCTGGGAGGGAAGGAGGGCACGTTTCTCTTGTCCATTTGACAGGTGGAGATAGTGGCTTTCAGAGAGGTCCCTTGCCTTTTCAAGGTCTTTCAGCTAATGAGCGCCACAGCCTAGACTGGTCAGCACTGGTGCTGATAAAAAGATTTATAGGATGGGAGGCGAGCACAGCCTGTCTTACATTGTTGCCAGTTCCCTTTCCCATAACTTGGATTCAAATCCGGTCTGATGATATGCTAGGTTAGAAAATCTTCAATGTTTGCATTTATGTCGCAAAGGCCGGAGCTGGGCAGCAGGAAGAAAGCAGAGAAGAAGGAAACATAGTCCCTGCTATCAGGGAGGCCAAGGTCATGAGCTCTTGAGCCACCATCTAGTCCAACAACCTCATTTTACAGAAAAGGAAACTGAGGTATATAGAGAGGAAGGAATTTAGAGTCAGAGCTAGGAGGACTTCAGAGATCATCTAGGAACTGGGTTATATAGACCTTCCAGGCCATCCCTCTCATTGTATAGCACAAGGAGAGAGACAGATTTCTGACTCTAGGGCTTTGAGTTAGAAATGTTCTAAGCTGACCACTCCATTACCCAGAGGGGCAGGGATTTATTCCAGCAAGCAGCAGAGACAGGCTTCAAACCTGGGGCCTCTGACTCCAGGCTCAGGGATAAGAGGGCACAGACAGAGGAAAAGTTAAGGTACACATAAGCAAGGGCCATACTAGGCCACGTGTGATGAGAGAACCTACCCTGAGATGAAGTCGACGACACCCTCACCCCTTCAGGATCCATAGAAACTGACCAGCGGGCCTGTTTGTCAGTCATAGTTCGGGTGAATGAGGACCCCATCTGCTTGAGACACCGAATGAGGCGTTTATTCTCCTCACGGAATAAGCAGGCCTTGGGTGGTCGTGTCAGGAGTCTCAAGGGTATCCACCACTCCTGGGCAAGTTCTTGGGGAGCTCTGTGCCCCTGGATCGTGATGCGCTCCACCCTACCTCCAGTCATTGAACTGGCCAGGGCTCTGGTTGGGAAGAGTGGCCCCAAACTCCCACTTAGCAGTCCTGTTCCAAGGCGACTCTTGGCAGGGGCTCCCAGGACATCCTGGTCCCATTTTCCAGAAGATAAAGTGTCCTTATCACACAGCTTTGCCAACAGCATATTCTCTGTTTAACCCTGGGGCCTGGCTTGGGGTTGAGAAAATAAGGCCTCTACTTGTTAGCTCCATTTTGTTGCTACTCATTCCAAGGCGTTACCTTGCATCTGGCTTTTACAGCCCCTCTCCAAGGTCACCAGTGACCTCTTCCTTGCTAAGTCCCCTGCCTTGCCACAACCTTTGGCTTTGACCTTCCCAACACATTCTTCCCTGTTGGCCATTCCCCTTCTCGGATGCTGTCTCCTCATGGACTTCCTGGAGGTTGCTTGCTCTCTTCTGTTTCTTTGTTTCTTCTCCCACTAAGTTCCCAGCCCTTTCCCAGTTTCCCTTGCTGGCTGAGGGCTCCCCCAAACTTTGCCCTGGCCCTCGTCTCTACCCTTCATTTTCCCTCTTGGTACCCCTATCACCTCCAATGGGTTCTATGACCTCTTCAATGCAGGTGCTCCCCAGTCTATGTATCTTCCTTCAACCTTTTCCTTCCCCGTTTGGAATCAGTTGCAAAGTCTTCTGGATTTGACTTCCACCATGCCCCCCAACCTTGTTCGGAGCCTCATGGCCTCTCAGTTAGACTATTGGAACCTAGGGCTGTTGAGTTGCATCGAATTGAATTGCTCTCCCTGCCTCCAGTCTCCCCTTGCCAATCAATTGCTGCCAAAATGCTCCTTCTAGGTCCTAGGGCTGCTCATGCCACTTCTCTGCTCAGAAATCAGCAGGGACATGCTGTTGAATCCAGGCTCCCCAGACATGTCAGGTGCCCCCCATCCCAAACGGGGTTTCAACCCGGCTTTCCAGGCTTTTGTCTTATACTCCCCTTCCCAGGGTCCACATTCTAGCAGAATTGGCCTAATTGCTGTTCCTTGAACTTGACCTTCCCTTGGCTGCCTTCATGCTTTTGCAGGGGTCCCACCCCCATGCCTGGAATGCCCTCCCTCCAAACCTCCTTTCTTTCCTTCTATGTGTAGCTCTGGGGCCTGGCCTCTGCTCCTCCATTCGTTGGTACCCCTGACGTGTTATCCCAAAGCCCACAGCCTCCATCTCCCTCTCAGTCTCTGCCTTGTCTTTGGAAATGCACAGTTTCGGTTTGGGCCAGGAGCTCAAGGTCTAACCCATCCACCCCTGGCAGGGGTCACCCAGTGTGTGCTTGAGGTTGCCCTTCTTCCTGCCCTTACATTGCCACCATGCAGCTGAAATCTGTGTCTTTGGTACCTTGCCCCATGGCTCCTGGTTCTTCCCTGGGGCTGAGCAGAAGGAGTCTGGCCCTCCATAGCACATCCTTTCAGATGCTTGGAGGCTGCTCTCTTCTCCTGGCCTAGCATGACCAGCCTGTGGGCCTCTGGGGAAGCTCTTCAGATGGCCAATGTCCTTCTCCAGCCATGATGACTCCCCTTTGGAATCTTCCTACCCTAGTGCCTAGGGCATGCCAGCACACAGTACACACCTAATGGGTCTTTGTGGAACTGAAATATTCTTAGGGGACCCAGTTTCTTCTAGCATTTGTTCTCTCTGCCTCCCCCCACCCTGTATTAGTCAGCCAGCTCCCCAGTTCCAATAGCTGAAGCTGTCCCCCTGGCTCCGGAACCTAGAACTGGGGAGTTCCTTAGAGAGAGAGAGCAATCACTTGATAGCTCTGAAAAGAGCTCATTGCCACCTTAGAGATTCTTCTATTCAATCCCTTCATTTTCTAGAAGAGGAAACAGGCTCTGAGAGAGAAGGGTCTAGAAGAGGCCTTGGACTTGGGGTGGAATGCCTGCTTTGCCACTTACTAGACTGGCTATGTGGCCTTTGGCAAAACCTTTGCCTGGCTGGGCCTCAGTTTCCTCCTCTATAAAAGGAAGGCTTCATTTCAGCTCTAAATGACCTCTTCAGACTCACACAGTCAACAGCCGAACTGCAGCCTGAACTCAGGTCTCTGGTACCAGTCTAGTATAACAAGCTTTCTACTCTGCCACCTCTGCCTATCTATCAGCTTAGAGATGTGCTAGGAACTGGAGGGAAAACTGCTGGATTCAGAACCAGCTTCCCATCTTAACTCATCTACCTTTTCCTGCCTGGGAGGCAAGTGCTTGAACCTCTCTGGGACTCAGTTTCTTTCTCTGTAACATAGCAAGGTGGGCTTAGATGAAAGTCCCCTTCAGTGCTAAGTCTCCACTTCTCTCTCATAGACCACCGGATTCCAAGGACCCATACTTGCAGCAGGACACAGCTGGCTGCAGCTGTGTGGGTGTGGTTGTCTGTTGACCTAGAGATTTGGGCAGAGGCGCCTTCTCTCCCCCAAACCCCCCCCCACCCCTCCACCCCCGTTTTTTTTCCAGCCGTCCAGCTCCCTTTGTTTCCTTTCTGCAAATGTACATTGTCAGGTATTGGGGTTTTCACCCTCGTGTTCCCAGACATCCAAGCCCCTCCACTCCCCACTCCTCCTTAAGCTCTTTCAGCAAAGTTCAAGGTAACAAGAGATTTCCATTTTTCCCAGTGCCCAGTCTGGGTCAAGGACGGGGCCCTTTCCCTCTTCTAAGGGTTTATCCCAGCCCCACCCGACCATTGAGAGGAGGAAAGAGGCCCCAGTGAATTCCATCCTCCCATGTCCCTTTACAAACCGCAGCTACCTCTTTAGGGCTCTAAACAATTTTAATTGATGTCTTTTGTTTCACATTGTCTACATTTCTCCCAGTATCTCTCCCCCTCCCCCGTAGGGGAATCATCCCACGGAATATTTTTAAAGAAAAAGGAAGAGGAAAAGCAACCAGCGAGACCAATCAATACTTCCAAAATAATCTGAAAATCTCTGCAGGGTTTCTTTACACCCAGGGATTGCCCCCTCCCCATCTCTGCAGAAGTATCTTCTCCTGGATCTCCTCCCCAAGCTCTGCTCGTTCTTTGTCATTTCACTGTTGATATTTGGTGGCTGTTCTTGCCATTCACATCATTGTCATCATGGCATTTCCCCCCCCCCCCCCAGCTCTGCTTGTTTCAGTATGTATCAATTCATGGAAGTTTTCCCATGCTTCTCTCTCTTTATCCCAGTGTCATTCACAGACCAATCAATGGGTCCCTACTTGGCTTCTAGTTCTTTTCTGTCACCAAAAGTGTATCTATCAATATCTTGGGCTATCTCTCTTCAGTGGTCCCCCCCCCAACCAGGTCTGGAGTTCCTGGGAATTCCTCTTCCCTACCTCAAAGGGCATATTCATTTTGAGCTGAAAAGGACTAATCCAACCCCTCTTTTTATATGGGAAGAAACTGAGGTGAAGTGCCTCCTCCCTGGATGTCAATGGCTGAATCTAGGCTCTGCCACTTAGCTGTGTACCACTGCCCTCCCTGCTCCCCCACCCCCATCAAACCCCGGTTTTGTCCTTCCCACTGTAGCTTCACTCATTCCCTTGGGTCCCGGGAGACTTTCCCATCTGGAAAAAGTCCATGTTTAAAAAGAAGTATCCTGGGGGATGGGTCAGATTTTAGGCTAATACCCAGTCACCTTCTAGGCAGGCCTAAGGTGGCAGCAAAAGGGAACAAGAGGTAGTCATCCTGCATGCCGTGTTAGGGGGCCACTAGAATGGCATTTCTGAAAGAAGTTGCAGGTTTTGTTTTTCTATCAGATTCATTCTGAATATATTCCGATTCATCCCCTCCTACCCAGGGAGTCCTCCCTGCTAACTGAGAGTTCAAAAGAAACAGAAAAACAAAACAGATCAGGAAAACCAGCCAGTGAGTGCCATATTCTGCACCCACAGTCCCCCTCCCCCACCTCCCTCCCTGCACTTTGGGGTAGGTGGCTGGCCCAGGGATTTGGGATCGCTTCCTCTTCTCTCAAATCTCTGGGCCTCCTTGTCTTAGGAATTTGACCCCCTTAGCTCTTTGTTCCCCCCAAACCCTTTTCTCTAGGTAGTGACCTGGGGCAAGTGCCTGTGGGATGTGTGTTGAAGGGAAAATAGAGACCATTTAGAGGGTGCCCATGTGCCCGGAAAAGCAGAGCAGGCCAAAGTTCCTGGAAGGGTCGCTACCTTTAGGGAGGGATGGCAGAGAACTGACTACCTTCTCCTTGAACTTGGGAGCTGTGGCTGGGAGGCATCTTAGAGATCCCCCAGTCTATTCAGTCCAGTGAACAAAGATGAATGTAAGGAATGTACTGGTAATGGCTAGGGGCATTTTGGCCAAATGGATAGAGCTGGGGACCTGGAGCTAGAAGTCCTGGGTTCAAATCCTGATTCTGTTGTTTACTGCCTCTGAGACAGAGAACAAGTCTCTTAACTGCTTCCAGCCTGTTTCCTAATCTATAAAATGGGAATAACACTAGATCATGGCTGCCTCTGAGGTTATTGTGAGGCCCAAAGGAGTGGGGTAAAGTACCTTGCTAATATTTAGGCTGAGAATACACAGAAATAAACTAATCCCTGCCCTCAAGCCCCTTATTGTGGAGGAGAGAGTGGGAATAAAAGGGAGGGTAGAAAAGAAAGGAAGAAAGGAAATAAGCATTCATTTATTTACTTATCTATTTATCTATCCATTCATCTATTCATTCATTTATTTATCTATTTATTTATTCGCTCATTTATTCAGTTATTTATCTATTCATCCATCCATTCATTCATCTATTTATTTAACTATTTATTCATTTATCTATCTACTTATTCATTAATTTATTTATTTAGTCATTCATTCATCCATTGATTTATTTATCTATTCATTCATTCATCTATTTATTCATTTATTTACTTATCTGTTTATTCATTTATCTATCATCTATCTATCTCATTTATTTGTTTGTTTATTTGTTTGGTGAGTCAACTTGCCCAGGGTCACATAGCTAATATGTGTCAAGTGTCTGAGGCCAGATTTGAACTCAGGTCTTTCGGACTCCAGGGCTGGGGCTCTATCCACTGCAGTGCCACCTAGCTGCCCGGGGAAATAAGTATTTATTAAGCACCTACTATGTGCCAGGCACTGTGGTAAGGGGTGTAGAAATATTATCTCACTTGATCTTCACAACTCTGGGAGGTAGGTGCTATTCTCTCCATTTTACAGATGAAGAAAGTCAGAGGTTAAGCAACTTGGAGTCACACAGCTAGTGTCTGAGGCTAGATTTGAACTTGGGTCTCCCTGACTCCAGGCCAAGTGCTCCATGCATGATCTATCCCATGTATCACCTAGCTGACTATAAGGGATTCTCCTTCAGTAGAAGGCTTTGACTCTCAACTTCTTGGGATGTCGAATATAGAGGGCATTATTGTTCATGTATACAAGTTGGCCTCTCTCTCTCTCTCTCTCTCTCTCTCTCTCTCTCTCTCTCTCTCTCCCTCCTCTCCTTTCCTTTCCTTTGTTCTCCCTTTTTCTCTCCCTCCTTGAAAGGAAACACCTTTATGTAGTCTTATATTGCATCTTTTCATTTCCCAGAAGCCTTCTAGGTATCTGGGCAGTAGACATTTTCAGGGGTTACTGATTGAGGCCTTTTGAGCCCAAATAGTTCTCCTATGGCCCTTGAATGATACCTTAGCCTGGACCATTAGATCTTCATTTCTTCAGGGTACCAAGCTCTTCTTCCTCCTCCCCTCCTCCCCCAGTCCCCTCCATCTATCTAATAGTTAAAAATAAGGAATATGGAAAAAGTTGGGGCAAATAGCCAGGCTGAGTAGTGTGGGAAGAGCAACCCTATGATGTGTGGAGGTCATGTGGATATGAGTGGGGGAATGTATCTAGTGAGAACACGCAGTGATCCAAGGATGCTTGGTTTCAAGGCTACAAGGGCACTTTGAGATCATCTTGTCCCAACTCCTTCATCTGACAAAAGAAGAAACCAAAGGGGGAGAGGAATGAAATGCTTGGTGGAAGGCCAATCAAGAGAACAGAAGCTGCAGAGCTGGAATGAGCCTCATTCTCATTCTCCCACGCTGGGAGATGAAAAGGAAGTTGAAAATGCCCAGAAATGACAAAGCCCAGGCACCTGAAGCAGACCCTTTTGTGCCCATTTGTTGTGGTGGGATGGGATGGGAGGCCCATTCAGCTCCTGCTCATCCAGCTTCCTTCTCATTTCAAAGGCCTGAAGAAGGCCCCCAAAGGCCTGGGGGCCTCTCATTTCTCTAGCTCATTGACTCCATCTAAATGGAACTGTGGCATTCCCCCAAGGGGAGCTACTGGTTCCCATTAGGAACTGCAAAGTTCCAAAAGAGAACAGTTTTATGTGCACCCATAAAGATGCCCAAAGGTCTTGCATCCAAGGCCAAAGGTCAAGAGACCGCAAAGACTTCCTGTGGGCCACCCGCCCCCAGAAACCTGTTATTTAGAGTACTGTCCTGAATGTTTGGTCCTCTTCCACATCAATGATCACGTAATTGCAGAATCTTCTGGTCTTTTTAATATCTCTACAGCGTGGGATGATCAAATATGTCACTGTGCTATTCAGTAAGTCCAATGGCTCCTTAGTATGCCCAGGATCAAGCATAGGTCCTGGGTTGGACATTTAAAGCACTTTCCTCCAATTCCAGTCTTCTTAAGTCATTTCCTCCTTCTCTATGTACTCTAGGATCCAGCTTTATGGACATTCTTGCTCCTCTTCACAGAGGGCACCCCATCTCTTGTCTTTGTGTCTTCCTTCGTATCAGGCTCATGCCTGGAAGACTCTCCCTCCTCACTTCAGTCTCCTGCCTCTTGGCTTCATTCAAGCCTCAGCTGAAATCCCACTTTCAGAAGGAGGCCTTTCCCAGTCTCTGTAGCTGTTAGTGCTCGCTCCTCTTTGTACTGATGGGTAACATGTATGTTGATTGGGACTTGTGTGCTCTCTCTCCCATGTGAGCACTGAAGGCAGAGACTGTGCTTTTGATAGCCCCAGAGAACTGTGATCAGGCTGACTGGAAGTGGTGCTATTAGTGATGGTGAAGAGTGTAGGGAGATGTGGGAAGGTCAAATGTGGTTTCAGGAGAGACCAGAAATACTGAGCCCAGGGAGCCGATGATATCACTGAGCCAGAGAGTACAGGGAGAAGGGAAGAAGGCCTAGGACCAAGCCTCACTGTTAGCAGGCATGGCATGGGGGAGGAGCCAACAGACAAGACAGAAAAGGAGTTGTCGGAGAGGTTGGAGGAGAAGCAAGAGAGAAGGTGAAGGGGTATTTGTGTTTGTGGCTACTCCAGTTCTATTTGATAGTATTTGCACTGGTTCCTTCCCTTTCCCCTTGCTCTGGATCACTATAATAAGGGGTGTTTCCCAGGGTTCCTTTTTGCTTGAGAATACTCTAGGGGAACTTTGGAGCCCAGTAATGGAAAACAAGGGGTTCTAGTCTCTTGAGGAATTGGAATATAATGGCTGGGGCAGCTAGGTGGTGCAGTGGCTAGAGTACCAGCCCTGAGTTGGGGAGGACCTGAGTTCAAATCCAGCCTCTTATACTTACTACCTGTGTGACCCTGGGCAAGTTACCTAGCCCAATGCCTCCCCACACCCCAAAGAATATAATGGCTAACATGGAAAAAAACCCCAACATATTGTCAAGCAACTGGAAGGTAGTATAATATGGAGAAAGCACAGGGCTGGACGTCAGGAGACCTGGCTTCAAGTTCTGTTCTCTGACAGACATTAACTATGTGGCCCTGGGCAAAACCCAGAGACTCAGTGTCCTTAGTAAAACAAAGACAACACTGCTGCCTCTGTCTCCCTCTTAGGATCTCTAGAGCTTGTGTGTGATTATGTACCTAGAATTGTAAGCTGGGAAAGGTCACCCAAATGTTTGAGTGGTCATCTAGAATTATTTTGACCTGAGGCCCAAATCATCCCCATATTATTGATAAGTAAACCAAAGCTCAGAGTCAGTTGGTAAACAGGCCTTGTCTCAAATAGCTACTAATCCCTGTCTTCCTGCCTCTGAGTCCAAGGCTGTCCTATTCCACCATACTGATGGATAGATCTCTGGAGCACTCCACTAGAGACCAGGCTCCAAACTGACACTGAATGATTACTGCCTATTCTCTGAGTCCATCATTCAACCCATTTTAAACTCATGCCAATCTCCTCTTGTCTAGTTCCCATCTCTCCAGGTGTTGGCTAACTACCCGCTTTTGAGCATTGCCCAAGTGTTCAGCCTGGGGGGGCAGGGATAGGGATCAGAAGGGAGACAAAGGCACACTTCTCTGTGGGCAGCTTGGCCAGTGTAGGCAGGTACTGTTGTGCTAATCCCATAGTCCTTCCCCAGCGCCCCCAATGAGAAGCAAGTCAAGCTGACATTGCCATTGGGATATTTTTTTGGTGGGGCAATGAGGGTTAAGTGACTTACCCAGGGTCACACAGGTAGTAAGCATCAAGTGTCTGAGACCGGGTTTGGACTCAGGTCCTCCTGAATCCAGGGCCAGTGCTTCATCTACTGCAGCACCACCTAGCTGCCCCTACCACTGGGAATTGTTTCCCAGCCCCCACCATGTGTTTGAAATTATCTGAATCCAGGCTTGATTGGCTTGGAAGTGAGTGTTTGCTGGAAGGGGAATACCCAAGGTCTGGCCATCAGCATTTCTGTCACACTTGGGCTGGCTGGTGGAGCTAGGGCTGCTGGGGAAATACTCCCGAGCTGGTTTTCCAATAAAAAGTCAAGGTCTGGGAAAGCCAAGGAGGCTTGACTGGCAGGATGTCATTAGTGCTTGACAAATTGTCTTCCATTTTCTGAATAGGAAAAAAAGTTTCCTCTTAAGGGTAGCTTGAACTTCTTGCTAAATTTTTGTAAAGACTTTTGCTCCAACTTCCTTCTGTTTTAGCGTCAGCAAGTGGAGCTGGCTCTTCTCAGAGCACACACGTTGACAGCAAAGTAATATCTTGTACTGTGGCCACTGGGACATGGGAAGGGGGCTAGCCAGAAATAATTGCTCTGACCATGTGGGCTTTTGGACGCATCTGTTTTTGTCCCAACAGTATGATGTATTTGCGGCATGTTTTTACCCTGATTACAAACCCTGATGGAAACCAGGGAGCAATTTTCATGCTCTGACCTTTTGGCCCTTAGAATGGTGTGTCCCTTTTGGCCAGCCCTTATGCAGTCTTGGGCAAGCCCTTCACCCATCTGGTCCTCTCTTCCTCACTTCATTGGTCTGCTTCCTGCCAGCGTAACTTTGGCCAAGCATCTTCCTCTCTCCCTCTCCTAGCTAATCTGTAGGAATGTAGGAATGAATGAATGAATGAAAAAAGGCATTGAAGTGCTCACTGTGGGCAAAACATTGTGCTAGGCAATGGGAATTTAAATACAAAAAAGCAAGATGGTTCCCATCCTTAATGAGGGAAGCCACACACAAAGGGGAATAGGACAGCTTCGATCCAGAAAGGAAAACTATTACACTGGTGAGTGGAGCTATTTGGGGCAGGAGGGAAAGATTGGCATGTTCCATGCAGGAACAATGGGAGAGTTGATTTCATCTTGATTCGTGGTTCTAGAACTGGGGGAAAGGAAAGGATGCCTGTGTGGCCACCGATTGCTAGAGCTGAGCCCTAGGGCAGAATCTAGATCTGGAAGCACCCTCAGAGGCCATTGAAATCCAGCTCTCTCATTTTACAGATGAAGAAACTGAGTCAGGGTGGTAAATTGACTCATCCAAGGTCCCAAAGATGATAAGTTTCAGAGGCAGGGCTTGAACTCAGTTTTTCTGACTGGAGCCTTAGCTTTTGGAAATGGAGATAACCTCCAAGATCCTTTCTAGCTCCAGACAAGGCAATCTCAGTGGATTTGGTGATGTGATCTGAATTGGGCAGTCTTGGGAGAGTCTCTTCATCTCCCAAAGCTTCCATTTCCTCATCTGTAAAATGGAGGGGTTGAATTAGATAACCTCTAAGATCCTTTCTAGCTCCAAATGGCCACATAAATTGCAGGTAGCAGAGAGCCCATTTTTAATCCACCCTGGAATTTCTGTGGATTATTGGATTCAATTGGAGGTATTTTGGAAATAAGAGTACTTCAGGAATGACTCAAGCCCCCACCCTAGTGTGAAACTGGTGGATAGAGTGCTGGGCTTGGAGTCTAAAAGACTGGAGTTCAAATCCAGCCTCAGGTGATTACTAGCCGTATGACCTTGGACAAGTCACTTAGCCTCTGTTTGCCGCAGTTTTCTCAAATGTGCAGTGGGCATAATAATAGCACCTATTTCACAGGGTTGTTGTGCGTGTGTGTGTGGGGGCAGTGAGGGTTAAGTGACTTGCCCAGGGTCACGAAGCTAGTAAGTGTCAAGTGTCTGAGGCTGGATTTGAACTCAGGTCCTCCTGAATCCAGGACCAGTGCTTTATCCACTGCAGCACCACCTAGCTGCCCCCTCACAGGGTTGTTGTAAAGATAAAATGAGATAATCTCTGTAAAAAGTGTTCAGTATGGTGCCTGACACATAGTAGGTGCTTACTTAATTCTTGTTTGCTTCACTTCCTCCCTTTTAAGTCATCTCCAGTCCAGATACTCAGTTATTACCATGCTAATAAAAAGCAAGGCAGGCCACAGTATAGAAATGGCCAAAGCATTTATTTAATTGAAGCTGAAAAGGAAATGAAACAAATGCTAGAAGCCTTCTCAGGATCCATTCCCTGACTGAGTGTGTTCCCATGTTACCTCTTCTCCAGCACAACCAGAGAGGAAGCTCCCCTTGATTCAGGTTCCTGCCTGCTAACTAGGGAAAACAAGCTTTTGGCAGCAATGAAGCCCATCACTTAAAGTTCTTGGCCATGACTCCAGTCCAGCTGCTGCTATAGCATTCTCGGCCTCTCTGTAGCCTCACCTTGGAGCAGGCAGGCTGCCCAGATGTTGATGCATGCTTTTGCTCAGGTTCAGTTCTTTACCCTTGACAACTCAAGACTCCTCACAAGCTGCATCCTGTCCCCTTGTTCCATACAGCTGCCCTCCTTACCCCCACTTAGCTTCACTCTTCTCTCTCTTCCCAGGATTCCCATCTTTTCCCCTATGATGAAATACCCCATCCTCAGACCCCAGTCTTTTGGGAAATGAAGGCTTGGCCACTTGGCCTTGTAGTTGCTACAGAGCACACTTAAGAGGGTTGGCTTGCCATTGTCCATTACACTGCCCCCCCACCCCTTGCATTACATGTACTAGTTACTAACAAAGGGGCAAGAAGTTGGATGGGGCTAAAAAGCTTCCATTCAATTCATGAGCCATTAATTCTTAAGCACCTTCCAAGTCCAGGACACTGTGCCGCTGATACACAAAGATTACATGGGAGATAATCTTTGTCTTCAGAAAACTTCACAAGCTAGTGGGTGCCTGCGGGGGAAGCTAGCTTTTTGACAACTGGAGTATGGCCAGAACTGTATGGTACACAACAAATGAGGAGGAGATGACTTTTTGACATTTGACATCTGAAGAGGGAAAGATTATTGCTGCCTGGGGCAGAAAAACTAGTTTTCGTCAGAAACCTCTTTTCTTTCCTATTTCCAGTAATGGTTGCACTTTCACTCAGGCTCCCTGGTTGAGGTAGTGGACTTGGATTACTGGCCCTTCTAAACTCTGGCCTTCATCACTCCCACCATCCACCATCTTTTGATTTTTGCTTCTATTCACCTCCTGCTGAATGGAGATGGAGAAGAATCATAAGATCAGGCTGACTGGGTCTGTTACAAGTTTATATTATGTAGCTTCAACTGGGCCCTCACTGCTGCAAGGCAATACTTTTCTAGTTCTTTAATTGATTCACTCTCCCACTCACCACAAAGACTTTTCCAAACCTTTCCATCTCTCCTCAATAGTCCCATGGTTCCCCCTCTTTCACCCTCTCACTTGAGAACCTAGTCTCCTATTTCACTGAAAAAATTGAGGGCCTTTTGCCAAAAGCGCCCTCTTTTCCCCTCCTCATCTGACATCTCCCAGATGCCATCTGCCACTCTCTCCTTTTCTTCTTGCCAAGTCAAACCCCACCATATGTACACATGATCCCAGTCTACCCCATCTTCTTCGACAGATTGGCTCTTTTCTCATTCCTACTCTTTCATTTATCTTCAGTCTCTCCCTGTCTACTGGTTCCTTCTCTCCTGCCTACAAACGTTCTCATTTCTCCCTCATCTTCAAAAACCCTCACTTGATCCTTTCATTCCTGTTATTATCCCATCTCTCTTCCCTTTTCTGGCTAAACTTCTTGAGAAAGCCATTGACAACTGCTGCCTTCACTTCTTTTTCTCTCACTCTCTTCTTAATCCTTTACAATTTGACTTCTGACATTATTCAAATGGAACTGTTCTCTCCAAAGCTCCAACTCATTCTCAATACTCATTCTCCTCAATGTCTCTGTAACCTTCCATACTGTTGATCACCTTTTCAAAGTTGATACTTCCTTTTCTCTAAGGTTTTCATGCTATTGCTCCCTCCTGGACATCTTCCTACACATCTTTCTACATCTGCTCCTTCTCTATCTCCTTTGTTGGATCTTTATCCAGATCATGGCTGCCAACAGTTGGGGGGGTCCCCCAAGGCTCTGTCCTTGGCCTTCTCACTCCATGGATTTAATTATCATCTCTAAGTAGATGACTCTCTACTGTAGAGTAGATCTCTCTCAGATCTACTTATCCAGCTTTGACCTTTCTCCTGACATTGAGTCTCACATCTCCAACTGCCTTTTAGACAACTGGAACTGGATGTCCATAGACATTTTAAACTCAACATGTCCAAAACTCATTATATCCCATCCCCCAACCCTTTCCTCTTTCTAATTTCCTTATTACTGTCAAGGCTACCACCATGGTCCCAATCACAATCAAAACATCTATGTCATCCTTGAGCCACTACTCTCTCTCTCTCTCTCTCTCTCTCTCTCTCTCTCTCTCTCTCTCTCAATGCCCCTCCTGCCCCCATATCCAATCAGTGTTGGGTTGAGTCCTGTGAGTCCCACCTTCATAACACTTCTGACATCGCTAACACCCTAGGTCAAGCACTCATCACTTTACACCAGGCCTGTTGCAACCTCCTCAAGTCTCTCCACTTCAGTTCATTTTCAGACCTCCAGGGCCAGAAGGAGCAGTTGGCATGTTTCTTTCTCCTCTCTTCCTTTTCCAGACCTCCCCCCTGCCACCATCACACAGCAAGGTCCACTCTCTCCTGGCCAAATCTTTGTTGCGGTCACCTCTGGACTTTCCATCCCAGTAAGATCAGTGTCTGGCACATAGTCTTCTTGCCTACCCCAGCCCCTGCCCTGGGCTGTCCCATTTCTCAACTTTATCAATTCCCCCTAGGCTACACATAAGAGTGGGCAAACCTTGGACCCTGCCCTCCCCTAAGGCTGGTTTTTTTTGTCTTTTTACTGAAAGCATCTTTCCTGGGCTTCCCCTCACCCCCTGCCCCCAGATCCTACTGCCTTCTCCAAGGTTTCCTTGAGTCTGTTTAACATAAACCTCTTGACCCATTGTTTCCCCTGGTAGATGGTAAGGGAAGGAGCAGCTTCATTCTGGTCTTTGCCCAGTTCCTGGCCCAGAGTTGGCACTTGATAGATGCTTATTGATTGGCTATTGCAGTTGGAAATATGAGTATAGGGTCCCTGCAGGAGGGCTAGGTTGAGAGTCAGAATCACAGTCAGAATAGCTAGCATTTATCCAGCAACAACTTTACAAATATTGCTTCACTTAATCCTCACAACCACCCTAGGAAGTAGGTGCTGTTATTATCCAGATATAGATATAGATATAGATATAGATATAGATATAGATATAGATATAGATATAGATATAGATATAGAGATATATTGGTGAGGCAGTTGGGGTTAAGTGACTTGCCCAGGGTCACACAGCTAGTAAGTGTTAAGTGTCTGAGGCCAGATTTGAACTCAGGTCCCCCTGACTCCAGGACCAGTGCTCTATCCACTGTGCCACCTAGCTGCCCCTATTGTCCATATTTTAAAGATGAGGAAACTGAAGCAGACAGCAGGTAAATGTTTGACCAGGGTCACACAGATGGTAATAATCCGAGGCTGAGATTTGAACTCCAGCCGTCCAGATGACAGATCCAGTGTCCTGCTCGGTGCACCAGCTAGCTGCCTCTCTGGAGACATCTCTATGGATGTCAGAGCCATAGGAGAGAGGGTTAAGAGGAGATGACCAAGGTCAGAGCCTTAAGGAGCTCCCACTTTCGCTAAACTGGGCCCTAATGGAAACTTGAGCAGGGTTGCCAACTTTAGATATATCACATTCAGGGAGGATGTCAGCACTCTCCCAACTAACTTTGGCTATGGGAAGAACACTGGCACTTGAAATATGTAGGTGGATCCCATAAGTGCTGACTATGTGGAACAGGGGCTTACTGAGGGGATGGGCTACCCCTTGTATAAAGGGCAGTTGGAGGAATCTTGGAGTACACAGGAGGCTATTTTCATAGTAGAAAAAAATGCCTCCCCCAAACAGGTTTTTGAAATCTAGATTTTAAAAATTATACATATTTTGGAAACATATTTTATATGTGTATATATATATATATATGTTGTCTATGGACCATTTGACAGGGTAAAATATTACCAGCACAAATGTTTTCTCAGAAAGTCCCTGCACCCACATTATACCAGTCACCCAGATGCCATACCATAGGCGGAAGAGTGCTGAGGCTGATCTGTTGGAGATGACTGTGATGCCAACTCATGCTTCCTTTATTACCATTCATCATCCATCAGTCGCCTCTAAGTTCCCAGTGCCATAGTGAAGGTGGTGTGCTATAGTCTGCCTACATTGAAAAAAGACAGAAATCCTTTGCTTCACTTGGCTGCCTATTTCCCAGGGAATCATTCTCCAGTATGGGGCTCCCTGGATTTTTCCTCATAAATTTTTTTTTATTTCCCCCAAATTTTATGAACTACCAATACACACATTACTAAAAAGTGCCTGTGTTACATGACCTTCCAGGTGTTGAGGCCTAGTATACAAGTGGTCATTTCTCAGTTCAATGATGAAGGACCTGGAAAGCAGATGTTCAGTTTGTTCACTTTGCCCTCTGTAAACTGATTTTTATTCTTTCTTTCACTCTGAGAGAAAGAATAATATCCAGAGTTCCTCCCTCTCATTGCTCTCTTTCTCTCTGTCTCTGTCTCTCTGCCTCTCTGTGTTTCTGTCTCTATCTCTCTGTGTCTCTCTTTCTCTCTCTCCCCCATGCCTCCTCATATCTGTCTCTTTGTCTCTGTCTCTTATTCTGCCTCTGTCTCTTTGTACCGCTCTATATCTCTGTCTCTGTCTGTTAATCTGTCAGATTCTCTAATGTTCTTACTCTCATTTTTTCTTTTTTTCTTGACATTCCTTTCTGTTTCTATAAGAGAAAAGGAAACAGTTTAATTATTTCTCTATGTTTCTTTCTGTTTCTTTTCCTTTATCTTTCTGGTACATTCTTTTCTAAGCATCAGGTGTCACAGTGTAGCCAAGTTGCCAAGACACTTGCTCTTACTTGCTCTTCTTATCAAGAAATGGAGGGAGAAAAAGAATCTTTCCTTCAGAGCCACTCCTTTCTCCTGACTCTGGGTCACCCAGAAACATAACCTTCCCTTTGGGTACTTCCTAGAGTCTCCCCTCCACCCCTTTCATATTGGAAGCTTAATTAAGTCTTGCCTGAGGCTCCTTGTTATGATTATTCTTGCTTCTAGGTTAGGGAGTAAATTATTAATAAAACCATAACAGGCTCAGAGCCCCCAGTAAGGAAAGTTCTGAATGTCCTATTAATCTCTGTCCCACCTTAATTCTTGGTATTGCTGCAAGCTAGCCACTCTCTTGGTCCATTTTCCTTTGCCCACCAAAGACTAATTATACTCTGACATACCACACACATTGGGCATGATTAAACATGGATTTCTCTGTAAGGGGAAGAACTTTCATAGACCAAGTTAGATAAAAAGTTATAATAAATTTAAATAATGTATTTAAATGTAGGAATGAAGTTTTCCCTATATGCAGGTAGAGATAAAACAGGAGAAAGGGAGAGAGCTAAAGTTCTTTTTCATCAGCCTCTCTGATAAAAATGAGTACTTCAGTCATGTTTCTTTCAATAGAATAGCAATAAAGGGAAGCCTTAGTTGCACAGAGCTCTGGGCCTGGAGACAGAAAGACCTGGGCTCAAATCTGGCCCCTAACACTAGCTGTGTGACTCTGGACATATCACTTCACCTCTACCTGCCTCAGTTTTCTCGACTTCAAAATGGAAATCACAATGCCAACTACTTCCCAGGGTTGTTGTGAGGAACCAATGACATAGTATTTGTAAAGCACTTAGCACAGTGCCTGGCACATAGTAGGTACTTAATAATTCCTTCCTTCCTTCCTTTCTTCCTTCCTCATTCCAATTGTCTACCATTATGGTGCTTTTGCTATCTTGGCTACATCTCCTTGCAGCTCCATCCTCTAATTGACTCCAGGGCAGACTGCTTGGCTTTCCTGTCCAATGGCAATTCAAAAGCTTTTACCACCATGAGAATACCACCAGTTGGTTCAACAATCATGGAAGCTCCAGTCCCTTCCTGGACTCTGAAGACTCCAAATATCAGTTTTAGTGCTTTTACTCTGCCCTCAGGGAAATCCTAATACCTGGTTTACTTTCTTTCATTTTCTCCTTTTCTTGATTTCTCCCTTTCTCTCATAATTTTGTCCCTCATGGGGTCCTGTCCTGTGGGATTCTGACTCTGGACTCAAGCAAAATCTGGATTCATCCGGAACATTTTGACCTTGAAAAGGGGGAGGCCATATTTTTCACACACTCTCTAGCTCTTTAAGCCCCCATCTGAGAGTAGAACTCTAGGGGAAAATCTCTTATGTTGAGATTCTCCCCTAAAGGATCAACAGTGATTCTGCTCAGTGGACAAAATAGATATCAGGTATTAGACAGTTATTTATTTCCTTCACCATAAAAGCAATGTTGAAAACACATACAATAGGGACTGGCATATGGCCTCTTCCCATGAAGAGAACCATCTGCTCAGAGGGTGACATCCCTCCATGAGAAAGAAGCTAGGGAGACTCCTTCCAGTAGAATCATGATGAGGTATACTAGAAATGCCTTGGAGAAGTAGATGAGTCCATGTAGATAGTCCATAACCAGTTCCAATCTGCCAACCATTTGGAGAATGGCAGCCTATTTGATTGGCTGTGGCTTATAAAAATGTAAACTGGGGGCACTTTCAAAAGGCTGTAGTTAGACCCCAACATTCTTTTCTGATGTTCTTCTATTTTGACTCCTTTGCCAATGGCTCCTATGAAGAGAGAAGCTTTGAGCCTTTTTGATCCTCTGAGGCTGACATGTGGCCTCATGGAAACAGGCTGTTGACTTTTGTCTTGGCCATTTATTTGCCCCTTCTCATGTTAGGTGAAAGAGATTAATCTGAAAGCTCTGATGTTGTGGGTTTTGAAAGGTTGGGAGAGTGAACCTCTAGGAATCCAAGAGCACTAGTCCATGCAGCCCAGCCTCGATGCCCTCAAGGAGGTCCAGCCCAGTGGTAGCTGAGATGAGGACATTTGGATATGAACTTGGTGGGACCACTGCTATATAGAAGCTGTGCGTGGTCTGAGCCCATTCTCCCCAGAGATGGAGGTGACATGGGGGGAGAGTGTGCCCCCTTAGGTATCATGGGAGAAATATTTGCTCTTTTGTCCTTACTATATCTTCAAAGTAAAAGCCCTTTGTAAAAAGCTAATTGATATTAAGTAGTTAAATGGAATTAAAGCTTAGTCCCTGGTAGCCAACAGAGGGAGAAATCTAACTGGTAGTGGCGTGAGACCCCGGCATTAGAGAAGAGACCCCCCCCCAACCTGAGAGAATCCCTAGAACCCTGAAGGACAGATATAGTCTCTGGGAGAGTAAGCCAGAGCAGGCTCCCTAGATCTAGAAGCCCTATGAATACATGTTAACAAATTGAGCCTCAAACAGTTGACCTTGGTTATGTACTGCTTGAGCCGCTCAGGATCTTGAGGCTTTTTTGAGCATCCAGGCTTGACTTTTGAAGCACATTGAGTTCAGGGTGATCCTCTCTATAGTCATCTTCTTCCTTCAGAACTGGCAGTGCTTCAGGAAGCCGCTCCTGTTGTGCAGAATGTTGTGGTCTCATCCTGGAATGTTTGACCACGTCCTCTTTCACTTTTGTCTTGGTAGCTCCAGAGGTTAGTATATAGTTCCCAGCACATAGTAGGCACTCAGGAAATGCTCGAAGTACTCTCTTTCTCTTTTTTTCTCAATCTCTCTTTTCCTGTCTCTCTTTATCTGTCTTGTGGTTCCTGTTACCTTTTCTCTTTTTCTTTCTCTCTCCGTGTTTCTCTGACCAATCAAACCATAAGCATTTATTAAGTCCCTCTTATATGCTGGGTACTATGCTAAGTACTGGGGACAGGGAGCATGAAAAGGCTAAAGTTTAAAAATCCCCTGCCCTCAGGGGGTTTCAATTCTAATATCAGAGAGCATAGACACAAGTACAAAATGAAGATGAAATCTTTTTTGTAAGGAAAGGCCCTAGATCAAGACCTCAAAGGAAGAGAAAAGAGGAAGCCCAGGACAGAGTGAAAAGAGAGAGAGAATAGATGAGATGTCTGTCTGCTTCTAGCCTTTCTTTCCCTTTCTCATTTGTTCTTCAATTCTTTTGTCTGTCCCTTTCCTCTCTTTTTCAACTCTTATACTTTTGTTCTTTCTGTAATTTTCATTATTTTTTCCTATCTCTGCCTCCCAGACACACCATTTCCCCTTTTCATTTTTTCTTTTCTTATTCTTCTTGCCTCTATCACTTATCATCTGTGTGACCTTGGACAAGTTAGTTAACCTCCCTGGGCCTCAGTTTCCCGAATCTGTCCATTGAAGGGACTGAACTAGATACCTCTAAGTCTGATTTCATATGTAAGAAGTCTATGGTTTACAGTGCCATCTAGTGGTGAAAAAAATCCTGTCTGTTGTTGGTAGGAATTAGCAATGAACTAGATTTGTGTGTATGTGTGGGGTAGGGAACTAGTAGTGAGGGACGATTGAGCGGTTGGTTTTGTTTTTTTGTTTTTTTGGGTTTTTTTTGCAGGGCAGTAAGGGTTGAGTGGCTTTCCCAGGGTCACACAGCTAGTAAGTGTCAAGTGTCTGAGGCTGGATTTGAACTCAGGTCCTCCTGAATCCAGGGCCGGTGCTTTATCTACTGCGCCACCTAGCTGCCCCTGTCTATTGTTAAAAGAGGAGGTATTCACATCTTGAATATAAGAAAAATGGGCATGCACAATGAAACAAAGCCTAAAATGTAAGATTGTAAATGATGGTGTGCATGCCCACAAACTGTTGCTATTGACTCATCTCTAGTCCTGTATGACCAATGGTTTTTGGCATGTCTTGAACTGGGTGCACCACAGGCATCTCAAACAAAGTATTCAAAATGGGCTTCATTCTCTTTCCCCCCAAACCCATCCCTATTTCTTTCAATGGCAACATGATTCTCCTACTCACCAAGTATTGGCACCTTTGTGTCATCCTTGATCCATCACTCTTACCCCCACATCCTTTGCCAAATCTTATCTATCTCCTTTTCTCCATTTACATCACCACAGCCTTACCTCAGGCTGGCAATTCTTAATTTTCACCAGAATTATTGCAATACCATTCTAATTGGTATCCCTGACTCAGGTTTCTCCCCACCCCAATCCATGCTCTATATAGTTGTCAAAATGATTCTTCCGAAGGAAAGGCATGACCCTTATCCACTAAACTTCAGTAGCTTCCTCTTACCTCCAGGAATAGATCTCAAATCTCTGGCAGTTACAAAGTCATTCATAGCCTGATCCTTTCCTGCTTTTCCAATCTTTTTTCACTCTATTCCCTTCTGAACGCTCTATGATCCATCGAAATGTAACACTACATCTCTTGTCTTTGCACTGGCTGTCTTCAACCTTAGCTGTCATAACCCCTGGCTTCATTAAGGACCAGGAGGCTATTTCCACCCCTCCAATACAGAAACTGAGGTGTGAATCCAGTCTGGCATAAATAATCAGTGCTTAGTTTGGTAGTCTGTTGTGGGATTCCATGTGGCTCATGTCCCCCAGCCAGGGGGTGGTGAGCCTTTGCTCCCCACCCTTCTTCTCTAAGACATCTTTCCTCTATTCTGGATGTGTCTTACAGATGCCCAGTTATTTGTACCTGGGCTTCACTACTACAAGCTTCTTGAGGTCAAGGTCTGTTTTTTCCACCTTTCTTTGTATCTCCAGCATTCAGCACAGTGGTTGGCACAGAGTGGATAATTAATACATGGTAGTTGAGTGATTGATGGATGGACCAAGAACAAGTAACCATTACTAAATGAGTTTGTGTTCAATGGAGAATGCCAAAAAAGGAGTAGTATGTAATAATACTGGAAAACAGGTGGTAGTAGGGGGGGGGTGGCTTTAAGTGCCAAGCTGAGGAGTTGGTATTTTGTTCCAGTGGCTCACAGCAAACTTATAGATTTAGAACTGCAAGGGACCTTAGAGGTTAATGAGCCTATTTTATTTTGTTTTCGAGCCTTTATTCTTTCCAGTTTGCAAAAAATATATTTTCTCTTTCCCCTTAATTGGAAAAAATGAAATAAAAATGAGTCCCTTGTAACAAATATGTTGAGTCAATCAAAAGAAATTCTCTTATTGGCCATGTCCAAAAATGATTTTTGGCATCTTGCGTCCATCACCTCCCATTGTTGGTCCTCTGGAATTCTGGTTAATCATTGCTTATGTCTTGTGGTTAAAATGTTATTATACAAATTGTTCTCCTGGTTCTGTTCATTTTACTCTTTATAAATCTTCTAAGGTTGCTCTGAAACTATATCTGTCCCCATTTATTATAGTGCAATAATATTTCTTTTTTGTGTGGTTTTTATTTTTTATTATTTTTTCCATATAAACATTTTATTATTTTCCAGTTACATTTAAAGATAGTTTTCGGGGGCAACTAGGTGACTCAGTAGATAAAGCACCGGCCCTGAATTCAGGAGATCCTGAGTTTAAATCTGGCCTCAGACACTTGACACTTACTAGCTGTGTGACCCTGAGCAAGTCACTTAACCCTCATTGACCCACTCAAAAAATCTAAAGATAGTTTTCAACATTTGTTTTTATAAGATTTCTAGTTTCACATTTTTCTCCCTCCTTCCCCTCCCTCCTCCCTCCCCAAGACTGCAAGTAATCTGATATAGGTTATGTATGTACAATCACATTAAACATATTCATGCATTAGTCATGCTGTGCAAGAAGAATCAGAGCAAAAAGGAAAAACCTCAAAAAAGAAAAACAATATCAACAACAAACAAGAGAAATAGTATGGTTCGATCTGCATCTAGATTCCATAGTTCTTTTTTCTGGATTTGGAGAACATTTTGGATTATGAGTCTTTTGGAACTATCTTGGATCATGGTATTGGTGAGAAGAATCAAGTCTATCACAGTTGATCCACACATAATGTTGGTTGGTACTGTGTACAATGTTCTCCTAGTTCTGCTCATCTCACTCATCATGAGTTCATGCAAGTCCTTCCAGGTTTCTCTGAAATCTGCCTGCTCGTCATTTCTTACAGCACAATAGTACTCCATTACATTCATATACCACAACTTGTTCAGCCATTCCCCAATTGATGGGCATTCCCTCAATTTCCAATTCCTTGCCACCACAAAAAGAGCAGCTATAAATATTTTTGTATATGTGGGTCCTTTTCCCTTTTTTATGATCTCTTTGGGAAAAAGACCTAATAGTGGTATTTCTGGGTCAGAGGGTATGCACAGCTTTATAGTCCTTTGAGCATAGTTCCAAATTGCTCTCCAGAATGGTTGGATCAGTTCACAGCTCCACCAACACTGCATTAGTGTTCCAATTTTTCCACAGCTTCTCCAACATTAATTATTTTCCTTTTTGTCATATTAGCCAATCTGATAGGTGCCAGGTGGTACCTCAGAGTTGTTTTAATTAGTGCAATAATATTTTATTACATCACTATACAATAGTTTGTGCAGTCATTCCACAGTAGACAGACATACCTTTATTTGTAGTTCTTTACCATTAAAAATGAGCTTTGATAAGTGTATCTTTATAAATGGGTCATTTTTCTCTTTTTTGATCTCTTTGGTGGTATAGGACTAGTAGTGGCATCAATGGTTCAGATGGTTTGGATACTTTAGTGACTTTGGGGGAATAATTCCAAATTGCTTTCCAGAATGACTGGACCAGTTCTCAGCTTTACCATTGGTGCATTGTTGTTGTTCAGTTGTTTTTTAGTCATGTCTGACTCTTTGTGACCCCATTTGGAGTTTTCTTGGCAAAGATACTGGAGTGGTTGGCCATTTTTTCCTCTAGTTCATTGTATAGATAGAAAATCAAGGCAAACAGAGTGAAGTGACTTGCCCAGGATCACACAGCTAGGAAGTATTTGAGTGCAGATTTGAACTCAATTCTTCTTGACTTCAGGCCTAGAACTTTAACCCATTGTGCCACCTACCTGCCCCTGTCAATGCATTAGAGTGATTTTCAACCACTTCTCCAACATTTGTCATTTTCCTTTTTTGTTACCTTTACCAAGCTCATGGAATCTGGGACCTGCTTTAATTTATATTTCTCTCATTATTAGTGATTTAAATCACCTTTTCATATGTCTATAGATCATTTAGCTATTTTTTTCTTTGAGAGCTGCCTATCCCTATCCTTTGACCATCCTTTATTTAGAAAAGGCTCTTTGAATCAGTCATAATATACTTATCTATCTATCTATCTATCTATCTATCTATCTATCTATCTATCTATCTATCTATCTATCTATCTATCCATCCATCCATCCATCTCTCTCCATCCATCTATCTATCTATCTAGGAAATGAGTCCTTTATCAGAGAAACTTATGGCAAAGTTTTTTTCTCTAGTTAACTGTTTCCTTTCTAATCTTAGCTGCTTTGATTTTGTTTGTGAAAATCTTTTCAATTCTGTATAATCCAGATTGTCCATTTTATCTCTTATAGTTCTCTCTATCCCTTGTTTGGTCATGAAGTTTTCCCCTCTCCATGGCTGTGAAAAGTAATATCTTTCTAGCTTCTCTAATTTGTTTATGATGTGACCTTCTATAACTAAGTCATATATCCAGCTGGAGCTTTTCTCTGCATATGGTATGAGGAGTTGACCTAATTGTTTTCTAGATTTCCTAGTAGTTTTTGTCATGTTAAGTCCTTACCCTAGTAGCTGGGGTCTTTGGGTGTCTTGAATACTAGGCTACCAGATTCATAGGTGTGTTGTGGACCTAATCTTTTCCATTGATCAACTTCTCTATTTTTTATCCAGTACCAAAACATTTTGATGATTCCTGCTTTGTGGTACAGTTTGAGATGGCAACCCCTTCATTTTACAGATGAGGGCTACATGTGTGGCAGGATATGTGTGTGTGTGTGTGTGTGTGTGTGTGTGTGTGTGCGCTTGTGTGCGCATGCGTGACAATTTCAGATCTCCGATTTGGGAGTATCCGTTTGGTAACCCTGTGGGGACTGGATCAGAGAGGTCAAAGGCTACAGTCCAGAGCCCAATCAGAATGCTTGGGACTCTTGATCCAAGGCCTCCATCAATGCAGCCAAATATGGCATTTTTTTACTGTAATATCTTTTGATAGAGTCCTATTGAGCTTGTAGTTCACTAAGCCCCTAAGATAACTTCCCTGTTTCATGGTCCTATTCCATCATTGGTCCCTTCTCTCTTGGCTAGAGGTGAGGTGGGGTGCCAAGTGAAACCTTCAGTAACAGGAAGAGCATCTTTCTCCCCATTCACTCATGGGCACCTGCTTCTGATACCTTTTATTTGTGTGACCCTGGCCAAGTCATTTATCTCTCTTGGCCTCATTTTCCTTATCTGTAAAATGGAGGGGTTGGACTAGATGTCTTCCAAGGTCACTCCCAGCTCTAGACATCTGATACCATGGTCTTATGACCTTAGGTCAACCTTTCTGGCCCTCAGTTTCCCATCTGTAAAGTTAGAGGGTCCAATTAGTTGACATCTGAAGTCCCTCCCTGCTTTAGTTCTATGAGTCTACAGTCCTCACTTAATTGTAGTCTCCACCATGCCCCCAATAGGAGACTATATTCCAGCCCCAAAAGGAACCCCCTTGGTTCTGCTTTCATGAGGGAGACTCCTACTTGAAGCAAGAGCTTCTTTAAAAAAGTATGCCTTCTCCCATATGTGTAACTGGGAATTTGGGAGTAGGATAGTGGCAAGGGAGGGCAGAAACAGAAACTGAGGTGTGAGTCCAGTCTGGCATAAATAATCAGTGCTTAGTTTGGTAGTCTGTTGTGGGATTCCATGTGGCTCATGTCTCCCAGCCAGGGGGTGGTGAGCCTTTGCTCACTAGGAGGTTGTGGTATCCATCATTCTTATCCCACACTGTGGGTCCATTAGACAGTAAGTTCCTTGAGGGCAGGGACTGTCTTTTGTCTTTCTTTGTATCCTCAGCACCTAGCATAGTGCCTGGCACATAGTAGGTGTGTAATCAGTGCTTATTGATTGATCACATCCTTCTGGGACCACAGGATCCTGGATCTAGAGCTGCCCCGATCCAGTCATTTCACAGGTGAGGGAACTAAGGCTCAGAAGTGAAGCGATTTGCCCAAGGTCCTGCAGGGATTAAGCATCAAAGGGGAACTGGGAAGCCAAGGCCCTTGACTTCAGAGCCCCGGCTACTCAGCTTCTTGGCAGTTTGGCTCCTTGCAATGTAGTAGGTTGCCTCCCTAAACTTATTTTAGGTGTTTGTTTTTGTGGGGCAATGAGGGTTAAGTGACTTGCCCAGGGTCACACTGCTAGTAAGTGTCAAGTGTCTGAAGCTGGATTTGAACTCAGGTCCTCCTGAATCCAAGGCCAGTGCTTTATCCATTGTGCCACCTAGCTGCCTCCCTAAACTTCTCTTAGGTGAAGACCTTGGTCTATGACCCCTTCCCTGCTCTGCCTCTTCTCTCCCACTCTGTTGCTTTGGGGCAGCACAGCTCAACTTCCTCCTGTAGGTAGGGCTTGACATGGGACTTGGGGATGGATTCAGAGCCTTCAAATGGTAGGGGCCGTACCTCTAGCCAGTTTGGATGCAAGTTCTGCTTGGAACTAGCCAGCAGAATGGCTCCAGAGAGACAGTTCTATTCCCTGGCCACCAGATGTCGTTGGAGGCTAAGGAATGAACGTCAGTTCCTGGCCACGCGAGAGCTGGGTGCCACGCGTGCTTGCTTACATAATGGCTCCTGTTGTAGCCACTGCAGGGAAAATAATCTGCGTCATAGCGGCTTGGCCTGGTCTAGCCAAAAAAAAAAAAAAAGAATTCTAATTCTTTGACTGCATTGACATGCACTGTCACTGTTAGCACCTTCTCATGTTGAATTTTTTTCCCTGTCAAACAACAATTTATTCAATAAATCATTAATTATGATGGCAATTATGGGCAGAACATTAATAAAATAATCAATATAATCAGTGTAAAAACAAAAATATCCCAAATCACATAATTTTCTCAATAGATGAAGAAAAGATGTTTGATAAAGTACAATATACATTTTTGCTATAAATAAAACATATTTTAAAAGGGGAATATTTCATGAATCTCAAATTCAGGCCTTAAGTGATGGAAGTCATAGGGACAAAGGATTTAAGATGGAACTGAGTAGGACCTCAGAGGCCATGGGATTCTCCGAGCCCCTTTTGTACTCTTGGGGAAACTGAGGTCCATGGAGGTGTCACTTGCCTAAGGTAACATAGTTAAGTAAGCATCAGAGATAGGATCTGAACCCAGATTCTCAAGAATTAGGAGTCTGGAGAGTTAGCCGGGCTTGGAGGTAGAGGGCTCCACTCTGCATTTACCTGTGTCACCCTGGCCAAGTCATTTCACCTCTCCATGCCTCAGTTTCCTTGGCTGTAAATGAGGAGATTGGTTCAAATGATCGTTACACCCTACTCCTTATAACATGTACATCTGTACAGACACATCTGTACATATACATATATGCATACACATATGTTCCATGTTAAGAATCCTTAGGGAAAAGGTGCGGCAAAGATTTCTTGTGAAACTTATAATTCAAATTCATCAAGCATTTATCTAACTCCAGCACAGTGCTAGGCATCATGGAGACAGGTAAAAATAAAACACTCCCTGCCCTCAAGGAGCTTATCATATCCTATTAGAAGAATACAACAGAAACACAACTTCCTGGCTATGTGACCCTGGTTAAGTTACGTAACCTGCTTGGTGCCTCAGTTTCCCCATCTGTAGAGTGGAGAAATAATAGCACCTACCTCTCCAGGTCATTGTGAGCACCAAGTGAGTTGTCATATGTAAAGCATTTTTTAAATCATAAAAGCATTTTATTATTTTCTATTTACACGTAGAGATAGTTTTCAACATTTGTTTTTATAAGATTTCTAGTTCCAAATTTTTCTCCCTCCATTTCTTCCCTCCCCCATGCCCAAGACAGCAAACAATCTGATATAGATTATATATGTACAATCACATTAAACATATTTCTGCATTAGTGATGTTGTGAAAGAATCAAAACAAAAGGGAAAAACCTAAAAAAAGAAAAAAAAGTAGAAACAGTATGGTTCAATCTGCATCTAGATTCCACAGTTCTTTTTTCTGGATGTTGAAAACATTTTCGATCATGAGTCCTTTGGAATTATCTTGGACCATTGTATTGCTGAGAAAAGTCAAGTCTATCAGAGTCGATCATCACACAATGTTGTTGATACAGTGTACAGTGTTCTCCTGGTTCTGCTTATCTCCCTCAGCATCAGTTCATGTAAGTCCTTTCAGGTTTCTCTGAACTCCTCCTGCTCATTGTTTCTTACAGAACAATAGAATTCCATTACATTCATATACCACAACTTGTTCAGCCATTCCCCAATTGATGGGCATCCCCTCAATTTCCAATTCCTTGCCACCACAAAAAGAGCAGCTATAAATATTTTTGTACATGTGGGTCCTTTACCCTTTTTTATGATCTCTTTGGGGAAAAGACCTAATAGTGGTATTGCTGGGTCAAAGGGTATGCCTGTGTAAAGCATTTTGCAAGCCTTAAAGCTCTATATAAATGCTGGTTGTAATATTAATTAATTAATATTAAGCAATACAAAGTCATTTTAAGAGTGAAAGTGCTAGCAACTTGCGGGGGGGGGGCGGTTAATCAGAAGAGGGCTCATGTAGGAAGTGGCTCCTGATCTCTGGTTTCAAGGGTACTGGAGAGTGTGAGAGAGAAGAGGAGGGATGGAATTCCTATACACATTTTACAAAAGAATTTCATCCAATAACTTGAGTTTCTATCCTAAGAGCCTAGACTAAGCTCCTTAAGGATAGGACTATACTTTTATCTCTATCAGCTCCGCCATCCTTCATCCCTACCCTGACCCAGGCCAGGGCCCTGAACATTGTAGGTGCTTGAGGAAGTATCTTTTGAATGAAAGAGTCAGTTTGGGCCTATTTTGCCTTCTCCACCTGCCCCAGTTGGCAGACCCAGCCTGGCCCAACCTCTCCAGGCCAATGGGCTCTTGGCTTGTTTGCCCTGCCTCCCCTATTCCTAGTCTATTGTTATTAAGGAAAGTGAAGAATGACAGGCAAACAATGAAGATGAGGTCACAATTCACAACAGGAAAGTTTATAGTCGTAATTGCACACAGAGCATATTCCTTAACCCCCTTACATGGGAGACATTGCCAATTACCTTTTAGAGTTCAAAAAGGGACCATTAGGTATGTATTCATATGCTAATAAGCGTTGCATTATTTAAACCTGTTTTTCTTTAAAACTAGGAAAATGAGAATTGAGTAGCGGCACTGGAGACATATAAAAGTAGCAATTACCTTCTTCAAGGTGCAGCCATTCCCATAAAGACATCTTAGCTACGGGCTCACTGCTATTGTTCCATTGGAGACAGTGGAGAAGGAGATGCTAGCCAGCTAGCTCACTAGTTCCCCTGACTACTAACCTTCAGAAGGTGAAATCCCCAACTGCCTTTCAACCTCTTTCAGGAGAGGAAAGTTTGACCACAGATGTGCTTAGTTTCTGAAGTTCCTTCTTTGTGAAAGAATGTGTTCAGTACATGGGGCTTCCTATGAGTTCCATTTCCTTTCTGGTTCCCTTTTGGAACAAAGGATGTCAGAGAGTCAAATAGAGGGGCAGGAGGCCTGCAGTTCCTTCCTCCCAGGCCCTCCAGAGTGAAGAGGCCCCGCTGAGGGCTTTGGCTGGAGTCCAGCTATCTGGATGGGTGGAGTGCAGGCCACCTCAGCAGGGTCTGTCTTCAAAATGCCTGCTGGAAGGGCCAATGCTGGCAGTGAGAGTTGGGCTGATTCAGGGTCTTTCTATCTTCATGAAGTTTGCACTTGCTTGCACTGGCTCAAGATACAAACTCAGATAATTATAGTTTAGTTCAACATTTATTAAGCATTTCCTTTAGTACTGAACAATGTGTAAGGTACTGGGGAAAACACCAAGTTGGGATGAACCATTCTTTCTGCTCCCATGGAGTTTATAGTCTAGGAGGGAGATAAGACACAGACACAAAGGAACAAGAATAAATAGTATTGCAGATGAGGGCCACTTGGTCTGGGTTCTTAAGCTGTGCACTCATTAGATAACTGTATTTCAGTTTAATGAGCTGCCTTTGTAACCCCATGTATTTTATTTGCTGTATTTAAAACCTTTGTACCCAGGACACAAGAAAGGTGAAGAAGAGGGCTAGGAAGCAGGGTCCCTGATGAGATCTGAAGAGACAAGAGTGTTTTCAGGTGTGTGCGTATATATGGGGATTCGGGGGATGCAGGGGTGTGGAGTGCAAACAGGATGCTAATTTAGTTATGGGAAGTTACAGCAACTGGTCAGAAGTGGGAAGATGTCCCAGATCAGTCCAATGGGCTGTCTTGGTGGTGGTCACTAGAACCTGGTAGGCTCAGGAGTAAGCTAAAGAGTCCAACTAGAAAGACAATAGAATGAGTGGAGGGGAGTCAAAGGATATCAGGTTGGAGGGGTGGTGGAGGCAGACAGGTAAGGGACTAAATGCCATGCTGAAGAGTTGGTATTTTACCTTAGAAGCAACTGAGACTGCTGGAAAAGGGAGTGGCATGGGCAGATTAACTTGGCACTTGTGTGGATGGGTTGGAGAGGGGTACGACCCAAAACTTGGAACACCAATTCTGTGCTTTTTTCCACACCATGACTAATATGGAAATAGATTTTGCATGACTACACATGTATAACCTATATCCAATGGCTTGTCTTCTCAAGGAGGGGGAGGGAAGGAAGGGAGAAAAGTGGGAACTCAAAATGTTTAAAAAAATATGTTAACAAATTGTTTTTACATGTCATTTGGAAAAAAAAGAAAAGATAACAATTTAAAAAGTAGGATGCTGTTATAATAGTCCAGGCAAGAAGTGATGAGGGTCTGAACTACTAATGATTATGTGAGTGGTTATGAGGGGGAGGATGCCAGAGACATGTGGAGGTAGAATTGACAGGGCTTGGCAACCAACTGAATATGGCGGATGAAGGAAAGGGTAAGGCCAAAGAGAACTCTGGAGATAGGAAGCTGAGTGACCTAAGCAATTGGCTGGTGGTGCTCTCAACTGTAATGGGAAGGGTTTGTCATAGGGGGTGGCTAGATAATGAATTCTCATTTGCATCACTTGGGTTTGAGATGCCCATTGGCCATCCCATGGAGCTGTCCTGCAGCTAGTTGGCGATCTGGGACTGTAGCGCAAGAAAGAGATTTAAGCGTGATATTGGGACTTTCCTATGGGGTGGGGCCAAGTGCTGGCCCTACAGGAGCCCCTGTTCTCAAGGAGCTTTCCTTCTAATGGGGCGAGACAAAACACAGAGCGGATGAATCTTTTTTGGGGGGCGGGAGGGCAATGAGGATTAAGTGACTTGCCCAGGGTCACACAGCTAGTAAGCGTCAAGTGTCTGAGGCTAGATTTGAACTCAGGTCCTCCTGAATCCAGGGCTGGTGCTTTATCCACTGCAGTGCCACCTAGCTGCCCCTTGAATCTTCTTTCATATCATTCTCATTGATGAAATCCTATTGGTCTCTGACACCAAGACATTTGATGGAATCAAGGATTTTGGTATCAGGAGCATTCTGGATCATCAGCAGCTGTGGCTGCTTCGGGGTTGGGGGGGTTAGGGGGGTTAGGGGATGGATGGTCTGGGATGACTGAAGCACTTGGAGAGACCATTTCTGGGTTGTATCACCACAAAGGTTGCTTCCCTGGACTATGGAAATGGAGGCCAGGGTCAGTGACCTGAAGGTGGTGGTGGTAGTGAGGTAAGGTGCCACTGCCATTCCCAACCCCTTGGTGGCTGTTGGTGGTGGTGGTAATAGTAGGCTCTTTCTCCACAAGATGATGACCATCCCAACTCCAGGTCAACCTCATCCACTTTGGTGCTTACATTTCTTACGGCTTCAGTGGAGGAGATGAGGCTCCCAAAGGCAGCATCAATTTATCTAGTTCTCTTTCTGCACTGGAGTTCATCAGTCTCCTATAAGCCCCATATCTTGAGCCATATAAGCTCACCCTGGCACCATGTTGAACCTGTGTCCAGCATGTGCAGTGTTCCCTAAGCCCCGGCAAGAGGAGGATTCTTATTTCCCTCTGCCCTGGGCATCTGGGTGTATGCATAAACCAGTAACTTTTGCTATTAATAATTAAATGAATGTGAGCTCTATCTAAGAAAGAGAAACTATATACCATACCAACTGTCATATCAAACAGGAGTTGCCTGGGCATAGGTGCCAATACATCTGTTCCCGGCCTGAAGACATGATTTACATCTTCTGAAATGGCCCCGTGTCTCCAGAGTGGAGGCAAGGGCTTAGGATGGCGGGGCATAGGAACCTCATCTCTAGGACTAGAAAAAAACTATTTCCTGAAAAATAGAAACTTGAATAGCAAAGTACAACTTAAAAAAACCATGATTACTCTTTTTAGAGTAGAGAATGGCAAGGGAGGCCAACATAAAGAGTACATGTCTCCTGTGATCTGCAGGTGGTTTCTGGATCTGGATTTCTCAGAGTTGATTCATCTGTCAGTAAGTCAACTGTTGTCCTCCACATAGTCAACCAAGGTGGGTAAAAGGTTTGCTGTGCAGTGGTGAGGGCCCATTTGAGACAGTAGGAGTTTGAATGTGGATGGTGAAAGTGATGGAGGCAGGAATGATGGGAGGTCAGAGCAGCATGAACTTCAGGGCTGGAGGCTGGGGCACATCATGTTTAGAAGATGCATGAATGTGCTGATTGACATAACTGGAAGTCAGCACAAGCACTTTGAAAATCGGAAAACGCTGTGTGGAAACACCAGGTTTTATTGCAATTGAAATGGGTATGATGTCTGTCCTGCTGCTACAGTGGCCAGCCCCCAACCTGATCTCCAGTGGGGTCTGTGCATTTCCCTGCCCAAATTCCTTTACAAACTTGAGGTGGTGATTGGATCTGGTCATCCCACACCAATTATACTCAGCTCTTTGGGGGCAAGTTGACCCTTTGATTCCTTGAAATGCCCACATTGTATCTTCCCATCTCTAGTGTTGGCCCCAGTGGGGCAGTGTTGTATACACAGGGCAGGCCAACAAGATCAAAGACAGCTGGGAAGATCTGCTCTGGGGGAATGTGGGTAGGTACTGTGGACTTGAGTCTCAGCCCTGCCATGAACTTTCTGGGTCCCCTCAGGCAGGCTCTTGATTTCTCTGGCTGTTGGGTGAGTTTTCTATAAAATGAAAGGCCTAGATTAGCTGCCCCTTAAGGTACTTTCCAGGGCTGACAGTCTATGCCTCTGTGTTTCTATGAGAAAAGCTTGAAAATTCACCAATTCCATTAAGAAACTCAGTTCACCAAGGAGAAACAACTGGGCATTTCCTGGCCAGAGCTCAGAGCACACCAGGGTGGCTTGTACAGGGAGGCCTCTGGCGAGGCTAATGCAAAGAGCTGAACCTGAAGGGATGAGATGTGGGGTGAGATCCCAGCTGCATGACTTTGGGCCGAGTCATTTAACCTCTATGGGCCCGTTTCCTTACCTCTCTTCCATATAAATATTTTATTATTTTCCAGTTACATTTAGAGATAGTTTTCAACATTTGTTTTTTTTTTAAGTGAGGCAATTGGGGTTAAGTGACTTGCTCAGGGTCAGTGTTAAGTTTCTGAGGCCGGATTTGAACTCAGGTACTCCTGACTCCAGGGCCGGTGCTCTATCTACTGAGCCACCTAGCTGCCCCAACATTTGTTTTTATAAGATTTCTAGTTTCAATTTTTTCTCTCTCCCTCCCTCCCTTCCCTCCCCCCTCCCCAAGACTGCAAGTAATCTGATATAGGTTATATATGTACAATCACATTAAACATATTTCTGCATTAATCATGCTGTGCAAGAAGAATCAGAGCAAAAAGGAAAAACCTCAAAAAAGAAAAAACAACAGCACCAAAAACAGTAGAAATAGTATGGTTCGATCTGCATCTAGATTCCACAGTTCTTTTTTCCTGGATTTGGAGAGCATTTTCCATCATGAGTCCTTTGGAACTATCTTGGGCCATTGTATTGCTTGAGAAGAGTCAAGTCTATCACAGTTGATCCACACATAATGTTGTTGATACTGTGTATAATGTTCTTCTGGTTCTGCACACCTCACTCATCATCAGTTCATGCAAGTCCTTCCAAGGTTTCTCTGAACTCCTCCTGCTCATTGTTTCTTACAGCACAATAGTATTCCATCATATTCATATACCACAACTTGTTCAGCCAATCCCCAATTGATGGGCAACCCCTCAAATTCCAATTCCTTGCTACCACAAAAAGAGCAGCTATAAATATTTTTGTACATGTGGGTCCTTTTCCCTTTGTTATGATCTCTTTGGGAAAAAGACCCAGTAGTGGTATTTCTGGGTAAAAGGGTATGCACAGCCTCATAGCCCTTTGGGCATAGTTCCAAACTGCTCTCCAGAATGGTTGGATCAGTTCACAGCTCCACCAACACTGCATTAGTGTTCCAATTTTTCCATAGCTTCTCCAACATTAATTATTTTCCTTTTTGTCATATTAGCCAATCTGATAGGTGCCAGGTGGTACCTCAGAGTTGTTTTAATTTGCATTTCTCTAATCAATAGTGATTTAGAGCATTTTTTCATATGGCAATATATAACTTGATTTCTTCATCAGAAAACTGCCTGTTCATATTGTTTCCCAGCTTCCTGTCTCCATAAATGACTTTAGTAATATACTGTTTGATAAACCCAAAGACTCCAGCTTCTAGGATAGGAACTCAGTATTTGACAAAAACTGCTGGGAAAACTGGAAGATAGTATGGCAGAAACTAGGCATAGACCAACATCTTACACCTTATACTAAAATAAGGTCAAAATGGGTACATGATTTAGATATAAAAGGTGATACCATAGGTAAATTAGGAGAGGAAGGAACAGTTTGCCTCTCAGATCTTTGAAAAGGAGAACAGTTCATGATCAAACAAGAGATAGAGAATGTTATGAAATGCAAAATGGATGATTTTAACTGGATTAAATATAAAAGTTTTTGAACAAATAGAAGCAATGCATCCAAAATTAGAAGGCTAAAAATTATTTTATAGAGCTAGAAAAAATAATAACAAAATCCATCTGGAAAAACAAAAGGTCTAGAATATCAAGGGATCTAATGAAAAAAAATGCACAAGAAGGTGGGCTAGCCATACCAAATCTAAAGCTCTACTATAAAGCAGAAATCATCGAAACTATTTGGTACTGGCTAAGAAATAGAGTGGAGGATCAATGGAATAGGGATTAAGAAATTGCCTTGGGGGCAGCTAGGTGGTGCTGCAGTGGATAAAGCATGGGCCCTGGATTCAGGAAGACCTGAGTTCAAATTTGGCCTCAGACACTTGAAGTAGCCTCAGTTTGCTCATCTGTAACATGGGAATGATAATAGCATCTGCTTCCCAGGGTTGTTGTGAGGCTCCATGAGATAATCATGGTAATGTACTTAACACATAGTAAACATCTGCTGACTGTTTTTAAAGCATAGCCTATGGGATAAAGGGTCAGCTTTAGAATCAGGAAGACCTGGGTCAAGTCTTGTCTCTAAGACTAATCTGTGGGTAAGTAGCTGATCTGTGTGATGGAGGGTGTTTTCACAATGGGAATCCCCTACATTGTTGAAAGCATAGGTCTTAATTTTAAAAAAATGGAGGGGGGGAGGGATTATCACACCTCAGAAATATTGTCATGACCTCTCAGAGGGAGGGAAGAGTTCCCCAGCCCTTTGTTCTCTTGTTCTCCTCCGCCCCCAATACCTTCTCTTCCCTGGCTGATAGTTCAAATTCCACTCTTAGAGCTTCATTCCTTCAGACTATCATCGTTGCAAAAGTGGAAATTTCCCTCTATGATAAGTAGATGCTCATATCCAAAACAACTTCTTTTAAAGAACAATGATGTGAGGAATGTTTAGAAGGTGACAGTCTGGGAGCAGAGCCACTCTTTGCCACTAGAGTGTTCCAGATCCTTCCTTTCCTGAGAGAAGGCTTTGTTAAGGGGGAATGGGTAGGGCGAGAGTGCAGGAAGGCACTGGGCACCTGAGGAGGCTGGGCCGGGGGGGGATGCAGCAGGGAGGAACATGGGGGCTGCCTTGGCTCCCAAAGGTCAGAGGGATCTGACATTTAGACCGGGAAGGGCCCTGAGCTGTCATTTGCACAACAGACACTTTTAAAAAATATGATTTTTCCAGTGAACAAGCCTATACTTTTTTTCCTTGCCTCCCCTCTCTCCCCATCACAACTCTGCAGAGAAATGCATTCCCACATCGGCGTGCCCAAAATGTCTTCGTGCCTCTGCATCATGAGTTTGTTAGCAGGTGGGGACTGTGGTTGGCCATGGCTTGGATTGGTCTCTGGAAGGTCTCATGCACTTTTTCTGCCCCTTGATTTTGCAGATGAGGACAGAGGACCGGAGAGGACAAGCGACTTCCTTTACCCCGTTCTGAGCCTAGGGCCTGGGAGGTCAAACCCGTGCCCTTAGACCCGCATCCCACTGCCTGCTCTACTTTTCGCTAGGCTGAGTCCCCTCCTGGCTTTGGCTGTGGGGCAGCCCTGCGGGTTGTGCCTTGTAGATCCTGGACGAAACAATATCTATCTTATGACCCCCTCCCTTGACAGTTGGGGCAACTGATTCCCTAATGTTTGGATGAACCCCTGGGTGGGCAGGCTCCTGGCCACATGTCACTCCTGGGGAGCTGGGATCCAGCAGGCATCGTGCTGGCTGCCAATAGAGAAGAGACTTCTGTGGGCACATCTGGAGAACACTCTCGCCTCTGAAGCAAGTGCATGCTAAGAAGATGCTTGGGGGCTCGCTTCCTCCCTCGCTCCCTCCTTCACTTGCTCCCTCCCTCTCTTCCCCCTCCCTCCCTCACATATCAGGCCTATCTTAATTAGACCAGGGCAGTTAGCATGCAGATGCCAAGCCCCTCATTGGCAAGCCAGTAGCAGGCTAACTTTGTGGAACCTGCATGCGTGGAAAGGCAAGGGCTCCTTGCTGCAAGGAGGTCTGCATCATCTCCGAGGGGGCTCAGCCCTCCCACCGCCCGCCTGCCTGCTGCCGAAGCCTCTGCTAGGCTGGCTTGCAGCATCATTATGCAAAGCTGCTCCCCCTCCCCTGCTCCTAGCTCAGCGGAGGCCCCTGACAATGGTGAGCACATGGTGGCCCTGGTGCCTGGCTCGCTTGGAGACAGCGCTGCCTTTGGTGGCTGCAATCTGAGAGGGAGAGAGGGCTGCGAGGAGCTGCCGCGCTTGCTGCTGAGGCTTCATCTAGAGGACAACTCTGTAACTAGCCCTGGGCTTTGAGTCTCCTTTCACCTCAGTGGCTGCTTTCTGGGCTACTCATTTCAAGGAGCTCCCGAGCTAGCTAGCTCGCCGGCTCGCTCGCTCTTCGTGCACCCCACTGGAGCTTTCTCCTGGTGGCTAGCCGCCGGAGCTCTGCATCAGGGTGGTTCAGCAAGGCACGCTGAGGCCTTCTTCAGAAGAACTGCTTCTAGAAGCTTCCCTAGCTGGCTCCCCAAAGTCCAGCCCCCTTTCTGAGATAGCTGTGGTGTGAGCAGGGGTGCCAAACTTGGGGATCAGAATCCCAGCCTTGGGCATCTGCCCCAGCCCTGGCAAGGAGGGAGCTGTGGATGCTGACCTAGGAGCATGCCACCTGGGAAGGGCAGGTGCCACACAGGATGCTGAGATGCATCTCCCAAAGAAGGTGCTCTGGTCGATGCTCTCGCTCACAAAAGAACCATTCCAAATGAGCGGCTTCGTTGCTCGGAGGAGACTGAACCACCTGCTGCATGGCCGGGCCACAGGAGGGTGAGTTGGAATGGGGACTGGGGTGGAGCCAAGCATGGGACAAGCTCACAGGCATGGGTGTGGCTGAGGGAGTAAGGCTTGGACAGTGGGGTGCAAGGAGCCTAGGGGCTGCCTCCCACTGCCTCTGCATCCTGAGCGAGTCCCTGGGACCTGTCTGGGCTTTAGTCTCTTCTTCTACTAGAAACAGGGCTTGGGCTAAAGATTCACTGACAACTCTCTCCCAGCTCTGCATCTTGTGACCTATGACCTGCATTGAGGCCCTTCAGACCTGATGTGTGCATGCAGGGTATACATACATGTGTGTGCATACGGTGCATGTTCATACACGTGTGTATGTGCAGGTGTGTTTGCGGGAGGCAAACATGTGCACATGTGTGTGACACACATGTCAATTCCATGTACCTGTGTGTGCTATGCATGTGTGCATGCTTATGTGTATAATTTGGGAAAACATGGCTAGGGGTTAAGGGGTGCAGGATGGTAGAACAAACAGGGCCAAGGAGGGGAGGGGGGTAGCGTCAGCAGGACTGAAGGCGCCTCCCCCCCCCCAAGAAAGATGAAAGGGAGAAAAGGAAGGTTGAACCCGAACCCAAGGGCAAGGGGAGGTCAGAAAGAGAAGCAGCAAATGCAGGAGGGAGGGAGGTGGAAAGAGAGATGGAGGAGAGGGATGGGGCCAGGGAGGGGACTGTGGGAAGAGCAGACCACCCGATGGCAGCGCTGGGATCAGGGCCCTGGGGATTGCTGGTCCCACTTGCTCATTGTGTAGAGACCCAGGGAGAGGATCACGCAGGGAGCCCGTGGTGGAGAAGCTAGGATTTGAGCCCCCTCAGGAGGCTGTTTTCAAATCTAGTGCTTTCCCTCCTCCCCTCCCTCCTCTCTCCATGTAGGCATAGTGTGGAGAATGTGAGAAGGCCTGAGAGCCACAGACACAAGGACAGGGGGCAGGGGCTGCAGGGGCATGGCTTTGGAGGGCTGGGGGGCCTCCCCCAGGCCAGTGCTGTGGCTCTAGCTCGCTGGCTGAGTTTGACCCAGGGATGGACACTGGTGGAAACTAGAGAGGTCAGATGGAGGTGGGGTGTTGTCTGTGTGTTCCCTCCTGGTGCACAAAGTAAGATGATGGGTGTGCAGAGGAGATGAAAGGCTGGGGATACTGTACAGATAGAAGCCGGCCTTAATGCAGAGTCTTGCTTGGCTACCCAGGGATCTTGACAGCTGAAACATGCTGGGCCAAATGGAAGAGGATAGCTCAGAAATAGAAGTCCTGCCCTCGGGGTCCAAACCCCCAGCTTCCTAGCTGCAGAATAGGCAGGCTTGGCTCACCCACAGTGAGCCCTGGGAAAACGAGCTGGGGGTTTGAGTGGACCAAAAGCTCTGTAACCAGCAGCCCTGGGAGTGAATGTTCACAGAAAGAAGGGGGATGCGAGGCTGACCACATCTGGAGAAGGTTTGGCAGGATGTACACAGGTCACGGCATTTTCCCAAGAGGTTGAGGAGAGTATGGGAGAATGTGTCAGGGAGGAGAGAGGATTTGGGACTTGGGGATACTCCCAGAAGGCTCAGGGAGCACACGGTCATTGTCTTTTAGTATCTGCTGTGCTGTTGCTGCCAGGTGGGAAAGACTGGACTTGTTCAACTTGGCCCTGGAGGGCACAACCAGCAGCAGTGGGGGATGAGAGGGAAGTTAGGCTGGGCACTGCCTTGGGAGGCATGAGAGAAGACTCTTGTTCAGCTTGCACTAGAGAACAGGAACAGCCGCCAATGGGGTGGCATTTACTCAACTCACTCTCCCAGGCTGGAGCTGGGAGCCACACCACAAAGAGGTGTTGCTTTTCCTTGGTTGGTCTGTACTATTGTTCTTGTGTTTGGTTGTTTTACATGTTGGGAAAGCTCTGGACTCATGGGAGGGAATTGTAGTCAGCCAGTCAATCAACTAGCATTGAGTAAGCACCTACTGTGTACCAAGCACAGTGTTAAGGACTGTTTTATGCCTAGTTCTCTTTCTGCTCATGTGCCCAAAGCACTTCTATTATTCTAGAGTTCAAAGGAAGCTCTGTGAGGCAGCTGGTGGCACAGGGCATAGAGCTCTGAGCCTGCAGTCAGGACGATGTGAGTTCAAATGTGGCATCAGACACTAGCTGTGTGACCCTGGGCAAGTCACTTAGCCTCTGTTTGCCTAAGTGGCTCAGTGGATAGAGCAGGAAGACTTGAGATGATATCTTCCTTCAGATATTTACTGGCTATGTGACCTTGGGCAAGTCACTTAACCTCTGTTTGCCTAGGAGGCAGCTGGATGGCACAGTAGATAGAGCACTGGGCCTGCAGTTAGGAAGACCTGAGTTCAAATGTGGCTTAAGACATTTAGTAGCTATGTCACCCTGGGCATGTTACTTAGCCTCTGTTTGCCTAGGAGGCAGCTGGGTGTCTCAGTGGATAGAACACAGAGCCTAGAGTACCCCTGGGCAAGTCACTTAACCTCTGGTTGCCTAGGAGGCAACTGAGTAGCTCAGTTCATAGAGCACTGGACCTGGAGTCAGGAAGACCTGAGTTCAGATCTGGGCTCAAACATTTAGTAGCTATGTGACCCTGGGCAAGTAACTTAGCTTCTCTTTGCCTAGGAGGCAGCTTTTCTTTGACTGGGGTAGGGGAGGACAACTCCAAAGAAAATCCGTTTTGGAGGTGGGCAGGGACATTAAGAGTCTTGGAGGCACTCAGGGACTCAGGAGGTGAAAGGGGGACATGTTGGACAAACAGCATAGAGGCTAGAGATGGTATGCCATGTGTGGCTGGAGTGTCTAGCACCTCACGGAGACTAATGGACAACAATCTGTGATCAGATAGTGAAGTGTTAGAAATGCTGAACAGAAGAGTTTGTATGTGACCCTGCTGGCAATAGGGAGCTAATGAAACTTCTTGAGCAGTAGAGTGGAACAGAAGTTCCCTTTGGTAGCTATGTGGAAGATGAACTGGAAATGGGGAGAGATGAGGCTAGAGGCCGAGAGATCATTTAGGAGGCTATTACAGCAGCCTAGGCAAGCCCTAAAACATTTTTAGCTTGAGAGCCTGGTTGGGTCCCAGGTCAGAGAAAATTCATTAGGTTTTTGATACATGAATATTGATGCTAATTTTTTACTAAGGGGTCAGTGGGACCTAGAAGATATGCTCAATACTACCCCGCCCCCTAGTGGAGCTGGGAGTGCTGGGATGTGATGGGAGAATATTTATGAAAAAAATTGAAGGTTCGAAAATATGGGGAGAGAACAAGCCATTATTTAATTAATTAGATGATCGATTGATTCATCCATCCATTTATTTATTTATTTGTTTATTCATTCACTCATTCATTTGTTTATTCATTTATTCATTCATTCATCAATTTGTTTATTCATTCATTTATTTGTTTGTTTTTTTTGTGGGGCAATGGGGGTTAAGTGACTTGCTCAGGGTCACACAGCTAAGAGGTGTCAAGTGTCTGAGGCCAGATTTGAACTCAGGTCCTCCTGAATCCAAGGCTGATGTTTTATCCACTGTGCCACTTAGTTGCCCCAGACACAGGATAATTTAAAGCAGAGGTGTGTAGTAGCCTAAACGAGATTAAAATATAATTGGGAAGTATTTAACAAAATAAATAAAATATGATTAAAAACTTAAGTAATATTACATTTTAAAACTAAATCAATATGTGGCCCATGTTGATGGGTCTTATGGTTCCTTATGTATGGTTTTAGTGGCCCCCATTTCTATATAAATTTGACATCACTGATTTTAAAGGGCTGCTTAATGAAAATCTAGAAAAGGAAGCAGTGATTCCAAAGAGCCAGCTAGTATCTTTGGACAGGTCATGCCTGATTGACCTCACCCCCCCTCCTTTTTTTTGCAACAAACATTTATTTTTTTTCCAGTTACATGTAAAGGTAGTTTTCAACATTCATTTTCATAAGATTTAGAGTTCCAATTCTTTTCTTCCTCCCTCCCTTTCCTCCCCCCTCTACAAGATAGTAACCAATCTGATATAGGTATATATACAATCCACAAGTGCTTTTGTTTAGTCTGTGTTCAGTCAATATCAGTTCTTACTCTGGGAGTGGATAGTATGCTTTATCATTAGTCTCTTGGGATTGTCTTGGATCATTGTATTGCTGAGAGTAGTTGTCATTCACAATTGCTTATAGAACAATACTTCTGTCACTGTGCACAATGTCCTCCCAGTTCTGCTCACTTCACTATACATCAGTTCATATGAGTCTTTCCAGGTTTTTCTGGAATCATACTGCTTGTCATTTCTTATAGTACAATAATATTCCATTACAATTATATACCACAGCTTCTTCAGTCATTCCCCAATTGATGGGAATTCCTTTAATTCCCAATTCTTAGCCTCCACAAAGAGTTGCTATAAATATTTTTGTACAATTTCCCCCCCTTTTCCCTTTTTTCACGATTACTATTTTTTTTTTGGTGAGGCAATTGGGGTTAAGTGACTTGCCCAGGGTCACACAGCTAGTAAGTGTCAAGTGTCTGAGGCCAGACCCGAACCCAGGTCCTCCTGACTCCAGGGCCGGTGCTCTATCCACTGCGCCACCTAGCTGCCCCTTCACGATTACTATTAACTATTTCCCTCCATCCTGTTCCCTTCCTCATTATATTTACTCCATTATCTTCTTTCACCCTATCCCTCTTCAAAAGCGATTTACTACTGTTTATCCCCTCTCCCAATCTGCCCTTCCTTTTTTTGCACCTCTCTCTCTCTCTTTATCCCCTTCCCCTCCTATTTTCCTGCAGGGTTAGAGAGATTATTCCACCCAATTGCTCACTTCCTTTTTGGACAGGATTATTGAACTAGTAGATGAGGAGAGTGTTGTGGATAGAGTTTATATAGATTTTAACAAAGTTTTTAAATAAGATATATTATATTTTTTGTGGAGAAGGTGGAGATATTGGGATTAGAAGATAATACATACAATTAGATGGAATCACAATAGGCTCAAAGACCTATCAATGGTACCAAGCAATGGTGCAATGGTAACTTGGGATCCCTTAAAGGACATCTGCTTCAACCCCCTCATTTCATGGAGCAGGAAACTAACCAATGTGGTTAGGTGACTTGCTGAAGGTCACACAAAGTAGCAAGTGGGAGATTGGGAATTCCAACCCAGGTACTTGACTCTAGAGTCATTGGTCTTTCCACTGCCTAAATTGCTTCTTTTTTTTTGGGGGGGGGGCAATGAGGGTTAAGTGACTTGCCCAGGGTCACATAGTAAGTGTTAAGTGTCTGAGGCCAGATTTGAACTCAGGTCCTCATGAATCTAGGGCCAGTGCTTTATCCACTGTGCCACCTAACTGCCTCTGGTCTTTCCACTGCCTCCCAGAAAACTGATCATCTTGAAATGGTGAAGAGATGTAGGCCACTGTCAGGCTAGGCCCTTGTGTTCCTTAGGTCTCAGTTTCCCATCTAGTTCAATTAGGGTTTTGGATAATTTAAATTTTCTTTTATTTTAAAAATATTTTGTAGAATTTCTGTGTATTACAAGTATTATGCATATGTAAAACATGCATATTGTGCATATTATGCACATGTAAATGTATGTGCATCATGGGCATGTAGAATCAATGTGCATGTAAATGTATGCACATGTAAAGGTGTTATGTACACTATTCATGGTATGTATACTATATGCAGGTAAGGATGGGTACTATGTGCATTCCATATGTTATGTGTGTGTGGATGGATGCACATTATGTGTACTATGCGTATTATACACATGATGCACCTGTAAATGCATGCACATGTAGAATGTATACATCTTGTGCATATCATGCACATTATGTACATGATGTGCATGTAAAGGTGTGAGAATTATGAGTATTATGAGAGAAGTAGATGTTGGTTCATGGCAAATCCCTGTAATCCTTGGGATGAGATCTCTAGTGGTGTATCCCCAGGGATCTGGGCTTGGCCCTGTGCTGTTTAACATGCTTATCATTGAATTAATTGATATCAACATAAAGTCCTTTACCATGTCTCAACAAATCAATTTCCCAGGTACAGGCTGCAGGAGGTATGGCCAGCCAACAGTTCATCTAAAAAGTTCTTGGAGTTTGAATGGATCAGGAGCTCATTATAAATTAGAGAGGGAGGATATTGATAATTGGGGTGATTAGGCAAAAATTTTATGCAAAAGGTGTTGCCTGAACTGTGTTTTGGAGAGAGAGAGAGAGAGAAAGCGAGCGAGCGAGCGAGAGCGAGTGAATGCAAGCTCAGAGTTGAAGAGGGAATGTGCTCCAGGCATGTGGGATTGTCAATGTAAGGGTGCAGAGATGAGAGATGGAGCATTGTTTGTGAGTAACCAAGAGAAGACCAGTTTGACTGAATCAAAGACTAGAATATGGGGAATAATGTACCAAGAGGCTAGAAACGGAGGAAGGAGCCAGGCTATGAAAAGGATTGAAGAGTGAAGTTGAGGAGTTCACATTTTTCTTGCAGGTACCAGGAAGGAGGAGAGAATACTACAGTCACGCCAGTAACTTGAAGGAATGGTCAAATCTAGTGAAGGTTTTCAGTTAGAAGTTTCCACAGATGGGGGAGATGGTAGTAAGCATATTTGAAGGCTGCCCATTTGCACGATCCTGGCTGTGTAGATATTGTGTTCCGAGATTCTTTTATTGTATTGGAACACTGCTGTGGTCAGGGGAGGGCTAGGGGCCTGGCCAGCCTGCTCAGCATCTTTGGGGTGTGTGCTTGCTTGGAGGTCCTCAGGTGGTAGCAGCAGTCTCCCACTCTCTAGAGGGTTCCAGGTGAGCATCTTGATTGCCAAATCTTTTCCTTTTCTCCAATAGAAACGTACCCAAGCTGGGAAAAGATTAGCTGACAAGCCTCTGAATTTTCCCTGCATAGCCTTTGCTTGAATGTAGCCCCCTCAAGAAATCAAAGCAGTGTGCATTTTTTTTTTGTGGGCAATGAGGGTGACTTGCCCAGGGTCACACAGCTAGTAAGTGTCAAGTGTCTGAGGCAGAATTTGAACTCAGGTCCTCCTGAATCCAGGGCCAGTGCTTTATCCACTGCAGTGCCACCTAGCTGCCCCAGCAGCATGCATTTCTAAAGCACCTGCTGTGTGCTGTGGGCTAGTCCTTGGGGAGGTAGGATTGGAGGGAGACGTAGAATTCTTCTTCTTTTGCCTAAGCCTCTGAGGCTTCCCCTTGAAGCTCTGGTATCCATCTGCTTTTGATCTACAGAGATCTACAGAGAGGGGCTCAGGGCTCTTTGAGTTTCCAAAGAATATATTTTGTTAAAATATCAGCTTTTCATGAGTTGGTTTATGATGTTAATTCGAAAGCTGGAGGAAGTAGATATCTCTTTTCTGAACTTAGAAGAAAAACATCAGAACTTTTCAAAAATGGTATAAAACCATTATACAATGATTCCCCCCTGTTATCAGCAGGTTGCTTTGGCAGAACTTAATTAAATTTATTTCATTATAATCTTTCAACCCTAAAGCAATAAAAATCCATATCTGGGGGAAGAGAGTGGATTAGTGTGTTCCCGACAATAATTCAAATGTATTAATTACTGTATATCAATATACACCTTGCACATTTGTGGAATCAAGATCTTGATTTTGCTTAGCTATTGTAATGTAAGTGAGTTCTCATTACCAGGCTCCTGCTTGCTGCAGCGTTTTCCATGCAGGGAGGGAACACTTGCTTTGTGGCTGCACGGGTGACACTTGGGCTACAGCTGAAGTCCCAAGGTTTATTTTACCCAGACATCCTTTCTGTACTATGATGTACCAGTCAACTGACAAACAAGCACTTGGGAAGTACCTATTGTGCGCCATGCCGCAGGTCCTCCTGGCAGGGAACTTGGGTTCAGTCTGGGGGACCCAACGAACGTAGTCTCAGAAAAGGAAGTATAGAATGGATGCTAAACAGATGCACAGTGATTGGAAGGAGTGCTAACAACTGGGGAATTGGGAAGGCCTCTTGAAGGAGATGAGCTTTGAAAAGAGCCAAAGGTTCTGGGAGTACAGAATGATGCAAAGACACAGAGGTGGGAGATGGGCACTTGCATATGTTTAGCTGGAGTCTAGACTGCGAGAGGGGCAGTAATGTGTAATCGGCTCGGAAAGGCACACTGGAACCACATTCAGAAGGGCTTTGACCATTAGAAGAGTTTGGCAAGAGGAAACCACGCAAGATCCTTAAGCTGAGGAGTGATCTGATCAGACCTGTGCTTTAGGAATACCAATTTGGAAACTGTATAGGAGATGGAAAGACTGGTGGCAGGAAGGCCACTTATGAAGCTATTATTGCAATAGTGCTTTGGCTAAGGGATGAGGGCTTGCACTGGGATGGCTGTGGTGAGGTTAGGGAATGGAATGGAAGGAAGAGATGGTGAGGAGGTGGAGTTAACAAGACTTGGCTGCTGATTGCACATGGGTGTGAGAGAGATAGAGATGGAGATGAGAGAAATACAGACAGAAATAGAAATAGGGAGATGACAGATAGAGGGAGGAAGAGAGGAAAGAGAGAAGGTAAGGAGAGAGAGAGACAGAGAAACATGGAGAGAGACAGAGACAGAGAGAAAGTAAAAGAAGAGAGGGAATCTAGAAGGAGAGTCTGGCTAATAGCATGAGATTCTGCAGAGGCCCAGAAGGATGAGAACTGAGAGAAAGCTGTTGGACTTCACAATTAAGAGATCTTTGGTAATCTTGAGGTGAGCAGTTTTGGTAAAGTGGTAGGAATGGAAGCCAGACTGAAGGGTTGTGAACCAAGTGGAAGCTGCCACCTGAAGAACAGTGCCAGTGGAGATGGGAGGAAATGGGATCAAAAGCATCCTCTAAGTCATGGAGGAGAGGTTGCCTCTTTTTCTAAATGAAGTCTGAGGTGAGGGACTCTGCTGTGAAAAGGGAGGCAGTGGGACGGGTTGATTGAGAAGAGAAGGTTTGGAATGGCTGTTGTGGTTGGCACGCAGATTGGCATGAATCAACGAAGACCCAGTTGAGATTGGATAACAGTTTGGTAGCAGACCCAGTCAGTGAGGTTGTTCTCTGTTCACCTGAACCACTTGGGCAAAAACTGACGGTGGGCAGACTTCAGAAAGTGGGATGATGGGACTATGGGGCAAAGGTTTCAAAGATTTCAGACAGCTTGACTCTTGTGTATTCCTATTTCTGGACATGTTGTCTGCTCGATAAGGATGGAAGGTTCTCAAGGTCAGGGACTGTTTTGCCTTTCCTCGTATCCCTAGCACTTAGTCCAGTGACTGGCATATACTTGCTTAGCAAGTATTTGTTGCTCAATTTGTTGTCATTCTCACTTGACCCCGAGTTGGGTCACCTCCCTGCTAGTGATGAACACCTCTGATGAACATGTCTCCCTGATTTCAGGATCAGAGGGCTATTGAACAAGGTGATCTCTGTCGTTTGGTCTTTAAAGGAATCGGGAATGACTTTGACATATACATGCAAGACACCTTGTTGGATGAGAGCCTTGAAAGCCACATTTTGTTCCATCGCATCAAAAGCTTTTGAAGAAAATAGTCAACAAATAATATGCACAGAGGGCATTCGCTCACTAGCATTCTCTGTGCCTTTGAGCCGGTTGTGAGATGGGAAATGGGTTGGTAGCTCTTGCTGTTCTCTTGGGTGCTCTTTTATTCCCAATAAGGTCTGATATTTTCCTCACACTTTGACTACCTTCCTCTCCTTAAGCTAGCCTGGCAGTCAGTCCCTCAATGTTCTCAAAGCTTCATGGCTGATCTCACCCGAGCCTTCTCTGTACAGACTCGGTTCAGTCCAGCTGCTCTCCAAAAAACACATTGGAATTGTGATGTTTGAAGTCCAGATGTCCTTGGGCTCCACTGGCCTTGATGAAGAAAAGTTTTTCATCCTTTAGATGTGTTATCTTTCTTCCAATTTGGTCTTTAAATGCCTTTGGAATGATTTGGCTTAATTGAGTCTCTAACTAAACTTTCTGAAAAATGTTTCCCCATGATGCTACTCTTCATCTTCTGCCATCCTTCTCCATAAGATTTGATGAATGAATTAATAGTCTAAACTGATGAAGCCTTTGGCGAGAGAAAGCAGTTGTCATTATTTTCCATTGGTTATACTTCTGTATAAGATGTTTGTAATCGACATCCATGTCCATTTCTCATTTTAGCACCTTATTTAAAAAGGTTGGGTTGGAGTTGTTCTAATTGAACCCCATCTAGTTCTAGTTTTCCATTTTATTCTTTTAGTTTTATGTTTTTTTTTCTTTTGGTGAGGCAATTGTGGTTAAGTGACTTGCCCAGGGTCACACAACTAGTAAGTGTCAAGTGTTTGAGGCCGGATTTGAACTCAGTTCCTCTGGACTCCAGGGCCAGTGCTCTATCCACTGCGCCACCTAGCTGCCCCAGCTCTTTTAGTTTTATGTTAATTTGGATCTTTGCCCTGACAAGTCAGTGGTAAGTGGCACAACAGCAAGCTGATCCTGGAATAGCTTCCATGTCAGGAATGTTTCTTGGTTCTCCCCACGTCCAGCACCTCCTGATTCTTTCCTTAAAGGTGATGTATAAGTGTGAGGCTTCCAGAACCATTTTCTCTTTTTTCTTTTTCTTTTTTTTTTTTTTGTGGGGCAATGGGGGTTAAGTGACTTGCCCAGGGTCACACAGCTAGTAAGTGTCAAGTGTCTGAGGCCGGATTTGAACTCAGGTACTCCTGAATCCAGGGTCGGTGCTTTATCCACTGCGCCACCTAGCCACCCCCTGGAACCATTTTCTGACCTAAGTTTTGCTGTCTTTGCCTGTACACACTTTTGCTTTAAAGTCTGTAAGACTCAGTCATTGGCAAACTCATTTGGAAGATTTTACTGAATTCTTCATAGAATCTCTGTGTTTCTTCATCCTTTGCAACAAATCAAGGCCACTGGCAATTTTGTTCATGTGGCCTTTTTTTTGCAAATGTTCACGAATACTGCAAGATGAGAAAACCAAATGTCCTGTGGAATATTTCTTCTTGTTTTTGGACACACAAGGAAACCACTGAGGAGAACATTCCACTGAGCTATAACTTACCTTCTTTGGTCTTCTGGTTTCCTTTATAGCGAGAATGTCAAGATAGATATGCCTCAATTCTTCCACTGGCTGGCTATTAGATACCGATTTTATATGTAGGATATCTAGAGTACCCAATAATTAGAGCTAAATTAATGTTTCTCTATCATCTCCAAGCCACATGGTTCTTAGAACCCTCAGCATCTGTTTTGGCTACTTTCTTTTTTTTGTTGTTTTTTTTGGTTTTTTAGTGAGGCAATTGGGGTTAAGTAACTTGCCCAGGGTCACACAGCTAGTAAATGTTAAGTGTCTGAGGCCGGATTTGAACTCAGGTACTCCTGACTCCAGGGCCGGTGCTCTATCCACTGCACCATCTAGGAGCCCCTGTTTTGGCTACTTTCAAAGAGGCAGGAAGACTGCCTCTGGGACTGGGAACCATTTTGTATATTTCTTTGTTCCATGGGTCACCAATGCCAAAGGATTGATCACCATGTGGTCAGTGTTCTGGTGGTGAGCCTTTCCATACTTAGCTGGGCTGGAGTAGCTAGGTGGTGCTGCAGTGGATAAAGCACTGGCCCTGGGTTCTGGAGGACCTGAGTTCAAATCTGGCCTCAGACACTTGACACTTACTAGCTGTGTGACCCTGAGCAGGTCACTTAACCCTCATTGCCCTACCAGAAAAAAAGAACCATACTTAGCTGGGCTGATCTTCCAAAATCAACATAGTCGGTTGCTGTGCCCATACTTGAAGCCACCCTAGCTTGGTAGACCCTAGCACAGCTTTTGAGGACCCAGTGTCATCTCTATGGCATAGGGAGAAACACTATGTGGACGAGGTAGAGACTACAGGTATACTTATCCCAGTTTTCCAAATGAGGAAACCAAGACTCAGAGAATTATATGATTTGTTCAGGGTTCCATAGCTAGTGTCAGAGGCAAGAGTTTTACTTAGGTCTTCCTAACTCCAAGTCCAGCAACACCATGCTGACCCATGTGCCTTTGGGCAAGTTATTGAATCACTTCCCTTAGCCTCAGTTTCCTCATCTCTAAAATTGTTGGAGTAGGAGATATCTATGATCTCTCCAGCTCAAAGTGGCTTATCCTATCATACAATGGGCATTGGGCACTTCACGTCTTAGCTTCCAATTTGAGTCAGAAATGTTTGTGAAGTGCACATCTGATTCCTATCAGGATGGCTCATGTGGTCAGACCCAAGTGGGGAAGCAGGTTAGCTTGGGGCACAGGCCTATATTGGTCCAGGAAGTGGCTTATTAGGAAGAAGTACTGTCAGGTGCTGGCCTCTTGTTTGGTTGAGTAACCTCCCTCTGGCTTTACTTCATTCTGGTCTGAGACACCAAACCTCTGTGTCTCTGGGTCCCTCCCTCCCCTTAATGTGGCCACCTGCCTTGGACTTTCCGGGTCACTGGTCGGGACTCTGCCTTTCCTGCTTCCCCCAGATATGGTGGCCTCATTTGCTTGGGAGTTTGACTTGGTGTGTGTGAGCCTTTATCTTTGTATCCCCCCCAGTGCCTACCACACAGTAGATGCTTAATAAAGGTGTAGTGAACCAAATTGAGTGGTCCCAGGTGGGCTGGTTTGACTGGCCACATAGAAATGGCTTTAAGGTTGACAAGTGGTGATTATTTTGTCCTTTCAGCTCCTGAGGCAGGTAGCCTTCGAGTGACCAGAGGAGTACCTGGGGAAGACTGCCTCATTGGATTCTGTCAGCCTCGGAAGCCTCTTTCGCTTAAACTCCTCTCAGAAGCTCTGCAGTGAGTAAAACTTGGCTTTGTTGAGTATTTCTTGATTAAAGCCCGTATTATTTGCCTGTCCCATCCCAGTTGGACTTTGGCAGAAATTGTGGCTATTGGAGCTTTGTCATGCCCATGTGAGGGAGTTGGAGATAGGTTTTAGTAAGGACCTTCTTACAGAGGAAGTAGGGCAATCAAGAGATAGCCCTCTTGTACCACTAATGCTCCCCCCAATTATTTTTCATTGACCTATCTGTGTACGTGTTGTACCCTCTCAGTAGAATGTAAGCTCCTTGAGGACAAGGGTTTATTCCCTTTTGTCTTTGTAGCCCTGGTACCTAACCATAAGGATAACTGAGTGATTTACACACAGTAGGTGCTTGATTAGTGCTTATTGGGTTGATTTTAATTGTATAAGATTTGTAGATGACACCAAGTTGGGTAGAATGGTAGACACACTGGTTGACTGACTCAGAATCCAGAAAGATCTTGACAGGCTAAAACACTGGACTAAATCCACTAAGATGAAATTCAGTAGGGTGAAATGTAAAGTCTCACACTTGGGTCCAAAAAACAACCTCACACATATAGTATTGGGGCGATCTGGTTGGATTTGGAGTGTTTAGTGAACAGGTGTCAAATACACATTACATGCAGCCCACAAAATTCCCAAATACAGCCTGAGCCAGATTAAAGTATAATAGGTGAATATTGACTACAATAAATAAAAATACAATAGAACATAGGTCATTTTAATGTGTTGTTTTTTTGCTAAGCCACTATGTTGCACAGGGATCCTAATATAAAGTTTAGTCACCCCTGTTTCTGAGTTGGACGCCACTGGTTGTTTTCAGTCATGTCTCACTCTTTGTGACCCCATTTGGGGTTTTCTTGGCAGGGATACTGGAGTGTTTTGCAATTTCCTTCTCTGGCTCATTTTACAGATGAGGAAACTGAGACAGAGTGAAGTGACTTGTCCAAGGTCACAAAGTTAGGAAATGTCTGAGGCTGGATTTGAACTGAGATCTTCTTGACTGCAGGCCCTGTGTTCTATCTACTTCAGCACCACCTAGCTGTCCTCTAATAGAAGTTAGCAGCATGTAAATAACATGGTAGTCAGTCTTGGGCTTTATTAAGAAAGGCTTAGATTCCAAGAATAAGAGTCATTGTCCTTATTCAAAACCATCTGGAATCTGTGTTTAGTTCTAGGCACCAGGGTTTAAGCAGAACATTGAGAAGGTGAATGTAGCAGAATGGTAAGGGGTTGTGATCAAGGCCATGCTCTCTGAACATCAGTTGGAGAAGACTCAGAGGATGTAGCTGTGTCTGTTTGGATAGGGCGGCCTGGGTCTGGGACTATGGCTGGCATTTGTGCTCTCAGTGTTCTTAAGCCTTTCAAAGGTATTTGTTTTACATTGTTGTTGTTATTGGAGGCATGATCCTCCTGCTTCCGCTTCCTTCACCCTGCATCAGTTCATACAGGTTTTCCCAGGTTTCTTTGACACTGTCTCCCTCATACTATCTTCTGGCACAATAGTTAAGTGTATTCCATTACAGGAATCTCTGTGGGGGTGCAGGTCTGGTGGGAATATTTCTGGGTAAATGGAGCACTTTGGGGTTGAACTAGCCAAAGAGTCTTTCCATTTGTTGTCCTCCTGGTTCTCTGAGGATGTAAGAGTTTCTGAGCATGGCTGCTCTCCACCTTTCTCCTGACCTCCCTTTGGCTGGAGAGCTCCTGCTGCTGCCCTTGCTAACTGCCACAGCAGCTGAAGTCTCTGCATGGCTGCACCCACCCCCTTCCCACGGCAGCCAGCCCTCAGAGAGGGTTTTTCGCAATAAGCAGGAGCAGAGGGAGCCTTCTGGGCACCAGGAGGCCCGGCTCCCATAGGCCCCTATAACTCAAAGGCAGCTTCTTAGGACAGTTCTTTCCTGTGGCTTTCCCTTCCATTAAACCAGGTTGGTACTAAATATTGGTCCCCTGGTTTGGGGCAGATGCTTTGAGAGCTGGTGAGTGTTGAGGTTTGGGGCTGTAGATAGGGCAGGAGGGGGCAAGCAAGCGAATCACAGTGTACTTTGCTGAGGGATGGCATGCCTAATGATGGAGAGCCCTCCAAATGTCCTGTTGGGGCCTCCCACCAAATTGGGCCCAATGATCTGGATGTCCTGGCTGGTCAGAAAAATGTGGGTGGCTTGGCACTGTTGGAGGAAGCTTGATGGTGGCTCCTTTTTTTCCCTTGCTGCTTGGATTTTCTTTGTGAAGGGGAGAGAGTGAAAGGGAGAGGGGGAGAGAGAGAGACAGAGAGACAGAGAGACAGAGAGAGAGAGAGAGACAGAGAGGGAGAGATAGAGAGAGGGGGAGAGGGAGAGAGAGAGAGAGGGACAGAGACAGAGACAGAGAGACAGAGAGAGGGAGAGAGACAGGGGGGGAGAGACACAAAGAGAGAAACAGAGAGAGACAGAGACAGAGAGGGAGAGACACAGAGGGAGAGACACAGAGAGAGACACACACAGAGAGATACAGAGACAGAGAGAGACAGAGAGGGAGAGACAGAGACCCCACACAGAGAGACATAGAGACAGAGACCCCCCCACAGAGACAGAGAAAGATGGAGACACCCCCCCCCCAAACACACACACAGACAGAGACAGAGAGAGGTGCCTCTGAAAGCTTTTTACATTTCTGTGTACTTTGGGTGAATCATAGAATCTTCCTTTCCGAACTCCCCATGCAAATAATCCTTTGTGTAAAAACAGTGGGTCTTAAGGTCTCATAACCATTTTGCAGAGCTTAAGGAACCAAGCACTTCCTAAACACTCAGTTTCTCTCTGGACTATCCCAAAATGCCCAGTTAAAATCTTGAACTGTTCTTTCTTTCTTTTTTTTTTTTTGTTTTTTGCAGGGCAATGGGGGTTAAGTGACTTGCCCAGGGTCACACAGCTAGTAAGTGTCAAGTGTCTGAGGCTGGATTTGAACTCAGGTCCTCCTGAATCCAGGGTCTGTGCTTTATCCACTGTGCCACATAGCTGCCCCCTAGAACTGTTAGACAGTGAAAATGATGCTGGTACAAATGAACAAAGCTCTTTTCGTAGCCTGCTCTTAGTGTCTGGAACAGAGAAATGGGCATGAGAGGAGGTCAAAGGTGTGAGTGACCTTCTGACCCTCTTGGTTTATGGACAGAACAGTTGGGTCCCCAAGAAGGATGGGGACTTGCTAAAGGTTGTATCACAAGTTAGTGGTGGGGTCAGAGGTCATGTCTCCTGCCTCCCAGGATCCTTGCAGGACGTCACACTGCCCTCCACCAATGAGCCAAGTCACCAAATGGCTGGCATAACTCAGCTGGCCGGAAGTAGCCTGGCTGCCCATCAGCCAGCTTGCTGGCCAGCCCCCTTAGGTGACCTTGTCCCCTGCTCAATCACGAAACACCATTTGGGGAGAATGGATCAGTAGTTTCCAGCTGCTTTTGCTTCCTTGAGGGACAGAGATTCAGTACATCCCTCTTCCTCCCAAGGCTCTCCTGGATCCTTAGTATCCAGCAGAATACCTCATTCCCTCAGCACACAGGGTGTTTGAGGTGGTCTGGATCGGATATAGTACTTGCCTCTGAGCTGCTTACAATCTACTTGGGAAAAGCATAATTATACTCGAGAAACAAATGGAAACCGTGGACTCCAATGGGGGTACAAGCCAATATGTTCTGCCAGGTGAGATGCAGCCCAATAAATGAGCAAGGTTTTCCCTTAGAAGCATTTTGCAAAGGCTTTGGAAGAGAGAAAAACAAATCTGGTGCCTACAAGCTGTTGTAAACCCTATGAGAATCCTCTAAAGAAAACACCAAAACCCAGAGAAAGAAGGGGAAATAGAGCCAGTAAAAGAGAAACTGAGGCTGAGCTCAATCAGGCCCAGCCTTTACTGGCATTTGGGAGAAAAGCTGCCAAAGTGTCAGACCAGGCTCTCCCAAGTAGTTTCTTTATGAACTACTGTCCAGGAACCCATCGACCCCTTTTGTTGCTCCAAGATTCTTTGCAGGACAGGATTGCAGGATAGAGCTGGGAGGGGCCTCAGGGGCCATCTTGGGTCCAGCCCTGTCATGGTCCACAGGGAGGAACTGAGACCCGGGGAAGTTACTGTGCAGTTTGGGGTGCAGAGTTTCCATAAAATGCTCCATTTTTGCCTGCATTGATCTCAGGGGCTCATGTTGGACGGAGATCATGGGGAAGGCTGTGGGAAGCTATGTTGTTTCCCCTCTACACAATAACCAAATGAAAATGACATCCAGACTATGTGGTGTGTGTGCACGCGCATATGTGTGTGTGTGTGTATGTGTATTATACATGTGTATCTATCTGTGTGTATGTATTATGTGTCTGTCCCTCCCGTCCCTTCCCCTCAACTATTCTCATAATCTGTCTTTCTCCCTTGAAGGATATTCTTTTTTTTGACCTCCTCTTCCACCTCCCCCTCCTCCTCCCCCTCCTTCTCTCCACCTTCCCCTCTGTTCCCCCTCTTCTCCGATTCCCTTTCCTCCTCCGCCTCCTCCTTCTCCTCTAACCCATCCTGTCCTTTCTAAGCTATCCTATTGTGTCTAAGCTACCCATTCCTATCTGAAGATATCCTGTCTTAGCTAAGTTATCCTGTCCTGTCCTAAGTTATCCTGTCCTGTCCTAAGTTATCCTGTCCTGTCTAAGCTACCCTGTCCTAAACTATCCTGTCCTGTCTAAGCTACCGTGTCCTAAGATATTCTGTCCTGTCTAAGCTACATTGTCCTAAGTTATCCTGTCCTGTCTAAGCTATCCTGTCCTGTCTAAACTACCCTGTCCTGTCCTAAGTTATCTTGTCCTGTCCTAAGGCTATCCGGTCCTGTCCTAAATTATCCTGTCCTGTCTAAGCTACCCTGTCCTAAACTACGCTGTCCTGTCTAAGCTGTCCTGTCCTGTCCTAAACTATCCTGTCCTGTCTAAGCTACCGTGTCCTAAGATATTCTGTCCTAAGATATTCTGTCCTGTCTAAGCTACATTGTCCTAAGTTATCCTGTCCTGTCTAAGCTACCCTGTCCTGTCCTGTCCTGTCCTAAGCTATCCTGTCCTGTCTAAGCTACCCTGTCCTAAGATATTCTGTCCTAAGATATTCTGTCCTGTCTAAGCTACATTGTCCTAAATTATTCTGTTCTGTACTAAGTTATCCTGTCCTGTCTAAGCTACATTGTCCTAAATTATCCTGTCCTGTCTAAGCTATCCTGTCCTGTCTAAACTACCCTGTCCTGTCTAACCTATCTTGTCCTGTCTAAGCTACATTGTCCTAAGTTATACTGTCCTGTCTAAGCTGTCCTGTCCTAAGCTATCCTGTCCTGTCTAAACTACCCTGTCCTAAGCTATCCTGTCCTAAGCTACCCTGTCCTAAGATATTCTGTCCTGTCTAAGCTACATTGTCCTAAGTTATCCTGTTCTGTCCTAAGTTATCCTGTCCTATCTAAGCTGTCTTGTCCTGTCCTGTCCTAAGCTATCCTGTCCTGTCTAAGCTACCCTGTCCTAAGTTATCCTGTCCTGTCCTAAGTTATCCTGTCCTGTCTAAGCTACCCTGTCCTAAGATATTCTGTCCTAAGATATTCTCTCCTGTCTAAGCTACATTGTCCTAAGTTATCCTGTCCTGTCCTAAGCTATCCTGTCCTGTCTAAGCTATCCTGTCCTGTCTCAGCTACCCTGTCCTAAGATATTCTGTCCTGTCTAAGCTACCCTGTCCTGTCTAAACTACATTGTCCTAAGTTATCCTGTTCTGTCCTAAGATATTCTGTCCTGTCTAAGCTACATTGTCCTAAGTTATCCTGTTCTGTCCTAAGTTATCCTGTCCTGTCTAAGCTGTCCTGTCCTGTCCTGTCCTGTCCTAAGCTATCCTGTCCTGTCTAAGCTACCCTGTCCTAAGATATTCTGTCCTGTATAAGCTACATTGTCCTAAGTTATCCTGTCCTGTCCTAAGCTATCCTGTCCTATCTAAGCTATACTGTCCTGTCTAAGCTATCCTGTCCTGTCTAAGCTACCCTGTCCTGTCCTAAATTATCCTGTCCTTTCTAAGCTACATTGTCCTACGTTATCCTGTCCTGTCTAAGATATTCTGTCCTGTCTAAGCTACATTGTCCTAAGTTATCCTGTCCTGTCCTAAGTTATCCTGTCCTGTCCTAAATTATCCTGTCCTTTCTAAGCTACATTGTCTTACGTTATCCTGTCCTGTCCTAAGCTACCCTGTCCTAAGATATTCTGTCCTGTCTAAGCTACCCTGTCCTGTCTAAGCTACATTGTCCTAAGTTATCCTGTTCTGTCCTAAGTTATCCTGTCCTGCCTAAGCTACATTGTCCTAAGTTATCCTGTTCTGTCCTGTTATCCTGTCCTGTCTAAGCTACATTGTCCTAAGCTATTCTGTCCTGTCTAAGCTACCCTGTCCTGTCTAAGCTACATTGTCCTAAGTTATCCTGTTCTGTCCTAAGCTATCCTGTCCTGTCTAAGCTGTCCTGTCCTGTCCTGTCCTGTCCTAAGCTATCCTGTCCTGTCTAAGCTACCCTGTCCTAAGATATTCTGTCCTGTCTAAGCTACATTGTCCTAAGTTATCCTGTCCTGTCCTAAGCTATCCTGTCCTATCTAAGCTATACTGTCCTGTCTAAGCTACCCTGTCCTGTCCTAAATTATCCTGTCCTTTCTAAGCTACATTGTCCTACGTTATCCTGTCCTGTCTAAGATATACTGTCCTGTCTAAGCTACATTGTCCTAAGTTATCCTGTCCTGTCTAAGCTGTCCTGTCCTGTCTAAGCTACATTGTCCTAAGTTATCCTGTTCTGTCCTAAGTTATCCTGTCCTGTCCTAAGTTATCTCGTCCTGTCCTAAGGCTATCCGGTCCTGTCCTGTCTAAGCTATCCTGTCCTAAACTATGCTGTCCTGTCTAAGCTGTCCTGTCCTGTCCTAAACTATCCTGTCCTGTCTAAGCTACCGTGTCCTAAGATATTCTGACCTAAGATATTCTGTCCTGTCTAAGCTACATTGTCCTAAGTTATCCTGTCCTGTCTAAGCTACCCTGTCCTGTCCTAAGTTATCTTGTCCTGTCCTAAGGCTATCCGGTCCTGTCCTAAATTATCCTGTCCTGTCTAAACTACCCTGTCCTAAACTATGCTGTCCTGTCTAAGCTGTCCTGTCCTGTCCTAAACTATCCTGTCCTGTCTAAGCTACCGTGTCCTAAGATATTCTGTCCTAAGATATTCTGTCCTGTCTAAGCTACATTGTCCTAAGCTATCCTGTCCTGTCTAAGCTACATTGTCCTAAGTTATCCTGTTCTGTCCTAAGTTATCCTGTCCTGTCTAAGCTGTCCTGTCCTGTCATGTCCTAAGCTATCCTGTCCTGTCTAAGCTACCCTGTCCTAAGATATTCTGTCCTGTCTAAGCTACATTGTCCTAAGTTATTCTGTTCTGTACTAAGTTATCCTGTCCTGTCTAAGCTGTCCTGTCCTAAGTTATTTTGTCCTACGATATCCTGTCCTGTCCAAGATATCCTGTCCTGTCTAACCTATCTTGTCCTGTCTAAGCTACATTGTCCTAAGTTATCCTGTCCTGTCCTAAGCTATCCTGTCCTATCTAAGCTATACTGTCCTGTCTAAGCTACATTGTCCTAAGTTATCCTGTCCTGTCTAAGCTGTCCTGTCCTGTCCTAAGCTATCCTGTCCTGTCTAAGCTACCCTGTCCTATCTAAGCTATCCTGTCTTGTCTAAACTATCCTGTCCTAAGATATTCTGTCCTGTCTAAGCTACATTGTCCTAAGTTATCCTGTCCTGTCCTAAGTTATCCTGTCCTGTCCTAAGCTATCCTGTCCTGTCTAAGCTACCCTGTCCTAAGATATTCTGTCCTAAGATATTCTGTCCTGTCTAAGCTACATTATCCTAAGTTATCCTGTCCTGTCTAAGCTGTCCTGTCCTAAGCTATCCTGTCCTGTCTAAGCTACCCTGTCCTAAGCTATCCTGTCCTAAGATACCCTGTCCTAAGATATTCTGTCCTGTCTAAGCTACCCTGTCCTGTCTAAGCTACATTGTCCTAAGTTATCCTGTCCTGTCTAAGCTGTCCTGTCCTAAGTTATTTTGTCCTAAGCTATCCTGTCCTGTCCAAGATATCCTGTCCTGTCTAAACTATCCTGTCCTGTCTAACCTATCTTGTCCTGTCTAAGCTACATTGTCCTAAGTTATCCTGTCCTGTCTAAGCTGTCCTGTCCTAAGCTACCCTGTCCTGTCTAAGCTACATTGTCCTAAGTTATCCTGTTCTGTCCTAAGTTATCCTGTCCTGTCTAAGCTGTCCTGTCCTGTCCTGTCATGTCCTAAGCTATCCTGTCCTGTCTAAGCTACCCTGTCCTAAGATATTCTGTCCTAAGCTATCCTGTCCTGTCTAAGCTACCCTGTCCTAAGATATTCTGTCCTGTCTAAGCTACATTGTCCTAAGTTATCCTGTCCTGTCCTAAGCTATCCTGTCCTATCTAAGCTATACTGTCCTGTCTAAGCTACCCTGTCCTGTCCTAAATTATCCTGTCCTTTCTAAGCTACATTGTCCTACGTTATCCTGTCCTGTCTAAGATATTCTGTCCTGTCTAAGCTACATTGTCCTAAGTTATCCTGTCCTGTCCTAAATTATCCTGTCCTTTCTAAGCTACATTGTCTTACGTTATCCTGTCCTGTCCTAAACTACCCTGTCCTAAGATATTCTGTCCTGTCTAAGCTACATTGTCCTAAGTTACCCTGTCCTGTCTAAGCTACCCTGTCGTGTCCAAGCTATCCTGTCCTGTCTAAACTATCCTGTCCTAAGATATTCTGTCCTGTCTAAGCTACCCTGTCCTGTCTAAGCTACATTGTCCTAAGTTATCCTGTCCTGTCCTAAGTTATCCTGTCCTGTCCTAATCTATCCTGTCCTGTCTAAGCTACCCTGTCCTGTCTAAGCTACATTGTCCTAAGTTATCCTTTCCTGTCTAAGCTGTCCTGTCCTAAGCTACCCTGTACTGTCTAAGCTACATTGTCCTAAGTTATCCTGTTCTGTCCTAAGTTATCCTGTCCTGTCTAAGCTGTCCTGTCCTGTCCTGTCATGTCCTAAGCTATCCTGTCCTGTCTAAGCTACCCTGTCCTAAGATATTCTGTCCTAAGCTATCCTGTCCTGTCTAAGCTACCCTGTCCTAAGATATTCTGTCCTGTCTAAGCTACATTGTCCTAAGTTATCCTGTCCTGTCCTAAATTATCCTGTCCTTTCTAAGCTACATTGTCTTACGTTATCCTGTCCTGTCCTAAACTACCCTGTCCTAAGATATTCTGTCCTGTCTAAGCTACATTGTCCTAAGTTACCCTGTCCTGTCTAAGCTACCCTGTCATGTCCAAGCTATCCTGTCCTGTCTAAACTATCCTGTCCTAAGATATTCTGTCCTGTCTAAGCTACCCTGTCCTGTCTAAGCTACATTGTCCTAAGTTATCCTGTCCTGTCCTAAGTTATCCTGTCCTGTCCTAAGTTATCTTGTCCTGTCCTAAGGCTATCTGGTCCTGTCCTAAATTATCCTGTCCTGTCTAAGCTACCCTGTCCTAAACTACGCTGTCCTGTCTAAGCTGTCCTGTCCTGTCCTAAACTATCCTGTCCTGTCTAAGCTACCGTGTCCTAAGATATTCTGTCCTAAGATATTCTGTCCTGTCTAAGCTACATTGTCGTGTCCAAGCTACCCTGTCCTGTCTAAGCTACATTGTCCTAAGTTATCCTGTCCTGTCTAAGCTACCCTGTCCTAAGATATTCTGTCCTGTCAGCTATATTCCTCCTCCTCATTGTCCTTTTCCCCTCCTCTTCCTTGTCACACTTCTCTCCCTTCTCCTCTTCCTCCTCATTCTCCTAACTCTCTTCCTTCTGCTTCTCCTCCTCCTCCTCTTGCTCATTTTCATCCTCCTTCTGCTCCTCCTCCTTCTCACTCTCTTCTTCCTCCTTATTCTCCTTCTCCTCCTCCTAAATTGCCTCCTCAGTCTCCTCATTTCCCTTCTCCTCTTCCTCCTCCTCTTCCTCCTCCTCCCCCTCCTTTTCATCCTCCTCGTCCTCCTCCCCTTCCTACTCCTCCTCCTCCCCCTCCCCCTCCTCTTTCCCAGTGCTCTTTTCCAAAACTCCCTCCAAGGAAGGTCCACACCATGTGATGCCCGTTCCCATGGATTATGGCAGAGCCCCGGGATGCTCTCTTCATCTCCAAGCAGACACGGTAGAGTCAGGCTGGTTGGGAATATCTTACCTACAGCATTGGGAGGAAAGCCCCAAGTGAAATGCCTCCATTAGAGATCTCTTTCCTTTGTTTTGATCCCTCTGACAAGGTACGAAGCTGACGCTGGGCATTAATACTTGGGTATGAGGGACAACAAGCGCAACCCCTAGTGCAGACCTGCAAGAGAGGACGTCATAACAATGCCCCCATTTCCCCAAGTACACATGCTGCCCTGTGGCATACTGAACGAGCCACAGATTGTTGTTTCTCCTGCTTGGCATCCAAGGTAGATAGGTGCTGGCTTGGGTACTTACTTTGCAGGTCTTACCTATTAGAGCACCTTAAAATGCTGCTTTGATTTAAAAAGCATATGTGTGTGTGTGTGTGTGTGTGTGTGTGTGTGTGTGTGTGTGTGTGTGTGTGTGTGTAGAGATGGGGGAGAGACAGAGACAGAGACACAGAAAGAGAGAGACATTGACAGACACACAAGAAGAGAGACAGACAGAGGAACAGAAAGAGACACAGAGACACACACACACACACACACACACACACAGAAAGAGAGAGACAAAGAGGCACACACAGAGACAAACACACACTCACACATAGAGCAAAAGAGGAAGAGCCAGAGACAGACACCTTGATATCCTGCCGCTAATTTTTCTGCATTAATGACTCTAAACAAATGCTCTCTCCCTTTGTAATGCAGTCCCTAATATGGCAGTAGAGACAAAGGACGCCGTTCTGGGTGTCAGAGCCCATTTTCCCAGAAATTGCTATAAGAAGAGAAGCAATCACTTAAGGCAGAGAGAGGCCGGCCCCCAGCTGGCATTTGTCTCGGGCCCAGCAGGGGAGCGGGGGCCTGAGCTGAGCACAGTGGCAGGGACTACTTCCTGGGCACGAGCTGCTTAATTTGAAAGCTGTCTCTGAGGTTTGATTTACTCCAGGCTTGGGACAATGGTGCCTCCTGAATTGATTGGTTGCGTTTGAGATACTGAAGATCCTTATGTGAAATTGCCTTCTTGATTTGACTCTGTTTAAATTAGTTGTCTCTCCCCCTGCCCCAAGTCTTCCATCTTCCCAACTTCCCTATTCTGGTCAAAGAGGCATCTGGGGTCCCAGCTTCCACCCTTTGGGGCCTCCCTCTGCCCACTACACCATACAACCTGCTGCCAAGCCTTAACCTTTCTACCCTCACCTGGTCTCTGGGATAGGCGCCCACCTCCTCACAGTGCACAGAGCCCCTTCCTTAGTGGAGGCTGTCACCACCTCTCACCTGGACCACTGAAATGCCTTCCAATTGATCTCCCTGCTTTAGATCCCCCACCCTGTTCACCCTCCACTTTGCCAAAATCATCGTCTTGCGGCCAAGGGCTGACCATGTGCCACACCCCCACCCCACACGCCACACTTTGATCACCTCCAAGATCAAATAAAAGAGCTGCCCTTCATGTCCTGCCCCCCCTCCTCCCTTTCCTTACTCCCCTCTCCCCCACGAAGCCTTTCATCTAGTGACAGGCTTCCTCAGCTTTATAATAATAACTGGGCTTCAGCAAACTTTAAACAAGTATCAAATCAGAGAACTCCTGGCATCAGACTGCTCAAAATGCATTTAACTAGCATTTATTAATCGATAAGCAGTTATTAAGCGCCTACTATGTGCCAGGCAATGTAAATGCAAGATAGCAAAAGTGAGACAGTTCCTCCCCTAAAGAAACTTACATTTGCATGGGAGAGGTATACATTGAAGTAGAAACAGAAAACACGGAAAATTAATTCTAGGGCACACTCCAGAAACCAAGGCTGTACTTTGGAAAGGGGGAGATACACCAAAAACAGAGAAGTAAAAAGTGGCACAGTGGATAGAGCACTGGCCCTGGAATTAGGCAGACTCATCTTCCTGAGTTCAAATGTGGCCTCAGTCATTTCCTAGTTCTGTGACCCTGGGCGAGCCACTTCACCCTGTTTGCCTCAGTCTCCTTAGCTGGAAAAGGAAATGGCCAACTGTCTCTGCCAAGAAAAGCCTAAATGGGGCCACGGAAGGTCATATACACAAGGAAGTAAAAAAATAAAAATGATTAAACATGAAGCCATAGACTTCTGGGATTTGCAGTTTGTTTGAAAATCTGTCCAGTAACTTGACCAGGTAGGAAGCAAACCACCTCCTTTGTTTCTGTGTTTGCTGGTCGTTTCACTGGGGTTTGCTCCTTCTGTGGGCATGGAGGTGACCCTAGGTTTGGGAAGACAAAGCTTGGCTGGGTCCCGCCAAGCTGCAGAGCTCTGAGTAGGGCCCGGTGGCTGGGCTTGTTAGCTTGGCCACAGGGGATGGGCCACAAGGGTGGCCACAGCCACTCTAGAACAGGTAGAGGTTGCAAGCTCCACTGGCAGGAGCCAAAGCAGCTGTACCAAGTCATTCCATGGAGTCTGTAGCTTTCTGTGCTCAGCATCATCTGGTAACTCTTCCAATATGTTGTTCTTCATATTTGCCATTCCACCCAGTCGTTCCCCAGTCTTTGAACGTCAGGATCATTTCTAGTGTCTTGCTCTGCTGAAGACATGGCTGGTAGAGCAGGGATTGGTTTGATACTTTCTTGATACTTAAGAAACTAGCACCTAGGTGGCACGCATTTACAGTTAGTGCTGGGCCTGGCATTAGGAAACCTGTGTTCAAATCTGGACACAGGCATTGACTAGCTGTGTGACCTTATGCAAATCACTTAACTTCTGTCTGCCTCAGTTTCCTCAACTGTAAAATGGGCTAATAATCTCACCTACCTTGCAGGGTCGCTGTGAGGATCCAATGAGATTTGAAAAGTGCTTTGAAAACCTTATGGTGCTATATAAATGATAGTTATTATTATTATTATTATTATTAAGAAACTGCCATCCTGAGCTAAAGGTCTCTGGGGAAAATAGCCATACACGTCACAGTGAATTTACTCCCATTTCTCTACATTCTGGGACTCAGAGGAGCACTGATGTAAAACCAGAAAGGCCCTTGGAGCTTGTTTAGTTCCGCTTCTGCATCTTAGGGGTCCCCGAAAGATGGTGACTTGTCCTCGGCCTCAGGTGGAGTGTAGCAGAGTTGAGATGATATCTTGGGTCCTCTGAAGCCCAACTCAAGTCTCCCCGCCCTCCACTATTCTACACTGCTTCTCATGAATGTTTTTTGGGGGGTGGGGCATTGAGGGTTAAGTCACTTGCCCAGGGTCACACAGCTAGTGTCAAATGTCTGAGGCCGGATTTGAACTCAGGTCTTCCTGAATCTAGGGCCTGTGCTTTATCCACTGAGCCACCTAGCTGCCCCCCTCATGAATGTTTTAAGTGGGTTTGGGGTCTCAACCTGTGATTTCTTCGGTGTAGGGAACTCCCAGTGAGAAAAACCTTTCAATGCAAATTGGGTTCTGCCCCGACACTGGCAATCTCAGAGAGCATTAGTGACTTGCCTAATATCACCTTGCTGGTAGGTGACCAGGGTGGGCCAATTTCCACATATGTTCCCCTTCCCATTCCCCTCGAGTGAAAGCCTTCCCACCAACCTGCTAACTCCATCTGACAGCAGATGCCTATTCAACTGCCATTGTCCTCAGCCTCCGCAGAGGAGAGAGGGCCAAGAGGGCCGTGGATTTTCTCAAGGCTGGTCGGTAGAATTTGAGTTTGGCATTGTTGTGGTCATTGGGAATGCTGCTTCCCTGATTTCTTAGCTCCCTAATTATGTTTGTCACAAGCATCCCTCTTCCACCTCCCTGCTCTGTTGGCCAAACTGATCCTCCCTAAAGCAGCCACTAATCCCCAGTTGCCATGTGAACCAGCAACAGGAGAGTGTGTCCCTTTGCAGAGAGAGATTTTCCTGAAAGGGCAGGTACCCCAGTGCACCATCTCAAAGAAATCTGGGGGAAGCTTTCCTGCCCGGTCCTTTGGGTTTGTAACCAACTGCAAAATCTATTGGAAGGAAGGGAAGGAGGGAAGAAGGGAGAGAGGGAGTAAGAAAGGAAAGGAAGAAAGGGAGAAGGGGGAAAAGGAGGTAGAGGAGGGAAAGGAAGAAGGGAGGAAAGAAGGGAAGGAAGAAAGAAAGGGAAGGAGGAAGAGATGAAGGGAAGGAGAAAGGAAGAAAAAGAAAGGGAAGGAAGAAGGGAGGAAAGGAGGGAGGGAAGAAATGAAGAATGGAAAGAGGGAGAGAAAATGAAGAAGGGAGGGAGAGAAGAAAGGAAGAAGGGACGGTAGAAGGGAGAAAAAGAGGGAGGGAAGAAAGGAAGAATGGAAAAAAAGGAGGGAGAGAAAATGAAGAAGGGAGGGAGGGAGGAAAGGAAGAAGGGAGGGGAGAAGGGAGAAAAGGAACGAGGGAGGGAAACAAGCACTTATTAAGCACTTACTATGATCTCATTTGACCTCACAGCAACCTTGAGAGGTAGATGCTATTATTACCCCGTTTTACAGGTGAGGAAACAGAGGCAGACAGGGCTTAAGTGACACCCGGGGTCATATAGCTAGTAATCGAGGCTGCCTTTGAACACTGGTTCAACTTCCTGAGTGCAGGCCCTGCACCATAGCCACACTGGGCTCTGTCCTAGACATTCCTCCTTTGCCTGCTTGGAACCCCTCCCTTTCCTGGAATCTGCTGGACCTTCCTGAGCCTTTCATGTTCATGCCTCCCTCTCTTTGTGACATGCTCTGAGAAGCCCGCCAGACTCCTGTCTCTTTCTAGCAAATGGCCGGCCATGGGCTGTGTTGTTCAGCTGTTTGGCTTTGTCCAGGCGGAGGATGGGAGTCGGACATAGCTCAGAGGTCAGGTCAGGAGGCCTGTGTCTTGGAGTGGGGGGCTCAGAAATCCCTGCCCCAACCTTGCTGGGGCCTGGGTGATCTCCTCTAGCTGAACACCATCCTCTTTGGAGATATGGCTGGATTCTGCCCGCCTCCCTCTTTCTGGACTTATCTTTAGAAACCCCTTCCTCATGCCACCTGTGTGAGCATAGGTGAATCGATTAGCCCTTCTGAGTCTCAGTTTCCCAGTCTATAAAATGGACATCACACTTGTGCTCTATACCTCATACGATGCCAGAACTTGGCAAAACTTCATGTTCCATGCAGATGCCATATGTCGTTACTTGGCGTTTGGGTTTTGGGTGGCTCCAGGAGAGGTCTGAGCATGTGACTTTGGCCATAGTCAGCACTTTCAAAAGTGTTCGGGGGGCAGCTAGGTGGCGCAGTGGATAGAGCACTGGCCTTGGAGTCGGGAGTACCTGAGTTCAAATCCAGCCTCAGACACTTAACACTTAACTAGCTGTGTGACCCTGGGCAAGTCACTTAACCCCAATTGCCTCACTAAAAAAAAAAAAAAAAAAAAAAGTGTTCGGGACTTTTTACCCCATGAGAGATTTCCACTCCCCAGGCCAAACCAGTTTGAATTACTTTGACTTATAACAATCCAGTTGAATTAGAGTTTTAGTGCCAGAATGGACTGGCAGGAATTTTTAGTCCAATCTCCTTAGGGGAGAGAAGAGAAAGCGGAGGTTCAGAGAGGTTAAGGAATTCACCCCAAAGCACACAGCCAATTACTTGGAGCTCTCTGGCTCTCTTGACAGCTAATTCTCTCTGTGTTCTACATCGCATTTCATCCCTGAGTTTCTTCTTCTGTGCATGGAGGAATTAATTAATTGTACTTATAATTATAATCCATCGAGTAGCTTTACCAAATCCGAACGTTCACTTTCCGGTTAATCCACACTCTCAACCCTCCTGCTTATTGTATTTCAAGGAACAGGATTAAGAATGCAGAAGAAATGGAAGGTTAAGTGGCGTTAGCTCCCAAGCCTGGATGGGCTCACTGAGGGACATGGCTGCATTGCAAGAAGAGAGAGCTGTAAGCCCCAGGCCTTACCTGGCTCTTCTCAAAGCCTCCAGGTCAGCAGAGTTACTTGATCAGTGGCCGCTTCCTTAGCTTCATTTGGCCTCTGGGATTGAATGGAACTGGGTGGTGCATTTTTGATTTCTTGAAATATTGGGTCCAGGCTTTGTTTTTAATCATTTTCAGAGAGTTCAAGGGCTTTTAAGTTCTTTCTCCTTGACCTTTTTTCCAGTTTAGTTATTTATACCCTCGGGTATCTTGCATTTTCCTCTAGTTTTTCAATCTTTTGATGTCGTTCTAATATTTCTTGCCATCTCATAGAGATACTGACATCTATGCAGGCTGGTCTAGCGTCCATTCCTTGGCTAAAGTTGACCACTTTCTCTTTTAAGCTGTTTGTCCTTCCAATTTTTTCCTCCAGGAGGTTTATTTGATCATTTTATTTCTTCTAGGTAGTCCTTGTAGAAAATCCATTCGCCTTTGAGTCTCTGCTTGTAGCTGTATGGGAGCCATGCTTTCCTTCCAACCTGGACTTTTGGTCATCACTAGCTGGATCATAATTGTTTGTGCTGGTTGGCATCAGCTTTAGTTCTTGAAGCAGATCTGGGCTTCACTCCCTCTTGTCTTTTGTAGGTGGTGTGGTTGACCTTGCTTGGTCTGACTCTGGGACCTCTGGGTTACTGCACTGATCTCCACTTTTCAGGGTTTGGCCATGCCCTGGATCTTCCTCCATGGCATCTTATGACAGAGTGCCCTTAGGCAGCTAGACTGTCCAGGTCTGAGTACTGCTGCTCCAGGTCTGAGTACTGGCTTCCAAGGGCCCTGCTATGGCTTTCTGAGAACTCTGGGGCTTCCTGGCTACCTTTGGGCTTTGGAGGGACCCTCTTATTTCTGTCTCTGTACCCAGAGCCTTGGACACTATTTGTGTATCTGGAATGTCTCTGGCCACCGGGAGGCTACCGGCTTGTCTGCCTGTACCAATGCTGACTTGCTGGCTGTCTTCTTTCCCAGATGCCCACGGGCATTTTTGGCAGTTCGGGGGTGGAAGGCTGGGGGAAGAGATGCCGCTTGCTATAGTTTCTCACTGGATTTCTGAATCATTATTCAGGGAGCTAAGATTTTTCAGGTTTGGGCTAGAGTTTCACAATGGAAGCTAGGTAGTCTGTCTCTATCTCACAGCCATCCATCTCCATGATATCCTTCCAAAGAAACTGAATCGTCTGATGTAGCCTTGTTAAAAGGAGGGTTTTAAGGTGGAATCTTGCTCTCCCAAATCGAATCCTTTTGAAAAGAAATAAGCAAGAAGCAAGAAATGTAGTAGGATCTTTTATATATATCTTTTATATATATATATATATATATATATATATATATATCTTTTATTCTCTATTTTGCAGTCAATTCTCCAATGATAAAGATGTGGTTTACTGCAGAGCATTGAATGTGAAAGCCTCTTGTTCCCTCTGAAGACCATCACCAAGGATGTTCCCTTTGTTTGCTTAGGCACTTAGTACAAACATATGATGAGAAAGGCGGCTTGTAGCCTGAAGTAATAGGTGCTGGCAGAAGATTCCACTGAACAAATATTGATTCAGTGCTTTTTAGGTACAAGCCATTGCTCTCCATGCTGCGGGGTGGGGTTGGGGTGGGGTTGGGCAGCAAAAAGCAAAAACCTGGCCCCAAAGTCGAGGAGCTTGCACTTGACTGGGAAAATACAAAATGTCCTCAGGTCATCAGAGGAGGAAAGAGGCATACTTGCAGGAGCTCAGGAAAAGCTTCAGCTGAGCTTCATCTGAAGAGGCAGATTAGGGGATGCTATATTGCAGACAAGCATGTGGAGGTAGGCAATAGAATACCAAGTTCAGGGAGCAGCCAGTAGTTCTGTTTATCTGGAATGCAAGATGCAAGAATGGGGGTAATAGGGAGTCAATCTGGGAAAGGAGGGTTGGAGGCTAACCACCAAAGACTTGAAACACCAAGCAGAGGGCTTTGTGTTTGATCCTCGAAGCAATAGGGAACCACTGGAGTTGATTGAGCAGAAGAGTACCATGGTCACAATTGTAATTTAGGAAGATTAGTTTGGTAGATGTGGGGAGACTGGAAGCAGGAAAACATGTTAGGACAGACTGACCTCAAAGGTTCCTTTTAGCTCTGAATCAGTGATCAAAAATAAAGTCAGGAAAACAAGATGGACTTGACCAAATACATACAGTGGAGTAAATGAATGAATGAAAAAGCATTTACTAAGTACTTACATGCCCCAGGAATTCAAGCAGAGGATGACTAGACTCCCTAATTGGAATTGCTTTGATGGGAGGGAACTTTAGTGATCAAATTTGCTTCATGAGAGCCTTTTTCTCCCTCTTAAACTGATTTTACCTAGAGGATTTTATACCACGGGGTCAGAGCTGTAACGAGGGCAAGGTGACTGGAGCTTTGACCCAGGGAATTGTGCTTAAAGGACACTGAATTCACTTGAAGTACTTTGGTTCATGGGAGTGAGATCCTCCCCACCTCCCCAGCCCTTTTTATCTCTTCTCTCCCCACAACCATCTCCCTAGTAGTGACCCTGATCTTGGGGCACTGGCTTACTGTTGCCCCTTCACCCCACCTTCCACAACTGAGGGTGCCTTTTGGGACACTATCCCTGACCGCACCAATTCTATGTGATGGCTGTCTAGCAGATCAGATTTTATCTGCTCCTTACTTGAACTTTGTGGGATCCTCTCTCCCCAATGCAGGGCGCACTTTGGATTATGCCTCCCATTCCTGTGCTCTGTCCCAATTCCACGATGAGGCAGTTACTTCTCCCCAAAGTTCCTAGAGTTTGTACTTGAGTATCCAGTGACTTCCTTGTTGCTGCTCAGAACCAAGTCCAGAACAGCAGGTAATTTCATGGCTTTTTTTCCCAATGAATGAAATTATCATTAAAAGGAAGCAGCAATTTATCAGATGCTCTGTTCTTGGCAGAGAGACCTCTAGCAGATGTCTGGATAATTGAAATTTACTATCATCAGGTTTGTGAACCGTATCCCAAATGTCTTTCTTCCTTTGGTACAAGGTCCACTAAAATAACACTTCTGTTTCCCTCTCCATGTAGCCCTCTCCCTATACTCCATGCCCAAATATTCCCTTTTCAGTTCCCAGATTTCTCCACTTGAGTATATCTTCTTACTATGTGATGCCTGGAGTATTTCTGAGTCAGAGGGCACACAAGCCTTCATGACTTTGGGCTGGACCAATTCACATGCACATACAAATATACATATGTTTGTACAAAGAGCAGCCCTTTGCTTGTTTGTTTGCCCATTCCATGGAGGATAGGCTATGATGAACAGAATGTGATTGTGCCACAAGAAATGATGAAGTGTGTGGACTTGGCTATTTCTAGGAAGACTTGAATGATCTGATTCTGAGTGATGGAAGCAGTACTAGAAGAACAATGTCAAGAGTAACAATGACACTGAAACAGAAAACAAATCACTCTGATTTAAGGACTCTAATGGATGGGGTGACCATCCATGGCCATAGAAGGTTGGTGATGAAAGCATCCATTTCTCCCTTTGGTAGAAAGATGAGAAACTGTAGGTGCAGATAGAAACATACATTTTCAGACATGAACATTAGAACACTTATTTAGTTTGTTTGACTAGGGCAGCTAGGTGGCACGTAGATGGAGCACTGGCCCTGAAGTTGAGAGGACCTAAATTAAAATCTCACCTCAGACACTTACTAGCTGTGTGACCCTGGGCAAGTCACTTAACCCCAATTGCCTTAAACATCCGGGGCCATCTCCAGTTGTCCTGATGTATATCTTGCCACTGGACCCAGATGGCTCTGTAGGAGAGAGAGACACTGGTGACCTTGCACAGCCCTACTTAAATCCAATTCACTGCAAGTCATGGCATTTGTCATGGTCCTCTGAGAGCAAAGGACAAACAACAAAAATGAATTTGTTTTACAATACTTTTGTTTAATGAAGAGCTTTGTGTTTTTGTTGTTGTTGTTGTTGTTGTTGTTGTTGTGGGGCGGGGTAGTGATAGCAATGCAAAAAAGAAAAGAAAGGAAAGACCATTAATAAAATACTTAAAATGCACAAATAGAGCACTGGGCCTGAAGTCACAAAGACTCATATTTGTGAGTTCAAATCCAGTTTCAGATACTTTTCTAGTTGTGTGACTCTGGGCAAGTCACTTAATCCTGTTTAACTCAGTTTCCTTTTCTGTAAAATGAGCTGGAAAAGGAAATGGCAAACGACTCTAGCATTTTTTTGTTTTGTTTTAAAATTTTTTATCATAAAAGTATTTTATTATTTTTGTTACATGTAAAGATAGTTTTCAATGTTTGTTTTCATGAGATTTTTAGTTCCAATTTTTCTCCCTCCCCCAAGACAGAAAACAATCTGATATGTTATATATGTACAATCACATTAAACATATTTCTGCATTAGTCATACCATGAAAGAAGAATCAGAACTCAAGGGAAAAACCTCAAAAAAAGAAAAAAACAGTCCCAAAGTAGAAACAGTATGGTTCAATCTGCATTCAGAATCCACAGTTCTTTTTTTCTGGATGTGGAGAATATTTTCTATCATGAGTTCATTGGAATTGTCTTGGATCATTGTACTGCTGAGAAGAGCCAAGTCTATCACAGTTGATCATCACACACTGTTGCTGTTACTGTGTACAATGTTCTCCTGGTAGTGCTCACTTCACTCAGCATCAACCCATTTAAGTCTTTCCAGGTTTTTCTGAAATCTGCCTGCTCATCATTTCTTATAGCACAATAGTATTTCATTACATTCATATACCACAACTTGTTCAGCAATTCCCCAATTGATGGACATCTCCTCGATTTCCAACTCTTTGCTACACTTCAACATCTTTGCCAAGAAAACCCCAAATGGGACCATGAAGAGTCGAACATAACTGAAAAAACAATTCAATAACAACAAGATGCACAGAAAAGAAGAGAAGGAACTTCAGTAGGGAACTGAGAAAAGCTACATTTAGCTATCTGTAATAGAATCATGATTTCATATATGATCCCCACTTTTGGGGACTCTTTGTATATGGAATTATTTTTATGGATGATTTTCTAGTTCATAATTGAAATTATATGTATATTTATAATGCTACTCCGCCTTTCATTTATATCCTTTCAGAGATTGTAGTCCCATCTCACCAAGTCCCAGGGATACCTAAAAGGTCCATCCACTTAGCCTTCTTATTTGAGGCTTTCTAGTCATCCTTGCTTGTGGCTGCTGCTTTATGCTTTTGTGTATAGACACCCAATGCCATGGATTCATTATATTGATGGGTCTTTTCTGGGATATTGTCTCCAGGAAATCACTGCTCCTCTTTTTCAGCATCTGTGTTGTCCTTGTTACCCTTTGGCATCTGGTTTGGCAGATATGGGCTTTCTCCCTTTCTCTCTCTTTTGTTTTTCCCTGTCGGTTTGTTGCCCTAGGGATTAGATTTATAAGACTCCTGACAAACACATTTTTACCATTCCCCATTAGTCATATTCTACCTTTGGCCAAGAGACCATCATTCATATATTTTCAACCATGGTCCAGAAAACCAAAACCTGATCTCAGACACCATCTTCTTGTTCAACTCCTTCCTGTCCCATTCTGGTCTTTTGAAATCTTCCATTCAAGTGGTAGCAGCATGGGAATGTTCCTATGGTTTTCAATTCCTTACCTAAAATTTCCTAGTCACAAATAGTGTTTCCTAGATGCTTTTTGGTAGTAACATTTGCCCCCAAATGAATCACTAGGACTGGTCTGGAAACATTAGGGCTGACAAGTTTGGGGATATACTTTCTTCCCTTATAGATGTCTTGGGAAGGCAGAAGAACTGTTATCATCTCTAATCTACCCAATTACTGTCCTAGTAGGCCTCAGCTGGAAGTCACTAATTGTCATCTCTTCTTCTGGATAGCCTCTCTCCCTGTGATTCCTGCTGGTCTACATTGCTCTTTGGAACACAGGGAGTTGCTACCTTCGAAGAAGGCCCAGGTTTATCTTCTATGGGAAAGTTTTCATACCTGTTACTTAGCTCCAAGAGTTCAGTGGCCCTCTTCCTTCTTCCCTTCCATCTTTGCTTCCCATTCTTCCAACCTCCTGTCACAGATTAGGATTCTGCTGTGCTTCCTAAAATCCTTTTTATTCTCTGTTTTCTCCTGGTACTTTTTATACTTGGAGTTTTTCTTGGCACTAACAGTAACAAAAACATCACACATTCTGCAGATCCCTGTTCCATTTCCTGTGGATCTTCAGTCTTCATGCTTCTTGTTGGTAGCTCTCATGGCTAAGTCTCAATGGTCATTGGAAATGGCATCTTCCTCATGCTATAGGATCAGTCGGTGAGGACTCCTGGATAAGGGTTAATTCATTCACTTCTTCATGCATTTATTGAAAGTTTGCTCTCTGCTAGGTTCTCTGCTAAGTGGGTCTGTGATCTCATGGACTCTGAAGTTCCCTGCAGTGATTCAGGTCACAGCTATGCATGCTTACCCAGCCTATGTGACATGTGTCCATGAAGTTCCCAGGGGGTCCAGCTGGAAGCCATCCTTGATTTTGCCCACCATCATGAGGGTGTTGGTGCAGAATTTGCCCAGCCCCACTCCTCCTCCTCCTCCTCCTCCCATACCATTCCCATTCTTCAGGGTCCTCGTACCGTATACATTACTGCCTGAATCCCACCAGATAGTTCTCTACTGCCTTGTGTACAACATTCCTTTTTAGTTCTTGGGAGGCAGTTGTTAGGATCGAAAGGAGGGGCATTTGCTTTCGTGGGAAGCATGGCGTTGGTAACAAAGGCTTGTCATTTTCTCCCAATTACCTTGTGGATTTGTACCATCTTGGGCCATTTCTGTGGATGGTCAGGCCAAGTTTCTTTGAGGTATTATGGGTGCTGGGCATACAAAGACAAACGTAGTGTTGTCCCTGCCTTCTGCTGGGACTGGGGAGGGGTGATGAGTCAAAACCACCTGTTCACAGGGTGAACAGAATAGAAATACATACATAGCAATTACAAAGTGACTCCAGGCTAGGAGGGGAATGACAAGCATTAACAACTGGAGGATGGCGCAAGGCCTCCTGGGCTTTGGCACACCTGAGTTGGGCCCTTCCATCTCTAGCTCCTGTGGATGTTCAATGCCCTGGCTTCATTCCTTTGCATAGGGCCTTGTTGTTTTCCAAAACTCATCAGTGACTTACAAAGGTAGGATTTGAACCTCGGCCTGATCCCAAAGCCAGCATCCATTCCACTGCCCTCTGTTGTCTTTAATGTAGAGGGGAGGAGCAAGAGTGTGCAAAGAGGAGTGATGTGAAGTCACTTGGCCAAGGCTCCCTTCAACTTGAGTTGTGAAGGCCTTTCAATACCAGACAGAGAAGAGTTTCTCTTTTGTGCTAGAGGCAATGGGGGGACATTGGAGCTTTTCTGATTTATTTACAGCTGGCTTGGAGGCTCTTTTCTTCTGTAATAGGAGGCTAGCTTGCTCATCTGCCTTTGATTGGCAATTAGCAGACTCCTGCCAAGCCCTAATGGAAACAAGCTGCCCTCAGCTGTTGTCTGCATGAGGCTCTCGATGAGAAATCCAATTAGCAGCCACTTTGCACCTCTTCAGCTTTCTTCTCTCTTCTTCCCACTGACCGTCTTTAGATCCTCCCCCTTCCCGACCCCTACTCTGGCCCCTCAGCTCCTAGATCAGTGTCTTCAGATGGCGGCCGGTCACTGCAGATAGAGGATGAGTGCTTTCCATGCTGCCAAAGCTGCTTCTCTCACGTGAATAGTCTCCAGGTGATGCGGCACACCATGAGTTCCAAAGAAACAAAATTACAGGTGATCCAAAGGGCAATGGAGGGGGCAGCTAGGTGGTGCAGTGGATAAAGCACCAGTCCTAGATTCAGGAGGACCTGAGTTCAAATCCGGCCTCAGACACTTGACACTTACTAGCTGTGTGACCCTGGGCAAGTCACTTAACCCTCATTGCCTCACCAAAAAAAAGTTGTTTCTTGAAGAACATCACTGACAATGATATTGCATTAACTCTCCTTGTTCTTGGTCAGATCCCACCCAACCTTACAAGGAATTTAATCTAAGGTGGGGAAGCCTGTTGTGTTCTACTAAAGCTTGGTTAGAGACAGATCCTTTTGCCTAGATCTTAGCTTCTTAAACTGTAGGTCGTGAAAAATTTGGCAACAGTAAAAGGTTATTTATACCTATTTTGTATATTTATATATCTGGGGACAGATAAAAATTTCTCAGTTGAAAAAAGGGTTGTAAGTGGAAAAGTTTAAGAATCCTTGGTCTAGACATCCCAAAGCTGTGGGTAGTCTGAGTAGAGATAATGTCTCTGTCCAAGGGTCACTCTTAGCCCTTTGTTGACCACCTACTCTTTTGAAGGATATAAACTGTGAATCTGACATTATGATTATCTTTGGTCTAAGAGAGAGAGAGAGCCAAATGAACATCCTTTTATTAGTATCCTGCTGACCTTATTAAGAAAATGATTAAATTACCCATAAACGATGTCTCTCAAACATTTTTAAACATCATATAACCTTTAACACATTGAGGGTTCCATCTGTACTGCTCAAATTAAAGGCTTTTCTGACCTTGTTTTTCCTAGTTATGCCAACAGGGGAGAATATTCCTTGGGTGCGGTACATCATGACATCGTAGGTAGCCAATTTTCTTAACTGAGCTTGGCATCCTGGGCTGGTCTTGAGGCCTGCGATGGGAATTTTTTATTTCCTTTTATTATTTGGGACTCAGGGTCATTTATCCTGCAAATATTGGTTATCTAAAAGTCTGTCTTAATATTACCCTCACTTGGACAAAACCTATGTCCGTGTGAAAATGTATTTAGAGGGGACAGCTAGGTAGTGCTGCAGTGGATAAAGTACTGGTCTTGGATTCAGGAGGACCTGAGTTCAAATCTGGCCTCAGACACTTGACACTTAGCTATGTGACCCTGGGCAAGTCACTTAACCCTCATCGCCCTGCAAAAAATGTATTTAGAACCTTAAACATTCCTTAGGTAAGAAGTCAGAAGAAGCTCAACTGTCCCAGACTCCTTGGCAACAGGTTAATCCTCCTCCTCAATCAGTGTGTTTGTGAATCCTCTAAATGTAGTTTAATTTCTCACCTGACTTAATTTACCTATAAAGTCTGTTTGATGGGGTTTATTTCCTTAGAGGATGTATGAGATTATCACTCTGTTTAGCTAAGTTTTTTACCTTTTATGGTACTGAAGGAAGTATGGACTCATGAATCTATCTTCTCGTTAACACTTTTTAATGGGGCAATGAGGGTTAAGTGACTTGCCCAGGGTCACACAGCTAGTAAGTGTCAAGTGTCTGAGGCCAGATTTGAACTCAGGTCCTCCTGAATCCAGGGCCAGTGCTCTATCCACTGTGCCACCTAGCTGTCCCCTTCTCATGAACTTGAATGGCCTAAGAGGAATATATAAGATTGCAATATGTAAAAGAACTATTTATTTGTCATTCTAATGTAATTTTGCCTATAAGAAGCCTTGTCTGAATCCTCATCATTGTTCAGTTTTTCTCTGAGGCCTGAACCTATGGTTGAGCATAACAATAAAACCCTGGTTTTGACCTCTATAATTTCTGTTTTATAACAAATACATAATTGGTAGCACTTACCTACCACATAAATGCATAAATTTCTTCCATAACAATCATACTTTTTGCTGCCATCAGTTTTTTTTTTTAGTGAGGCAATTGGGGTTAAGTGACTTGCCTAGGGTCACACAGCTAGTATGTGTTAAGTGTCTGAGGTCGGATTTGAACTCAGGTCCTCCTGAATCCAGGGCTGGTGCTCTATCCACTGCGCCACTCAGCTGCCCTAGAACCCAACTTGCTAACAGGGACATGAGACTATTTAGCTGCCTTTAACCAATTCAAGTTCCTTGACCCAGAATACCTACAGAACTGGTGAATATAATGGCTAAAAAATCCTGGTGAATGAGAGAGGGATGGGATTGGGCAAAGGGAAAAAAAGATGAGTTAGTAAACATGAGCCTAGTGAGTCTGACTTGGATTCCTGGCAAAAGTCTAGATTTTATTCTTAAAAGATGGTTTGTCAACTAGGTGGCACAGTGGATCAAGCACCGGCCCTGGATTCAGGAGGACCTGAGTTCAAATGCGGCCTCAGACACTTGTCACTTACTAGCTGTGTGATCCTGGGCTAGCCACTTAGCCCTCATTGCCCTGCAGAAAAAATAAATAATCCTGAGTTCAAATGCAGCCTCAGACACTTGACACTTACTAGCTTTGTGACCCTGGGCAAGTCACTTAGCCCTCATTGCCCCACAAAAAAATAAACAAACAAAAACCAAACCAAACAAAAAGATGGTTTGTGAGCCTTTAGAAAAGGAAGCAGTAATTATTGGGAGCCACCACGGTCTCATCAAAATGAGGAAATGCTAAACTAATGGTAGATCAGGGAGATGTCAATATAGGGTAGCTTGTTTTCAGCAAAGCCTTCGACAGTCTCTCAGGGTATTCGAGTGGACAAGATGGAGAGATGTGGGTTAGATGAGAGAACTGGTAGAATAACTGAAGCCAAAGAGCAGTGATGAATGGTTGGTGTCAACTGAGAGGGAATTTTCATGGAACACCCTAGGGAATAACCAGGCCCCTTTTGACCTTTCCAAAATTCTCCAGTTGTACTCCCCCAATCACACTCTTCACCTTCCTCCCTTCCTATGACTCAGCTGCACTGAACTTTTTGCAGTTTCTCCAACTCCTGATCCTCCCACTATGTCCTAGAGGGTGGAACATCTGTTCCTAGTGCAACATTCTATCGGGCCCTGGGGACATACTAGTCCAGCAGAGGGTGTATAGCTCCAGGGTTTGGAGGTGGCCTCCCCCAGTTTTATCTCTGGGCTCGGCTGAAATCCTGCCCTTTTCCAAAACACCTGAACCCACACCTAGGACCAGCTTGGGTCTCGTTGCCGGGGCCTGCCACTTCATGAGCACTCCAAGAAATGTACTCTTCACCCCCCTCCCTAACTCAATGCCACTCGCTAGCTCGACTCTTCCACTCTAGATATTGCCATATATTAATCAATAAGCATGTATTAAGTGCTGACTGTATGCCAGGCTCTCTGCTAAGTGCCTTCGGGGAGTATCCTAATGGGAAGCTAGTGGCAAACAAATGTGTATGTATAAGAAAGAGGCTGGGTGGTGCAAGGTATTCTCAGAGGGAAGATCAGGAAAGGCCTCCCATAGAACTTCTGTTTGAAGCTGAGTCTTTTTGTCAAATCTTTACACTTTTTCAGTTGACAAAAATAGGCCTTTTCTCCATTTGCCCTCTCCCTTTCCCTATTGAGAAAGGAAGCAGGCCAATCTCAGTCCTCATTTTTTTACCTCTTTGTAGCCCTTGATACTATCAGGTATCCTCTTCTCCTGTGGCTCCTTCTTTACCTCCAGGATCCTTCACAACCTGGCCACAGCAAGGTGTGGTTCTGGTGGCCTTTGATCTAGCCACTTACTGTCCTTCACACACAACACTTCAGTGGTAACTTTGGAGGGAGAATTTTCAGTTGAGTGATACTGCTTGAAGCCAAACTAGAGAGTTAAGAGGGTGAGCCAAGAGGAAGGGGAAACATCAATTGCAGATAGCCTTCTCAAAGAAAGGAGACATGGGAGATGATAACTAGTGGGCATGAATGGAGCAGGTGAGGGTTTATGGGGATGGGGGAGACATGACCCTGTTTATAGGAAGCAAGAACGCTCAGTAGACAGGATGGTAGATATGAATACTGTCCACCTCAAGGGAGGTTACTCAACAGACATTACTGATGGTAGGGAATCGGGGGATAAATCCTGCTTTCCTCTCACTGAGATCTCCAAGAGGCTCCAGGGAAAAGGTGATGGGCTAATGCTTTCCTCAGAACTGACTCATGCTTTGTAAAACCCACCCCAGGGCCATGGTCCATTCTCTCCACCAGTCATTGCTTGAGTTTGTCAGGCACCTTTATCGGATATCACTCTAACTCCCCACAGGTTGATTGAGGAGTTCCTTCACCCTTTATTGGGTCTTTTAGGAGATTACTCAGGTTGCTTGGTGCTGTTCCATTCCCTTTACAGTGGAAAGACCATTGGCCTGGAATTTCATGATTGGAAGAGACATCAATGGTTAGCCAATCCACACCTGAAAATGAATGTCTCCTATGGCACAAGTGGCTGGCTGGCCTCTGCTGAAGACCTGGCCTCCTGACACTTCCCATTCCACTTGGGCCAGGCCTTGTGGTCAGGGAGCAAGCTTTCCTTGACATCAAGACTGGATTTGCCTGTTGGCATCTTTCCTCCACAACTTCTAGGTCTGCTCTTGGGGGTCAGGCAGAGCAAGTAAGCCCTCCTTCCACAGGATGGCGCCTTAAGTTTTCCATGAATCCTAGCAGCTTCTTGACTACAACCATCCATGCCAGAGAAGTATACAGTTATAGCTAGCATGAGACCTGGCTTCTACTCCCAGGTGTTCATGGATCAATGGTCAATGAAATGATCTTTTCTTCTCTAGGACTCGGTTTCCTCTTCTCTTCAATGGGGAGATTATTCTCAAAATCAGAGGATCTCAGAGTTGGATGGGATCCACAAGGACATGGAGTCTAATGCCTCTTCAGTTGGGCTCCCCTCTGCAGCAAACTTGACCAGAGATCCCCTGCCTTCATTGAGGCAGAACAGTGGTGGGAAGAAAGCTCATCTCCACTGAGGACTAAAATTGGAAAAACGTTACTAGTAGTAAAGCAGAACAAATCTATGCCCTCTCCCAGATATCTGACAGCATCCTCGGCTGTGGCTTTGGGCCAGCCACTTGCCCCATCTTGGACAATGGAGATAATAATAGTACCTACCTCCCAGGGTGGTTGTGAGGTTCAAATGACATGATACTTGTAACACACTTTGTAAATATTATTATTATTATTCTAAAGTCACTAATAAGTATCTGCATTAGTAGATTTTCCAGAGAGTTCAAGCTTAACTTATTGAACAGCAACACTTTTCCAAGTTTACTCCTCATTGGTAAACACAGCTTCCTGCCTTTGGAAATAAAATCCACTAAAGACAATTGACCCCTTTCCTGGGGACTCAGGGTTATTGTTATGATCATCAGTATGACATGCCTTCTGGGAGCCCTTGCAGGGTACAGGATAGATGTCTGGAGGGAGGGTAGTCAGGCCTTTGGGTAGGGGAGCAGTTTCTTTGGTCTCCTTTCCCTCAGTGAGGCCCTTAATGATAAATAATATAATATCAAAAATGCTTTGCTTGTAAAGAACTTTACAAATATTACCTCATTTGATCTTCACAATGACCATGGGAGGTAGGTGCTATTATCATCCCCAATTTACAGTTGAAGAAACTGAGGAAGACAGGTTAAGTAACTTGTCAATGGTCACACAGCTATTAAGTGCTGGGGGCTGGATTTGAACTCAGGTCTTCTTGAGACCAAGTACAGCCTCACTGTGGCTGATCATGGATGCCAGGCATGCCTGTTCTCTGCTGGGCTTCTTTGCTCTGCTCGCAGTGGGTCTCTTGTGAGATGTCTCTTGCTCCTCTGGCTGTCCATGACCTCTGTACTTTTCTGTTCCCTTCCTGTGCCCACTTTCTACTCGCCTGACTTCCCTCTTTGGTTTTCTCTCTTCATCCTTTACTTTCTTCCCCTGACCTTGTCTCGGGCAACTCACTTCTGGTGCCAGTGGGGATTGGACTCCTTTGAACTCTTCTTTCTTTAGAGGGAGCCGATCAGACACCATGACCTGGGCCCTTTGTGTGCTCTTCTCAGCTTCACTGGGGGACTTCTTTGTTTATGACTGAATCTTTGGTCGTCGGGGACCTCTGACGATCGGAAATCCCAAGCAAAGTCACTTCGGTTGTAAATGCCACAGCAGTCACTGTCGAGTCAGGCTTTGAATAGCGCTAGAGCTTTGAGCCGTCAGGGCTGGCAGCCCACAAATCAGATAGGGCTGGGACTTGCTGGAGTTACAGATGGACTGTGGGCTCAAAGAGGAAGCCCATTTTCTGGTGGCTTCCTTTTCTAGGTCATTCTCTTGACTAACGAGGGGTCAAGCTCAGTTGTTAAATGGATACAAGCACCCAGTAGGTTTTGGCCCCCTGGCCAATGTCCCCATTTCCTTGCCCTAGGCCCAGCTCTGGCTTTGAAAGGTCTAAGGTTTGTTGACCTTCTACCCTTGAAACTGTCATTAAATATCTAATAGGAGAGCTGATTTATTTTAAATATTTGTTTTATTAATTGATCTAATAGAATCCTCAATATTTTCATGGTGCAGTAGAAAGTAAAGAGGATTTGTAGTCAGAGGACCCGGGTTCAAATTCTGGCTCTGTGACTATATGAGCTAGAAGTGCTCCTTTCTGGGCCTCAGTTTCTTTCTCTGTAGAAAGAGGAGTGGAGTTAGACAAGATGACCCAAAAGGTTGAATTTTGCTCCAGATCAATGAAACCACCTAAAACTGCCATCTTTTTTTTTCTGGATGGGGGAAGTTGGGGAATCTGGGCATGTGGTTTCACTGGGGGAGGGACCTCCTAGTGTGGAAACATTATCTATTCCTATAGATTGGCAGCTCATCTTGAGCCTCTAGCCTTAGCTACCTGGGCCACTAGGCAGTAAAGTGGCTTAGCCCTGCTTACAGGGTTGGTACTCGCTAGAGGTAGGCCTTGAAACCAGGCCTCCTGCCTGTTTCCTGTACCATGTTGCTTCTTGGCAGTCAGATGGTGATATCAAAATACCAAAACCAAACCAAAGAACCCAAGGTAAAGAGGAAACTTGGCTTGAGAACTGGGTTCCAGTGCTGGCTCCTCTGCTTTTCTGTGGGATGACTGAGCCAGCCCTTCCCCTCTTGGGGGGTCATCACTTGTCTTCTTTGTAAAGTGTGTGTGTGTGTGTGTGTGTGTGTGTGTGTGTTTTGGAGGCTTCTTAGCCTGGGATCTGGGAACTCGATTGATTGAAAATGTTTTGCTAACTGGAGGTGTAATTTCCTTTGGGACCCCAGAGACCTTGTTTTGTGCATTTCAAAGCCTTATTCTGAGAAGGAGTCTATCAGCTTCTTCACAAGGTTGTCCAAGGGAACCATGACACCCCAGAAGGTGAAAAAGGCCCGAGATAGAGCATCCTAGACTTCCCTGATTGTCTGTGGCTCCAAGATGCCCATCATTGTCTCTCTTTAATGGGCCACTGTGGGTGTTCATCCTATCCTGTCTCCCTTGTGGACCTTGGCAAGTACCCTCCATAACCCCTCTAAGGACAAGTAGAATTCCAAGCAAGTCCTAGTTGGCCAGCTGACTTAGGTGAAGGTGTGTGTGTGTGTGGGGGGTAGGTTTGACGTTTTGCTCAGAATCTTATTCTCTGAAACAGATACTGACAATCAGGTTCCTTTTCTCTAAGGCAGGGACATTTCCTAGAGAATCATCCCTTACAACCATTCTGCTAGCACCATTGCAAAATCCCGTCTTCTTCCATGTGCATTTCAAAGCCAAGCATGGCTAGCTTTTTTAAATGAATCTATGGGAAGTTGGCCAGTCACTTTCTTATAGGAAACCTAGATGTTTGTACCAGCAAGCTGGATCCAAGGGCCTACTACCTACTGGTGGCCATACATTATAATTGCAAGCAAAGTTAACCACGAGGGAACAGGCTGCCTCTGGCTGAGTTTCAAAAGCCCAAAGCTATTCAGTGCCCAAAATCAATATATAGGTTAGTCTCCTTCCCACCTGTCCTGTAGAGGACCAGTGGCTCTTGGAATCCTGGTGACATTTAGCAGACAAAGTGCTTTCCATTCCATTATATGTAGATAAGACTGTCTGCTATATATAGGGGTGGGGCAGCTAGGTGGTGCAGTGGATAGAGCACCAGCCCTGGAGTCAGGAGGACCTGAGTTCAAATCCGGCATCAGACACTTGACACTTACTAGCTGTGTGACCCTGGGCAAGTCACTTAACCCAAATTGCCTTACCAAAAATATAATAGGGGTAGGGGCAACTAGGTGGTGCAGTGGATAAAGTACCAGCCCTGGATTCAGGAGAACCTAAGTTCAAATCTGGCCTCAGACACTTGATACTTACTATCTGTGTGACCCTGGGCAAGTCATTTAACCCTCATTGCCCTGCAAATATATATATATATATATATATGTATATGTATATGTATATGTATATGTATATGTATATATGCATATATGTACACACACACAGATATATGGGGGTGCCTATCTCTGTCCTAAGTTTTAGGGAACTTAGTTGTGGTTTCCAATATATTGCTACTTATAAATTAGAGGCTACTGCACTAGTTTTGGGCATTAAGCATTTATTAAAGCATATTAAATGTTAGTAAAGAGAGAGTACATTGTTCAGAATTAGAGATCAAAAGCCCTACATACCTGGCCATACATAGATAGAAAAGAAAGAGTGGGGGTGGCATGGCTGCCTCCTCCAGTGTCTCAGGACCAGAATAAAATCCCAGGATGAGGAGAGGTGCAGCGAGAAGAGTAGGGGAGAGAAGAGAGTGATCCCCCTCTCCCCAAGGTTCTTTATCCTCTCTCAGATAGAGGTGGGACACTGCACATTGATCCAAGCTAATTGACCAGTCCATTGATTGACATGACTTGGGGGATCAACTAGGTGAGTTAACTTCCTTTAGGTAGTCAGGAAGGTCAATCTATATTTCTTTTGCAGTTCTACTGATTCTGGGCTGGTCTTAAAAGAGGTCAGGCAAGAGTTGCTCAAGTCAGGGGCCCTCTGGGTCCCCTAGAACCTCATTATTTTCTCACACAGCTCAAATTCCCATTTCTTGCCTTTATAATTATTCCATAATGCCTGGCACTAGATCTCTCACCAATTTACCTATCATTCAATCAACAAGCATCCATTAAGCATATATTATATAGCTTGGATTGTGATAAGCACTGGAGATATAAAAGCTGTCCTTTCCCTCTAAGAGCTTCCATTCAAGTGAGGATGGTAACATATGTAAAAGTTAACGCCTTCTAGATGACTAGAACCTGGCAGAGCTGTTGTGATTGTCATGGAGTTTGTGACTGAGGAGAGGCAAACAAGCTAGTAATGCCTGCAGTGCACCCTGGATTTGGGGAGAGCATATTTCCAAGAGTTAAGCAAAAGGAGAATTAATATTGAAATGACTTAAGATGATATAGGGAAAGTTGGCTTAGAAGAGATGGAAAGCTTTCAAGAGTTCAATTCAGAAAATACAAATGGAAACAATTCTGATGAGGAGGAAACAATGTGGTGGCACAGGGAGCTTATCAACCACCTCTGATAAAAAAGGAAACACATGGAGGGAGGATGGAAAGGGCCATTAATGGAGGATGAATTCAGTGATATAGTAGGATCCTATAAGAATAATGTCAGGCATGCTAAAGGACAGAACAGAAAAGAAACTGAGGCTTATGTTGAATGCCAAGGATAACAAATGGACTTCTAAACAGGGCCATATGGTGGGCAAAAGGAAGATCAAAGAAAGGGGAAGGAGGCCTGTGGGCATGAGATAATGATCATGGGCCGCAGAGAATGCAGAATTACTTAATTATAATGTTTCTTCTGTTTTCTCTTCCAAGAAGCATAGTATATAGACTGGAAAGGACAGGACAAACATTGCTAACAGGGTTTTGAAACCCAAGATAATGATCAGCTGTTAAGAGAGCATCTAGTTCTCAGGGAGGTCAAACCAGAAGGCCTGAAAAAAACCACCTAGATCCCAGGGAACAGAAAGAACTGGCCAATGCGTCTACTAAACCACTGTTGGGTGAAGTTTGAATAATGTCATGGGACTGGAGAAGAGCAAAAGATAATGTTGTTCTCCTTCTGAAAGGGAAAGGAGTAGGGTCTTCATATCATAGGCCTATTTACTCCTATTCCTGGCAGGGTTCTAGAATGTATTAAAGGGATGGCTTGTGAGCTTTTAGGAAGGAGGATGGTGACTCCTTCATGTGATTGTGACTTCATCAAGAACTGATCATGCCATTGAAAATTGGAGTTGCTCAAGATGACAGAGAGAAGCCAGGAAGTTGCCTGAGCTCTCCCAAGTTTCCCTCAAAAACAACATTTAGTCAAGCCTCTAAATAGATTCTGAAACTAAAGAACCCTCAAAAAAACCCAGAGAGACACAATCTTCCATCTTGAGATAATTTGGAATACTTCAGGAAACGTCAGTTTCACTTGGGCAAGGGGGGGGTGCAGTGCAGCTCACAGCACAGTGCTGCACTGAGGGGGGTCTGGGCAAGTCAGCAGGAAGCTCTCAGCCACAGTGGAAGAACTGAGGCCCTTTGATTCTGGCTCAGCAAGCTGGTGGCACAGTGGGCCAGTGGTGAGATCCACCAGCACCAGCTGAGAGGGCATGCTTCCAGCTGGAAGGCCACCCACAGGACAGGCGCGACCAGGCCTAGCCATCCCAGCATGCTGAGAACAAGTGCAGGGAGCAAGACCAGGGTGATGAGAAATCTACAAGCCATAGAGGTCTCAGAATAGAGAGCCAGTGACACAGCCCCTATACCCCAGCACAAGAAGCTTGAAAGAGTCACCCTTGTGACCAGGAGCAGACCTCAATTATAAAAAAATAAGCTTCAATATGAGTAAGAAACAGAAGAGGGCTCTTACTATTGAGAGCATCTGTGTGGATAGGGAAGAGCAAAACAGAAACTCAGATGAGGACAATACTCTCAAATCGCCTACATGTGAAGTCTCAAGAGGGAAAATGACTTGGTCTCAAGACCAAAAAGCCTTCTTGGAAGAGCTCAAAAAGGAGTTTCAAAATCAATTGAGAGAGGTAGAAGAAATAATGGGGAGAGAAATGAAAGCAAGACAAGAAAATTATGAAAAAGAATCAACAGCATGGAAAAGGAAGCACATTCCTTAAAAAATTCATTTGGCCAAAAGGAAAAGGAAGTGCAAAAGCTTACTGAAGAAAACAATGCCTTAACAATTCAAATTGTACAGATGGAAGCTAATGACTCCATGAGCCACCATGAATCAGTCAAACAGAATCAAAAGAATGAAAAAAAATAGAAGAAAATGTGAAATAGCTCATTGGAAAGACAACTGACCTGGAAAATAGATCCAGGAGAGACTATTTGAGAATTATTGGACTGCCTGAAAGCCATGATCAGAAAAAAAGAGTCTAGACACCATATTCCAGGAAATTATCAAGGAGAACTTCCCTGATATTTTAGAATCAGAGGATAAAATTGCCATTGAAAAAATCCACTGATCACCTCCTGAAAGAAACCCCAAAAGGAAAACTCCAAGGAATGTTGTAGCCAAATTCCAGAATTATCAGGTGAAGGAGAAAATACTCCAAGTAGCCAAAAAGAAGCAATTTAAATATCATGGAGCCACAGTCAAGATTGCACAGGACCTGGCAGCTTCAACATTAAAGGATCACAAGTCTTGGAATATGATAGTCTGGAAGGCAAAGGAGCTTGGATTGCAACCAAGGATGAACTACCCAGCAAAACTGAGCGTTCTCTTTCAGGGGAAAAGATGGACATTCAATGAAATAGGGGACTTTCAAGGTTTCCTGATGAAAAGACCAGAACTGGATAGAAAATTTGATCTTAACATACAAGACCCAAGAAAAGTTAAAAAAGGTATAGAGGGGAAAAAAGTTATTCAATAAGGTTGAACTGTTTACATCTTGGTATCTTATAACATCTTTAACTTCCCCTTGCCCAATTCTAGTTTTCAAGGAATTATTTTCTTCTTAAGTTTTTTATTCTCTATTTTAGTTGCTTGACTTTCTTCTCATAATTTTCTTGATTTTCTTGGATCGCTCTTCTTGAGAACTTGAGAACTGCATCTCTATTTGGGCAGACAGAAGGAATATACATAGAGGGTATAAATATAAATTGTCCTTGATGTCATTATATAAAGAAAATTAAAGGGTGAAAAAAGGAGTTTATGGGGAGAAGAAGAAATGGGAGGTGGAATGGATTTAATTATATCATATGAAGAAGTGCAAAAAACCTATTACAATGGAGGGAAATAGGGGAGGGGTGAGCATTGTTTCAACCTTATTCTCATCAGATTTGGTTCAAAGACATAATAACATATATCTTCATTTGAATAAAGAAATTGAGCTTATTCTTTAGGGAAGTAAAAGTGTAAGGGAAAAAAGGGGCACTGATAGAAGGGAGGGAAGATTGGCTGAGAGAGGTAAGAAGCAAAACATTGGTAAGGAGATAAGGAAGTAAACTACATCTTTCTTAAAAGTACTATAGGTAAAGAAGTAATCTCAGTACTAAATATGTATACGCCAAGTGGTATATAGCATCCAAATTCTTAGAGCAGAAGTTAAATGAGTTACAAGGGGAAATAGAAACCAAAACTATACTAGTGGGAGATCTGAATCTTCCCCTCTCAGAATTTTATAAAGCTAGCCACAAAATAAATAAGAAAGAAGTTAAAGACGTGAATAGAATGTAAGAAAAGTTAGATATGATAGATGTCTGGAGAAAATTCAATGGAGATAGAAAGGAATATGCCTTTTTCTCAATGGTACATGACACATATTAAAAAAGTGACCATGTATTAGGGCACCAAAACCTCATAGTCAAATGTAGAAAGGCAGAAATAATAAATGCATCCTTCTCAGATCATGATGCAATAAAAATTACATGTAATAGAGAGCCATGGAAAGGTAGACTGAAAATTAATTGGAAACCAAATAATTTCATTCTAAAGAATGAGTGGGTCAAACAACAAATCAGAGAAACAATCAAGAACTTCATCCAAGAGAATGACAATGATGAGACGACATACCAAAATCTATGGGATGCAGCCAAAAGCAGTACTTAGGGGAAATTTTATATCTCTCAATATTTACATGAATAAAAAAGAGAAAGAAGAGATCAGTAAATTGGGCATGCAACTTAAAAAGCTAGAAAAAGAACAAATTAGAAATCCCCAATCAAATACTAAATTAGAAATCCTGAAAATCAAAGGAGAGAATAATAAAATTGAAAGCAAAAAAACTATAGAATTAATCAATGAAACTAAGAGCTGGTTTTATGAAAAAAAAAACAATAAAATAGATAAAATATTGGTTAATTTGATTTAAAAAAAGAAAGAAGAAAACCAAATTACCAGTATTAAAAATGAAAGGGGTGGGGGTGGCGAGGTGGTGCAGTGGATAAAGCACTGGCCCTGGATTCAGGAGTACCTGAGTTCAAATCCAGCCTCAGACACTTGACACTTACTAGCTGTGTGACCCTGGGCAAGTCGCTTAACCCCCCATTGCCACGCAAAAAACCCCCAAAACAAACAAAAAAAGTAAGGGGTGATTTCACCACCAATGAAATGGAAATTAAAGCAATAATTAAGAAATATTTTTTCCCAACTATATGACAATAAATTTGACAATATAAATGAAATGGATGAATATTTACAAAACTACAAATTGCCCAGGTTAACTGAAGAGGAAATAAAATTCTTAAATAAGCCCATGTCAGAAAAAGAAATTGAACAAGCCATTAATGAATTCCCAAGAAAAAATCTCCAGGGCCAGATGGGTTTACAAGTGAATTCTACCAAACATTTAAAGAACAATTAATTCCAATATTTATACAAATTATTTGGAAAAATAGGTGAAGAAGGAGTGCTACCAAATTCCTTTTATGACACAAATGTGGTGTTGATACCAAAACCAGGCAGAGCAAAAACAGAGAAAAAATTATAGACCAATTTCCCTAATGAATATTGATGCAAAAATTTTAAATAAGAGATTAGCAAGGAGATTACAGCAAGTGATCACCAGGATAATACACTATGACCAGATGGGATTTATACCAGGAATTCAGGGATAGTATTGACATGATCAACCACATCAATAAGAAAACTAACCAAAATCACACGATTATCTCAAAAGATGCAGAGAAAGCTTTTGACAAAATACAGCACCCATTACTAATAAAAACACTAGAGAGCTTAGGAATAGGTGGAGTTTCCTTAAAATAATAAGCAGTAACCACCTAAAACCATCAGCATGCATTATATGTAATGGAGATAAGTTAGAGTCCTTCCCAATAAGATCAGAGATGAAGCAGGGATGTCCATTATCACCTCTATTATTTAATATTGTTCTAGAAATGTTATCTTCTCTGTAAAATGAGGGGCTTGGATGAGGATCCCCTCCACTTCTAGATTCTACAGTCCTATGAACATGGTTTGCTTCGGTTCGGGGCAGAATGAAGCAGGGCCAGGGGGACAAGGTGAGGTTGTTTTACTCTAGGGCCAGGAATACAAATTCTTGGTTCTCAGCCGCTCCAGATATGCTTGGCAATAAATCCATGCGCCTTTGTTGTTGTTTTTATGTAACCTGCCCAGGCTACCACTCGAATAAGGACCCCTTGAGGCTCAGCCCAGCCAGGTTAAAGGCTCATTGGGGTGCAGCACCTCTCAAAACCCCAGCTCTCAAGAAGCCCCAGGGTCTCTCTTCTCCCAGGCCACCCAAGCCACATTTTCAGCCATTTTGAATAGCACTAACCCATGGAGGATAGGGGGCAAGGTAAGGGGTCGGGGTGCTCTCCTACAGGCAGCATCCGTGACCAGGCTGCCATACATGTATACGGGCAGGCCCGCATCTGCCTCAGACCTGTTTTCAGGCAGAGCTACAATTGTTCTGGAATGATCAGGTGACGTCATCTTCCATTGCAGCAGTCCTCTGCTGAGTTGCTCTCTATCTCCATCTGCTGCTTCTCCTCTCAACTGCAGCTCCTCTAAACTGCAGCATTTCTGAGGGCTCTCGGCTCTTCTAGGTTATGTTTCCTGTCTGTTTTGGCCGTTGATCATGCCTTAAATGTCTCTCGGGGACACTTCTCTTCCATTCCATTCCTATCATCCCCCGGCTACCTACCTGTGATCCCTGGGAATCAATAGAGTGGGCGACCTTTGTCCTGCTATCCTGCCAGTAACAAAATTGCTGTTCTCCCTTTAGAATCATTAAAAACCCATTAAAAAAGCCTTCCTCTAAGAAGGCAATGCCTGTGTCGCCTTTGGCCAAGGTGTCAGCTTGAATTTCAGTCCCTGCTCAGTTTCTTTTTCCCCCTTTCTCCCACCTCCCCAGCCTTGATAACTCACTTCTGTTTACAAGAAGCCCTTTCGACCCAACTGCATCTCCACCTCTCCAGTAATTTAATGGTTCGGTGACTTCTTCCATGCCCTCCCCATTCCCCTTGATTCTGAGCTCCCTAATGTAGTTTTAATGAAGGTAATTGCAGATAGTATGGGGGAAGTGCTTGGGAGGAGGGGGCACTGCCCTGAGCGCCTTAAATCCCCCCCACAAAGGCCTGTCGGTGATTCTCCCGTCCTGTCTCAAGGGAAGTCTTCTGATTGTGCAACCTGGGAAAAGGCAGTGCGGCAATACGAAATCATTTGTTAAGGCGATGATAACAACAGACAAGGTACTCTACATTTTGCAAAGTATTTAATGACTATTATCAATAGCCTGGTGCAGCAGATACCACAGGTATTCTCATTCCCATATTATAGATGAGAAAACTGAGGCTTAGAACAGTGAAGAGAGCTGTCCCAAGATCACACAGCTAAGAGGAGGATTTGAACCTAGACCTCCCTGGCTCCGAGGCCACTGCTTTATCTCATAGCTTAGGCTGTCTCCCTAAAAGAGCTTGAGTTAGCTATGAATCCTGTCCTCACTGAGGCAGATTCGGTTCCTTTTTGTCTTTAAAGAAATGCTTCTAAGAGGTGATAGGGAGCCGGATGCTTAACCAGGTAGACAACTTGCTTTGTGAACCGGCTGGGCTTTTACAAATAAAACCAAAGTCTGTGGTCGTTGGAATGCTGAATTTACTTTATTTTTTTCCCCTCTTAGCCAGGCTTCTCTCGGGAGCAGATTATACTGTTCTTGGGCTCTAATTATTTTCTTTTGTCATGAAAATGAGCTTCGGTAATGAGCATGATACTGTCAGGTGTCAACATTCCAGGAGCTCCAAACTGGAGGAGAGGGAAGGTTTAGAGAAAGAAAGGAGGGTCGCTGAGGCACAGTTAGAGCCGACCGATGGCCGATGGCCGGGCAGGATTGAAGCCTGCTGGAAAGCCGCGGAGACAACGCGACGAGGTGCAGGCTGCTTCCGGCTTCCCAAGGATTTCTCAAGTGCCTTTCTTACCATGGCAACTAAACAGCCTGAGCGCTTCTGTAGTTAAGAGGGAAGCAAAAGAAGGGTGCTGGGGTCCCTTCATGGGGTTCACATTATGCGGGAGAAACCTGCCTAGGGATCAGGAGGGTGAGACCCGCAGCCTTTGTATGAGTTTTGCTTTAAGTTTGAAGGGGGGGGTGTGCGTGTGTGTGTGTGTGTGTGCGCGCGCGTGTGTGCGCGCACCTACACATGTATGTGCGCTGGAAAGAGGTTCAGGATCTAAAACGCTGAACTGAGAAGGATCACTGATTCATAGCATCGTAGAGCAGGCGATGAGCCTGTAGGGAATGGCCTGTGTGGGCCAGGGAGGGAGCCCAGAGCCCTGCCTGCTGAGCCAGGAGCAGGGTCGGCGGCGGGAGAGGCCCTGAGGGGAGACTGAATTGGCTACAAGGAACAAGGGCTCCTTGTTCCTCCTGCTTCTTTCCCGTCCTCTTAGTAAGGGGCGGGGGGGGGGGGGCGCAAGGATCATAACTGTGTTTTCTGAATCAAAAAGCAAAAGGAATAAGACCCGGCAAAGGATTTCCCCAGCCCCAATCAGCCCCAATTTTTGACCGAGACAGAATAAGTAAGAGCTCAGCTCTCTAGATGCTGTACTGTGGGCCCCGCAATGAGGAAGAGGCAGCTCATGCTGGAACGGCTCAGGCACCCAGATTTTAGAGGAAGGAGCCGGTGTTTGGCTTGTGGCCCTGCATGACACTGACGAACAGCTCAGTTCTCCCTTCTCCGCAGCAGGTCCCTGAGACCTATGGCCTGGGTTTGCATAACGGCTCCTCTGCCGACCCAGTGGCGTGACCTTGAGGGAAGAGAGCCCTTCCCCCAGCCCTCCCGGGCCTGCTCCCATCTGCTGGCGCCCCACCGAGCATAGTCCCTCTAGAGATGGGAAGAGACAGAGTTTAGAACAAAGGTATGAGAGAGGGACAGAGGGAGGGGGAGAGAGAAAAGAGAAGAGGAGAGGAGAGGAGAGGACAGGGACAGGGGCAGGGAGAGACAGAGAGAAGGAGAAGGAGGAGAGAGCCAGAGACATACAGAGAGATCCAGAGATAGACACACACACACACACACACACACACACACAGATGCAGAGGCAGACACACACCCAAAAAGAGAATGACATACAGACAGACAAGCAGAGAAAGAGGCAGAGACAGACCCAGACGTGCTGGTGTGCGCGCACACACACGGGCACACAGAGAGACAGACACAGAGAAAGACAAAGGCAGAGGGAGATATGTATAGAGACAGGGAGAGACAGACACGGGCAGCTGGTCACACAGAGACCTGCACGCAGACACTCAGCCAGATCTACAGAGTTAGACAGATGGAGGGAGAGACGGGATGACACCCAGGGAGGTCCCAGTAGGGCCAGGGAGGGTGTGGGAGGCCAAGGGGGCAGGCTGAGGGGCTAGCCGCAGAAGCTGTGCTGGGGGGGGGGCTCACCCCTCCCAAGAATGGACGGGGTAGGCTTGGGGGGAAGAGGAGGGGCCCACAGCCATTTCTCTTGAGCCGCAGGAGTCAGGAAACCCGAGGGCCCAGTCTCCCTTTCCCATTGGAACAAGCTGAAGCCTAATTAGGAGTCTTGAGGGCAGATGTAAAACTTCCCGGGGTGGGGGGTGGGGGTGGGGTGGGCTAAGCCAGACAGAGCTGACTGAGCTGTGACTGAGTTCTAGCCACTGCGTTTGTGCCTCTCTCTGGCAGCTCCCCCCTCTCCCCCCTTGGAGGTTATTCAGATAAACAGAAGCTGACGGATAGGGCTTGGAGACAAAAACAAGTGACTAATAACAAATGCTTGCCTGATTCTTGCAAGTAGAAATTCAGCAAGCGCCTTGTAGTTCAGCTCTGCTCACCTGGGCTTGGGCAAGGTCACTCAGCCCAGAGAGGTGCGTTGGATTCTCTGAGGGCCCGGAGCTGCCCTTCTGTGGGTTGGGGGGGAGAAGAAAGGAGTACAGGGAGGGAGGGGAGAACGATGCTGCGGAGATCTCTTTGCTTTGCTTTTAGCTAGTAACTGGCAAAAGAAATCTGGGGGCGCTAATAAATTGGACATTGATTCTCATGTATGAAGATGGGCCTGGATGAAGGGGAAGCCCCAGATTTGTGTCGGCAGAATCAATATTGTCTATGTGAGGATTTTACCAATCCCCCCCAAGCCGTGTACAAGGTGCTTGGCATGATGGGGGAATGAGATTTTCTGGTTAACCAAGTGTGATTGTGTGATGGAGAAAAGTCCAACGGCCGGGAAGGGGGGGGGCGGGGATAGTGACAGCTGGGGGGGGGGCGATGGCCGCTGTCAGCTTCCCTTGTGCAGCTGTTCCTTGCAGAGAAGACAGGGTCTGGAGTCCAAAGGCCTGGGGTCCAATCTCAGCTCTGCTCCTTCCTGCCTGAGCCCTTGGCTAAATGGGGGAGGCCTCGCTTTCAGCCTCCTTTTTGTCCTCTTTAAATGAGGGGGCTGAACCTTAAGTCCCTTTGATGCTCTCAGGCTGTGAGCCTGTGGTCCTTAGCATTTGTATGGTGAGCAACACAATGCTTTCAGCCCCCCAGCCTTTCCTCAAATAACCAGGTTGTGGCCAAAGGGGCACTGAGAGGGGCAGCTGTTCCAAATCTCTGCTCACCCCTCCTCGGCCCAGGACCTTGCTTTCCTGGGCTTTCTTTCCCTGCACTTAGACGCGCCTTATAGTTTTCCTCTGCTCTTCTTTCTCCAGTTTCTGACCGAGGGCTAGCCTGTGTTCTTGCCAAAGCCGACTCCTCTCCCCATGCCCTTGATCCCATCCCCTCCTTTCCTCATTCCCAGTTTACCTCACTAGCATTCTCAGCCCTCATCTTCCCCTCTCTCTTTCTCAAATCTTCAACCTCTCCCCTTCTCTCCTTTCCTGCCCTATTACCTTCAGACATGCCCAAGTCTCTCCCATCTTTCAAACCAACCAACCAATCAACAAACCTGTGTTAGATTCCACCAAACATCCCTCTAGCTTTCCTCCTTTCCTCAGCCAGATTCTTAAAAGCTGTTCAGACTTCTTGTCTCCCCCTCCTCTCATTTCTTTTTTTTTTTTGGCAGGACAACGAGGGTTAAGTGACTTGCCCAGGGTCACACAGCTAGTAAGTATCAAGTGTTTGAGGTCAGATTTGAACTCAGATCCTCCTGAATCCAGGGCCAGTGCTTTATCTACTGTGCCACCTAGCTGCCCCTTCCTCTCATTTCTTAACCTTTTTCAGTGTGACTTCTTCAGAGAATCCCTCTTTTCCTTCAAGTTACTGCTCAAGTAACTTTCCTTTCCTTTCCTTTCCTTTCCTTTCCTTTCCTTTCCTTTCCTTTCCTTTCCTTTCCTTTCCTTTCCTTTCCTTTCCTTTCCTTTCCTTTCCTTTCCTTTCCTTTCCTTTCCTTTCCTTTCCTTTCCTTTCCTTTCCTTTCCTTTCCTTTCCTTTCCTTTCCTTTCCTTTCCTTTCCTTTCCTTTCCTTTCCTTTCCTTTCCTTTCCTTCCCTTCCCTTTCCTTCCCTTCCCTTCCCTTCCCTTCCCTTCCCTTCCCTTCCCTTCCCTTCCCTTCCCTTCCCTTCCCTTCCCTTCCCTTCCCTTCCCTTCCCTTCCCTTTCCCTTTCCCTTTCCCTTTCCCTTTCCCTTTCCCTTTCCCTTTCCCTTTCCCTTTCCCTTTCCCTTTCCCTTTCCCTTTCCCTTTCCCTTCCCTTTCCCTTTCCCTTTCCCTTTCCCTTTCCCTTTCCCTTTCCCTTTCCCTTTCCCTTTCCCTTTCCCTTTCCCTTTCCCTTTCCCTTCCCTTCCCTTCCCTTCCCTTCCCTTCCCTTCCCTTTCCTTTCCTTTCCTTTCCTTTCCTTTCCTTTCCTTTCCTTTCCTTTCCTTTCCTTTCCTTTCCTTTCCTTTCCTTTCGCTTTATCCACTGTGCCACCCAGCTGCCCCACATTTATTTTCCTTTATTCTGCACACGCCAATGTATTGCTCCATCTGGAGCAAATTCCTCCTACTTCTACTCCATTGGCAGGTTGGGAACCCAGAAGGCAGCTGAGGGCTCTAAGGGTAATCCTGAAGGGTTAGGGATTTCTAGTACTATTGCTCAGGAGTCCCCAGCTCCCCTTTGATTATCAATTAGCAAGCCAGACTTTATTAGTTTTCTTTCTTTTTTTGGTAAGGCAATTGGGGTTAAGTGACTTGCCCAGGGTCACACAGCTAGTAAATGTTAAGTGTCTGAGGTCGGATTTGAACTCAGGTCCTCCTGAATCCAGGGCTGGTGCTCTACCCACTGTGCCACCTAGCTGCCCCCCCCCAGTTTTCTTTTTTAAAAGTCATTTATCTATCAAAACAGTTGGTACAAATCATTCCTTCCCAAACGAGGGCACACTATCCTATGCACATATGGTCAAAAGGTAACTCACAGTTCCTGATTCCTAGAAGTCCTTTTTCTTCCTTTTTGGAGACATCATGAAATACCCCTTGGGTATAGTTCTTGACTGGACTCTGAGAGTCAGTACACTTGTAGAGTCTCAAAGCTACCTTTCCTTCGTGTGTCTAGTTTGTCCTCATCTTGTCTTTCAGCTCCTGATGCAGACACTGCCACTCCCGGGACTGATGGGAAGTCCAAATCTTCCAATCTTTTGAAGTTCACAAGGTCGTCCTCTGGTCAGTGGAGAGGAGGTTGAGATGTAGCCCTCTCTCTGGGATCACTCCTCCCGTCCCCCTTGTCATTCTCTAGTCCAGCTGCTCCCAAGGCTTGACCAACTTCTTGCTCAAATCTCTTCTCTGCTATCCATAGGCCCAAGGGCATGAGTAATTCTTTCAGCCTAACCCAATGTATTCTATCTATTGGCCTAGTCATTTGACTCTCAGATTGATAAAGGTTTGTTGGTACCTAGTTTATACTTTTGATTGATTGCTTCTGTAACTCAAAGAGGGATTCTCATCTAATGAAGGTCTGTTAGTTACATGAATTGGGGGCTGGGTGTGGAACACCTTTCTTACACCTAATTTATGCGTGTTCTTGGTACCTCCCCCATAGAACTAGAACTCCTTGAGGGCAAGAACTACTTTGTCTTATCTTTGTATTCCCAGTGCCTAGGATGGAGGTGCCTAATAAATGCTTACTCATTGATTGAATATGGTCCTTGAGGCGACTAGGTGCCACAGTGGATAGAGTAAAAAAACTGAGTTCAAAACCAGCTTTACTCACTAGCTTGTGATCTTGGGCAAGTAACTTTACCTCTACCTACGCCAGTTTCCCCATTTGTAAAATGGGGATTATAACAGCACCTACCTCGCAGTTTTGAGGAAGAAATGAGATGACATTTGTAAAGTGCTTAGCTCAGTGCTTGATAAGGAAGAGCAACTTAAGAAATCCTTCTTTCCTTCCTTTCCCCTCTGCCTGACCTTAGCCAAGCCCCTTTCTCATTTTGGGTCTCAGTTCTCAGCTCTCTAAAATGAAGGGGTTCCCCCCAAATGTTAATGGCCTCACTCCCTAACTCACTTGGGAGTTAATTTGTATTAGTGATGCATATAGACATGTTTTCTTTGATAATTTAAGCTCCTTTTAAGTGGAAATTCTCCCCTTCCCCTTCTTTCCTTTCTACCCCTTTTTCCCCTTCCCCTTTTCCCCTTCCCCTCCTTCCCCTCCTTCTTCCCCTTCCCTTTCTTCCCCTTCCCTTTCTTCCCCTTCCCCTTCCCTTTCCCTTCTTCCTCTTCCCCTTTTCCCCTTCCCCTCCTTCCCCTTCTTCCCCTTCTTCCCTTTCTTCCCCTTCCCTTTATTCACCTTCTTTCTCCTCTTCCCCTCCTTCTCTTTCTTCCCCTTCCTTTTTTCCTTCCCTTTCCTTTCTTTCCCTTCCCCCTTTCCCTTCTTCCCCCTCTTCCCCTTTCCCCCTTCCCCTTCTTCCCCCTCCTTTCCCTTCTTCCCCTTCCCCTTTTCTCCTTCCCCTTTCCCCCTTCCCCTTCTTCCTCCTCTTCCCCTTCTTTCCCTTCTTTCCCTTCCCCTTCTTTCCCTTCTCCTTCTTCCCTTTCCTCCCCTTCCCCTTTCCCCTTCCCTTTCCCCTTCTTCCCTCTTTCCCCTTCCCCTTTTCCTCTTCCCTTTCCCCTTCTTTCCCTTCTTCCCCTTCTTCCCCTTCCACTTCTTCCCTTTCTTCCCCTTCTTCCTTTTCCCCTTCCCATTTCCCCTTCTTTTTTATCATCCCTGGTGCCTAGCACAGTGCTTACTACATAGTAGCCACTTAGTAAAATCTTATTAATTGAATTAAATGGTTCTCTGTGATTCTAAAAACCCCCCAAAGTCAAAGTTGTCCAAGAAAGGCAGTGAGGCATGGTAAAAAGAGCTTTGGATGCAGATCCAGACAGCCCAAGATCACATTTTGACTCAGCCACTTATTATCCCTGACTGTAGGCAAGTTGCTATGCTTTGGGCCTCAGTTTCTTTATCTGTAAAGTAAAGAGGTGGTACTGAGATGAGCTCTAAGGTCTCTTATTGCTCTAAATTCAATTTATGATTCTCGGTCCCTGCAGATGGCTCAGAAGTCCACAAGAAGTGACAGGTATTTGAAATAATGATAATTTTGTGGTTTTGCCTTCTGCACCATTTCTTGAAAATCTTTCATGACATTCAATAATTTTGTTGTTGTTGCTTCTTTTGGATTTTCAAGGTGTGCAATTATGTTGTCTACAGATAGAGAGTCATTACTGTCTTCATTGCTAATGCTTATTCCTTTAATTACTTTTTTTGTGCCCAGATACATTATAGGTGTTTAATAAATGCTTATTGACTATTTGCTATTCCTCAGAATGATGAGGGTGTATCTTTCTGTATACCCCGATTTGGAACAGGGATGAGCCTCCTGTTCCTCCATGGTGTGTAATGTTAGTTCATGACTTCAAATCTATTGTCAAAATCATGTTACCGAAAGATTCTTCTGTTCCCGTGTATGTTTTTCAAATAGATGAAGGCTATATTTTATTGAGAGTGTTCTCTGCATCTAATGATATAATCATGCAGCCTTCCTTTTTTCTCTTGCCTGTAAGATTGATTATATTAATAGTTTTCCTGGTATTAAAGTACCCTTTCATTGCATTTATAAAGCCTACATTATTATGAGAGACCCTCTTGATGTACGAGTGTATTTTATTTGTAAGTATGTTATTTGCTATTTTTTGTGTTGATATATATTAATGCTTTTAGTCTATAATCTTCCTTCTTAGCTTTGTCTAGGTTCAGTTTAGGGAATCAAAGTCATATTTGCTTTGCAGAAGAAACTGAATAGCTTTCCATCTTTATCTGTCCGGGGATACAGTCTAAACAATAAAGGGAGCACTTGCTCTTTAAAAGTTTGGTAGAATTTCCTTGTGAATTCATTGGGATGCAATAGCTTTTTTTTTTCAGGGTAGCTCTTACATGCTCTATCGAATTTTTCCTTCTGACACGGGTCTATTTAGATTCTGTGCTTTTTATGTCGCTGCTTCTTTTTCATTTGATGCTTCTGTTCTCGAGAATCGTCCATTTCTTTTAGATCCTCAGATTTCTTATCGTGGTGCTATGCATAAGCATCTCAGAAAGCTTTTTAAAAATTCCTTTTTTCCCCCTTGATTCCCCCTTTCTCATTTCTCATTTTGGTAATGACTGGGCTTCTCCATATCTTCCTTATTTGTCAGTTTTGCTCTTTTGCTCATTTTGGGGCTTCTCATCTCCATTGTTTTTTAATTTTCAATTGCATTGTTCTATGATGGGAGCTTGATTATTTCACTTCTGTTGGTTTGCTCCTTTTCGAAGTTTTTAGGCAGAGACTGAATTTCTGAATTTTCTCCTTCTCTTTAATACTGGTGTTGGTGTTTGGGTATTTAAATTTGTTTATGAGTGCTGCTTTGTCTTCTTTTTATAGATTTTAATATTTATTAATATCATTCTTGTCGATATTTGATGTAATCTTTAAAAAGGTATTCTTTCCCCCAGCCACTTTCCAATGATCTACTTTTTAATTTCTACCTCATATTCATGGCATCATGATTTCTTATAGTTTTTGTTTCACTCTGAGCTATAAATGTAGTGTATGTAATCTCTGCTTTTCTTTATTTTCCTTGTGGCCAAGCACACAATCAATTTTTGTATAAGTTTCATTGAATTTTCTTGATATATGTGTTATATCTAGTCTGCTTAATACTCTGTTTAGCTCCGTAATTTCCTTCTGATTTATCTTTTTTGTCGTATCTATCATGCAATCAATATTAAAATCCTCACGATTTTTGTGCTTTTAAAGGTCAGTTTCTTCTTCTGAGACTTTGAGGCTTACCTCTATGTATTTTGCTGCATGATTATTGCATGTATATTTATTTATATTTGCTTCACACATTCAAATTGAAAATAGAACTGTTTAGTATAATGTCCTTGTTTATCTCTCGTAATACTTTCTGGCTTAAATTCAATTTTGTCCACTTTTGCTTTTATGGTTTGGCAGCAACATGGTAAATTTTATACTGTCTTTTCTTTTGGACTCTCGATCTTTCTGGATAGATTGTGTTTCTGGTAAATAGGATATTGTTGGAGTCTGCTTTTTAATCCATCCTGGAAGCGTTCTATATTTTCCTGGGAATTTAACCCCTTTGCATTTAGCATTATTAGTGTTAAATTTGTCTTTTCTTCAGTCATCATTCTGAAAGGGAATACTTTTTTAAAAATTCATATTGTTTCTAGTACTAATCCAAATGTCGAGGAACCACTCTAAACAAAGTTCCTTTCTCTTATAGTACTAACAATGTAAGTTATTTTCACATGGACTTTCCTTTTATCAGAGATGAAAGTTTCTCTCTTGATTACTCTGCCTGTACTTCCTTCCTCTCTTGTTTTTAATTTTTTTCAACCTTTCTCTTTGTTCCTCTGAAAAACATTTCTGAAGACTTTATTGATTTGGCCAATGCAGTGCTCTGCGAGTTATCACATTTTGACGGTGACTGTATAATGGTCATTTCTGTCATAACACTTGTTTTGAAAATATTAATTTCTTACAGCACAATTGCTCTATTATGAAATTATTTGAACATAATGAGAATTGTATTTGATTCTGTGTGATTTTATCCAGGAGAGACAATGAAGGAACACAGAAAATTGTACCACTTCTCAATAACTCACAAGCAGCAACCCCTCCATAAGCAAACTTCAGGTCTTTTTTTTTTAAAGGTAAAGTGCTATATTAATTATATATCTTCTGGTGCAGTAGGAGCTGTGGGCTGAGGAGGGCTGGTCTGCCTCTACCTCCTCCCCCACCTACCACAACGACCAAGGCCCCAGACCCTGCGTTGCAGTCCAATGAGGCAGCCCTCCCACCTGCAGTGACTGGACTTTGTCAGCCTACACCCTGTGGGAACTGGGACACAGGCTGAGCAACAGGACGCTGTCGTTATTTATTATAGTATTTCTGTATTAGCCATTAAACTTGTATAAAGCTGTGCTATCTTTTTAATTAGGATCCTATCTTTTTTTTAAATGTGTCACTGATATTTTTGAGTGTTGTGTCTCCAATCCCATCTTCCCTATAAATCCTGTGGTTTTTACTGCTCATTTTGCATAGCATGATGATTTTTAAAAAGACTAAAGCTGTGTTATAGCAGAGCTGACTTTATCTTTATTTGAGAAATGTAAACTGCTTTAAATATCTACATTTTTGTTTAGGATGCTCCTATGTTGTTTGAAGACTTGAAATGGATATGTCTCTTTGTAAATTTTTCAAATTCTGTTTGCTTCTTATATAGCCATCTCTTGCCTTTATAGAATATACTGATTTTGGTTAGTTGCATAATTATGGATTCAAGGTTCATGTTTCTTAATTTTGTAATTGTTGTTTCTAATTTCTCTGCTCTTCCCTTATCCTCCTTGGAAAGCTTCCTGTAATCCAAATTAATGTTTTTTGGTAAGTGAGTTTTGCATTTCTCCTGGAAGCTTATAGAATTTTTTTTCTGATCATAATAGTATTACAGTTTAACTAAGATGTGACTGTGTGTGTTAAATCTTGTATTCATCCTTATTAGCATCCTGTAGCTTCTTTATATTTGTATTTCTACCAGTTGTTTTGTCAGTTCTGGGGAATTTTCTTTGGCTACTCCATGAAATATAAATGCCCAGAGTGTTTTGTTTTTCAAAGTTTCCTGGGATGTCAGTAATCTTGAGATTGCTGGGTTGAGATTCATTCTTCTGGACTGTTATTTGGCTCTGTGTGTTTTTCAAGAGTTTGGATTATTCAGTGATTTTTTGAAAGCTGTGTTTCCAGCTCCTCTGCATTTTCCACCTTAGTAAGTCTGCTGTTGCTTGCTGCTATGGATTTTTTGGGGGAGGATTTCTATTGTATTCTCCGTAGTGGCCATTTTCTTTATTATTTCATTCTTTTCCAGCATCTTTTAATTCTCACTTGCTTTCTTATATGTTTCTTTTTTACTAACTTCAAGTTTTTTTTTTTTTACCTGTTCTTAGGATTTCCTCACTGTTGTCAATTTATGCTTAATTTCCTTGAAGGTTTATACATTTGGGGGGATCTTTTAGGATATCTTATATGGTTTCTTTTTCCATATTACCTGTGGTATTTTAGCTGATCCACTGTCTCCATAGCAAAGTAGCAAAGATTCTTTTTTTTTTTCCCAGCAAAGGTTCTTCACATGAGGTCCATGATTTAAAAAAAATATTTGGGAAACTATCTTTTTTTTTAACTGTCTTTTAATAGAATTGGCTCTATTTTTAATTCTAAGAATTTTATTTTATACATGCAAAAACATTATCCTGAGACGGGGCCCACAGGTTTCACCAGCTTCCTAAAGGAGTCCAGAAACACAAAAAAGGTTAAGAACCTCTGGTCTATAGTATTTTTAAAAAAATATCAGTGGCATTGTTTGCTCAGTTTTAATTTTGGTTGGTTTTTATTTTCTTATGATTTAAAAAAAAATCCTTTTTTCTGTTCTTTTGTGTTGGCTCCTGTCTGACCTTTTGGACTAGCTTTCCTAGGCATTTGAAAAATAAAGCTTAATTAGAAATATTCATAACTAACAGTGTCTCTGGAAAAAAAAAAGAGAAAGAAGCCTGAGCCAACGGGGATAATTATAAAGTGCTAGTTAAAGTAATCAGTGAGAAAAAAGGCAAACATTCTCCGGTGCCTTCTAGCTGCACATGAATAGAGGTTGGATCAATTTCATCCGGCCTTAGGAAATGGCAGGTGGCCGGCTTGAACAATGCAGGAAGGACCCCTCGCCCAAATGCTAGCCCCCAGATGCGGAGATTGGCCGGGCTTTGGACAAAAGGTGCCCCGCGCCAGCATTGTGGTACTAAATTAATGCTGGACGGTTTTGCCTTCTGTCCGGAGCCTTCAGTCGGCTGCAGACAGCTCCGGAGAAGCCTGACATTTCAGCTCTTCGACTTTCTCTGACTTCTCCGTGACTTCCAGCTGTGACTTCTCGGTTAACCAGGTGCCTGAGGGTGCCCATTAACTGGGGCTGTTACTGAACATGTCAGGCCTTCCAGAAATGATCGATTCATTTGGATTCATGGAATGGAGTGTTTTCTTTCTGTTTCCTTCTCTCCTGTTTGAACAGGACATGCATTGCCCTTTTCCTGTGGTCGACTTTCTGGCTCTTGTGACGTTTCAAGACAGTGACCAGCAGATGAGACAATGAACATAAATCTACCGCTATAATGATGAGTTTTTCTTCTTTGGAGTCTGTGGTTATGTCCTGTCTTCTGAGCCCTACAGAGCGCGCGCACACACACACACGCACGCATGCATGCACACACTCATACAGATATTATGGATTGGATCTGGGACTTTATTGGTATGGAGAAACTCCGTCTACCAAAACAGTTTACCCCTGCCCTGCAAATTCTGATCTTAGAGAATTATATCAGACATCGTGGTGACCACTGGGCTAAAGGGACTGCCTTGGTCAGGAAGACTTGGATTCACATATGAGTCCTGTGGGCCTGGACAAGTAGTCCCTTTACCTCGTCTTGCCTTGGGTAATTCCTTACAATTCTCTACCAAGTCAGACACAGATAGCCACCATACGGATGCAATCTCATCACGGGTATCTATACAGATGTGTACAGCAGTCTGTGTATTGGGGCCAAATCCTGCCTCTCTTCAGACTAGGTCTAAAATCCTGGTCTCGGCATTTCAATTCTCTGACCATTTTCTCTCACAACATGACTCATGTGGAGATCGGTTTAACATCATTCAACTGTATAACCTATAGCAGATTGCTTGCTGTCTTGGGGAGGGGGGAGAAAAATGTGGAACCTCCAAATTTTAAAGAAAGGAATGTTGAAAACTCTCTTTACATGTGATTGGAAAAAAATAAAATTCTATTAAGATGGAAAAGAAATTCTCTGATCTCCAAGTTTCTCATTCATAAAATGAGAAAAATAAAATTCCTTACCAGATCACTGTAAGGCTTCAGAAAACCTTCCAAGTACCATAGAAATGTCCTGGCATCCCCTCTCTGGTTGGCTGGCTGGATTCTGTGGCTGGGTGAGCCTGGCTCTTTAGGCCTGAGGCAAGACAATGGAAGGGCTCTTTATCTTTGGAATATTTCAGAGGGGGTGGGGAATAAGCATTTATTAAGTACCTTCTTTGATCCTTGGAACAATCCTTCCAGGTAAGTGCTGTTTTTATCCTCATTTTATAGTTGAGGAAACTGAGGTAGGCAGAGCTTCAGTGACTTGTCTGGGGTCACTCAGCTAGGAAGTATCTGGGGCTAGATTTGAACTCAGATCTTCCTGACTCCAGGCCTGAACTCTACCCACTGTGCCACCTATCTACTGTCTTGCTGAAGGAACAGAAAAGAAGGTAGGCTATTACTGATGAGAATAGCTATGATACATTACCCTGGAATTTGGCAGGCCCCATGACCAAGAGTTGAGCGCCATCCATCCCCAGGTGAAGCAGTGCCTGCAAATGCTCCAGTCTACTTAGAGCCATGGGCTCTAGTAGTAACTTCGTTTTAATTATGATTGGAGATTTGGATGCTTCTCATTGGAATCACCTTGATTTTGTCACTAGTGAAGGGGACCGCAATCACTTGGGCAGAATGGGAGAAGTCAAATTTGTCTTCACCTCTCCACTATCCCTAGTTGGTTTCCTTGCCTTTCGGTGCCTTGACCCTTATTACTGCCACCAGGAAGCCATTTCCCTTCTGATGTCCTGAGCTCCCCACTGGGACTCTCCCAGCCTCCTGACCTTTTCTACTCTCCAAACTTAACTTCCCCGAGTCTCCTTCCTCTTGCTCTTTACTGGGGCTCTCAGAAACTCCTTGGAATCAAGGCATCAGAAGGTGATAATGGCCTTTAAAAAAATGAAATTCTTCCTTCCATCTTAGCTCCACTGTGCTCGGGTGCCCCCTCCCTCACGTGACCTTTCAGCATCTCTTCCCCTTCCCATACCTCTTACCCAGGGCAAAGGGAGCTCTGTGATAGGCCAGAGTGCCTGTGAGGGAAGGAGGGGAAATTGGAGGCCAAGGAGGTGGCCTTGAACGTCACTACCCAGATTCCATGCCAGGGAAAGGAGAAGGCAAGGGAGGAAGGAGCCTTGCTCTTTTCTTCTTTTCCCTGCTAAGAAGTCCCCATTTCTTACCTGCTTGCGTTTCACACACTCTTCAGAAGAAGTGGCAAAATTGGATGCCCGAGTCCTGCCAAGCTGACAAATGAGGGTGGGGTGGGGTGTTGAGCAAGAGGCGGGAGCTGAAGCTCCTTGATTAATTTTCATTTGTTTAGTGACAACAACAACAACAACAACAACAAAACCTGGAACTGTTCGATAAAGGACCTGGCGAGGAGTCTCGCTTGCTAAAAGGATGCTCATTTCATACTAATGCTTCTGCTAGCCTTGGGTGGAGGGGCAGTGGCAGGAGTGATGAGGTGGCAACCATGGTGATGCCCCTTCCTTGGATCGAAATTCAATGAGTTTGATTTCGTACAATTCAGCAGCCATTTATCTAGCACCTATGGTGTGTGCTGTCCTGGGAATACAGAGGATACGAGAGGCAAGGACGCTCTGCCTTGGAGGAGCGTACTATACATATCCACATATACCTATCACACAGGGCACACACATGCACATGCACACATCGCATGCGCACCACTCCCCACCCCCACATACATTCCCCCCACATAACCACACTACTTCCCCCATATACACACATACACCATCCCCTACACACCTTTCCCCTCCACACACATACACCCTATACCTCCCCGTAAGTAAAATGTATACACTAAGCCAGGGAAATTCATTTCAAGAGGGAGAAAGTTCTAATATGTGGGGGGTCAGGGACAGTCTCTGCTAGGAGGTGGTTTCTGAGCTGTGCTTAGAAGGAGACTGGACATTCTGGGGAATTGTCTGCATGTTGAAGGGGAGACAATCACAAGGGGAAAGGCTGCACCAAACCTGCCCCCTTTGCCCAGGAAGGCATCCTCTTTGGTGATGTCAATTATGGATACTTGGCACCAGGGGAAGCCCCTTGAGAGGCACCATGGTATGGTGGATAGAATGTTGGACTTAAAATTAAGAGAGGACAGGGTTCAGATTCTGTTTCAACACTTGCTTTGCTGTCTGACCCTGGGCAAGTCACTTCACCTATATGAGCCTCAGTTTTCCCATCTCTAACATGGACCTAATGACACCTGTAGGTAGTAACTACCTCCTGAGGCTGTTTTGAGGTTCTTAGGCAATCATGTTGGGAAAATGCCTTGTGGCCATAAAAATCCAAGAAAAATAAGACCTATTTGTATTATTATTATTATTAATTCTAAATTGGTGAACTTACATTGATTCCTGCCCTCCTTCCTTTCCTCTCTCCACCCATGAGGTCCAATCAGTTGCTACACCTTATTGATTCTAGCTCCACAATATGTCTCCCATCAATCTTATTCTCTCCACTTGCAAGGTCAACCCCGCCCCCATTTTAATCTCTTTTTTTGCCTCTCACCTGTACTATTGTCCTCTCAAATGGTCTCCTTGCTTCCAGGCTCTCCCATCTCAAATCCATCTTCTGCATAGTTTCTAAAATCACTACTCAAAAAGAGTCAATTGCTTTCATATAATTGTAGAATAAAAGAACGAATTCCTTAGTCTGGCATTCAAGACTCTGGTTTCAGCCCATCGTCCTGGTCTTCTTTCCTATTATTTTTGAATTTAAGATTTTTATTTTAGGGGGGCATTTAGGTGTCTCAGTGGATAAAGCACTGGTCCTAGATTCAGGAGGACCTGAGTTCATATCCGGCATCAGACACTTGACACTTACTAGCTGTGTGACCCTGGGCAAGTCACTTAACCCTCATTGCCCCTCAAAAAAAATTAAATTAAAAAAAGATTTTTCTTTTTTGTATGTATTTCCCTTTTCTGTAACTTAATCATTCTTGAATATATCCCTCCCAATTCTCCCACCAGGCATTCCATCCCTTGTAACAAAGATTTAATTCTTTTTAATTTAATTTAATTATTTTAATAAAAAAGGAGAGGGGAAAAAAGCAGTTCATTAAACACCAACCAATCCACCCACCATGTCTGATACAATATGTAGTATTTCCCACCCATAGCCTCTGACCTCTGTAACACAGGGAGGGGTGGTGCATTTTTCATTTCTTTTTTAGGTCATTATAATTGCATCGTGAATTTTTATTTATAATTTTATTTATAATTTATTTATAATTGCTCGATCATTATAATTGCATTGTGAAAAAAATAATTGCATTGTGTTCCCTTATTGTTCTTTTCAGTTACATTGTGATAGGACTCTGGAGTAGGATTGCACCAGAAGAAGTCACAAACATAAAAAATGCATTTTGTTTTTCTGTTTTCACTTGCTTTGCTCTGCATCAGTTCATATATCTTCCCATGCTTCTCTGATTTTTTTTTTATGTTTGTGACTTCTTCTGGTGCAATCCTACTCCATTTCATTTGTATGATACATTTTTAAGCCACCTCCAATTGATGGGCACTTGCTTTTGTTTCTACAGAAAGTGCTACTATGCATATTTTTTGCATATACTTGGGCCTTTCTGTCTTTGGCCTTCTTAGGATATTTTTCTATAAACGCGATCTCTTTCCAGACTTATTTCCCATGAGTCTTCTCCACACATTCTATGTTCCAATAAAACTGGATGACTAACATGACCCCCCTGCTCCCCCATCCTTGTTTTACCATCTGTTTCCCTATATTCATGAAGAGTCTTCTCCATGTGTGTGCAAGGCACCCTGGTCCTCATTCACAGAGTAAACCTCCCAGACAAGACTTCCTTAGGTTCAAGGCACTCTTTGGGTCTGCCTACACCCACTCAAAACCATAGCTTAAGAGTTCTTGGCAATGTCAGCTGGAGGACATGCATCATTTCTTTAAATAGCCAATTAGCAATCAAGTATCTCACCTGTAAGCCTTGGGCAGGTCCTCTCACATAGGCACATGCCATCAATGGAAAGAGCAGATGCATGTTGGGAAATGTGGGAAGAAACACACGAGGAGAGAGCATATATGGTGGGAGTCCATGCCTCCTGTGCCTCATGGTCATTGATGTCTCTGGTGAGGTTAAAATGCCTGCTTCCCACTGGTCCCATGCTGAGTGTAGACTCCATTAGGGCTACTCTCTCTTGAGTGTTTTCATGGGGGAGGGGCACAGTTCCCTGTAATTCTGCAAAGTTCTGCAATCACTTGCTAGTTGCTTTTGGCTTTGGCTCTACTGGGCAGGTGGCTGGAGAACTCTTTTCTCTTCCCAATTTCTCTATGGGACTGGTCCCATGCAGCATTTTTTCCTTTGTATCTGCTTTGCAGATGAATCAGAGCAAAGACAAAAGCTAGGCCCAGGGTATGAAGTCCTTGTGTATCTCTTTTGTTTTGTTTTGTTTTGTTTTTTTATTTTTATCCCATTTTTTTTTTCTTGTGTATCTCTTGGCTAGCCATAATCCTGGCCTTTCATGTTCAGATCCAGGTAGGCACTTCCTACCTATGTGACCCTGGGCAAGTCACTGGACCTCTATCTGCCTCAGTTTCCTCACCAGTAGAATGAGGGGGTTGGACTTGTTGGCCTCTCTGACCTCTTCTTCCAAGTCTAAATCCATTTAAATCATGCTTTCACTCGAACTGAGTAACTTCATAGGGTTTTAAGGATTCCTACTAAGTGTCCTAAGTATGGCAAACACCAAGAAAGGGGAGGGAGGCAGTATGTCAGAGAGGGGCTCTCTTCCCACTGGGAGAGCTGGCCTTGAGCCCTTCCTCTGTGTGACACAGGACAAGTCACATTAGAGCCAGAAACTTGGGGTCCGTGAGTGCTGTGGGTAGATTCCAGGTGATCTGTAAACTTGAGTGAGAAAACAAATGAAGCTGTAGTTTCACATCCCTTTGGTTTGTAATCCTGCCTATTTTATGAATTTAAAATCCTGAGGCTGAGAGAGGGTCCGTAGGCTCCCCTAGATTGGCCAAGGGATCCATAACACAAAAAGAGGAAGAACCTCCATTGTAATATTATAAATTGCAGACAAGGTGTGGAGGGTATTGGTGGAGTATTCCTCACCTGAGAGTTCTATATACCAATGAAATCACCATTCTGGGCCCTATCCCTATCTTGTTATATTTATAAATGTAAATATATCTATAATAAACAATATAATATAATATATACTATACTAAACACTATAATAAATAATTTATAATAATAACAGCAGTTAGAACTGACATTTCAACAACACTTTTTTTTTCTACTTTTTTTTTTAAGTGAGGCAATTGGGGTTAAGTGACTTGCCCAGGGTCACACAGCTAGTAAGTGTCAAGTATCTGAGACCAGATTTGAACTCAGATACTCCTGAATCCAGGGCCGGTGCTTTATCCACTGTGCCACCTAGCCGCCCCCTCGACAACACTTTTAACAAGCTTTTTTTTTTTTTTTTTTGGCGGCGCAATGGGGGTTAAGTGACTTGCCCAGGGTCACACAGCTAGTAAATGTTAAGCGTCTGAGGTCGGATTTGAACTCAGGTACTCCTGAATCCAGGGCTGGTCCTTATCCACTGCACCACCTAGCTGCCCCCTCAACAACACTTTTAAAGCTTGCAGAGCACTTTACAAACAACATCCCATTTGACGCAACACAATGAAGGAGGTGCTATGAGTATTATGATCCCTGTTTAAAAAAAGCACAAAACTGAGGCATTAAGAGGTGAGGTGAGATGACTTGCCCAGAGTCACACAGCTCTAAAAATCAGAAGCAGTTTTGAACCCAGGTCTCTCTGTCTCCAAACTTGGTTCTCTAGCTGCACACACATCAAGAGAGAGAGAGAGAGAGAGAGAGAGAGAGAGAGAGAGAGAGAGAGAGAGAGAGAGAGAGAGAGAGAGAGAGAGAGAACGAACGCATTTCCTTTAGCCCCTCTACTCGTTTCATGCTCACACCTGTGGATGGATAATTTTCTGATAGAATTGTGCATTCTGTGTAAACAAAATCGTCAGAGATTTGTGAAGAAGCTGGAAATACTCCAGTTCAATTTCACTTGAAAAGGAGGCAGAAAACCAGCCAATAATTCCATTTCTATGATAATCTAAGTCTTTAAGCCTGCAGGACCTTGAAAAATGAAGCTGCCATTTTTGTAAAATGTTTCAGCTTGTGCTGGAATTTCAAATGACTGTTTAATCTGTTTGGGGCACATTCAGTATGCTAAGTGTCCCTTTGAAAAGGAAGGTGCAAGTTGACAAGAATGAAAATGAACTGGATTGGGGAGACAGGGACTGCACAAACTTCTGTTGGGAGAGCTCTCTGAAGTTCCCAGGTCACCTTAGCTTTACCTTGACTAGCACTCTCTCTCAGCAGGATAGGCAGGGCTCTGAGAGCCCCTTGTGTGCATGGCATCACATCAGAGAATGATGCCAAGAGCCACCTCCGAGGAAGTACAAATAGAGGCCAGTCCAAAGTAGGCAGGGGAATACCTGCCATTATTTGCCCAGGACAATTGAGGAAATTTCCTCTGGGGCTGTTAAGCTAAGAAAACTGCTCTTTCTCTCTCACTTGACTGGGAGTTTGGGTTTCCCCACAAGGATTCCCACATGAAAGGTTCCCATTTGCAAATGAACTTCATGAGTCCTTTTGTTCAAGGTCTTGGATGGTAGGTGCACTTCAGTGTGAGTAAACTGGGATGGTGAGATAGTAGACAGACAAGTCACAGAAAAGTTGAAGACAATTCTTATCATGGTTAATCCTGCTCATGTAAAAGGGACTTGACTACAAAGTACAGACCACATCAGATTCCCATAGACTCTTGGAGTCCCCACTGATGTAGCTCTATGTTAGATCAGACCAAATGACTAATTCAAATCAATGTACTTGGATACTCAAACAGATCTATAATCTGGAGAAAAGGGACTATTTTTGCAATCTTCTGCACTTCATACAAAGCTTGGCACATTCTACGAACTTAATAAATGCTTGTGGATTGGTTGGGACTGATCTCTTCAATGTGGATCCATCCTCAGTAGATGTAGATCCATGCCTGGCCATCCTTTGAGACTCTTATCTATAGCCTTCCATAGATTCACTACAGGGGGCACACCCAACTTGCAGGGGCCCTTGCTTACTTTCTACTGACATCATTTTGTTATGGGGTTAGGACTATTAAAGTCTAACCTGGTCAGCTGACATGGGTCTTCTCCTGGAGACACACCTGGCTCAAGAGATTGGAGCTTTCCCTCAGCCACCACCAGCAGGGGACGGTCCTCCTAGGGTGATCACCCCCACTAAGGGAACTTTCCACAGTCAGATGATCACCCCATGGGTCCCCCCACCATTGGTCCTCTATAAAAGTGTTTGTCTTTCTCCTGCTCGAGGAGAGGGGTATCCATGTCTCTGTACCATGCTATCTCCCAATGAGAGCAGTTCAATTTCTCTCTTGGTTTCCTTTCTCTAGCACCGAAATAAAAGATTATTTTATTCTTATTGGATTTGTGTGCAAGAAGGTGTAATTCTTTAAAGAGAAATTCCTAAGGACCCCTACCCCCAACCATTTCCCCCCATAACAATTTGTATACTAGCAGAGCACACAGACTTTATCCATTGCTTATTTTTTTTCTCCCTAGATAACCACCCCAACTCTTATTTGACTCAAGTTTCTTTGATGACATTTCACCCTCTGCTTCCTCTTCATAATTCCTTGCTTCTAATGCATGGCTTACCACCATGTTTCTTTCCTTTGCCCTCTGGGTGATACTAATTTCCAATTCTTCAGAGACTCTAGTATTTCTAGTATTCAGCAACACTGGTAAAATATGGCTATTGAAAAGATGGTCTTTGTTTCAGAGAGAGGTCTGAAACAAATGGCATGTACTTCCCAAAGAATAGTGAGGTAAATAGGAGGGGGGACATCACCTATCCACAGAGGCACGCTCTTGAACAGATGCTCACGCTGCTGGTGGGAGAGGGGAATTCTCCCTGGACAGCATATGTTCTCAGAGTGGTAGTCCCACCTAGAACACCACTCCTGGGTCCATCAACCCAGGCTTCCAGCAGCCCAGTGCATCTCACTGCTGCTCCACCTGGCCTCTGCTGAAAAGCTGTCCCTTCTTTGTTGATCTCCACAAACCTGATTCGATCTGCTGCTGGGCTACTTCTGCTCTGAGCTGTTGCCTGCTGTCTGCTACCCCTAGCAGTAGTAGGTAAGAATGATAGACTTGGGCTCAGGAAGTTCTGAGTTCAAAACCAACCTCAGATACTTACTAGGTGACCATCAGGACTGGCCCTTTGAGTAATTGACAACTCCATTCCAATCTCAGTCTGATGCACAGACATTAGAACAAACTTTCATCAGCATTATTGCCACAATTCTCTCTTGCTCAAGAAACTCTAACATAGGCCAGCCATAGGGCAAGAGAAAACGGTAATGAATGGTACGTGATGCAGCAACATCAGAAACAAGGCAGTGGGGAGTAATGGTTAGAAGGCTTGCCTTGGAGCCAGATAGAGATGAGTTCAAATTCTGGCCCTAACATACTAGCTGTGGGATCCTGGTCAAGTTACATCACCTTTCAGTGTCCCAGGCAGCTCTGTATGACTCGAAAACACAGATAAATTGCTGCTCTCCATTGGTGTGGGGAGATCCCCTGCTGGAAATTTCTAACACTTATGGAATCACAGGTTTCAGCCGAAGGGAAAAAAGGATGGGGGGATGAGGAATAAGGAAAACCGAGAAATTTGAAAAGACTTGTTTTAACTGTTACAGAATGAAATACATAGAACCAAGAGAAGATTATATAGAATGGTTACAGTTAGACCATATAAAGAACACAGACCTCAGAGGTGATGTTGGCACATGGTAACTTTCTGTTAGCATAGAGATGGTGGACTTGAATGAGATATGGGATACTATGTGCACTGCCTTATAGTCATATATCAGTTGGCTTTGCCAGTTTCCTTTTTTGTTACAAGGGAGAACCCACAACACCTTTTTTCAAAGGATATCACATCCCAATTTCTCTGTAAAATGTCCAAGGCCCTCTTCCACATTCTGGCCTTCCTGATGGTCTCAGAATCCTTTCCATCGTGATTTCTCATTACATTTCTATACAGCCTCTCTACTGGAACTAAGCCGAGCTGTTTCCTGTTCTCTGTACATAGCTGACTTCTTCTGTTCTCCCCCACCAGGTCTCAGTGGGGGCCATTCCTTCTTCCTGCCAGGCCATTTCTTTGGCATTCCAGCTAGGGCTGCTGGTGTCTCCTTTACACAATATCTCTGCAGTTTTAGAAGGGAATGAGGTCCACTCTGCTGCAAGAGTCCAACACTGCATCTGGAAAAGAGAAATCTTTGCAATTTGATGTCAGGAGTAGATTGGGATTTGGGAGAGCTGTACACAGGCTGACAGATCCAAGTGGTAGAGGAGGTACTGACTATAGAGTCCCATGGGGTCCAAGAAGCAGAATACATCCCTAACCACTAAGAATTCCAGAGAGGTTACAGCTACTCTCTATCCCAGATACTTATAGAAAGTTTTACAAATGCCTTTGGATTCAACACCAGTAATTTATAATTCTAGCTCCCCTTCTCTCCTCCTCCCCTCCATGGAACTTCCCCTTGGAATAAAACCAGTTAATAAAACCAGTCCAAATGATGCTTATGTCTGATGGTATATGTGACATTCTGTTGCCTGTCTCTCTGCTGAGGAGAGGGAGGTGGCAGGCTTCATTATCTTCTCCTTAGGGCTGCACATGACTGGCTAGTCAGGTTACTGAGTTTGACTTCCTTTTCATGTTCTTTTCCTTTATATTAGGGTAGTCATTGTCCTTAGGGACAGAAACCTGGATTTGAACATGGAGGCAGAGGACCAGGCTTTGAGTCCTGTCTTTGCCACTGACTCATATAGGTATATGAGCCCAGACAAGTTTGCCCAAGCTGATTTGGCCTCCCTTGAGTGTTAGATTCCTCCTTTATAAAGTGAAGCAGTTGAGCTAGATGAGCTCAGAGGTCCCTTTCTACTCAATCCCCTGTTTCTGCTTACTTCATTCTGCATCAGTTCATAGAAGTCTTCTCACTTTTCTCTGAATAAATTCCTCATTCTTTTAAAAACAACAACAACAACAAAAAGTTGGAGAAAATTTGCAAAGACAGGAACGTGGGAAAGATGTGCAGAATATAAATTATATGCAAAGCTGCCAGCAGCCTAGGTTAACAAGATTAAAGAGCTAAGAGGCTGATGAGGAATCAGAATCAAAAGACAGATTATATTGGTTCATCTGGCTTCAGGTAAACAATTCCTGCTAATGATTGGGTAATAATTTCTTCTTCAAAGACTTGTGTTCTTTAGCAAAAAGCCTATATTATCACCAGATTACACTTGTCAAGGCAATTGGGAGCATGCAAATGTATAAATGACTATATGGGATCTGTGTGCATTCTGAGCTGAGGAGAGGCTGTGGAGGCTGGGGAACAGCAGCACATCAAGTGAGTGACTGCCTGCTTAGTGTGTAGATGGGAAGCTGGGCCAAGCCCCCTGGAGAGCTATTCAGGCATCTCTGGGGCCTGCTTTTTGAGAGTGGGCGCTCCAAAATGGACGGTGTCTCTATGCATGAAACCCCCTTGTATGACAGTCCCCCCACCCACCAGCGTGCTCCCCATAGCCATGTTAGGCGACATCCTGTCTGTTCAGGGGAAAGCCAGGGCCAATTGTGAAGCTGTCCTTTGGCCTTTTCTCTTGTTCTCTCTGGGAGGTCGCTTCATTGGCCTAGTCAGGCTAAGTTCAAGTCCAATTCACTGTGGGAGACCCAGGGCTCATCCCCTCCCTCCCACCATGCAGTAAACTCTGAACACATGTGAAAAAATACTGAAGCTTGTTGCCAGATCCCTTGGACATGTGAGACCAGGCCCTGACCTGCTGTGTCAGAGTGATTGCATCCTCCTGGAGGGGCAAAGAAAAGGGAGACAGGAAATCAGCTGTGAGGTGGGGTTTGTGACAGGGGGCTCATGAGCATAGCTGACATTTCTGTGCCTCTTTCTAGGAGCCCAGTTTTATAGGGGAGGAACCTAAAGGGGAAGGAAGCAGCCCACTGAGGTTTCGTGGTTCCCAGTTCTGGGAGGTCGGCACTATAGCCACTATGATCTGAGAATCCTCGAGTTAAAGTGACCTTCTCAAGGTCATATAATCAGTCAATGCCAGGCCTTGGAATGGGAAAATGAGCACTACCAGGAAGGCCCAATGACTTCTGGAAAAACCTGTTCACACACACAGACTTTGAAGTTACTCAAAACCGTATCAAAGAAAGATCCCAAGGAGAAAATGGCAGCCAATAGCCCAGGGCATCATAGGAACCATGAATGCGGGCCTACAGGAAGAGGTCACTTGGACACCATCCAGCATCCCAGGAGCAGCAAGCCCAGGTGGTAAAGTCCTGGGTTACTACATAGTCATGGAACATGAGAGGAAGTGGAGGGGGGTGATTCACCACTGCTCTGGCATCTTGGAAGGGGGTTCAGGCAGGGAGAGATTGTCCAACCATATGAGTTATCACAGAGGGGTCTCTTTTCCCACTCCCTCCAATTAAATACCTCCGATGTTAGGTAACAGTTTGACAAGTGGCACTGATAGAGGGACATCCACACCAGCAAGATGGAGGAGTCATTGTCTTGAAAAGAAGAAAAGAAGAGCCCTCTACCCTAGAGGTTGTTTGGTATATAGTTCCTAGGAATCCCATACAAGAGCTTTGAACTCAGGGAAGCTACGTGGCACAGTGGGTAGAGCACTGGCCCTGGAGTCAGAAGGATCTGAGTTCAAATTTCACCTCAGACACTTACTAGCTATGTGACCCTGGGCAAGTCACTTCACTCCAATTGCTTTAAACATCAGGGGCCATCTCCAGTCATCCCGATATGTATCTTGCCACTGGACCCAGATGGCTCTAGAGGAGAGGATGAGGTTGATGACTTTGCACAACCCTCCCTCACTGAAATCCAATTCATTGCAATTCATGGCATCACCTCCCAATGCCATGGTCCTCCTCCAGGATGAAGGACAAACAACAATACAAGAGCTTAAGCCAAGGTGGCAGGAGACTGGAAACTGTCATCTGGGTTTCAGTTCCTTGTGATAGTGGAGCTTAGGGAGTATGATGCTGAGCTCAGATGCTCTGAGTGGTGAAGATGCTTGATGAGAGACACTGAGGTGGCTCCTCACTTTGGATATATACTTGTAGGTTTGAACCAGTATGTGGAGAGAGGCAAGCAATTCCAGTTGTAGGATATCTCTGATGTGAGCTGCTGGGAAGGCAGTGGGACTGGAGATTCAGAGCAGTAGAAAGCATGGAAGAGGTCATTCTGTGTGCGGTGGAAGGGTCAAGGAAAGAAGAAATCCTGAGGCAGTCCGGGAAGGGCCTTGAGGATTAGTTGAAGGAAGTTGGCAAGCTTTAGAGATACTTAACAGATACTGCTGTATTGAATGGAATTGAAATGGAAAGCAAGGGACAACCTTGAGATTTTTCATAGGAAGAATCATCCCAACTTGCTGATGGGATGAGGGAGATCAGAGATTCAAAGGGAGCAGGAAGGATTCAAGCCTGGGCCATTGGGGAATGGAGGCACAAGGGACAGAAATAGGAAGGTTGGTGGGGAGAAAATGGACTGGGGCCAATGGGAGGCAAAGCCCATGGACCCTTTTAGGCATGTGGGTTTTTAAAAATTATTTTGAACTTCCATTGATAAACAATAAAATAAAATACACAAACAAGAATATAAGAGAGGAAGAAAAATGAACACAGACAAGCAAACCAGCCAAAAAAGGGATTTCAAATGACTGATTCCTTTCAAATGCTTTCTCTGTGTATGCACCATGGACTTGCTGCCGCCACAATGGGTCTTTTAGTTGCCCAATTGTCCCTGTTTCCCCATCTCTTAGTCCTGTTTCCTTTTCTCTGTCTCACTTCCTATGTGTTCCAATCGAATACAACGAACTCAATGAACATTTATGAAGTAGTGCTTCTTATGGGAAAAACCGAAGTACAGGGACAAAGTAACTACCCCTAGATTCTGCCCTTAAGGAGCTTCTAATCTACTGGAGGGATACAAGATATTATTTGTTTATACATTATATAGTTGGAGGGGGAGGAGGAGAAGGAAGAAGAGGACCAGGAGAGGGAGGAACAGAACACATAACTTGGGAGTTCAGGAAAGGCTTCACATCAAAGGTGGCAGATAAGAGCTTCAGAGAGCCAGAGGAGAGGAGGAAGGGTGTGGAGAAAACTTGGGCAAAGGCATGGTGATGGGAAATGGAATGATGAGTTTCAGGACTAGCAAATAGGCTAGGTTGGCTAGAACATGGAGTGAGTGAAAGGGAATAATATGAATAATCTGGAGCCAGACAGTGAAGGGCCCCGACGGCCAAGCTGAGGAGTGGCTATCTTGTAGTTTGTATCTTCCCAGACCCAGCTCAAGCTCCATTCTTGCCATCAGAACTCCCTTCCCACACCCCTGCCACTTTATGTTTAAGCTACTTGGGTGCAGCAACTATCTTGTTTGCTTGTATTTGGAGCCTCAGCACTTGGCACAAGTGCCTAATAAATTCATTCTCTCTCTGTCTCTGTCTCTGTCTCTCTGTCTGTCTCTGTCTCTGTTTCTGTTTCTCTTTCTCTCTGTGTCTCTCTCTGTGTCTGTCTGTCTGTCTCTTTCTTCCCCTCCCCTGGCCTCCCTTCCCTTCCCCTCCCCTCAGAGGTAATTAGCAGCCATTGAAGATTCTTAAGCAGGAGAATGACATTCACACTTGTACTTTTAGGTGAATAAAAGACCAACTGGAGAAATGAAAGTCTGAAAGGAGGAAGTCCAATTAGTGGACTGTTGCAATGGATCAGCATTTATTACACACCCATTGTGTGCTTGGTACACTGTTAGGAAACAAATGCAAAAGTGAGACAGTCCCTACCCTCAGGAATCTTATACTTATTCTAGTGGTGGCCAGGAAAAGAAATTTGGGGCTTGGGAGTCATAGGGATGGTGAATGGAACCCTAAGTAGATTGTTACACTCATTCCATAAACAATGGTAGTAGTGATATATATATATATGCATATATATGTATGTATATGTATATATATGTGTGTGTGTGTGTGTGTGTGTGTGGTGTGGTGTGTGTGTGTGTGTGTATTTTGCAGAGCAATGAGGGTTAAGTGTCTTGCCCAGGGTCACATAGCTAGTAAGTGTCAAGTGTCTGAGGCTGGATTTGAATTCAGGTCCTTCCGAATCCAGGGTCGGTGCTTTATCCACTGTGTTACCTACCTGCCCTGATTTTATTATTATTTCCAAAGAAAGAGGTGGAAAGGTAGAAAGCTCAGTGGCATCAGAGGAGATGGATATGTATGTGTGTAGCTCCAGAGTAGATAGTGAGATGTCCAAAGTGAATGATTGGTTGTGATGTGAAGCATGGTCTGGGGCTGGCTGCATATAATAGGCTACATGAATTTGTACTCACTGGCTTCACCAATCAGGACAGTTCAGTGGAATTCCAAAGCTGAGTGAGTTAACAGCACCAGGAAGAGGGTGTGACCTTTGGAGGTGTGATATAGAGGCCTCTCATTCCTAGGGGGGAAAGAGGAAAGACCAGAACAAATCTGAAAAGTACCAACAGATGCTTGGGAGGATGGTGGTGCCCTTAATAGAAGGAGAGAAGCTTGGAAGAGAATTGGGAGAGGAGATAGTGAGCTATGTTTTGGACATGTTGAGATTGAGATGTCTGGGGGACACCTACTTTGCAATGTCTAAAAGGCAGTTGGTGATGTAGGACTGAAGCTTAAGAGAAACTAAATCAGGGAATCATCAGGCTGGAGTTGAGGATTGAACCTGTGGGAAGTGATGAGCTTCCCAATTGGGAGAGTAAGAGAGCAAAGAGATGAGGATCCAATGCAGAAGGTGGGGTAGACCATGGTTAGGGAGCAGGTTAGGGAAGGAGGGATGAAGATCCAGCAAAAGAGACAGAGAATCGAGAAAAAAAGTAATGGCACAAAAGCCCAGATCCAAGGAAAGGGAGTGGGCAACATTGTCATATTGAGGGAAAGGTCAATGGTGACAATGGCCATTGCGTTTAAAAATTAAGAGGTGGTTGGGGATAGAGCACCGGCCCTGGAGTCAGGAGGACCTGAGTTCAAATCCAGCCTCAGACACTTAACGTTTACTAGCTGTGTGACTCTGGGCAAGTCACTTAACCCCAATTGCCTCACCAAAAAAAAAAAATAGTTAAAAAAAAGAGGTGGTTGGTTGGGGTAGCTAGGTGGCACTGCAGTGGATAAAGCACTGGCCCTGGATTCAGGAGTACCTGAGTTCAAATGTGGCCTCAGACACTTGACACTTACTAGCTGTGTGACCCTGGGCAAGCCACTTAACCCTCATTGTCCCGCAAAACAACAACAACAACAACAAAGAGATGACCTTATTTTAACTATGAGGTGGGGTCCTTTGCTGAGAGGAAGAAGCAAAGGGGATGTAGGAGGCTTGAGGTATCTATCCTATTGAATTCACATATCTTAATTTGTTTGGCTATCGCCCCATTATTGGGCATCTAGTTTACTTTCAGTTTTTTTGCTAATAAAAATCATGCTACTGTGCACATAATTCTTTTGCTTTTTCCCTCTCAATAAGATCCTCAATAAATATAACTTCAGTAACGGTGGGGTGGGAGGGAGGGAGAAAACTTGGAATTCAATATGTAACCCACAAACAAACAAATCAATAAGCAAGCAAGCAAGCAAATAAGTAAAATAATTTCAATAACAGGACCACAGGGCCAAAATCTATCAACATTTTTTGTAGCTCTTATTGTGTGATTCCAGAAGAGTTGAACCAATTCAAAGCATTACCAGTACTGTATTAGCTTGTGTGCCTGTCTCTATCACAGACATTCCAGCACTACGTTTTATTATCTTTTTGTTATCCTTGCCTATTTGGTGTAAGGTGGCATCTCAGTTATTTTAATTTGTATGTACTTTATTCTTAGCAATTTTGACTGTTTCATGTGGTCGTCAATAATTTGTATTTCTTTTGAGAACTACTTGCTCATATCCTTTCATCATTTGAAGAATGGTTTTTGCCTTTAGAAGTTTGTGACAGCTTCTTACACACTTTTATCAAAAATGTTCAATTCAATACATTTTTCACAGCGTGTTTCCTTATTCCAGATGAATTATTTTTTTGTTGTGTAAAAGTATAGGATTTTCATATAATTAAATCAATCTATTTGTACTTTTTGTTTGTTTGTTTTTGGTGCAGCAATTGGGGTTAAGTGACTTACCCAGGGTCACACAGCTAGTAAGTGTCAAGTGTCTGAGACCAGAATTGAACTCAGGTCCTCCTTAATCCAGGGCCGTTGCTCTATCCACTGCGCTGCCTAGCTGCCTCTATTTCTACTTGTTGACAAAAGGATACCCAAGTGACAAAGTCCAGCATGCAGCTGGACTGAAGTGTGACTGAAAGGACTGGAGGGAGAATGAGAGTTGTCAACACAGCAATTAGAATCCATACACTCATGGGGGTAGTAAACTCTGCTCACACTGGAAGCTAAAGAAATGCCACAGACCTATAGGGATTCCTTTTGCTTATCTGGATGCCCCATCCTAGGTGGGGCAAGTGTGCATTTACAATTCTCTCTTTTGTCACATGTTTGAAAGCAAATGCACCCTTTTCATTAATGTAAGCCGGGGCAGTGGTGCCTGATTCTGAGTTCACATCAGATGAAAGGAAGTTTTCCACTGATTTGAAATACGTTATGACTAAGTCAACCAAGCAGGCTTTGAGGGCCTTCTGTGTGCCTAATCCTGTGTTGGATATTGTAGATGATATGTGTCCAACCCTCAGAGAGTTTGCAATCAGGCTGACAAGTCAGATTACACACATTCAAAACAGGATAATTAAGGGGTCAAGCATGTGGAAGGCAGCGAGAGTTCAGTGACAGGGAGCGAAGTGCAGAGCAGGGAGGGGATAGGTATTAATTAAGTGCTTACTGTGTGCCAGGCACTATGCTAAGGGCTTTATAAATCTCTTATTTGATCCTCACAAAAAACCTGGGAGGGAGGTACCATTATGATGCTGGAAACCGAGGCAGACAGAATTTAAGTGATTTGCCCACAGTTACATACTAGGAAGTGTCTGAGGTCAAATTTGAACTCGGGTCTTCTTGACTCTAGGCCCACAACTTTAGCCCCTTTACCTGGAGTGCAGATGTTATTATTTCCCAATTAACAGATGAAGAAGCTGATGCTCTAGGATAAAGAGAGGCAGCATGGTGAAGTAGAAGGAGTGTTGGGTTGGGACTTGCTTAATAATAAGATGTCGATGGCCATATTTATCCTTCCTTACCTCCCCCAGAAAAGTGTTTTGCAAACCTGAGGATGCTGTAGGATTGTGGGAAAACCACTGGTGCCTACTAAAATGATTAATAAAGACTGGCTAAATTTTAGTTTGAATTTATGGGGAAGATGAGCTTTAAGGTTGGGGGTATGGAAGAGACAAGGGGAATAACTGAGGCAGAGTGTGGCCTCTTTCCTAAACAAGGCCAGTTGTTGGGTGGGATGCTTTGGACTCCCTTCAAACATTTTCATCGAAAAGCTTTTGGGGGGCTCATTGTCACCATGCATCAGTGTTCCTCCTCAACACACACACACACACACACACACACACACACACACACAGAGGATTACCTGATTGAAGTGTGTCTCTTTCCAGGTCTTGAAAACCATAATGATGGGTTTCTGTTAAATGGAATTCTAAGTAATTGGGTCAATTTTTACCAAAGAGAAATTCTGAGGAAATTATTCTGAGACTGTGGAAATAGTATAGAGACACCAGCAAGGGCCAGGGCAGGGAAGATGACTCTGGATGTCAGACCAGCTCTTCCTTGAGAGAAGAAGGGAGCCAGACTTCCTGGGGAAAAGGGTCAGGGACTGTATAAGTTTCCTTAAACAAACAGTTTTCTAATGGTTATTAAGTTTCTATTAATTGAGCAAATAAACAGCCAAAGTGAGGGGAAGAATCTTCCTCACCCCCTCAGTTTAACAAGGGAGAATGCCAAGAATGAGCAAGCATCAGATAAGCAAAGAAGATGCTTTTGTTCTGTGTCCTGTTCAGTTCAATTCAACAAGCACCGCTTCAACAAATACCTACTATGTGCCAGGCAGTGGGACTACATAATCGACAAACAAAATGGGCCTGGTCATAGGAGCTTTTAGACTTGCCACCACCATTGGCATTGTTTCCTCCTTCCTTCTTTTCTCAGTCCCTCATCATGTAGTTTTCAGCTTAATATTAGATTCTAGTTCTTCTGATTTTACTCTACATCATCTCATGTAGAGGCAGTATTGCCCAGTGGATAGAGAGCTGTCCTCTGGAACTAGGAAGACCTGGGTTCAAGTTCTCCCTTTGGCACATACTGGCTACATGGACTTGGAAAGGTCACTTTACATCCCAATGGTCTAGAAAACTCTCAAAGACTCTCAGCTGCAGAAAAGATGCCAACTTGTATTGGGCAAGGAGTCCCATGTACCAAAGACACTGTAGATCCAGTCCCCTTCACCACCTTTATGGCTTTCCATATTTCCTTGTATGCTTCACAGATGTCATTAGGGTACAATACCATGATAGCCCTTGGCATTAGTACATTGATGTTTCTTTCCCCTCTCAGATCACCTTTAGTCTCTGCATTCATCTTTGTTTTTTGCTTTTGTTTTTATTTTGTCAAGGAAATTGGGGTTAAGTGACTTGCCCAAGGTCACACAACTAGTAAGTGTCAAGTGTCTGAGGCTGGATTTGAACTCAGGTCCTCTTGAATCCAGGGCCTGTGCTCTATCCACTGTACCACCTAGCTGCCCCTTGCATTCATCTTCGAAGCACTTAGATATTTCCATATTGTTTCTTCCTAGGAGATCAAGAGATGCTTGAAGACAAGGACTATCTGGTTTTGTTTGTTTTCGCCTTTCTCTGTATCCCCAGAACTTAACACAGTGCCTGGTCCCATGGACCACTTGTCAACTGAGTAGTACAGAAAGTGTGTTACAGACCTTAAATTATTTTGTGATGTTAGCTACCATCATTCTTTTGTTTGTTTGTTTGTTTTGTTTTTGGTGGGGCAATGAGGGTTAAGTGACTTGCCCAGGGTCACACAGCTAGTAAGTGTCAAGTGTCTGAGGCTGGATTTGAACCCAGGTACTCCTGAATCCAGGGCCGGTGCTTTATCCACTGCGCCACCTATCTGCCCCCAGCTACCATCATTCTTATTGCTCCTTCCCATGGCTCAGATAGTGGCCCACCCATACCCTCTCATTCTTTGTCCTTTTCATCCATATTTTCCCCCAAGTCCCATAATGGCAATAATGCAGTTTATTCAGCCATTTTCTAATTGTTGGATATTTGTGTCACTCCCATTTTTTTTGTTTTTTTAGGAATTGAGTAGCTCTAAATGGGTTTGCCCAGGTAGATCCCTTTTATGATGTTTTGGGTCTAGAGATCAGGTTCTTTTGGGAAACTGCAAAGGTCTTTTAATGACCCCAGGCTTCTTTATGAAATGATGGCCCCTTGTTTGGAGACCAGTATTCTCCTGCTATTGCTGTGTGGATGTGAGTCATGGTACACCAGTCTTTGTGTCTTTGTGCTTAAGTAGCACCCAAAGAGCAATGGCACAGCACATGAATGAATGAATGAATGAATGAATGAATGAATGAACTAAAAAAAATTTGTGAAACACTTCCTATGAGCCAGGCACTGAACTAAATACTGGAGACACAAGACAGTCCCTGTCCTCAAGGAGAATATATTCTACTCAAGGAAGATAGCACATATAGGGGAGTAGAGCCCAGGAAGAGGCATGTTAGTGTCAGAAGTCACAGGGATGGTGAGTCGGGCTATTGACGTGCTTTTTCTGGTAATGGTTGTGTTGTTGACCATTGTTCCCAGAGAAAGGACAGTGGCAAGGGAGGGATATAGCAGGGGTGGAGGCATGGCATAAAGGTGGCTGGAGATCATCTTGGTGGGCCTGGGGGCTAATGCGATATGATGAAATAGCACCAATGAGCTGTCCAGGGCCTCTGGGTCCAGGAGTTGGAGTGCCAGGTTGGAGAAAATGAGAGTACTACAGCACCCACATTTGGAGACTGGGGCTGGGGCTGGCTGTAGCACATCATGAACCTGGAATAATGCAGGAGAAGCAGGAGGAAAGGATGTTCTCTGCAAAATGTATGAGCAGAAAAGCAGATGGGCTGATCAGATATCAGGAGGGCAGGAAAATTACAGACAGCTTGGCCATTCCATTGCGATCCATGCAATGTCGAGGTCCAGATCTATGGGGAGACATGGCCAAGAATCGCAAAAGATGGCTAGGTACAAATACACTTTGATCTGGACCTTTGGAGGAAGTAGTCCATCAAAGAGGTTGTTTGAATTATCAGAGAAGTCTGGGATATTAGTAGTCATAATAGCACCTCTTTGTTGTTGTTCAGTCATTTTGGTTGTGTCTGACTTCATGACCCCATTTTGGGGTTTTCTTGGCAAAGATACTGAAGTGGTTGGCCATTTCCTTCTGCAGCTCATTTTACAGATGAGGAAACTGAGGCAAATAGGGCCATACAACTAGAAAGTGTCTGAGGCAAGATTTGAACTCAGGATTATGAGCCATCCTGATTCTAGACCCAGTGTTCTGTCCACTGCATCACTTACCTGCCCCTTATGGTTTGAAAAATGCTTTACATGCATTATCTCAATTTAGTTTTTCTAGTAACCCTATGTGGCAGGTGTTTTTATCCTTATTGTTCAGATAAGGAATCTGGGACCTACCTAGGTTGTCACTTTCATAGACAGAAAGTGTCTGAGACAGGCTTTGAACTGACTATACTGTGATCTCTTAGATTGAAACCTTTTAATGGAATGGCTAGGTCCAAAGGTCTGGGTCATTCGGTGGCTTTGAGGTCTCTTTTCTCTTTTCCTCATGCCCTCCCCAGACTGAGCCAGCAGAGAAGCTAACAAAAAGCTAAAGGTCTACCCATACTTCTCTTTTCTCTACTGAAGTGACAAAATGCAGCTTGGGAGGAATTGCTTTTTAGTCACAGAAACTCATTTTTCCTGTAGCTGAGTTCCCATCAGTTCCCTCTCTGAACAGCATTGGCACTGGGGGGCGGGCAGGGGCAGGGGCAGGTGCAAGGGCAGAGAGCTGCAGCTACATTCAAGTTTGAGGAATGGCTTGTGGAGGGAAGTCACAGGCCATGAAAAGATACCCAACACTTTTCTCTCCGTGCTTTGGTTTGATAAGCTGTTGGGGGAGAGCTGCAGCAGCTCCAAATACAGTCTCCGCAGTGGAGAGAGGCAAAAACTAGCCCAATAGGTCTGCAGCTGAACATCCCATTTTCTCTGTCTTTGTCATTTGTCATTGTGCCTTATCTTCTACAGGGGATCTGATCTATTCACAAGACCCAGAAAATTGGTCCTCAACACGTTTTGTATTCTGCCAACTAGGTCCCTTTCTTCTGCAAGTTGACTTCCAAGGAGCAACCCTTATTCTGCCCCCTGGGCTGTCACCTCTCTTCTCCACTCATCCATCAGCTCCCTTCATGAGACACTTGCTTTTCAATATCCAGACTGGACCCTGAAGCCAGGCTTTGCAAAAATTATCCTTAAAATTGCTTATTCCTCCACTTTGCTTCCCTAATGAAACAATGAAAAAGAAACAAAACCCAAAACATTCACAACAAATACCCGTAGTGAAGCAAAGCCAATTCTCCCATTAGCCATGTCCCAGAATGCATGTTTCATTCTGGATTTTAAGTCTCTCATCTCCATGGGAGGAGGTGGGTCCAGGCATTTTGACAACATCCTGAGAATGAGAGGATAGAGGATTCTGAGCTGGAAGAGACTTAATTAAAGGCACATTCCCTCTGGACTATCTGCCATGGTCTCTTTGGTTTTTAGCGTGCTTCTCTCTCTCCTCACATTAGCTGGCATTTACTTATAGCTGTTGTAGTTCAGTTGTTTTCAGTCATGTCTGAGTCTTTGTGACCCCATTTGGGATTTTCTTGGCAAAGATATGGGAGCAGTTTGCCATTTCCTTCTCCAGCCCATTTGATAGATGAGGAAACTGAGGCAAACAGGGTCAAGTGACTTGCCCAGGGTCACACAGCTACTAAGTATCTGTGGCCAGATTTGAACTCTGGAAGAGGAGTCTTTTTTGACTTGGGCTCAGTGTTGTATGCATTAGGAGGTCAGATTTGAACTCAGGTCTTCCTGACTCCAGGCCCAGTACTCTATCCCCTGGGCCACCTAGGTGCCCCTACTTAAGTCCTGATTAGTGCAAATAATGAATCCCATGATGTGATCACATATATTTTGATTTGTACCAATCAGAGTTTTAATTGTGTCAAATATGGCCATTGGTTCCAGCCCAATGGAAATATTCAGTACAAATGTGAATAATGCAACCACTTCAAGGGGGATTCATTATTCACACAAATCAGGACCTAGCTGTACCCTTTACAGTTGAATAGTTGCTCCTTGAGGACAGACTGTTTTATTTTTCATTTTGGGGTCTGTATACCCACTACCTAGAATGGTGCCTTATCCAAATCAAGTAGGGACTTGGTAAATGCTTGTCAAAATGAATGCAGTTCAGTCTTGTGCCACTTTCAAAGCCTAGGCCGTTACTAGCCTTACTTCTAGCTAACTGAGTTCTGTTTTAGTCACAAAACAGAGTAAGTGGGATCCACTAGCCATTCATGCCCTGACCTCACCTGGCCCATCCCAATCCTCTCAGCAGTCCTTGGCTTTTCTCTGGCTGACTCCCTGTCAGATTTCCCAGAGCAGCCCTTCCATACAGTGACCAACTTGATTTTGACTCAAGCCCCAGTTCTATGACCACTTCAGTGGCTTTCACCAGATAGCCTTGCCTCCTCTTTTATTGCCAGCTCCAAAGCGCCAAAGCCTTCCCTTTATCTTCTGGTCTCCTCAATATTTGTCTCCATTTTCTCCTCCTTCAGGGGAGAAACTGAATGGGGTGAATTGTCCCACACACAAAAGAAGAGGTATGAAAGAACTATCACAATGGAGGGGAAGATGGGGGCATGGACAAAGATTAAACCTTACTCTCATCAAAGTTGGCTCAAAGAGGGAATAAGAAACACTCAGCTGGATATAGAAATCTATCTTATCCTATAAAGAAGTTTAAAAAGGGATGGTGATAATAGAGGGGGGAGGGGGGACTTATACAAGGGAGAAGCTATTGGGTGATCATAAGGAAACACTAGTGAAAAGGGAGCGGGTGGGGGATAAACAGGTGAAAAATATCATGGAGAGAAATAAACATTCACCATTCTCTCCTCCTTCCCTCCTCTATATCTCAAAGGAAGAAATACCCTTTCTACCTGTGCTCTTGACCACATCCTCCTGCTCCCTCTGGGCTCCTGAACCCTCAGTTGTATTTTATAATTACCTCCATCTCCAAAAGGATATCTCTTTGCATCCTTTTCTGCTTCAGGGTCTTACAAATGCTTCTTGGACCATTACCAAAGAGATTTCCATTGGATTCCCCAAAGGGCACATGTACTCACTTTTTTGATAATTCTCCAAATATTCTTAGTGTATATTAGCCCAAGAAATCAGAGGCCCCCAGGCCACTTCTGAGCCATAAAAAATTTCTCCTGAATGGGATCTAAAGGACTTTCCTCTGTTTGTTTTTGGTCGTTTCAAGTTTTCTGCTATCGACCTGATCACCTTGTGGTGGAAAAAAGGACATGCATATTTTAAATGCAGTTAAATGAAAAATTAATATACTTTCCAAATTGAGTTCACCCAAGCTAATTTTTCAAGTATGTACAACGAGCTGCCTTGTCTGCATTGGCAGAGGAAGGCCTGTTATTTACACTACCAGATGCTCCTGTTAACAGCCTGGTTCGGTTACATGAGTCTGACCCCCTCCCACAGGTGAGTAAATCAATATCGTTGCCTCTCTTTGCTTATCAGCCCACTCCGTGCACAGCTGAAAGTCACCATATTATGCAAATTCCATTATCATCAAACCTTGATTGACCGAAACCCAACTAACTGGAACTTGCAATTAACAGGGATTTTTTTCCCCTTCGTGCTCCATTTTTAAGAGGACAAACTGAATGACAAAGCAAGCTCCTGTAGAGCTTGTAACAACAAAAACAACTGTCACCCAAACCAGTTTGCTGTGGTTGACCTGGGTTTCCATCTATGTTGACATCTGGACCGATGACCCTTATTTCCCTCCAGATACTCAATTACAGGAAAGATTCAACATTGGCCACTGGATGCACTGGAATGTGCCCAGAAGTTTTAGCAAAATGTTCAGTGATTGAATACATGGAAGGGGGTTCAGGTTACCCTCTCATTTACTCAGAAAATGCCATTCCAACGGATAGGACATTCGGCAAGGATTCTGGTTCACTGAAGATTTTGAGTTGTGAGAGTTTGTTTCTCAAACATGTGAGTATAGAAAGTGATGGGTTCTGACACATGGAGAAAGTAAGGCTGGTGAGTCAGGCATATCACAAAGTAAGAGCAAAGATCCCAGGAGGTCTTTGTTTGTGAAAGAACATTGTTACCTACCATCAAAGTATGCCATGGAACAACTCCATTAATCTGAGTTAAGACATGCAATCTCCCAATGGGACCAGCCATATTGTTACTGCCTATCCATCCAGATGAAAGGATGTCCAATTACCAATCTCCCTGGCACCTACAAGTGCGCTTTGGACAACCACATTCAGAGTTCCTGGATACACTTTGCAGTTGCAAATGTTTAATGTCAAATGTTATTATAAGTTTAACACTAACTGGGGCTGTGCTTTCCCAAAGGGTTTTAAGCCTCAGCTATTAGACTACCCCTCAGTTCCTCCAGTGCTGTTTGTTGTGCCCTATATCCACTCTTGTTTGGCCTAGTGGGCAGAACTAGTAGCCATGGAGAGACAATAGAAATAGGCAAATTATAGCTTCCTTCCTGATGACCAGACCCGTCCAAAAGTGGATGGGCCTCCTTGGGAGACAGTGAGTTCCCCTTCATGGACGGTCTTTTTGCCAAAGCTTGAGTACTCATCACTGACCTTACAGAGGAGATTCTTAGTCAGGTATATATGGGACTAAAGGGATGCTGAGGTTGCTTCCAGCTTAAAAAAATCTGCCATTCTGTGATTCTACTATCATTCTTCCTGAATACTGAGTTTAAGTTCAATAATGATGGGTTTAGCAAATCAATGATGATACTTTAATTGCTATGGGGCTAGGGCTTCTTGTTAAAAAACAGTTTGCTCAGATGCAATTTTAAACATCCTTTAACTTGATTCTGAAGTTCTGGTATTTTTAAGTGGCAGAGATTCTAGCTCTTATTGATGAAACTTATATCGGTGTTCCCTAAATAAATGTGTTTCCTCTGGGGGCACCTGGAGATCAGATTTCCAATGTGCCAAGTGTTCTAATGAAAAGCGACCAAGAGAAATGAGTCCTGGAGACCATGAGCTTGTTTTCAAGTACAATATAGCAGTCTGGAATTGATTGCCTCTTGGTTTTCATTTTGACTGATGCAGCTTGGGATTTTGTTTTCCTGCAGGGAAAGTTAGTGTCTAAAGAAGTCAAGTTCTATGCACAACTTCGTTTGGCACTAGTTTTAGTACTTCCTAAGATACCATATTTGGATGTGGGAGCTTCTTTGGATTCTGAGGCATAAGAGATAGAAAAACAAAATAGCAAATGGAACATTCACCTTGACGAGCCCAATAGCTTAATAGCTAACAAAACTGTGACCCTATTCTTCAGGAAAAGGGCTTACTTTAAAAAAATTTTTAAAGTATTTTATTATTTTCTAGTTACATATAAGCATAGTTTTCAACATTTGTTTTCACAGGATTTTTAGTTCCAATTTTTTTTCCTCCCACCCTCCCTTCCCTCCCTCCTCCCAAAGACAGAAAGCAGTCTGATATAGTTTATATATGTACATTCACATTAAGCATATTTCCACATTAGTTATCTTGTGGAAGAAGAATCAGAGCACAAGGGAAGAACCTCAAAAAAAGGAAAAAAAAGCAGTCTAAAAGTAGAAACAGTATGGTTCAATCTGCATTCATAATTCACAGTTCTTTTTTTCTGGATGTTGAAAACATTTTCTATCATGAGTTCTTTGAGACTGTTTTGGATCATTGCACTGCTGAGAAGAGCCAAGTCTATCTCCATTGTTCATCACATAATGTTGCTGTTACTATGTACAATGTTCTCCTAGTTTTGCTCCTTTCAGTCAGCATCAGTTCATGTGAGTCCTTACAGTTTTCTCTGAACTCCTCCTGCTCATCGTTCCTTGTAGCACAATAGTATTCCATTACATTCATATACCACAACTTGTTTAGCCATTCCCCTATTGAAGGATATTCCTTTGATTTCCAATTCTTTGCCACCACAAAGAGAGCTGCTATAAATAGTTTTGTACATGTGGGTCCTTTTCCCTTTTCTATGGAAAAGTACCACTGGGTCAAAGGGTATAAACAGTCCCATAGACCTCTGGGCATAGTTCTAAATTGCTCTCCACAATGGTTGAATCAGTTCACAGTTCCACCAACAATGCATTAGTGTTCCAATTTTTCCACACCTTCTCCAACATTTATTATTTTCCTTTTCTGTAATATTAGCCAATATGATAGATGTGAGGTGGTACCTCAGAGTTGTTTTAATTTGCATTTCTCTAATCAATAGTGATTTAGAGCATTTTTTTTCATATGGCAATAGATAGCTTTGATTTCTTCATCAGAAAACTGTTCATATCCTTTGACCATTTCTCAATTGGGGAATGACTTGGATTCTTATAAATTTGATTTAGTTCCTGATATATTTTAGAAATTAGGCCTTTATCAGAAATGCTGGTTGTAAAAATTGTTTCTCAGTTTTCTGCCTCCATTCTAATTTTGGATGCATTGCTTCTGTTTGTACAAAACCTTTTAAATTTAATATAATCAAAGTCTTCCATCTTGCATTTCATGATATTATCTATCTCCTGTTTGTACATAAATTGTTTTTCTCTCCATAGATCTGAGAGGTAAACTATTCCTTTCTCTCCTAATTTATCTATGGTATCACTCTTTATGTATAAATCTTGAAACAATTTTGACCTTATTTTTGTATAAGGGGTAAGATGTTGGTCTATGCCTAGTTTCTGCCATACTATCTTCCAGTTTTCCCAGCAGTTTTTGTCAAATACTGAGTTCCTATCCCAGAAGCTGGAGTCCTTGGGTTTATCAAACAGTACATTACTATAGTCATTTACTACAGTGTCTCCTGTGCCTAACCTATTCCATTGATCCTCCACTCTATTTCTTAGCCAGTACCAAATAGTTTTGATGACTGCCACTTTATAGTATAGTTTCAGATTTGGTACAGCTATCCCACCTTCCTGCGCATTTCTTTTTATTAGTTCCCTGGATATTATTGACTTTTTGTTTAGGAAAGAGGCTTACTAATCATCATTTCCAGTTACTGGTGGACAGAATATTAGGTGGCCTTGAAGTTAGATGCCCCACAAGGTCTTAGGAGCCAAGGTGAAAGGTAAAGAACAAAGCTAGGGGTTCACAAAGACAGAGCAAGGTTGAGGTGTCAGACAAATTACTTTAAGAAGCAGAGTCGGATAGATAATGAAGTAATATCAATACTAAAAATGTATGTGCCAAATGGTATAGCATCCAGATTCTTAGAGAAGTTAAATGAGTTACAAGAGGAAATAGCAGAACTATACTAGTGGGGTATCTGAATCTTCCCCTCTCAGAATTAGATAAATCTAGCCACAAAATAAATAAGAAAGAAGCTAAAGAGGTGAACAGAATGTTAGAAAAGTTAGACATGATAGATGTCTGGAGAAAATTGAATGGGGATAGAAAGGAATATACCTTTTTCTCAGCAAGCAGTACATGGCACATATTAAAAAACTGACCATGTATTAGGGCACAAAAACCTCATAGTCAAATGTAGAAAGGCAGAAATAGTAAATGCATCCTTCTCAGATCATGATGCAATAAAAATTACATGTAAAAAAAGAGCCATGGAAAGGCAGATTGAAAATTAATTGGAAACTTCATTCTAAAGAATGAAGAAATTGGAGATTTCATTCTAAAGAATGAGTGGGTCAAACAACAAATCATAGAAACAATCAATAACTTCATCCAAGAGAATGACAATGATGAGACAACATAATAAAATCTATGGGATGCAGCCAAAGCAGTGCTTAGGGGAAATTTTATATCTCTAACTGCTTACATCAATAAAAAAGGGAAATAGGAGATCCAATGAATTGGGCACGCAACTTAAAAAGCTATAAAAAGAACAAATTAAAAATCTCCAATTAAATACTAAATTAGAAATACTGAAAATTAAAGGAGAAATTAATAAAATTGAAAGCAAGAAAACTATAGAATTAATCAATAAAACTAAGAGCTGGTTTTATGAAAAAAACCCAATAAAATAGAAAAACCACTGGTTAATTTGATTTAAAAAAAGAAAGAAGAAAACCAAATTACCAGTATCAAAAATGAAAGGGGTGGTTTTACCACCAATGAAGTGGAAATTAAAGCAATAATTAGGAACTATTTTGCCCAACTCTATGCCAATAAATTTGACAATCTAAATGAAATGGATGAATATTTACAAAAATACAAACTGCCCAGGTTAACTGAAAAGGAAATAAAATCCTTAAATAATCCCATATCAGAAAAAGAAATTGAACAAGCCAATTAATGAACTCCCGCAAAAAAATCTCCAGGACCAGATGGGTTTACAAGTGAATTCTACCAAACATTTAAAGAACAATTAATTCCAATATTATACAAATTATTTTGAAAAATAGGTGAAGGAGTGTTACCAAATTCATTTTATGACACAAATATGGTGGTGATACCAAAACCAGGCAAAGCAAAAACAGAGAAAGAAAATTATAGACCAATTTCCCTAATGAATATTGATGCTAAAATCTTAAATAAGATATTAGCAAGGAGATTACAGCAAGTGATCACCAGGATAATACACTATGACCAGGAGGGATTTATACCAGGAATGCAGGGCTGGTTCAACATTAGGAAAATTATCAATATAATCAACCACATCAATAAGAAAACTAACCAAAATCATATTATCTCAATAGATGTAGAGAAAGCTTTTGACAAAATACAACACCCATTTCTAATAAAAACACTAGAGAGCTTAGGAATAGGTGGAGCTTTCCTTAACATAATAAACAGTAAACCATCAGCACACATTATATGTGATGGAGATAAATTAGAGGCCTTCCCAATAAGATCAGGGGTGAAACAGGGATGTCCATTATCACCTCTATTATTTAATATTGCACTAGAAATGTTATCTTTAGCAATCAGAGAAGATAAAGGAATTAGAATAGGCAAGGAGGAAAAAAAAACCTATCACTCTTTGCAGATGATATGATGGTATACTTAGAAAATCCTAGAGAATCAACTGAAAAATTACTTGAAACAATTAACAACTTTAGTAAAGTAGCAGCATATAAAATAAATTCACATAAATCATCAGCATTTCTATACATGACCAACAAAGTCTAGCAGCAAGAGATAGAAAGAGAAATTCCATTTAAAGTAATGGTAGACAATATAAAATACTTGGGAGTCTACTTGCCAAGACAAAGCCAGGCACTCTATGAACATAATTACAAAACACTTTTCACACAAATCAAATCAGATCTAAATAATTGGGAAAATATCAATTGCTCATGGATAGGCTGAGCTAATATAATAAAAATGACAATTCTACCTAAATTAATTTACCTATTCAGTGTCATACCAATCAGACTACCTAAAAATTATTTTATAGAGCTAGAAAAATTAATAACTAAATTCATCTGGAAAAACAAAAGGTCTAGAATATCAAGGGAAGTAATGAAAAAAATTCACAGGAAGGTGGGTTAGCTGTACCAAATCTGGAGCTCTACTATAAAGCAGCAGTCATCAAAACTATCTGGTACTGGCTAAGAAATAGAGTGGTAGATCAATGGAATAGGCTAGGCACAGGAAACATAGTAGTAAATGACACTAGTAATGTAGTGTTTGATAAACCCAAAGACTCCAGCTTCTGGGATAGGAACTCAGTATTTGACAAAAACTGCTGGGAAAACTGGAAGATAGTATGGCAGAAACTAGGCATAGACCAACATCTTACACCTTATACTAAAATAAGGTCAAAATGGATACATGATTTAGACATAAGAAGTGATGCCATAGGTAAATTAGGAGAGAAAGGAATAGTCTACCTTTCAGATCTTTGGAAAGGAAAACAGTTTATGACCAAAGAAGAGATAGAGTATATTATAAAATGCAAAATGGTTGATTTTGATTACATTAAATTAAAAAATTGTTGTACAAACAGAAGCAATGCATCCAAAATTAGAAGGGAGGCAGAAAGCTGGGAAACAGTTTTTATGGCCAGTACTTCTGATAAAGACCTCATTTCTAAAATATATAGGGAACTAAATCAAATTTATAAGAACCCAAGTCATTCCCCAATTGAGAAATGGTCAAAGGATATGAACAGGCAGTTTTCTGATGAAGAAATCAAAGCTATCTATTTCCATGTGAAAAAATGCTTTAATCTCTAATGATTAGAGAGATGCAAATTAAAACAACTCTGAGGTACCACCTGACACCTATCAGATTGGCTAATATGACAGAAAAGGAAAATGATAAATGTTGGAGAAGCTGTGCAATAATTGGAACACTAATGCATTGTTGGTGGAGCTGTGAACTGATCCACCCATTCTGGAGAGCAGTTTGGAATTATGCCCAAAGGGCTTTAAAACTATGCATACCCTTTTACCCAGCAATAACACGATTGTGTCTTTTCCCCAAAGAGATCATAACAAAGGAAAAAGGACCCACATGTACAAAAATATTTATAGCTGCTCTTTTTGTGGTGGCAAGGAATTGGAAGTTGAGATGCCCATCAATTGGGGAATGGCTGAACAAGTTGTGGTATATGAATATAATCGAATACTGTTGTGCTGTAAGAAACGATGAGCAGGAGGAGTTCAGAGAAACCTGGAAGGACTTGCATGAACTGATGATGAGTGAGATGAGCAGAACCAGGAGAGCACTGTACACAGTATCAACAACATTATGTGTTCATCAACTGTGATAGACTTGACTCTTCTCAGCAATACAATGGTCCAAGATAGTTCCAAAGGACTCAAGATGGAAAATGCTCTCTAAATCCAGAAAAAAAAAGAATTGTGGAATAGGGATGCAGATCAAACCATACTATTTCTTTTGTTTTGGGTGCTGTTGTTTTTCTTTTTTGAGGTTTTTCCTTTTTGCTCTGATTCTTCTCTTATAACATGACTTATGCAGAAATATGTTTAATGTTATTGTACATATATAATTTATGTCAGATTACTTGGTGTCTTGGGGAGGGGGGAAGGGAGTGGAGGGAGGGAGAAAAATTTGAAAGTTTATAAAAACAAATGTTGAAAACTATCTCTACATGTAACTGGAAAATAATAAAATAATTTTACAATTTAAAAGAAAAGAAGAAACAGAGTATGGTTGTGGCCTGGCCACTGGGCTTGGAACCAAGAAGCCTTGGATTCAATCCCTCCTTCAGGCTCTTACTCTAGCTTTGTGATCTTGGTCAAATCAGTCACTTTCTCTGTATCTGAATATCTTCATATGTAACATGAATGGATTGGATTTATTGGCTTCCCAAGTCCCTTTTAGCTCTAAATCTCTGATATTATGACATCTTGTGGGCTCAGTTTCCTTCTCTGTCAAATGAGGGGGTTGGATCAGATGATCTCTAAGGGAACTTGTAGTTTACCATTCTCTGATCCTGAGTCATAGAACTCCAGGTCTAGAGTAGGGTTAGGGGAGAGGGGGCTGAAAATTAGAGGGTCCCCTGGAACAGTGCTCAAGGCCACTCTTAGTTTGCCTTAAGACCCTGAAAGCCCCAGGGAAAATTCAAATGTGTTACCAGGAAGGAAGGCTTAACAGATCAATCCACTACCTGTCATTAATGCCTTCCATTGAATGAGCTTCTCACATGTCTAGCAGATATGGGAGGCTTTCTCTGATAAATCTGCCATTGCTTAGAGATAGGCAGGTTTTGATCTGGGTACTGGGGCTGTCAAGGCTGAGGTGTGTGTGGGGGTGTCACAACAGAAAGTTCTGGGCAGCCGGTGGGCCCAAGTCGTGGAGAGGACAAAGTGCAGATGGAGAAGCCCAGCAAACAAACTTTGCAAATGTCCCATTGGGTCCAGGGCCGTCCTCTGTGGACACCCAAAGGTTATCTTTTCTGAAAGCATCTTATCTGGAGTTTCTTCCTTTGTTTTCCACATCCACTGAGAAGCCTTTCCTTATCAGCTCTTCCCTTATCAGCCCTTGGTTCCTTTGCTTGTTGGCTGACAGCTGGCCTGAGGGCAAGCTGTGTGATCCAAGATGCTGTGTGAAGAAGGCCCATAAGAAGTCTCCTCGCCCCCTCAGTTTTCCTGGCAGGAACCTTCAGAGCTCCTCCGTGCTTTCATGCTGTGTGCACAGCGAGTCTTCCTTCCAGCCTGTTAGCAGGGGAAAATCTCCCATGAGACATTCCGGGGCTTCACAAGGCACAGGGCTTCCTCTGTGTGGCCGTCCTTCCATGGGAAGCCATTGGATGCCTTCCTCCATGACAGCAGAAGCTGTGGCCAAAAAACAAAAGAATTACCTGCAGTCAAATATGTGGTGAGGAGCCTCTCCACACTTATCTGCATTTCAGAGCTGTAACTAGGGTGTGCCATTGTGGCTTTTGTCCCAGGGCTTCAAAATATAGAGTGTTGACAGCCTTCTTTAGTTGTAGAAGCAACTGATCTTAAATCCTGGTTAGTGAGAATAATAAGATGCCCAGCCCATGGATGCCCTTCACTTTGGGCTTCTCAGCCTAAATTGAACTTGGGCTTTATGCTGTTTGCCTTGGGATCTTTGGCTGGGTTACTGAAATTACCAGCTGGGGCATCCTCAGATCCCCAACCCCATGGCTGTCCCTGAAGTCTTTTGCGTTCAATAGGATGGATTTGCCCAAGCTTGGACTCTTCTTTGGTTCAGTTGGAGATGCTCTCACTTGTTAAACACTTGGCCTACCCATACTCTTGCTTTGGTAGACAAACCCTTCATCCTTTCCCTTCTTCTTTTCCCTTCCTTTCTTCTTTGGAGTCTAAGACTTTTTTGTTTTCCTAGACTCATCAGAACCCAAATCTAGAGCTGGAAGGCACCTAAGAGGTAGCACATCTAGTCCAAACCACTCAGACAGACAAGGAAACTGAGGCCCAGAGCTTAGATTTGCTTCCAGTTTGCCAGATTAGAGAGTGCATGTTTTTTTGTTTTGTTTTGTTTTTGGTTTTTGCCACTTCTCTGTTTAGCTTTCCAAGTCTTTCCAAACTGGGGTCAAACTAGCTTTGCAACATCATCTATAATGATATACACGACTCCCTTTCTGACACTGGGAGATCCAGCTAATCTGGCCTTTTCTCTGTTTCTCCACCTCTTGTCTTATCCATCCTAACTTCCACCTCACACAGTCTTAGTTTTCCTTCAAGCTGCAGCACAAGCACCTACTTCTACATGAAGCCTTTTCTGATTCTTCCCAACTCCTGGGGTTCTCCCCCTCTAGCTGCTTTGCATTGATTCTCATTACATTTACTTAGTATCAGCTCAGATGTATCCTGGTTGTCACCCTTGCTAGAATAGTAGCTCATTGCCAGTAGGGGCTGTTTCATTCGTTGTATTTGTAACCCTAGTGCTTAGCACAGTGTCTGGTGCATTGGAGGTGCTTAATAAATGTTTGTTGATTGGCTGTACCCTAGTGTTGAATTATTCCAAACTTGGAAGGGATGGAATTGGGATGAGAACAATCAAAACCTTTAGTTTTCACTTGAAATTTGGAGGCAGAATCATCTCCATTTTAAGGGATGTGGTTCCTTTAACCAACTAGTTGTGTGACATTGGCCCTTCTTTGGGCCTCAGTTTCCTCTTCTGCCAGATTTAGCGTAACCATGTTGGGGTGATCAGTGATAGCTCACAGATCAATCCGCTATCCAGTTCATCCTCAGGCTGTACCATATCAAAGACACAGAAATCAAGTAGTGAAAGCATTTAGTTAAGACCTAAATAACAAGGAAGGGAGCAAATTAACAAACCCTTCTCTGCACCCACAAAGGGCTCCCTGTCTTCAACCCTCTAGATGTGTTCTTATCTACTTCCTCTTTAATCTTTCTAATTCCCTCACAAAGCAGCAATAGTAATTATAGTTCATGGGCAGGGGCTGGGGCTGGGTGGCACTGACATAGAAGGCATTTTGGGGGGGGGGCAGCAGCAGTCCAGTGGATCCTCCAGCATAGATGGATAGTCCAAGCATGGAGGCAGTTCTTCCAGGAATAAGGGAGGCCTGGCCCCCAGTGACACCTCTTCCTGCCCCAGTGGAGTCCTCTGACTCCAAACCCAGAATTCTTTTCGCTGTCCTACATTGTTACAACAAATTATAATTTTTGGTTCCAGAGAGTGGGGGAGAGAGGCTGGACTAGAATATGAATATGCCTTCTGTGCTTCTTGGAGTTGGAAACTGAGGCTGGACTAGAGGATCATTCAAGTTCTTTCTAGCTCTCAAACTCGATTTATGATTTGCAAAGTAAGCTAGTTTATATCAAAGGGTTACTCTTAAGCCACAGGCCAATGGATAAGTAAACTCATGTGTAAATTGAGACACATACAACACCATCTAAATGGTCAAAGGGTCACAGGCCTGTGTTCTTTTCCAAAAGGGACAAATAGAAAGGATGTGGAGAAAAACTGGCAAGAGACATCTGAGACTGGAGGGAACGTATCAGATAGAGGGGTGTGTGTGCATGTGTCAGGGGCCACAGAAGGGAGTTGGACTTTCCAAGTGGGTGGATTCCATTTTTCCTCAAGGAAGAAATGGAGAAAAAATGGAAAGGAGAAGAAGGGACCTTGAACCTTTGTAGGGGGATTGGGAAAGGCAAACAAATTCCTTCTCTTTGCTTAGCTCCATCAACTTTGGCTGTATGAATTTTATCCTTGAATTGAGACAAGGAGACGTCACTGCCCTGGTCTGATATGGAACAGGGCCCAAAGTTGAGATCAAACCACCAAGAAGGGTTGGTTTTAGATGCCAAGTTAAAATGAGGAAGGGAGGTTATCAACATTAGCATTCTGAATCGGGTTTGTGCAGAAGATCAAAGTGATGATAAGCTATGGTTGAGGACATCAGAGAAATAGCTAAGAGGATATCTGATTGTATCTCCAACTTTGTTCTAAAATATGTCCAAGAAATTTGTGATTGTCCAACGATGGCATTCATAATAGATATGCTTCAGGTATCAAAAGGTAGACAAGCCTCAAGGACTTTTAAAAAATTTTTTCATCTCAGGCCACAACCCCCCCCCCCCCATTAATGCTCCAACGATGTGACCTTGGCCTACTGCTGCCATCTGGTGGCAGTGTACTGAAAGTGTGCCCTTGGCCTACCATTGCCACCTGGTGGCTGTGTGAGGAAACAGTGAGGTCATTTATGTGAGAGGTCACAAAAATCAAACAAAGCCCCCGAGAGCAGAATCTGGAAAAATAAAAGGGATAAAATGACAGCTTCATGTCCCAGGGGACCAGCTGAATTAGGGCAGAAGAGAAGAGGGAAGATGGTTCCTGGACATATTTCTTATGGGCCACTCGACGATAGCTAAATAGCCTTTGATGGTACTGGAAGAATTGGGAATGATTCTCTTGTCTTGGCAATTGGAGAGTTGAGCCTGAGCCTTCTGTAAACATTGACATCTGTGAAAATACAAAGAAAACAAAATCAGGCAAGGAGAGAGAATACAGGTGCTGTCAATCTCAGGTCTTAAAGGTTAGAGCCTTTTCTTTTCAGAGACAAAGTACAAACTGTCTCCTGGAAAAGGTTGGGGAGCTGGGCCATGTTCTACATCTATAGGCATGTTTAAGGCTGCTGAGGTTATTCATCCCAAGAAAATGGTTCCCCCAATCTTTGGGCATTAAGAGCCTTCCTTTAGGGTCACCCCCCCCCAACAAACAAACAAACAAACAAAACCCAGGTGTCCTTAATCCCAACTCTTATTAAGCAGCCTCCTGAGAGCCTTAAAGTAAAAGGCTTGCTGTTTTTCTCAGCACCATTTGAAAGCGAATGAGGAGAGAAAGCATCAATGGAAGCCCAAGAGAAGCTGGTGAGTCCTTCCCAAAATCACAAGGCAGGCTCGCTGTGGAGTTAGTGAAGTGGGTTAGGGTTACCATTTGGTATTTTTTGTCTAAAATTATCTAAAATCATCCCATCTGCCTGGAAAAGACACTTAAGAAATTAGAATTATTTGGAGGAAAGAAATCTAATTTGCTAGGTAACATCAGTTTAACATAAAGCTATAAATACTTTTTCTGAATTCTTCAAAGTTTCCCATGCAAGTAATCAACAATCTTTTTCTTTTTCGGACTCAGCTAGGAGTCAGGAGAGAGAGAGAGAGGTCTTCCCAGGCATCAAGCTGAAAATATGCATTGAAAATTCACTTGCACTCTCCTTCCCATCCTCCCTTCCCAAACCTAGGCAACTTAATTGCTCCCTTACCTATGTATACAGTAATGACCAGATGGTCTACATGAACATACCTAAGCACTTTGGGGAGTTTGGTGGAGCAGCTCAGAGTTGTAGGGGAATTAAGTGGGCATTTGGTCCAAACTTTCCTGAACAGTATCTCTCACAATTGCGTGTCCTAAGACCTGGCCTTCACACTGATCAGTCATCAGCTAGTCACCTTCATCTTTATCCTTTTCTCAGTGCCTTTAGAGCAGTCTGTCACTTCCTTTCCATACCCACAGCTACTACCCAAACTGAACTCTTCAGTGCCTCACCAAAGGATGATCACACCTGATCTTGCCTACCATTTCTACCCTGCCCCCATCTTCCACAGTTTCCAGGCCTGTTTTCTCACTACCATTTTCACCTTGTGACTATTGCTCAGAGGTCTGGGGTGGCTATTTATCTAGCCTTGGAAATGTCCACTCCTTGGCTTGGTTTGATTGCCCCTCTCCAATTTGTCCCTCCCCTGAACTCCTCAGGATCGCTTCCCCTGAGTATCTTTTTACCAGCTGATTGGTATGAGGTGGTAAATTAGAGTTGTTTTAATTTGTATTTCTCTGATCAATAGTGATTTAGAGCATTTTTCATATGACTATGGATAGCTTTAATTTCTTCTTCTAAAAACTGCCTCTTCATAGCCTTTGACCATTTGTCAGTTGGGGAATGACTTGTATTCTTATAAATTCATTCAGTTCCCTATATGTTTGAGAAATGAGGCCTTTATCTGGGCCTTTACTTTGAGGATGGTTGATGTATCAAAGCCTTAGTGTAAGGGTTCTTCATCTTGTTTGTATTTGGCAGTCGGTCCAGTGAAGAAGTCTATGGACTCTTTAGAATCATGTTATTAAATGCATAAAATCTAGTAGAAAGAATTACAAAGGAACTCCGTTCCATTGAAATATAATTATCGACATATTTTAAAACAATGATAATATCAACAATTAACATTTTAAAGCACCTACAATGTGCCAGTGACTGTGTTTAAGTGCTGTTTTACAAATAGTTCATTTTCTCTTCACAACAACCCTTAGAGTTAGGTGTTATTATTATCCTGATGTTACAGTTGAGGAAACTAAGGCAAACAGAGGTTAAGTGACTTACCTAGGTCACGTAGCTAGTAAGTGTTTAAGGCCACACTTGAACTCTGGTCTTCCTACCAGACTCTAGGCCTGGTTCCCTGTGTACTATGGTACCACCTAGCTGCGACAGCGCACCCCCCCCCCCCCGCCCCACCAAATAAAACAAGTTCACAGATCCCAGATTAAGAATTACTGTCGGGGCAGCTAGATGAAGCAGTGGATAGAGCACCGGCCCTGGAGTCAGGAGTACCTGAGTTCAAATCCGGCCTCAGACACTTAACACTTACTAGCTGTGTGACCCTGGGCAAGTCACTTAACCCCAATTGCCTCACTAAAAAAAAAGAATTACTGTCTGGGGGCAGCTAGGAGGCACAGTGGATAAAGTACTGGCCCTGGAGTCAGGAGGACCTGAGTTCAAATCTGGCCTCAGATACTTGACACTTACTAGTTGCGTGACCCTGGGCAAGTCACTTAACCCTCATTGCCCTGCAAAAAAAGGAATTTCTGCCTTTCTGCTCTTTGGTTCTGAATTTCTTTGCTTTTAGTGTGATTACCGTAAATGGGACCCAATTTACTGGAGTGAATCTGCAGTTTTTAGGGACTGACTCAGGCTCAGTCCCAAAGCATCACTTTGGAACCCAAACTTAAACCATTGAAATGTGTTAGAGGGACTATTTGTTACTTGCATTGCCAGAGGCTAGATTTTGTGAGGTTTACTTTGGGTTCAGCTAGCTAATAGGTACAGTTCTATTGGACACATCATGTATTGAATCTGTCTGGCCTTGACTTTCCTCATCTGCAAAATGGATCTACCAACATTTGTTCAGCTTGCTTTACAGTTATTCCCTCAGTCAACAAAAATTTATTAAGGACTTACTCTGTGCCAAGTATTATACTGAACACTGGGAATACAAATAGACAGCCCTTGCCTTCAAAGTGCTTACATTCTGATGGGTAAAGATAACACAAAAGACAGATTGATGTGTGTGTGTGGGGGGGGTGGCGGCAAAAGTGCCCATCTGAGGACACAGTACAGAACATCCAGAATAAAATCTGAAGAGGAATGAGATTGTGAGATTATAGTTTATGGATTCCACCCATTTTCTGCAAATCCTCAGCTATTGCCAATGGTGCTCCCATAAGCCTTTGTTCTTTCAGGACCATGTGATAGAGTTCACTCAGATTTAGAAACTTGGATTACTTGAATCTACTAGCATGAAAAAGAAGCTAGGCTGGTCACATGTTGAAAAGAAGGAATAACCAATGGATGTTCCATGTGTGCCAGTGGTAGCCACGTCATGGCAATCTGAAGTGAGGAAGGCACCCAGCTCATGGGCTGCATCCTGGATGGCAAATTTGTGTGAGGGAATGAGTAAGAAATGAGAAGTTAGGGTAATGCTTAAACCCACTTTCCTTAATGATCCTTTCTGCCCACAGATTTCTTTGTTATTTAGAATTTTATTTTTCCCAAATTACATGTACTTATTGATTTTTTTGTGAGGCAATGAGGCTTAAGTGACTTGCCCAGGGTCACACAGCTAGTAAGTGTCAAGTGTCTGAGGTCTGGTTTAAACTCAGGTCCTCCTTAATCCAGGGCCAGTGCTTTATGCACTACACCACCTAGCTGCCCCACCCAAATTGAGTGTAAAACAATTTTTTTTAAATTAATAAAGTATTTTATTTTTTCCCCATTACATGTAAAGATAGTTCTCAACTTTTGTTTATACAAGCTTTCTAATTTCAGATTTTTCTCCCTCCCTCCCCCCTCCCCTAGGCAGCAGGTAATCTGATATAGGTTATATTTATACACACACACACACACACACACACACACACACACACACACACATATATATATATACACATAATAACATTTAAACATATTTCTACATTACTCATGTTATAAGAGAAAAATCAGAGCAATGACGAAAAACCTCAAAATAGAAAAACATCAGCACCAAAAACAAAAGAAATAGTATGGTTCATTCAGTATCTATACTCCACAGTTCTTTTTTTTTCCCTTGGATTTGGAGATCCTCTTCTATCATGAGTTCCCTGGAACTCTTCTGTACCACTGCATTGGTGAGAAGAATATAGTCCATCACAGTAGATCAACACTCAATGTTGATGATACTGTGTACAATGTTCTTCTGGTTCTGCTCATCTCACTCATCATCAGCCCATGCAAGATACTCCAGGTTTCTCTGAACTCCTCCTGCTCATTGTTTCTTACAGCACAATAATATTCCATCACATTCATATACCACAACTTGTCCAGCCATTCCCCAATTGATGGGCATCACCTCAACTTCCAATTCCTTGCCACCACATAAAGAGCAGCTATAAATATTTTTGTACATGTGGGTCCCTTTCCCCTTTCCATGATTTCTTTGGGAAAAAGACCCAAAAGTGGTATTGCTGGGTCAAAGGGTATGCACAGCTTCATAGCCCTTTGGGCATAGTTCCAAACTGCTCTCCAGAATGGTTGGATCAGTTCACAGCTCCACCAACAATGCATTAGTGTTCCAATTTTTCCACAGCTTCTCCAACATTTATTATTTTCCTTTTTTGTAATTTTAGCCAATCTGATAGGTGTCAGGTGGTACCTCAGAGTTGTTTTAATTTGCATCTCTCTAATCATTAGAGATTTAGAGCATTTTTTCACATGGGAATAGATAGCTTTGGTTTCTTCATAAGAAAACTGCCTGTTCATATCCTTTGACCATTTCTCAATTGGGGAATGACTTGGATTCTTATAAATTTAATTTAGTTCCCTATATATTTTAGAAATGAGGTCTTTATCAGAAGTGCTGGCCATAAAAACTGTTTCCCAGCTTTCTGCCTCCCTTCTAATTTTGGATGCATTGCTTCTGTTTGTACAACAATTTTTTAATTTAATGTAATCAAAATCATCCATTTTGCATTTCATAATATTCTCTATCTCTTGTTTGGTCATAAACTGTTTTCTTTTCCAAAGATCTGAAAGGTAGACTATTCCTTTCTCTCCTAATTTGCCTATGGCATCACTTCTTATGTCTAAATCATGTATCCATTTTGACCTTATTTTAGTATAAGGTGTAAGATGCTGGTCTATGCCTAATTTCTGCTATACTATCTTCCAGTTTTCCCAGCAGTTTTTGTCAAATACTGAGTTCCCATCCCAGAAGCTGGAGTCTTTGGGTTTATTAAACACTACATTACTAGTGTCATTTACTACTGTATTTCCTGTGCCCAGCCTATTCCATTGATCTTCCACTCTATTTCTTAGTCAGTACCAGATAGTTTTGATGACTGCTGCTTTATAGTAGAGCTCCAGGTTTGGTACCGCTAACCCACCTTCCTGTGAATTTTTTTTTCATTATTTTGCTGGATATTCTTGATTTTTTTGTTTTTCCAGATGAATTTTGTTATTATTTTTTCTAGCTCTATAAAATAATTTTTAGGTAGTCTGATTGGTATGGCAATTAATTTAGGTAGTATTGTCATTTTTACTACATTAGCTCTGCCTATCTTTCCAATTATTTAGATCTGATTTGATTTGTGTGAAGAGTGTTTGGTAGTTGTGTTCATAGAGTTCCTGGGTTGGTCTTGGCAAGTAGACTCCCAAGTATTTTATATTATCTACTGTTACTTTAAATGGAATTTCTCTTTCTATCTCTTGCTGTTGGACTTTGTTGGTCATGTATAGAAATGCTGATGATTTATGTGGATTTATTTTATATCCTGCTACTTTGCTAAAGTTGTTCATTGTTTCAAGTAATTTTTGAGTTGATTCTCTAGGATTCTTTAAGTATACCATCGTATCATCTGCAAAGAGTGATAGTTTTGTTTCCTCCTTGCCTATTCTAATTCCTTTAATTCCTTTTTCTTCTCTGATTGCTAAAGCTAACATTTCTAGGACAATAATAAATAATAGGGGTGATAATGGACATCCCTGTTTCACCCCTGATCTTATTGGGAAGGCCTCTAATTTAGCTCCATTGCATATAATGCTTGCTGATGGCTTTAGGTAGATACTGTTTATTATTTTAAGGAAAGCTCCACCTATTCCTAAGCTCTCTAATGATTTTATTAGGAATGGGTGCTGTATTTTGTCAAAAGCTTTCTCTGCATGTATTGAGATAATCATATGATTTTGGTTGGTTTTCTTATTGATGTGGTTGATTATGTGGATAGTTTTCCTAATGTTGAACCAGCCCTGCATTCCTGGTATAAATCCCACCTGTTCATAGTGTATTATCCTGGTGATCACTTGCTGTAATCTCCTTGCTAATATCTTATTTAAGATTTTAGCATCTGCTCTTTACGTGGTAGCAAGGAATTGGAAGTTGAGGGGGTGCCCATCAATTGGGGAATGGCTGGACAAGTTGTGGTATATGAATACAATGGAATACTATTGTGCTCTAAGAAATGATGAGCAGGAAGAGTTCAGAGAAACCTGGAGGGTCTTACGTGAGCTGATGATGAGTGAGATGAGCAGAACCAGAAGAACATTGTACACAGTATCATCAACATTGAGTGTTGACCTACTGTGATGGACTATATTCTTCTCACCAATGCAATGGTACAGAAGAGTTCCAGTGAACTCATGATAGAAGAGGATCTCCAAATCCAAGAAAAAAAAAAGAAAGAAAGAACTGTGGAGTATAGATGCTGATTGAACCATGCTATTTCTTTTGTTTTGGGTGCTGTTTTTTTTTTCTGTTTTGAGGTTTTACATCACTGCTCTGATTTTTTCTCTTGTAACAGGATTAATGCAGAAATAGGATTAATGTTATTATGTATATATATGTGTGTGTATATATCTATATCTATATGTATAGAGATATACAGATATAACCTATATCAGATTACCTGCTGTCTAGGGGAGGGGGGAGGGAGGGGAGGGAGAGAGGGAGGGAGAAAAATCAGAAATTGTAAAGCTTGTATAAACAAAAGTTGAGAACTATCTTTACATGTAACGGAAAAAAATAAAATACCTTATATATTTAAAAAAAAAGATTTTAGCATCAATATTCATTAGGGAAATTTGTCTATAATTTTCTTTCTCTGTTTTTGCTTTGCCTGGTTTTGGTATTCCCACCATATTTGTTTCATAAAACGAATTGGGTAAAACTCCTTCTTCACCTATTTTTCCAAATAATTTGTATAATTTGGAATTAATTGTTCTTTAAATGTTTGGTAAAATTCACCTGTAAACCCATCTGGCCCTGGGGATTTTTTCTTAGGGAGTTCATTAATGGCTTGTTCAATTTCTTTTTCTAATATGGGTTTATTTAAGGATTTTATTTCCTCTTCAGTTAACCTGGGCAGTTTGTATTTTTGTAAATATTCATCCATTTCATTTAGATTGTCAAATTTATTGGCATACAGTTGGGCAAAATAATTCCTAATTATTGATTTAATTTCCACTTCATTTGTGGTAACATCACCTTTTTCATTTTTGATACTGGTAATTTGGTTTTCTTCTTTCTTTTTTTTAATCAAATTAACCAATATTTGGGGGCAGCTAGGTGGTGCAGTGGATAAGCACCGGCCCTGGAGTCAGGAGTACCCGAGTTCAAATCCGGCCTCAGACACTTAACACTTACTAGCTGTGTGACCCTGGGCAAGTCACTTAACCCCAATTGCCTCACCAAAAAACAAATAAACCAATATTTAATCTATTTTATTGTTTTTTTCACAAAACCAGCTCTTAATTTTATTGATTAATTCTATAGTTTTGTTGCTTTCAATCTTATTAATTTCTCCTTTAATTTTCAGGATCTCTAGTTTAATATCTAATTGGGGATTTCTAATTTGTTCTTTTTCTAGTTTTTTAAGTTGCATGCCCAATTCATTAATCTGCTCTTTCTCTTTTTTATTCATGTAAGCATTTAGAGCTATAAATTTTCCCCTAAGCACTGCTTTGGCTGCATCCCATAGATTTTGGTATGTTGTCTCATTATTGTCATTCTCTTGGATATAGTTATTGATTGTTTCTATGATTTGTTGTTTGGCCCATTCATTTTTTCCTGGCTCTTTCTTACATGTAATTTTTATTGCATTATGATCTGAGAAGGATGCATTTACTATTTCTGCCTTTCTACATTTAACTATGATGTTTTTGTGCCCTAATACATGGTCAGTTATTGAAAATGTGCCATGTACTGCTGAGAAAAAGGTATATTCCTTTCTATCCCCATTCAATTTTCTCCAGACAGCTATCATGTCTAACTTTTCTAGTAATCTATTCACTTCTTTCACTTCTTTCTTATTTATTTTTAGGCTAGATTTATCTAATTCTGAGAGGGGAAGATTCAGATCCCCCACTAGTATAGTACTATTGTCTAATTCCTCTTGTAACTCATTTAACTTCTCCTTTAAGAACTTGGATGCTATACCAATTGGCGCATACATATTTAATATTGATATTACTTCATTATCTATAGTACCTTTTAGCAAGATGTAATTTCTTTCCTTATATCTTTTAATGAGATTTATTTTTGCCTCTGCTTTGTCTGAGATAAGGATTGCTACCCCTGCTTTTTTTACTTTAGCTGAAGCACAATATATTCTGCTCCAGCCTTTACTCTGCGTGTATCTCTCTGCTTCAAATGTGTTTCTTGTAAACACATTCTGGTTTTTAATACGCTCTGCAATTCGCTTCTGTTTTATAGCAGAGTTCATCCCATTCACATTCACAGTTATTATTCCTGACTGTCTATTCCCTTCCATTCTGTTTACCCCCTTTGTACTTCCCCCCCCTTCTTTCACCCTATTCCTCCTCACTGACTTTTTACTTCTTACTCCTGCCTCCCCCAATCTGCCCTCCCTTTTATCACCCCCCTCTCTTTTCTTTACCCTTTTCTCCCTTGCTTTTGTCCTCCCTTCTATCAGTCCCCCCTTTCCCTTCCCCTTTTGCTTCCCTAAAGAATGAGCTAAGTTTCTTTATCCCAATGAACGTATGTTATTCCCTCTTTGAATCAAATCTAATGAGAGTAGGGTTGAAACAATGTTCACCCCTCCTTTCTTTCCCTCTATTGTAACAGGTTTTTTTCACCTCTTCATATGATATAATTCATCCCATTCCACCTCCCCTTTCCTCTCTTCCCCATAGACTCCCTTTTTAACCCCTTAATTTTTTTTGTATCATCACATCAAAGACAATTTATATTTATACCCTCTGTGTAAAGTCCTTCTCTCTGCCCAAATACATGTACAGTTCTTAAGAGTTATGAGTATTATCTTCCCGTGTAGGGATATAAACAGTTTAACCTAATTGAGTAACTTTTTTCCCCTGTGTTTACCTTTTTAAACTTCTCTTGAGTCTTGTATGTTAAGATCAAATTTTCTATTCAGTTCTGGTCTTTTCCTCAGGAAAGATTGAAAGTCCCCAATGTCATTAAATGTCCATCTTTTCCCCTGAAAGAGAATGCACATTTTTGCTGGGTAATAGATTCTTGGCTGCAGTCCAAGCTCCTTTGCCTTCCAGAATATCATATTCCAAGCCTTGCGGTCCTTTAATGTTGAAACTGCCAGGTCCTGAGCAATCCTGAGTGTGGCTCCATGACATTTAAATTGCTTCTTTCTGCATGTTTGTAATATTTTCTCCTTCATCTGATAATTCTGGAATTTCGCTACAATATTCCTTGGAGTTTTCCTTTTGGGGTCTCTTTCAGGAGGTGATTGGTGGATTCTTTCAATGATGATTTTATTCTCTGATTCTATGATATCAGGGCAGTTCTCCTTAATAATTTCCTGGAATATGGTGTCTAGATTCTTTTTGTGGTCATGGCTTTCAGGCAGTCCAATGATTCTCAGATTGTCTCTCCTGGATCTGTTTTCCAGATCAGTTGTCTTTCCAATGAGGTATTTCACATTTTCTTCTATTTTTCATTCTTTTGATTCTGCTTGACTGATTCCTGGTGTCTCATGGATTCCTTATCTTCCAACTGTCCAATTTTAATTTTTAAGGCATTGTTTTCTTCAATGAGATTATGCACCTTTTTTTCCATTTGGCCAAGTGAATTTTTTAAGGCATTGTTTTCTTCAGTGAAATGATTCACTTTTTTTTTCCATTTAGCCAGTCAATCTTTCTGCTTCCTTTTCCAAGCTGCTGATTCTTTTTTCATAGTTTTCTTGTTTTGCTTTCATTTCTCTACCTATTTTCCTTCTACCTCTCTCAGTTGATTTTTAAAATCCTTTTTGAGCTCTTCCAGGAAGGCTTTTTGTTCTTCAGACCAGTTCACCTTCCCTCGTGAGGCTTCAGATGTAGGCAATTTGAGGGTATTGTCCTCATCTGAGTTTGTGTTGGCTTCTTCCCTATTGATACAGAAGCTCTCAATGGAGAGGGCTCTTTTTTGCTTCTTACTCATTATTGCAGCTTATTTATTTATTCTTTAAGTTGAGATCTGCTCTGGGGGCACCAGGGTCCCTGTTTTGGGCTTCTTGTGCAGGGGTATAGGTGCTGTGTGACCGGCTTTTTACTCTGAGGCCTTTATAGTGTGTGCAGTTCGCCCCCCTGCACTTCCTGTCTGAGCGCCCTCGGTCAGGTGCCCGATCCCACCTGTCCTGTTCGTGGCCCTACAGCTGGCAATTTGCCCTCTTGGCTGGTGCAGATAGGTTTTTCCACTGTCCTTCTTGGCCACCAGATTTTTGAGCCAGGTTCCAGGGGCCTCAGTTGTTTGGCTGTGGCCCGCAGCTCTTGCTGACTTTCCCCAACCCCCTCAGCGCTGGGCTGTTGCCCTGCGCTGGGCCTCCCTTTTGCCCGAGTCAGACCGACCTTTTCCTGAAGTCTTCTAAATTATCTCTGGTTGGAAGACTGTGTCTCTCTGTCTCTTTGCAGGTTCTGTAGTTTCAGAATCCATCCAGAAGCTTGATATAATGTTCTATTTGAGGGAATAGAAGGAGAGCTCAGGCAGCTTGCTGCTTCCTCTCCGCCATCTTGGATCCCAGTCATCTAAAACAAATTTTAACATCAATTTTTTTCAACTTTGTTTTCCAAATGCTCTTCCTCCCTCCCTCTCCACCCCCCACTTAAGAACTCAAGCAATTCATATAAGTCATACATATGTAGCCAGGCAAAACATTTCCACATTAGTCAGGTTGTGAAAGAAAACAGACAAAAAAAAACTTTAGAAAAAGGAACTAACAAAAAATGCTTCAACCTATATTCAGATACCATCAATTCTTTCTCTGTAGATGGATTGCATTTTTCAAAAGTCCTTCAGAGTTGTCTTGGATCATCATATTGCTGAAAATTCACAGCAGATCATCTTACAATATTGCTGTTATTTTGTATACATTTCATTTTGTATCAGCTCATTTAAGTCTTTCCAGGTTTTTCTGATAACATCCTGCTCATCATTTTTTATAATAAACTACATTTATATAGTACTTTAAAGAGAGATTTCCTCACAGTAAACCCACAAAGTTTACCTTATACCTGACAAAGAATTTTCTTCACAATAGCCCAGCAAAATAAGTACCATATGTTTTATCCTCCTCCTCTTCCTCCTCTTCCTCCACAGGTTTCTTTGGAGGAGAGTTCCTAGCCATGGAAACAATCTCTGAGCAATGTCAAGGGTCATAGAACCACAGGATAATAGACTGAAGGCTAGAGTGGGGTGGATGACACCTTAAGGAACCCAGTCCCCATTATTACCCTAATGCCAGGTCATGTTTAGCTTTAAAAGTCCTTCAGGTTTATTCAATAAATCTATCAGATACCTGCCCTGTGTTAGGTACTGGAGATACAAAGACAAAAGTCCCTGCCTTCAAGGGGTTTACATTCTATCAAGGGAAATAGATTCTATGCATGTATATGTATACAAAGTATAAATGATGTAATTCATGGGGGGAAGGCCTAGCAGGTGGGGGTACATCTAGAAAGGCTTCATTTAGATGATGGTGCTTGACAAATATGACATATTGAATTGCTTGATTTCATAGGGAAGGTTGAGGAGGGAGGGAAGAAGAAAAGTTTAGAAAACAGAATTAGTTCAAAAACCTTAATCTCATCAGAGTGGTCTTAAGGAGGGAATAACATTCACAGGCAAGCGGGAGGAGTAATCTATTTAACCCTACAGGAAAGTAGGAGGGGAAGATGATAAGTTAGGAAGGGTGAAAGAAGTGGGGGCAGTCATAAGTAAAACACTTTTGAAGAGGAATAGGGTAAAAGAAGCTAGAAAATAGAGTAAATATCATGGGAAGGGAATAGGATGGAGGGAAATAGTTATGATGATTGATTATAATGGCAAATATATGTTACCTACTTTGCTGGGCTATTATGAAGAAAACTCTTTGTCAAGTTTATGGTACTATTTACAGGTTATGAGGAATAGGATACTATCAGAAAAACCTGGAAAGACCTACATGAACTGATGCAGAGTTAAATGTACTATATACAAAATAACAGCAAATAGCGTAAGATGATCTGCTGGGAAGCATGTGGTTACTTTCAGCAAGGCAATGATCCTGAAGGACTTATGAAAATTGCAATCCATCTACAGAGAAAGAACTGATAGTATCTGAAAACAGATGGAAACACATTTTTAAAAAATTGTTTTTGACAATTCCTTAATCTGAAGTTTTGTTTTTTAACTATTTTTTCTCACAACCTAGCTAATGTGGGAATGTTTTCCATGACTATTCATGTATAACTTACTTTGAATTGCTTGAGTTCTTGTGGGTGGGGGGGTGGGAAGGGAGGGAGGAAGAGAAGTTGGAACACAAAGTTTTAAAAAATTGATGTCAAAATTTGTTTTTACATATATTTTGGAAAATAAAATTCTATTCAACTAAAAAAAAAACAAAACAAAAATGAAGATGGTGCTTGAAATCAGAGATTTCAAGAGGGGGGGGAGGGTATGCCCATTACTCACTCTCCTCTGTACTCTGTAGATTTGGGCCAAATTGGGCTACTTCCTGCTCCTCATGGAAGACATCCCATCTTCTACCTCTGTGCTGTTGAATAGGCCTTCCTCTAGGCCTGTTATGCTTTTTCTCCTCACCTTGGTCACTCTGAATCCCTGACCCTCCTCCAAAGCTCAGCTCAAATTCTGCCCCTTAGAGGAAGTCTTTCCAGAACACCCATGTGTCAGTTACATCCTGTCAGATGGGCACGGCCTCCTCGGGAAAATTACTTTGTCTATTATGTTGTGTATGGACATGATGCTTTCACCACCCCAAATACTGGAGTACTTCCCCTTGTTTGTGTGCTGTCTATGGACCCCTCCTCAGAATAATGATTTGTTGCTTACCTTCATAATTGAAGGAAATGCTCAATGTTAGAGGTTCGTGCAAAGCAAATTCATAGACTTCAGGTTAAGAATTTCTATTTTTAAAATTTTCTTTCTTTTCTTTCCTTTTTTCTATTTTTCTTTCTTTATCTATTTATTCATTCATTCATATATTTATTTATTTTGCAGGGCAATGAGGGTTAAGTGACTTGCCCAGGGTCACACAGATAAGTGTCAAGTGTCTGAGGCCGGATTTGAACTCAGGTCTTCCTGAATCCAGGGCTGGTGCTTTATCCCACCTAGCTGCGCCACCTAGCTGCCCCCTATTTTGATTTTTTGTTAAGAATTTCTTGCCCACAATAGAAAATAAACTCTTTGAGGGCAGGGACCATTTCGTTGAGCTTCATTGTCACCAGCAGTATTGGTGAGTAAGGCAGGCAGAGCTGTTTGGTGTTCCACTTGCCTGTGCACAGAATCAAGGTTGGGGCTCCCTGCCTCCTCCCTTCACCAAAGTGTGGTTTCTTCCTGGAAAACTGACCTCTCTTCCTGCTTCTGATGGGCTTGGCTTTCCTTTGGAGGCCAGCCCAGGTGAGGCTGCTACCTTCCAGGGAAGACCCCACCTGCTCCCATTTGCCCACTCATCTCTGTGGTGTTAGCTCAACTTCTAGGACCATTTCCCCAAGGATTATTCTCCCTTCCTCACTTCACTGCTCATCTTTTTTTTTTTTAATTTTGCGGTTCAATGGGGGTTAAGTGACTTGCCCAGGTTCACATAGCTAGTCTCAAGTGTCTGAGGCTGGATTTGAACTCAGGTCCTCCTGAATTCAGGGCCAGTGCTTTATCCACTGCGCCACCTAGCTGCCCCCTTCACTGCTCATCTTTATTAAATGTATGACTCTCAACCCCGCCCCCCCAGCCAGTTTGCACTGGCAAAATCAAAAAATCTCTCTTGAGTTTACAAAATGTTAATCATTTCTCTCGCCCCTTTCTGGGCCATCCCTTCTTCCATATGCACATTCACATAAGTAGAAAGAGCATAGCTGTGATTGTGCTCTGGTGTAAAGCTTCAGACACTTAATAGGAAGCCCTTAAAAGGAAGTGTAAGGACAGCCATGGGGGCTGCAGCCCGGTCGGGGCTTACTCTCTCTGGCCCATTCTCAGGAGTGAGCGCATCTCTACTCTCAAGGGAGCACTAAGCCGTCTCGCCAACAGCCACCTGTTCTTGCTGTCAGATGGGCACGAGTCGACTCCAGCCTGGACTTTTTCTGCATTGCAGTATTTCTGGTGCCTGCAACTTTTCTTTGCCAGTCGGAGAGGATATACTGGGAAGGTTCCCCATAAGGCCCCTGGCTGGGGGCTCTTCTTGCATCACTACTTTCCTCTATCCTCAACATCAAGTTTTCTCTTCCTTCTTCTAGGAGTGGGGGATGGGGGATAGAGTGCTTCCTCACTCTCTGAAGCCCTCCTTATGAGAAGTGGTCCAGCTCCCAGACTTGGGGTCCTTACTGGTCTCTAGGGGGAGCCAGGGCTCTGCAAGCCCAGGGCCTTGCACATAGTAGGCACTTAGAAATGCTTGTCTAATTGGCACTGGACTGGCCCGAAGGGAGTGATGTGACTCAGTGTCTCAATGGCTGCCAACCAGGGTGGGTAGATCTGCTCAATGCCCTATCATGTCCCCACCAGTGAGAGAGCAGGGCAAAGAAGCTGCAAGCTGATTTAGTAAAGAAAGCAGCCCAAAGGCATGGGTCCTGAACCCTGGGCAGCTCTGCATTACCAGCAGTTACAGGAAAGCAGCTCTTTGGGAGGTATTTTCATTCCCTCCCTCCTTTCTTTGTCTTCAATGACTCAGGCCTTCATTTCATGAAAACTCTGAACCAGATTACTTTCTTTTTTTGTGGGGCAATGAGGGTTAAGTGACTTGCCCAGGGTCACACAGCTAGTAAGTGTCAAGTGTCTGAGGCTGGATTTGAACTCAGGTCCTCCTGCTTTATCCACTGCACCACCTAGCTGCCCCCAGATTACTTTCTAATAGCAGGCAAGCCCCATGAACCTGCTTTTTCTCAAATAGATCCACAAAAAAGAACCTAAGACTTAATTGGTATCTCTGTGGAAGCCATAGGTGTGTCCTTTCCAAAGGACGAGTGAGTTTCCAAGAGGTGCACAGTATTCTGCAGGTGTTTTAGCCTGTTGGATAGCCTGTGTTGTACAAACCCCAAAGCCCCGGGAAACTGTTGTCTTTCTGTCCTGGGGCCAGCTCCGTGGATAGGCCCTGGTGACTGAATGGAATCCCCCCAAACAGGGGGAGCCTTTTACCACTACTCCTGTTTTTCTGTGTGCACACAGAAAGAGGGGCCCAGGATTCAATCTAGAGGGAGCAGGATGGGGTTGGGCTGGAGCTGAATGCCAGGCAAATTCTCTGACCCTAGGGTAGGGCAGCCCCATGTCAGGGAATTAGTCAGGACATCAAGGCAGGTAACTGGGAGCCAGCCCTTGGAAGAATGGTGGAATGGGATGTGTGTTGATTTCAGCACTCTCATACTGTCCCCTAGCGCCCCACCCCTTTACTGCAGCTCCCAGCTCTGCCTACAGCTCCCATTCCTTCAGTATCTGATTTTCTGCTGACTTTAGGGGAGCTAAACAGTTTGATGAGCTAGTTCACACTAAAGTGTGACAGACCCACAGTCTAAGATATTCTTTTTAGCAAAGGAATGTGCATCTTAAACGAGGATACCGTGTGGGGACCCCATATCAACCCCCAAATATTAAGGTGTAGCAGTGAGATGCCAAGCTGTCCAGAAGGTGTGTGAAGAGTACCAGAGAGTCACAGGGGATCTGCTCAGAGGTCCCATTTTACAGAAAAAGACACTGAGGCACAGGTACTAAGTAGCAGAGCATAGATTGGAGCCCAGACCCCAAGACTCTAGTCCAACCGCTGCCTCATTTTGGGGGCAGGTGGGGGGCCTTACTGGGCTCCCATTCTATGATGTAGGGGCTCTGAAGACATGCTCTGGTACTCTGTCCAAATGGAACAGGGAGAAAGTGCAGGATTTTTTTTTAAGAAGGATGTTTTTAATGAACATTAAATAGTCATTTCCCCCGATTTGAGATGGCAGACACAGGCGAGATAAGAAGAAATAGCTCAGCTTAGACAATACTTTGCAAAGAAAAAGACAGGGAGTGGGAATGAAGGCAGCTGTTCTCTACCTAGCAAAGTAAAGAATAGTACAGAAAAGGAAATATTCATTTGCTTTGAGTCATGAAATTACCCTCCAGGCTCCAAGGACAGCTTCTATCCAAGCAGGAGGGAAAGATGTTCTTACTGTGAAACCCAATTGGAGAGAAGAACACTGTCTTCTTAGCATGGCCCCTTGGTGAGGGAGGTAGATGCCTGCTGTGGGCACTGAGCAATGTGGCCCTATCCAGAAGGGCCTGGTGCAGCCCCACCCAGCCGCCTTCCTCCCAAAGGCAGACCATCAATAAAATCATGGAAGGAAGTCCAAGATCAAAAAGAGGTGCCTTTGGCTGAAAGGAATTCAAGGCAAGATGAGTTGGCCATAGAACAGTGGAGAGAAAACTGGTCTTTGGCAGTCAAGAATATGTACCCTGAATTCTGGGGAGCCTAGTAGTAGGTGCTTAATGAACTTGGGTAGGATTGGCTCCAGTTGGGAATTGTGAAGGCAAATTGACTTAAAGGATGTCTTCCTGTGGGAAAAAGGTGGGCCCATCACAGGGCTATGGGACATGAGGGATAATTGGTGATGGCCAGTTCCAGGGTTCCAAGCTGTGGCTTCAGCCATCATGGGCCAAGCAGGACAAGGCCAACCTGCCTCCCACATGCCAACCCCTCAAATGCTGGAAGAAAGTTCTCATGGCCTCCTCTTTAGGTTAAATGTGCTAAGGTCCTTCACCAGGGCCTTATGTGGCCTGAACTGGAGGGTCATTATTATCCTGATCACCTTCCTCTGAACAGTCTCCAGATAGGGACTGGACTGGTGACTTCTTGGTTTTAGGAATTCCAAGGTAAGGTGAAAACCCTCTACTATTGCAGGTTAGCACTTTTGAATCTTACGGTTTTGGAGAGTTGACTACAACTATCCAAAGTAAATGACTTGCTCAGGCCTATAGTTGGCACTGTGATTAGAGCGTTGAGCCTAGAGTTAGGAAGACCTGAATTCAAATCCAGTCTCAGACACTTACTAGCTACGTGACCCTGGGCAAGTCACTTAACCCTCATTGCCCTGCAAAAAAGAGTACAGTGCCTTGCACATAGTAGGCACTTAATAAATGCTTATTCCCTTCTCCTTCCTCTGCTTCCCCTCAGGGTCACAAAACCAGCATATATAAGAGTCAGAACTTGAACTTAGGGCTCCCTGGTATTGAGAATTGACTCTGCTTTACTGCAGGTTACCAATAGTCTTCAGAAAATGCGATACTCAGAACTGAACCTTCTTTCAGATGAGGGCAGACGACAAGACTTATCCATACCATAGCCATGGATACTATACTTCTTGTAATACAATCTAAAATGGCTTTAGCTTTCTTGGCTGCCACTGTCTTCCTGAGCTGTCCAATAGCATCAGGTCAGGCAGCCAGATGGGAGATTTAAGTCCAAATAGATGTTAGCTTGATGGAGCAGAAAGAGCCCAGAACTTAAGTCTGAAGATCTAGGTTTGACTCCCAATTATGAGCTGTGTGACCTTAGGTAAGCAAATCAATCATCCCAAGCCTCAGTTTCACCATCTGTAAAATGGAGAGATTAACAATACCTCTTAAATAGCTGTTGTAGTGCTCAAATAAAATTACAGGATGGTAGAGAGACTGTATGTGAAATCATTTGGTAAATGGGAAAATACTACCTGGATGTGAAAGATGATGGTGGATGATGATGGTGATAGAGATAAATAACTAGGTATTTTTCTGGCATGATTCCCAGATTCCTCTCTAATGTGGAGGCAGAACTATCTCTATGGTACCTAAATGTGCTTAGCTTAACTTATGGTACCTAAATGTGCTTAGCTTAACTATGGGCCCCCATGGGCAGAAAGCACATCACTCTAAAGTAGACAATCCAGTAGAATTAGCAAATACATGTATGTTCTCAGCTCATCCACGTCCTGTTGCAGGTTTACCACTGGGAGTCTGACTACCCACCATGCTGGATCTCTTGACATTACATGGCTATCCATTGACTGTCCCTCTGTCTTCCCTTGCTCTTCCTCCATGACTGGTCCATCTGTCTTTCCCCTGGTTGTACATTTCTTTCCTGGTTGTCCTTGTTTGAGGAAGAAATCAGAATGCTGATGAGATCTTAGAAGTCATCCAATCTAGAGATAGCAAACACAATTAAATTGGGAAATAATTTAACAAAACAAAATCAAATCCATCCCATCAAATATAGATAATGTTAATATGTGCTTTTCTAAGGCAATAAGTGGCCTAAAAGGATCCTTCTATATGGTTTGGTGGTCCTTGTTTCCATTTGTTTGATCCCACTGATCCAGGCTAAGCTGCTCATTTACAGCTAAGGAAAGAGAGGCCCAAGCAAAGGAAGTGACTTGTTCAGGGTCACACAGCTAGTAATTGGCAGGAACAGGATTTGAACCCTGGTCTTCAGAGTCCATTGTGTCTCCCATTTAATGAGAGCCAAGAGAAAACTAAACCAAGAAAGATTCTCCAATTGGACCAGATCTAGGGGCTGTGAACTTGTTTTGTTTGTTTGAAATATATTTTTATAATTGCATTCCATTATAATCTGCTTCCTTGGTATTTAATCTTCTGTACTTCCCATCCTTACTTGTGAGGCTGACTGCCAAAGGGGCAGTGTGAGACACCTGTGGTCCCGGCCAGTGTTAAAAGGCTGAACAGTCTCCGTAGGACCTTTCCAATAGGGTAGACATGGGAAATCCAAGGCTTTTTCTAAGTTGCCTTAAAAAAATACTTGCTTTTTTAAAAGTTTGAATCTTTGGAAAACAGCCTCCTGCAACTTTTTGCTTTTCCTTGGCTTAATAGGTCGTGTAGTGATTGCCAGGCTTGACGGCTGAGCTCCCTGGGCCTCCTGGGATGCTGAGAACAGCCTGGCTTCTTGCTTCTCAGCCTCCCTAAGAAATATTCCGCCAGGGGCCGAAGGGAATGATGTTTACAGCTTCCATGATGGTTTTGTCAATGCCTTCCAACAATGCTTAATGAGACAGATGGGAGGAATCGCTTGGCTCAGAGCAGCAGAGGTAAGAGGCCACTTCCTTTTACTATCTCAACAAGACTCAGAATGAAAGAGATGTTCTGATTTCCCTGCAGAAGGAAGAGGGAGTTGGGGCCCTCGTTGACGAAATTTTACAAGCAATAATTCTGCCAACCTTCCATCTTACAGCCCAGGCGGTGCTTGTTAAGGATGTGTAACTGAATTTTTCTTCTGTGGCCATGGAGAAAATAAAAGTCAGAGGAATTAGATTCCTCAGCATGGCTTTTATTCTTTGATCAAAGCTGCTAGAAGATCAAAGTTATGAGAAATAATGGAAGTAAATACTTGCACCCTATCTCAACTGATAGTCTCCTAGCTATGTAATCACTTGACAGCATAGTTCTGAACCCTATCCAGACAGTGCCCGGTGTTGGAATAGTAATATCCACCTAAGTTCATGCAGATGCAATGCTGGATGTGGCAATAAGGCATGGGGCAGACCGCAGCTCCCAAGGCTCGGTGTGTGGAGGACTGGTTATTGTGGAAGCTGAATCAGGGAGATGTGGGGTGAATGACCCAATGACATTACAGAGGCCTCATAGATGCGATGTTGGTGTCGGACTACAATGTCTTCACAGCATCTTTGCAAAATGATGTTGGCAGGGGAATCAGCACTCGGGCCATATTGGTACAGAGGTGAGCTGTCTTGGTTGTTCCCTCCTGGTCACGGCCCAGGAGTTGGGGAATAAATTGATTGGCCTGAAAGTTTTACCATGGATCTGCCTTATTTCTCTTCTCTTTGGGAAAGGCTGACAAAACTCTTCATGTGGGCATGTGTGAGAGTCTTGCCGACCTTCAGTTCAGCTTGAGATTTCTGTGTCCCATTGACTTTGCTGCCAACATCAGCGCAGGCAATGCCATCCTTGCCTCAGAAGAGCAGCTTAGAGTTTACTTGCACCTGAGCCATTAAGAAGGCAGCAGGAGTCCAAGCCCTGGGCATTCCTTAGAGCCCAATAGGCCTACAGTCGATTTCTGCTTGGTACCTGCTACAATCACTTTGACACTTACTCCTCTGCTTCTTTTTTATTCTGCACCTAGTTCACACAACACATTACCAATTCGTGTAAGAGATTGGGAAGGGAGGTAGCACACTGAATGGAATTCTGGGTGTGGAGTCATGAAGGCCTAACTGTAAATCTGTCCTCAGATACGGACTAACTGTGTGACCCTGGGCAAATCATTTAAACTCTGTTTGCCTCAGTTTCCTTATCTGCAGGGTGGAGGATAATAATTGCATCTACCTCCAAAGGTCGTTGTGAAGATCAGATGAGATAATATTTATAAAACACTATGCCTGCCTCAGACACTTGACACTTACTAGCTGTGTGACCCTGGGCAAGTCACTTAACCCTCATTGCCCTGAAAAAATGGGGCAGCTAGGTGGTGCAGTGGATAGAGCACTGACCCTGGAGTCAGGAGGACCTGAGTTCAAATCTGGCCTCAGACACTTAACACTTACTGGCTGTGTGACCCTAGGCAAGTCACTTAACCCCAGTTGCCTCACAAAAAAGAAAAAAAAACCCAAAACCCCACTATGCCTGGCATCTAGAAAGCATCATATCCATGTTACTTGTTATTAAAGTTGAAACTTGGCTGGCTATGTGGGCCCTTCCTCTAACAATGTAGATTGTAACCCATCTATGACAGGTCATCCGTGTACTTCCTGCTGCAGGTTCACCACTGGGAGTCATGCTGGATCTCTTGACATTGCATGGCTCTCCATGGAATACATTGGCTGCCCTGCTGTCTTCCCTTGCTCTTCCCCCACGACTGGTCCATCTTTTTCTCCTGGTTGTAAATATCTTTCCTGGTTGTACTTCTTTGAGGACATTTTTATGTCCTCCTGAATAATCTCTCCTTTTTGATATGTGAACCATGCATCTCTCCATTGTCCTTTTTGTGACCTTCAACTTTCATTCTTTGGAGACCATGATAACCCATGACTTGCTACCACATATCACCAGAACATACTGGCATCAAAAAGAGGGACTTTGTTTCAGGGAAAATCTGTTGTTGTTGTAGTTGTTGTTGAGTTGTGCCCAACTCTTCATGATCTTATGGATCATAGTACACCAGTGCTGTCCATGGGGTTTTCTTGGCAAAAATACTAGAGTGAATGATTTGCCATTTTCTTTTCCAATGGATTAAGGAAAACAGAATTAAGTGACTTGCCCAGGTAGTAAGCATCTGAGGATGTATTTGAACTCAAGTCTTCCTGACTCCAGGCCCAGTGCTCTATCAACTGAGTCACCTAGCTGCCAGGGAAAAGCTTAGGATCATTAAAAAAAACCTGTGTGATTTCCCAAAGAAAATCCTGCTCAGTTTCCCCCTTTTGTTCAACTCTGGGTCCAGCTCATCAGCTATTTACAGTGCCTGGCCAAAATCAATGTACTGATGGACTAACTCAGTGGGCAGTCCATGCAACTGAAGAGCATTGTCTTGGCAGTAGGTATTTTTCATCCACTTTGTTTTTCCTGGGCAGATAGGCCAAATTCTTTTGAGTGATTATGTATCTCATTTAGGAAGCTTGACAATGTTTTGGAGTTTGATGCAGAAAACACAATGTCGCCTATGGACAGGTACATTTGCAGGACCTACCATCTACCTCTTCCATTTCGACCCTGTGTAGGACATCCCCCATGATGGCAGCATCTATGTTTTGGGAGCATAGATCTTCCTATCTTCTGCCTTGATATTTATAATCACAGGGTCATTGATCTCTTAACATTACCTTTATTAACACAAGCTAATTCATAAACTATGTCCCAACATTTATTACTCCTTGGTCAGGTGGCTGGGTTCACTTTTTGTTGCTAGCCTAGCTCCCTTTCAGTCATTAAATACATGTTTGAGTTCCAGTGTGGCAACTTACTAGCTGCGTGAATGAACTTAGGTGAGCTACTTGACTTATTTGAAAAACAATACTCTCACTACCTCTTCATGCCTTTGCGAGGAACCTTGAATCTCTATATAGCCTTCAGCCCTCACTTGTCCCTGGTCTAGGAAAGGACTGGTGGAGGCTCCAGGCAAAGGGAAGAGGAGATGGCATTAACCTGTAGTGGAGCAGAAAGGTCAGCAGACCTGGGTTCAAATTGCTGCTCTGCTACTTATTAGCTGTATTACCTTGGACAAATCACTTCCCCTCTATAGGCCTCACTTTTCTTCTCTGTCAAATTGGAGGAGTTGGGCTAGATGATTCCTGAATCTATGATTCTGTGCATGGTTCCTAGCAGAGCAGAGCAAGTAGTGATTAAAGGAGATTTGGTTAAAACATAAATCCCCCACCCCCCACCATCTGTTTGTTTAAAGCAATGTCTCCCTGGTGTATTAGAGTCATCACTGCCTGGAAGGGCTGTGAGTTACTGAAGTATCAGGGAAGGAAATCGTTTGTGTCTTGTCTTGTATCTCATAGCTGGAGTTTCTCCTTGCTCAGCACCTGTGTAGCCTGAAAATTCTCAACAAATCAGGGTTTCTTAATCTCCATGGATAGATTTTTTTTTGGTGAGGCAATTGGGGTTAAGTGACTTGCCCAGGGTCACACAGCTAGTAAGTGTTAAGTGTCTGAGACCGGATTTGAACTCAGGTCCTCCTGACTCCAGGGCCAGTGCTCTATCCACTGAGCCACCTAGCTTCCCCCTCCATGGATAGATTTTAGGGGAGGTCCTAGGAACTCAGATGGGAAAAAATCTTTCATTTCGAAGTCCAATGTCACATTTCCTTTGATTAGGAAGGTAGACCATAAGACATTGTTCTGCCCAGGGGTCTGAAGGCTTCTTTCCCAGACTGCCCAATGGCTCCCTCCTTCAGATGGGATAGTGGATAGAGCACAGGCCTTGGAGTTGTAGGGCCTACATTCAAGGCCTACTCTGGCACTGACTAGCTGGGTGGCCTTGGAAAAGTTACTTCCCGTCTCTGGGCTAGGTGATAGTCACAGGTTGTGAAGGCTTCTGTCATCTTCTATTGTCTAGGGGCCCATTGTGAATGTGGTAACAGTCTGAGGAGACCGTTAGCTCAAGTTTCCTGGACTTTTTGCTGTAGAGTTCTTGATATGTGTTCAGAATTTTTTGAATTCATTGGAGGAAAGGCATTATGCAAATTACAGGAGCGCCTCATCTTTAGACTGTGGGACCTTTATCTTTCTCTAGCCCTGACTCATTAACACTTGTGTGGAATTAGTTTGGGGCCAATCGCATTGCTTTTAATACACCTATTGTCATAAATGCTTTTCTTCTTAATGAGACAGTAGGCTCTAGGGGGTAGATTTCCAATCTCATAATTGGGCTTGGGGTTGATTCATTCCAAGAATATATCAGGGAAGTTTTCTCAGTACTTTTCAACCTGCCTTGCTTGTCACACTTCCAGGCTGGAGCTTTGTGCCTTTGCTTGCCCATTGTGGTTGTGGACAGATCACATGCTGCCATGCTGCCATGCTAGTGTTGCTCATGATTGCCATGCTAGGATTGCCCCTGGCTGCTCTTCCCCTGTGGAGTCTCTGGAGAACTTCTGACTGGCCCTTGAACATGCTGCTCAATCCACATTGCTCTGGCTTCCTTCTGGCCCTCCCTACTGAGCTAAGGGCTACACTGGCACGTCTCCTGTCCCTAGTCTTTAGAACAGCCATTCTAGGCCTCCTCACTCTTCCTAATTTTCACTCTGGACTCAGTTCTTCTTCTAATCACTTAAAAATATATTTTATCGCTGTTTGCTGTTTCTTATATCACCATAATATCCCACATATCCCTCGTCTATCCCAATTACGTCCGGAATCCCTTTGCATACACCTAGGAGCAGTTGCTCCCACCACATCAATGGCACCAGTGCCTCTTGAGTAAACCTAAGGAATGCCCAGCAGCTGGGAGCACCTGCAGAACCAGTAGCCTCAGGCACCCCGTTTTCTCCTGCCCCTCTGATGACATAGGAGGGCAGCAGAGTGTGGCAGCCAGGGTGCTGGACTTGAAATCAGGGATACCTGGATTCAAATTCTGATCCCGACACCTGTTACCATATCTAAACTGGGCCTCAGTTTCTTCAGTTGTAAGATGGAGATGAAACTGTGGTAGGTAACTAGGTTAGAGGAGTATCAGGAAGTTCAAATGAGATAATTTATTGAAAAGCACCTTCGAACCTGAGACCGTTATGTGAACATCAACTGTTGTTATTATTCCGAGACTTTATCACTTGTCAAAGAAAACTTCACTCCATGAATAAAATGGGATAGCTTTTGATGACACCAGTGAGGGCTCTTGACAGGAAATTATTAATTCATGCCAGAGACGAAAGAGCAGTTCCCACTGGATCATGAAGATTTAATAAATCCTTCATGAGGCCGGTCTCTGCCCGCCTTGAGGAGTTCCTCCCCCCCAGCTCTGGGCCAGTCAGTCCATATGGGCAGCGTTCTTGACACAGGGCCCCTTGGGAATTGCCTAAGCTGTTGGCCATGGTTTCTTTCCTCCATAGGATGAGCACCCTTGAAACTCAAACATGCTAGACCACCCTACATTTTCCAGATGATCAGTCCAAAGTACTTCCCTCTATTTGTAAGTAATTTCAAATCTCTCCCTCTCCCGCTCTCTCCCTCTCCCGCTCTCTCCCTCTCTCGATTTCTCCTTTCACTCTCTTTCCCTCGCTTGCTCTCTCTCTCTCTCTCCTTCTTTTGCTCTCCCTCTCTCTCCCTCTCTCCCTCTCTCCAGAGCACTGCCCCCCAAACTCCTTCAGAACTCTGCAGTCTCTTCTTAATCTTAATCGAGGAGGCCAATCAATTGATTATGAGGAGGAATTGGGGGGATAGGCTTGAACCAGCCAGCAATGAAAAAAATCATACAATAAACTGCTTTGAGAATGGGTTTCCTGTATTGTTTGTAAGCTTTAGAATTACCCAAATTGGGGATCATCACAGAATGAGCCCTCCCTCTCTGCTGATAGAATTGATTATCTATCTGGAATATTTTTTTGTCAAGTCGTGTTCCTCTGCTGAGAAGAATAAAAAAGAATTGAACACAAGTCACTATTCTGCTCAAAAAGCCTCAATGGCTCCCTATTACTTATAGCATGAAACACAAACTCCTCCATTTGGCATTTAAAGCTCTTTATAGTTTGACTCCTACCTATCTGTCCAGATAGGTTTCTCTTTAGTCCCCTTCAGACACTCTATGTTTCAGCCAAAATGGTCCCTTTGCCATTGTCCGGTAGAATATAAACTCCATGAGGCCAGAGACTGTTCCTTTTTCACTTTATCACTCCAGTGCCTAACTCAGTACTTGGCATGTAGTTGATGTTTAAGAAATGCTTGTTGGATGAATGAATCCATTGAGCTTGGGATATGTACATTACCTCAGCTTTGCCTGTGGCCTGAGGGAACTAGAAGGCCCCTCAGACAGGCTGAGGCCTTTTGTAGGCTAGTTCAATGGGGATTTGAAATGGGATGAGACCAGCTTGCTCTAGCCCTTGACTGGAGTGACCATAGAGGGAGGATCAAAGGAAGATGCTCTCCTCCATCCAGACCAGTGTCCTCAGAGCACATTAGGTAAAGAACTACTCGACTTAAAATCTAGAAATAGCCTGGCAACAGGGTAGGGAAAACTGACCAGGACAGAGGCATTATTTTCGTTCAGTTGTGTCAGTTGTGTCCAACTGTTCATGACCACATTTGGGGTTTTCTTGGCAAAGATACTGGAGTGTTTCCTTCTTCAGCTCATGTTACAGATGAGGAAACTGAGGCAAACAGGGTGAAGTGACTTACCCAGAGTCACACAGATAGTAGCCAGATTTGACCTTGGGAAGAGAAGTTTTCAGGCCCAGCACTGTATCTGCTGTACTGCCCCCTAGCTTCATTATTAGAATTCCAGATTCCTATTACCTGGAGTCCTTGAGACCTTCTGTGAACACAAAGAAGGAGCCACCCATAGCAGCTGGGTGGAACAGTGCATAGGACTTGGGGTCTGGAAGGCTTGAGTTCAAATCCTACCTCGGATTCTTAGTAGCTATGTGACCCTGAGCAAGTCCCAGCCTCTCTTAGCCTCGGTTTTCTCACCTGCAAAATGAGGATAATAACAGCAACTACCTTCCAGGGTTGTGGTAAGGGTCAGATGTGATACTATTTATAAAGCTCTATATAAATAATAGGTCTTACTATGATTATCATTAAGAATCCTTCCAGGCAGGTCTATATATTTTATGGTTCCCATCTCACAGATAGATAAAACATTTCTGAAGTACTTCTGATGTGCCAAGCATTGGGGATAGAAGCACAAGGCAATAAGTTGGTCCTTTCTTCCTCAGGGGCAGCTGGGAAGTGATGAAGAAGCCTGAGGATTTGAACCCAAGCCTCATTTTCTTGCCATTAGATTGGGGTAGGATGGTTCAGTGACTAGAGAGCTAGATTTGGTATCAGATGGGCCATGTTCAATGCCTGCTTCCCTCTAGGACCATAGCACCAGGGATTTCAAATTGGAAGGGATCTTCTACCCCCAATTTGCATTTGCCGGGCCTGAGGCCCAGTGAGGTTCAGGGACATAAGTTTACCCAGGTAGCTTTTGAATGCAGGTCCTCTGACTTTGGAGCTTGTTTTCTTGCTGCAGTGTCATTGTGGTTTGGGGAAAGTCCCTTTCACTCTCTGGGGCCTCAGTTTCCTTCTCTGTACTATGAGGCAGCTTGGTCAGATGATCTTCAAAACCCCCTCCAGGTAAAAATCTGTGACTTTGTGCTTCAGAACTCCTATGGGAAATCTGCAGGTTAGAGAGAAATAAGTGTCCTTCCTACCAAAAGAGCCAAGAATCCACATACTGGCTATGTATCCAAGTCCTTGCAGGATCGCCAAAATCCTCTGAGATCCCCCATCTTCTCTGAGTTAGATGCATAGACATGCGGTACCCCCTTTTCCATCTGGGTCCTGCCTCTGGAGATAAGACCAAGAAAGTCTTTTCTAAGAAGCAGAGAATCCGGATAGACTTGCCAACTTGAGTGTGCATTTGCTGAGGAGCCTAGAAGTTTAGCCTCACTTCCTAGACAGCCAAGATTGGGGCAAGCTGATAGGGGAGAGGAGATCAAAGAAGAGGGACAGCTAAGAAAGAGCAGAAGCACTTAGGAAGCTTCCTTGTAACTTTTCCCAAAATGGCTCCCTGTAGTCCCCAGAATGGAGGTCTTTTAGAAGCTCCAAGGAAGGGGAGGGAGCTTCTTCTAGGGACAGTAGGGGAGGGGCAGAAGAGGCTGTGTCCATATCTGCCTAAGAGGTAGCCAGGATGGCAGGAAGGACTATGACAATGATGAGCAACATTAATAATGGGAGAGCCATGGAGCCAACCTTGGGCCTGGAAGTTTGATGGGAAAAAGTGAGGAGGTACAGGAGGCCTGTCCATGGCCTCCTAGTTCTGGAACTCCAACTGACTGGGCAAAGCTGATTTATGACCTAAACCTTTGGGGTCCCTTTGATTCTTAGGAATTTCTTAGAACTGAGACTGCAATACAAGCATTCAGCTGCGAGTAGGCCAAGCCTCCATCCGATTTTCCTAAAACCCCACCCAGAGCTATGTTAAGCTATAATCACCCAGCTGTGTCTTTCTACCCATCATTAACTCTGGGGTACTTAATCCTCTTCAGATTTTTGTGTGGTTTTAATTGCACGTTGTTATGAAAATCAGATATTTCCCACTGCCTAATATTGGGACCCCCGCAAACCATTTATTTGAATCTATTAGTACAGTAGCTGAGCATTCAACTGTCATTAAAAAACAAGTGTAATTTTTGAATGGAATTAAATATTCAATGAGAGTAATTAACGTCATTCTTTAAACTGTCATCCTTGAGAAAGGAAATGGGATCCCTGAGGAGGGCTTTATGTAAGTCGGCGAGACTTAGCGTGGTTGGGTTCAACCTTGAGACATCTACAGTGACAGCAGAGGGCTCACTGAGTGTCTCTGGGATTGGCAGGGAGGTGGTCTTGGGGAAGCCACTTGTCTTTGGGGATTCAGTCTCCACTTCTGCAAAATGGGTATAGGGTGTACGTACTCATGGCAATTGATGAAACCTCTGTAAACTTTAAAGTATCATAGAAAAACAAGTCATTATGGGTAATTTGTGAGTGTTCGTTCAGTTCAGTCTGACAAACATTTATTAAGCAGCTGCTCTATACTAGGAACTGGCATTCTACTCAGGGTTAAGCAGCTACTAGATCATTTCTGGACTGGATCAAACTCATGACAAGTTCTATGGCAATGCAATCAAGCCTGGAGAAGAACTTGTCTTTGCTAGGGTGCATTGAAGCAACCTGGCCCTCAGCACAGTGCCTTTATACCTCACTGGTGCTTGATAAAAATGTTCATTGTTTGATTGGAGCGGCCAACACTTTCCTTGATGCATCTCAGCATGGCCATTCTGAACCTTTGTTTTCCAACACATAGAAGCTTCAAAGATGATTCCCTGGGCCCAGCTGGGCTTCCTTTACCCTCCATGGTTGCTCTCCCAGCTGCTCAGGCTGGCTGAGGGCATCATCTCGCTCCCCTGTGATCTTGCTTACTCTCACTGCTTTGTTTATGAGCTTCTCAAAGGACACCTTTATGGGGCAGATGCTCCTTGTGTTTCCATATCAGTTGAATGGACTGAACAAAGTTCCGTACACAGGAATGTGTGGCTCCAGAGGACAGGCTCCTAGATTTTAGCATTCGTGGCTAGCCTCCCATTATAAGCCCCCTTTTCAGTACCTGAGTGGCAGTGGCAGTGGCACTCATGCAAATTGGGGCTCCCATTTATTATTCTCTCATGTCATTTTCAGAGACTCCTGAATTAGGATCATGGGCTCCTCCAATATGGAGGTACAGAACCTCAGAGTTGGGAGCAACTCCCAGAAGAGGTCTTTGAAGCCAAGCCATATGTGACCAAGACAGCAACAACATTACCTTCTGGGGAGGCAGAAGGCATGCTACGTTGGGATCGCTATAATTGGGAGGAGGCTTTTCCCTACCCCAAAACTTAATAGGTCTCATCCATAGGTTCTGTCCTCAGGGACCAAGTCAAGCCCGCGAATAGGCTGCTGTTACCTACATGTTGTGATTTAAGTGACACCAGGCAGGAGCCCTACATCAACTCATCTGTTATGGTTGTCAAGGAAGATCACAGAATTTGAAAGCTGGAAGGGGGTGGGGTTCAACTCATACCGGACAGGAATTCCCAGTATAACCTTCTGATAAGTGGCTGTCCAACTTTAGACTGGAAGGGTAATAATGTTGATGATCATAACAATGATGATGGTAATGGTCATTATAATGATAACAACAACAAATAAATAGCATTTATGTAGCACTTTAAGGCTTGTGAAGCACTTTACACAGGCCATTTAATCCTTACAACAACCCTGGAAGGTGGGTACTAATTACCTTCACTTAATTGATAAGGAAATTGAGGCATACAGGGATTAAATGACTTCCCCAAAGTCACAAAGCTAGTAAGTATCTGGGGCTAGACTTGAATTTGGCTGTTCCTGACTCCAGGCCCAGCACTCTACCCACTAGCCCACCTGGTTGCCAATTTGGGGTAGACCAAAGATGGCTGAGAAAATTGAACTCCAAAGTATGTGAGGAAACAATAAGATTTATCATGTGCTCAAACCTCTTGGCCTAGAATAATTTAATCCCAAGATATTAACAGAATTTGTGGATGGGACTCTTGAGCTGCCATTGATGAGAGAATGGTAGAAGTGCTGGGGGTGGTAGAGATGAGGGCAAGGGATGAGTGGATTGAAGAAACTGCAGACCTTGATGTTGGTTGCCAGCAACATAAGGGAGCAGAGGATATAAGTGCAAGAGCTGCTAGGCCTCAAGGTCTGGGGTGCCATAGGCTGGGGTTGGCGGGGGAGGTAGAATGACGAGCATCGGTTTTTTTTCCTGGACTTCCATCTGGTTTTATGGTTGAATCTCCATAGGTAGTCTCTTGTAATGTATCACTATTGTGTGACAGTGAGCCTTGGGCTTTCAAGGCAGTGTCAAATGGGATACCAAGTGGAAAGGTTTCATGTTTGGGCCCAGGGATGGACTGTGGCTTTGTTGTCCAAAGGGAGAGACATTAATTAGCTTGGTTGTGGGCAAGCCACCTTTCAGCCACAACAACTCTTTTTTTTTTTTGCAAGGCAATGAGGGTTAAGTGACTTGCCCAAGGTCACACAGCTAGTAAGTGTTAAGTGTCTGAGGCTGGATTTGAACTCAGGTCCTCCTGAATCCAAGGCCAGTACTTTATCCACTTCGGCACCACCTAGCTGCCCCTCACAACAACTCTTGAAGGCCATGTACTAGGCTTAGTGAGGGCTTGTGATTTACATCAGTGGACATATAGGGGGCACATTGTACAGTGTTGGGCCTGGAGTTAGGAAGATGTGCATTCCAATTCAGACTCAGATACTTCCTACCTGTGTGATCCTGGGCAAGTCACTTAACCTCTGTTTGTCTGGGTTTTCACAACTGCAAAATGGATAGTAGCTACCTCCCAGGGCTGTGGTGACTATCAAATGAGATGATATTTGTAAAGGTCTTAGCATAGTATCTGGCACATGGGGGGGGGGTATCCATAAATGCTTATTCTCTTTCCTTCCTATCAGTGGGTGGAAAAGATCCAAACAAACCAATCCCAGAGAGGGAGGCTGCCTTACTTATCTTTCTCTGTACATTTGCATGGAGGGATGGGTGATCATCAAATGGCCTGGAGTGCAAGGAGGCACCTCAGTCTCTTGATCTATAAAATGAAAGCTTTATGTTATTAAACAGTTTATGGATTAATTCCCAAACTCATTTTTTGGGGCAAGTGCTGAACATCTTAGCATAACTAATAGATACAAAACCTCATCTGAGAAAGTGTAATTCAGCGTGAAAGTGCAAATCAAGATTAAAGAGGAAATGAGCCCATTATCTCACCATACCAGAATCCCCAGCAAAGTCTAGACTTGTTTTTCCTTTCCTTGGCGTGGGTGAGGGTGGGAAGTGACATTCTCCAAATAGATGCCTGTAAGTCAAGGGTTGTTTAGCACTGGCCTTTTGTCTTTGTGGCAGAGGTGGCCAGCTAAGCACCCTGGTTTGTGAGGCCCCTCAAGAGGTACCTACTGGCATGAGTAAATTTCCCTTATTCAGCTCCTGAGCTGTAAATAGGTCACATAGGGTGGCTACCAGCAACATGAGGCGCCTGCCCCATCACCTACAAAGGATGGCTCAGGTTAGCATTGTTCAAGGAGGCCCGTGCCCTTTGAGATGTCTGCTCCATCTTCCACTTCTTCCTGTCCTCTGCCTTCATCAGACCTTATCTGGAGTATTGTGTTACATTCAGGGCCCATAGCTCAGGAAGGACATTGATATGCTGAAGAGTGTCCAGAGGATACAACCAGCTTGGGGAAAGGCCTAGAGCTCATGAAAAATAAGGGATGTTTGATGGCATTGGTCTGCTTATTCTGTAGAAGAGAAGCCTCAGGAACCATGATAACCACATGCAAGTATTTAAAGGGTTGTCCTGGGGGGGGGGGGAGGGACTAGGTTGTTCTAGATTGCCTTGCCCCAGAGGATGGAACCAGGGGCACTGGGTAGGAGGTCCTATAGGTCTGAGGTCAGGAAAGGCTTCCTACCAATGGGAGGTGTCCCAAAGTGGGCAGGGATGCCTTGAGAGGCTGTGGCCTTCCTTGAAGGGTTTCAAGCAGAGATTGGGAAACTACTACTTGGCTAGAATGAAGAAAGTTTTGGTGGGTACGCGTTGGACTAGACGGCGGACAAAGTCCTATCCAACTCTCAAATTCTTTGAAATACTTTGCTTTCCTGGCTCTTCCGATCCCTCTATGCCATGGCCTCAAGGCTTACCCTCCTTGGGACGCTCTCTGGCTTCTCCATGTCCTCTCCAGGACCAAAGACCTTAGCTCTGGTGTGATCTGACCAAGGAAGAAGACAGAAGGACTATTGTGGGCAGAAGCACTTAATGAACACCTCATACTTGCTGTCTTGTTCTCTGTTTCTATCATTCTTTTTAGTGCCTTTTCCTGAAGCCAATAGTGCTTCAGGAATGCATCTTGTCTCCCCAAAAGGCACCTAAACCCCTGGGACCTGGGAGGCATCACGGAGCCTGGCACATAGTAGGAACTAAAGAAATGTTTCTGAATTGATTGATTGCAGCATATTTTTCATTTCTTTGTGTCCCACACAATGCCTGAGGCTGGACTACGTCCATAAAGATATCTTCATTAAATACTGATTAATAATCAACTCACGCCCACAAAACCACCTAAAATAGCTTGGGTTGAGTGTAAGATGAGGGGAAATGATGGATGCCTTGAAGATGTCATGAAGATGTTTGCTTAACAGAAACTTTCATCATCTTTCCATCATTGACCAGCAGGCATTCAACAGTTGAAATGGCTGTTTTGGGAGCACAACAATTTGGGGAATGTTGTGGGTTGAAGGAACTTGTGAGAAGTCCTTAGGCAGCTACTGTTGTCATGTTGTTGTGACCTGATGTGATAATTATCATCCCTCTATATTACCCCACATACTCACATGCCTTTCCCCCAATAATCCTTGCTACTGGGGAGGCTTATGCTGGTAGATTGCTTGAACTCAGGAACTCTGAGCTTCAGTAGCATCCCAGCTGATTGGATGCACACCCTAAGTGCACCCAACATGGTGAGCTTCTACTCCAAGGAACAACATGCCCTCCCCCACCCCGGGATAAGCTGATAACCTGAAATCAATGAATATGTATGTTGTTGTTCAGTTGTTTTCAGTCATGCCTGGATCTTCGTGATCTCATTTGGGGCTTCTTTGGCAGAGATATTGGAGTGATTGGGCATTTTTTTCCAGCTCATTTTGTAGATGAGGAAACTGAGTCTAACAAGGTTAAATGACTTGCCCAAGGTCACACAGCTAATGGGTGTCTGAGATCAGATTGAGCTCGGGAAGATGAGTCTCCCTGACTCCAGGCTCAGTACTCTATGCACTATGGTGCCACCTAGCTGTCCCAGGTCTGTATATTCCATGCCCTTTCAACTCCTCAGTTGCCTTTTCCCTATCATTGGAGGGTTGGAGGGTGGAGCACTAGACCTCCTCCCAAAGGTTTCCTTCACAGAAGGCTGACAATCTTCCTGGTGCCTCCATTATCCATCCACATCTCTACTTGATTTGACTCTAAGGAACAACATGCTATCCCCTCCCCCCATACCTTTGCAGCTTCCTTTTGTGTGTTGCCTTCTGCAGTTAGATTGTAAGCTCCTTAAGAGTGCAGGGGGACTGTCTTTCTCTTTTTAAAATTTGTATCCCCAGTACTTAGCTCAGTGCCTGACACAAAGTAGATTTATTGAATTGAATTGTTGTTGTTGTTGTTGCTGTTGTTTTTCCTTCATTCTAGAAGAGGACCATGACAGATGTCATGACTTGTAATGAATTGGATTTAAGTGAGGAAGGGCTGTGCAAAGTCACCAGCCTCACTCTCTCCTACCAACAAATGTTTATTGATTGATTAAATGGACAGTTTGTGATACCCTCCAAGAAGCCATGTTCTATCCCAACTGAGGCCAGTAAAAGTATACTGAAAAGAAATGCTAAATTAGTCTCAAGAGAGTTTACAATTTTAGGCTCATTCAGAATGAACACACCCTTGTGGGGCCGATGCAGACCTCTGAACAGATGGGGAGGCTCATTATCGGTTGCATTCATCCTTTCCCTCATCCCAATAGTGGCTGACTAGGCAGGATCTCAGGAAAGTCATCCCATGTGGCATGGCTTTGTCGATCACTCCTAGAACATCCCACAGGCACATGAACCTTCACTTGGAAAGTAGAGGGTTCATGTTCACACGTCCACCACAGAACTCTTCCAGCTCTGCTAGAGTATTTCATTGGGGACCTAGGTCAGCAGACAGACTGGAAGGCAGAAAGACCTAGATTCAGTTATTTTTCCTGACACATACTAACAGTGGTACCCACCTCTCGATACTCTAGACACATATCTACATTTCTAAATAATAAGTGAGCTGTTGATTGCTGCATTTTCCTACCAAGCTTTCCCCCACACTGACGAAATCACAGCTTCAGAGCCCCCTGTCCCTTCCATCCACCTGACTCTTAAGGACCAAACTTTTAAGAGAATATAAAGGCCTTATGTCATTGACATTTTGCTGTGGACCTTTAGCAGAGAGCTATGTGGTTAGGCCTGGGCTATATTTAGTATACTGGCCCATTTCAGACCTTAAAGTTTTGGGGATTTAAGACATTTTTTAAAATTATTTTTTGTTTTGTTTTCAGCTAACCATGTTCATTAATTTATTTTTTCAATCTTTTTTTTTTTTTGCAGGGCAATGGGGGTTAAGTGACTTACCCAGGGTCACACAGCTAGTAAGTATCAAGTGTCTGAGGCCAGATTTGAACTCAGGTACTCCTGAATCCAGGGCTGGTGCTTTATCCACTGCGCCACCTAGCTGCCCCATATTTTTTCAATCTTAATATTATTTTATTTTTCCACTTACATGTAAAGATAGCTTTCAACATTCATTTTTGTAAGATTTTGAGTTCCACATTTTTCTCCCTCCCTCCCTTCTCTCCCCCATCCTGAAGACAGAAAACAATCTGATAGAAGTGACATATATACAATAACATTAAACACATTTCCACATTAGTCATGTTGTGAAGGAAAAATCAGAACAAAAAGGAAAAACCTCAAAAAAACCCCAAAAAAGTAGACTCTGCATCCAGATTCCACAGTTTTTTTTCCTGAATGTGGAGAGCATTTTCCATCATGAGTCCTTTGGAATTGTCTTGGATCATTGTATTGCTAAGAAGACCTAATTCTATCACAGTTGATCATCACACAATGTTGCTGTTACTGTGTATAATGTCCTCCTACTTCTGTCCCTCTCACTCAGCATCAGTTCACATAAGTCCTTCCAGGTTTTTCTGAAATCCTCCTGCTCGTCATTTCTTACAGCACAATAGTATTCTATTACATTCATATACCACAACTTGTTTAACCGTTCCCCAATTGATGGGTATTCCCTCAATTTCCAATTCTTTGCCACCACAAAGAGAGCTGCTATAAATATTTTTGTACAGGTGGGTTCATTTCCTTCTTCTATGATCTCTTTGAGATACAGACCCAGGAGTGGTATTACTGGGTCAAAACGTATGCATAGTTCCATAGGCCTTTGGGCATAGTTCCAAATTGCTCTCCAGATTGGTTGGATCAGTTCACAGCTCTACAATGCATTAGTGTTCCAATTTTTCCACAGCTTCAACATTTATTATTTGACTTTTTTGTCATATTAGATAGGTGTGAGGTGGTACCTCAGAGTTGTTTTAATGTGCGTTTCTCTAATCAATAGTGATTTAGAGCATTTTTTCATATGGGAATAGATAGCTTTGATTTCTTCATCAGAAAACTGCCTGTTCATATCCTTTGATCTCAATTGGGGGGGGGAATGACTTGGATTCTTATAAATTTGATTTAGTTCCATATATAGTATAGAAGAAACGAGGCCTTTATCAGAAGTACTGGCCATAAAAATGGTTTCCCAGCTTTCTGCCTCCCTTCTAATTTTGGCTGCATTGCTTCAGTTTGTACAAAACCTTTTAAATTTAATATAATAAAAATAATACATTTTGCATTTCATAATATTCTCTTTCTCTTGTTTGGACATAAATTGTTTTACTCTCCATAGATATGAGAGGTAAACAACTCCTTCCTCTCCTAATTCACCTATGGTATCACCCTTTATGTCTAAATCATGTACCCATTTTGACCTTATTTTGGTATATGGTGTAAAAGGTTGTTCTATGCCTAGTTTCTGCCATACTATCTTCCAGTTTTCCCAGCAATTTTTGTCAAATACTGAGTTCCTACCCTAGAAGCTGGAGTCTTTGGGTTTATCAAACAGTAGATTACTAAAGTTATTTACTACTGTAAATGACCTATTCCCTTGATCCACCCTCTATTTCTTAGTACTAAATAGTTTTGATGACTGCTGCTTTATAGTATAGCTTCATTTTGATACAACTAGCCCAATTTCCGGTGCATTTTTTTCATTAGTTCTCTTGATGATCTTGATCTTTTGTTCTTCCACATGAATTTAGTTATTATTTTTTCTAACTCTATAAAATGATTTTAGGTAGTCTGATTGGTATGGCACTAAATAGGTGAATTAGGTAGAATTGTCATTTTTGTTATGTTAGCTTGGCCTATCCATGAGCAATTGATATTTTTTCAATTATTTGGATCTGATTTAATTTGTGTGAAAAGTGTTTTGTAATTGTGTTCATATAGTTCCTGGGTTTGCCTTGGGAGGTAGAATCTCAGGTATTTTATATTGTCTACAGTTACTTTAAGTGGAATTTCTCTTTCTATCCCTTGCTGCTGAGCTTTGTTGGTCATGTATAGAGATGCTGATGATTTATGTGGGTTTATTTTATATCCGGCAACATTGCTAAAGTTGTTAATTGTTTCAAGTAGTTTTTTAGTTGATTCTCCAGGATTCTCTAAGTATACCATCATATCATCTGCAAAGAGTGATAGTTTTGTTTCCTACTTGCCTATTCTAAATACTTTAATTCATTTTAGTTTGCTTATTGCTAAAGCTAACATTTCTAGTACAATATTAAATAATAGAGGTTATAGTAGACATCCCTGTTTCACCCCTGATCTTATTAGGAATGCCTCTAACTTATCTCCATTACATATAATGTTTCCTGATGGTTTTAGGTAGATACTGATTATTTTAAGGAAAGCTCCACCTATTCCTATGTTCTCTAGTGTTTTTTTTTCCAAATTTTTTTTTTGGCCGGGTAATGAGGGTTAAGTGACTTGTCCAGGGTCACACAGGTAGTAAGTGTCAAGTGTCTGAGGCCGGATTTTTACTCAGGTCCTCCTGAGTCCAGGGCCAGTGCTTTATCCATTGCACCACCTAACTGCCCTGCTCTCTAGTGTTTTTAATAGGAATGAGTGTTGTATTTTTTCAAGTGCTTTCTCTGCATCTATTGAAATAATAATGTGATTTTGGTTAGTATTCTTATTGATGTGGTTGATTATGTTGATAGTTTTCCTAATGTTAAACCAGTCTTGCATTCCTGGTAAAAATCCCACCTAGTCATATTGTATTGTCCTGGTGATGAATTGCTGTAATCTCCTTGCTAATATTTTATTTAAGATTTTTACATCTATATTCATTAGGGAAATTGGTCTAATTTTCTTTCCCTGTTTTGGCTCTTCTTGGTTTTGGTATCGACACCATATTTGTGTCATAAAAGGAATTTGGTAGCACTCCTTCTTCACCTATTTTCCCAAATAATTTGTATAATATTGGAATTAATTGTTCTTTAAATGTTTGGTAGAATTCACTTGTAAACGCATCTGGCCCTGGACATTTTTTCTTAGGGAGTTCATTGATGACTTGTTCAATTTCTTTCTTTCTTTTTTTTTTTGTTAAATTAATAAAGTATTTTATTTTTTTCCATTACATATAAAAAAAGATAGTTCTCAACTTTTGTTTATACAAGCTTTACAATTTCAGATTTTTCTCCCTCCCTCCCCTCCCACCCCCCCTCCCCTAGACAGCAGGTAATCTGATATAGGTTATATATATATATACACACACCTAATAACATTAATCCTATTTCTGCATTAGTCATGTTATAAGAGAAAAAATCAGAGCAATGATGAAAAACCTCAAAATAGAAAAAAACCAACAGCACCGAAAACTAAAGAAATAGTATGGTTCATTCAGCATCTATACTCCACAGTTCTTTTTTTTTCCTTGGATTTGGAGATCCTCTTCTATCATGAGTTCCCTGGAACTCCTCTGTACCATTGCATTGGTGAGAAGAATATAGTCCATCACAGTAGATCAACACTCAATGTTGATGATACTGTGTACAATGTTCTTCTGGTTCTGCTCATCTCACTCATCATCAGCCCATGCAAGACCCTCCAGGTTTCTCTGAACTCCTCCTGCTCATCATTTCTTACAGCACAATAGTATTCCATTGTATTCATATACCACAACTTGTCCAGCCATTCCCCAATTGATGGGCACCCCCTCAACTTCCAATTCCTTGCCACCACATAAAGAGCAGCTATAAATATTTTTGTACATGTGGGTCCCTTTCCCCTTTCCATGATTTCTTTGGGAAAAAGACCCAAAAGTGGTATTGCTGGGTCAAAGGGTATGCACAGCTTTATTGACCTTTGGGCATAATTCCAAATTGCTCTCCAGAATGGTTGGATCAGTTCACAGCTCCACCAACAATGCATTAGTGTTTCAATTTTTCCACAGCTTCTCTAACATTTATTATTTTCCTTTTTTGTAATTTTAGCCAATCTGATAGGTGTCAGGTGGTACCTCAGAGTTGCTTTAATTTGCATCTCTCTAATCATTAGAGATTTAGAGCATTTTTTCACATGGGAATAGATAGCTTTGGTTTCTTCATCAGAAAACTGCCTGTTCATATCCTTTGACCATTTCTCAATTGGGGAATGACTTGGATTCTTATAAATTTGATTTAATTCCCTATATATTTTAGAAATGAGGCCTTTATCAGAAGTACTGGCCTCAAAAATTGTTTCCCAGCTTTCTGCCTCCCTTCTAATTTTGGATGCATTGCTTCTGTTTGCACAACAATTTTTTAATTTAATGTAATCAAAATCTTCCATTTTGCATTTTATAATATACTCTATCTCTTGTTTGGTCATAAACTGTTTTCCTTTCCAAAGATCTGATAGGTAGACTATTCCTTTCTCTCCTAATTTACCTATGCTATCACCTCTTATGTCTAAATCATGTATCCATTTTGACCTTATTTTAGTATAAGGTGTGAGATGTTAGTGTATGCCTAATTTCTGCCATACTATCTTCCAGTTTTCCCAGCAGTTTTTGTCAAAAACTTAGTTCCTATCCCAGAAGCTGGAGTCTTTGGGTTTATCAAACACTACATTACTAGTTTCATTTACTACTGCATTTCCTGAGCCTAGCCTATTCCATTGATCTACCACTCTATTTTTTAGCCAGTACCAGATAATTTTGATGACTGCCGCTTTATAGTAAAGCTCCAGGTTTGGTACCACTAACCCACCTTCCTGTGAATTTTTTTTCATTATTTCCCTGGATATTCTTGATTTTTTGTTTTTCCAGATGAATTTTGTTATTATTTTTTCTAGCTCTATAAAATAATTTTTAGGTAGTCTGATTGGTATGGCACTGAATAAGTAAATTAATTTAGGCAGTTATTGCCATTTTTGCTATATTAGCTCTGCCTATCCATGAGCAATTGATATCTTTCCAATTATTTAGATCTGATTTGATTTGTGTGAAGAGTGTTTGGTAGTTGTGTTCATAGAGTTCCTGGGTTTGTCTTGGCAAGTAGACTCCCAAGTATTTTATATTATCTACTGTTACTTTAAATGGAATTTCTCTTTCTATCTCTTGCTGCTGGACTTTGTTGGTCATGTATACAAATGCTGATGATTTATGTGGATTTATTTTATATCCTGCTACTTTGCTAAAGTTGTTCATTGTTTCAAGTAATTTTTGAGTTGATTCTCTAGGATTCTTTAAGTATGCCATCATATCATCTGCAAAGAGTGATAGTTTTGTTTCCTCCTTGCCTATTCTAATTCCTTTAATTCCTTTTTCTTCTCTGATTGCTAAAGCTAACATTTCTAGGACAATATTAAATAATAGGGGTGATAATGGACATCCCTGTTTCACCCCTGATCTTATTGGGAAGGCCTCTAATTTATCTCCATTGCATATAATACTTGCTGATGGCTTTAGGTAGATACTGTTTATTATTCTAAGGAAAGCACCCCCTATTCCTAAACTCTCTAGTGTTTTTATTAGGAATGGGTGCTGTATTTTTTCAAAAGCTTTCTCTGCATCTATTGAGATAATCATATGATTTTGGTTGGTTTTCTTATTGATGTGGTTGATTATGTTAATAGTTTTCCTAATGTTGAACCAGCCCTGCATTCCTGGTATAAATCCCACCTGATCATAGTGTATTATCCTGGTGATCACTTGCTGTAATCTCCTTGCTAATATCTTATTTAAGATTTTAGCATCAATATTCATTAGGGAAATTGGTCTATAATTTTCTTTCTCTGTTTTTGCTTTGCCTGGTTTTGGTATCACCACCAAATTTGTGTCATAAAATGAATTTGGTAGAACTCCTTCTTCACCTATTTTTCCAAATAATTTGTATAATTTGGAATTAATTGTTCTTTAAATGTTTGGTAAAATTCACCTGTAAACCCATCTGGCCCTGGGGATTTTTTCTTAGGGAGTTCATTAATGGCTTGTTCAATTTCTTTTTCTAATATGGGTTTATTTAAGGATTTTATTTCCTCTTCAGTTAACCTGGGCAGTTTGTATTTTTGTAAATATTCATCCATTTCATTTAGATTGTCAAATTTATTGGCATACAGTTGGGCAAAATAATTCCTAACTATTGATTTAATTTCTACTTCATTGGTGGTAACATCACCTTTTTCATTTTTGATACTGGTAATTTGGTTTTCTTCTTTCTTTTTTTTAATCAAATTAACCAATATTTTATCTATTTTATTAGTTTTTTCATAAAACCAGCTCTTAGTTTTATTGATTAACTCTATAGTTTTCTTACTTTCAATTTTATTAATCTCTCCTTTGATTTTCAGGATTTCTAATTCAGTATTTAATTATGGACTTTAAAATTTGTTCTTTTTCTAGCTTTTTTAGTTGCATGTCCAATTCATTGATCTCCTCTTTCTCTTTTTTATTCATGTATGCATTTAGAGATATAAAATTTCCCCTAAGTACTGCTTTGGCTGCATCCCATAGGTTTTGGTATGTTGTCTCATTATTGCCATTCTCTTGGATTAAGCTATTGATTGTTTCTATGACCCATTCATTCTTTAGAATGAGATTATTTGGTTTCCAATTAATTTTCAGTCTATCTTTCCATGGCTCTTTATTACATGTAATTTTTATTGTATCATGATCTGAGAATGATGAAGTTACTATTTCTGCTTTTGACCGTTAGGTTTCTGTGCCGAACTGTGCTGTGCTCCCCTTTTGCCCGAGTGAGACTGACCTTTCCTGAAATCTTCTAAATTATCTCAAGTTGGAAGATTGTGCCTCTCTGTCTTTTTGTAGGTTCCGTAGTTTCAGAATCCATTCAGAGGCTTGATTCAATGTTGTTTTTGAGGGAAACTCGGGAAAGCTCAGGCAACTTCCTGGCTTCTCTCTGCCATTTTGTCTCTGCCTCTCCTGTATATATTTTAGAAATGAGGACTTTATTTTTGTTTTTGTTTTGGGCAGGGCAATGAGGGTTAAGTGACTTGCCCAGGGTCACACAGCTAGTGTCAAGTGTCTGAGGCTGGATTTGAACTCAGGTCCTCCTGAATTGAAGGCCAGTGCTTTATCCACTGTGCCACCTAGCTGCCCCCAGAAATGAGGACTTTATCAGAAACACTGGCTGCAAAAATTGTTTCCCAGTTTTCTGCTTTCCTTCTAATCTTGGCTGCATTATTTCTGTCTGTAGAAAACTTTTTAATTTAGTGTAATCAAAATGATCCATTTTTGCATTTCGTAATATTCTGTATCTTTTGTTTGGTCATACATTCTTTTCCTCTCCATAGATCTGAGAGGTAAACTATTCCTTACTCTCCTAATTTTCTTATTGTATTACCCTTTATGTCTCAATCATATATTCATATAAAGTTTTAAAAATCAACGTTAAAATTTATTTTTACATATAATTTGGGAAAATTCTAAATATTAAAAAATAAGCTAATTAAAATATAAACATAAAGACTAAAAATAAATAAATCATGTATCCATTTTGACCTTATTTTGGTATACAGTGTAAGATGTTGGTCTATGCCTAGTTTCTGCCGTGTTATCTTCCAGTTTTCCCAGAAGTTTTTTGTCAAATAGTGAGTTCTTATCCCAGAAGTTGGAGTCTTTGTGTTTATCAACCAGTACTTTACTATAGTCATTTACAACTGTGTCTATTGTGCCTAACCTCTTCCACTGATCCAGATTTACTACATTTTAGAGGAAGTTTTATCATGAAGAAACTGAGAGCTCAGGCCTTTCCAAGTGGTGTATCCACCTGCACCAATTTAAAAAGCCTCATCTCTTATGATTTCTGTCAGTGTCCTTGAGCAGTCCAATAGGGAATGAGAGGAGAGGCATAAGCAGCCCTCAGTAAGTGCTAGCCTTGTCTGATTGTGGACCCATTGTTATTCAGACCACCTAGTAGCACTGTAGCAGCAGGAAATAGCTAGAATTTGAACTTCCACCTGGGACTCTCAGCCTGCTTTTTATCATGGGTTTTGTTGGCTAGTGAACTAAGATTCCATGAATATGAGTTGGAACTTCCATCCATTTATGGAGCTTTAAGAGAGTTCTTATTTCTCTGCACCAGCTGGAATATTATTGTGTAAACTCACCATAGCACACTGGCTCTGATCTTGAGTAGGCAATTACTGACTTTAGGTGACCTTCTCCCTCATGTTGGCCAGGGGCCAGCAGTTTCTTTGTACTCTAAGGACATCTCTGGGAGACTGCACCTAAGGATACATCTGAGGTTTGTTTGTTGACTGTTTGTTGGGTATCCCCATTTGGGTGTCACACTGGCATCTCAACTTCAATATATCTATTAGAATGAACTATCTCCACTCCTGTGTCTGTCCTTCCACAAAACCTCCTTATTTCTGTTGAGGACACCATGAACTTTCCAGGAGCCCAGGTTCATAACCTAGGAGTCATCTGTGACTCTTCTTTCTTCTTCATCCCCCTGGCCCCATATCTATAGTATAATGGGTAGAAAATTAGCTTTGGACTCAGAGAGATCTAGGCTTAAATTCCACCTCCAATACTAGCTGTGTGACTATGAGTAGGTCACTTTCTGAGCCTCAGTTTCCTTACCTGAAAAATGCCTGTGGTGGCTACACCATGGGACTGTTGGGAGAGTCCAGTGAGAGATGGATGTGAATCACTTTGGAAACTTTAAATGCCAGTTATTATTACATAGAGTGTAAATGCCATTTGTCTTTCTGACCATTTCAAAAGATGTATTTTTCCCTTCCCTTTGCTATTTAGAAGAATGAAGCAGCTCCTCCCTTGACTTTCTTGACATCTTTCGTAATATTGCTTGCAGAATGTGCCACCTACACCTACAATTACAGTTATTTCTCAGACCCAGGTAGCCAACCTCCCCTTCTTTAGAACCAGCCTCCCAAGAAGCTGGCTTCTTTACAAATTGCCTCAGGAAGTTTAAAAGGGCTTCTATCCCTTGACTCGATACCCTTTCAGTGGCATCTGTGAACAGAACAAAGAAACAGGTTTAAATAGAACAATCCCCCCTGATTGGCTGTATTCCAAGTAAATAGAAGTAATATTGTCAGAGGGGAGCATCTGAGGGGGCGAGCGTACAATAATTTCTTCTGCCTTCCTCCTAAGATGAAGCGTTGATTATGGGAGCCAGAAAAGACTATTGTTCAGATCATTGGTAGAGGAAAAACACCCCAGAGCATCTCTGTGTCATGGCCTTAACTGGTACTGGATACATTGTCCTCCAAAGACATAGAGGTTGACAATAGAATGAGATGTGCTAGACATAAGTTACAAGCTTCTCCATGGACATTGAGGCAATCCACTTTGAGTCACATGTTATCCTCATGTGGTCTCTTGCCCATGGCCCTTACATGAAGATCCTCAGGTCCCCAGATGGTTCTTAGAATTCCACTATGTGCCAGAACCATCAAGAATCCAAGGACCAGCCCCCATGGGTCACCACTCTTGGTGCACTTGATCTATCTATCTATCTATCTATCTATCTATCTATCTATCTATCTGTTCATTTGCTTGCTCATTTATTTATTTGTTTGTTTGTTTATTTATTTATTTTTTTGCAGAGCAATGAGGGATAAGTGACTCACCCAGGGTCACACAGCTAGTAAGTGTCAAGTGTCTGAGGGCTTGGCGCACTTTAGATGAGAGTCAGTTGTAGGTCTAGAAAGGCCCACATCAGCCTCATTTCATTGTGCTTTATGTTGGCATGGTGGTTTGTTTGCCACCACACCCTCTTCTCACTGTAGGATCCTCAATTGAAAAAATCCTGGGAAGCAACCTATAGTAAGACTAGACTTAAAGGAAAAAGACCTAGGATAACCATACAAAAGGGAGGCCTCAGGAAATAACTCACCTTTGGGCAAGTTCAGATGTTTCTTTGGGGATGGAAGATAGCTTTGCTTGACTGGATTGGAGGATACAAGGCAGGTAGAGTAAGTGGCAGGTGAAGTCAGGAGTGTGTGTGTGTGTGTGTAGTACGTAGAAACTCAGAAAATTGAAGTTGCTGCTGGAGGCAATTGGGAGTCCTTTAGGGTTCTCAAGATAGTGGATAGATAGATGAGATGGATGGATGGATGGATGGATGGATGGATGGATGGATGGATGGATGGATGGATGGATGGTTTTAAGTATTGCTATGTACCAGGCACTGTGGTAAGTGCTGGAAATGAAAGTAGAAGCAAGCAGGACAATCCCTGCCTTCAAGGAAATTATATTTTGATGGAGTAGTACAGTGGTGGGGAAATCACAAATAGAATGTAACAAGGAGTTCTATGGACTTTAGAGAGGAAGGTAGGCAAGATAAAAATGGAATTTTCTAGACCATCTCTGTATCAGCCTTTTTCTTTGAATACAGTTTAATCAAGATCTAGGGGAAGCCCAAACTGCCTTGGGTTTCAGTAGTCTTGAAGGATTCCCAGCTGTTCTTATACCCCTTTATTCTGGGCAAAGGAAGAGGCAAGGAAGTGAATCCCCTCCAAGCATTCATGCTCTCATGCAAACATAGGTGAGTGATCATTTTAACTCCCTTATTCTATATCCATTCATCAAAGTTTATATGATTAGAAAGTTTGGAGGCTTGCTTTATTATGTTGGTTTTGATCATCATTTTCTCTTTGAAGCAAGGTAGGTAGAGGGTGGGGGAGGGGAAGGCATGTTCAGTTTAGTCATTTCATTCCATCTTGACTCTATTGAAAACCTGGTCCCCTGTGATAGGGATAAATCTCTTTGTTGTTGTACTAGCTGCAGGTTCCTATGTAAATGAAGTTCATATCATCAGGGCAAGGGAATCAGATTATTGCATACTTGAAGATTAAAAACAAACAAACAGACAAACCCTGAGTAACTGCAGGCAGATTGAAGAGGGAGGAGCCAGGAGAATGAATGAAAAGGAAGAATGGGGCCAAGAAAAGGTAATAGCAGGAGGACCTTGGATAGTGACCATGCCATATTGGAGGCTAAGAGGAGCTATCTGTGCCATTGACAAGGCTAGGGAAGATATTTCTGGCCTGTGTGAAAAAAAGAGAAGGCTTTGGAGGAGACGGCATTAAGCTCTCTTCGGAGTCAATTGATTTAGGGATCATCTTCAAAGAGCATTTATCAATGACTCAGTGTCGATTTAGAGACTGAACAAATGTGATTTGACAAGGGTCAGCCCTGGGCTCAGTAATTAAACATTGGCGGCCGTGGTATGGATGGGGGAACAGTCTGTTCTTTGGATTTCCTAATCCAATATGGCTAGATGTTCATTGATTCTATTGAGGAAGCCTACTAATTCTTTTCTCAGTTAGCCGTGAGAGTAAAAAACCAGCCTGCTGAGTTCTCAATGTGAATTGTAGATGTGAGGCGGGTGTGATATAATCCATGGCACAGTTATCCCCCCAACAGGAGGCAAATACATAAATTCTCCAACCTTCCCCTCCAACTTCCTTCCTGTCTGTCAGTGCCATGCCCCTTTGCCCATCCCCCAGGTAAAAATGGAGCACTCAGTGCTGCTGAGGGTTTTATGTGAGTTCTATATTAGTTAGCAAAGACCTCTCCAAAGGAATGATTATGTGGGCACTTGGTGTCATACTAAAACAGAGAAAAGGGAAGACTTATATGTCCCAAGGAGAATTATTAAAGGATTTTCTTTACAGGAGGCAGGAGACAAAAATGGTATAGTGCAGGCCTTCCAATCTGTGTCCAAATTGGACTGGTGATAGCCCCCCACCCCCCAACCATGGCTTCCCATTTCATACAGGAAAAAGTCCTATCTGTGGCATGTTCTAGAGATGCTCCTGGGTGGTGACTGACAAGGAGGCAGGTATTAACTTTTCCTTCCATTTCCTGATCTGCACTTTGAGATCTTTGGGCATATTAATTGGATGAATGATAGAATGTAGGATTGGAATGTTTTCCAATTTATTCCAAATTGACTCAGAAGGAAGGTACAGAGGCTCTTATTGATGATCCCAGGTGCTATGGGACTTTTTGGGCCCAGTAGACACTTCATTATGAAGTTAAAATTAGGGAAATTGGGAAACCTTCTTGTATGGTTTCAGGAGTAAAAGCAAAAGAAAAGGGGGAGCAATTAAAGTGACCTAGCTCTCTAGGATAGTAGCTAGCTAGGGTGAGCTTTAGTATTCTTTACTGAGGATCATGGCCTTTTCCCCGGGAATTACAGACCAAAAATGGCAGTTAGGGAGTTGATCCCCAAGATAAGTGAAAGGATAGAAAGAGAATACTGAGCTGTCCTTGATTATTTCAAGTCACCTGGTCCAGATGAACTCCATCTTTGGGCCTCGAAAGAACTGGTAGGTATGACTGTGGAGCAACTATCAGTGATAGCTAAAAGATCTTGTGGAGAAAATGGAGAGATGTGGACTCATTTAAAATATAATCAGATGGGTTTAGAGTTTGTTGAATGGTCAACAAAAAGAGGAATTGTTAGTGGTTCATTGTCAGTGTAAGAGAAGGTCTCTAGTGGAGTGCCCCAGAGATCTATGCTTGGATCAGTACTTACATTTTTACCAATGACTTGGATAAAGGGGTAGATGACATGCTCATCCAATTTGTAGATGACACAAAGATAGGAGAGAAAGCTAACCTACTGGAAGGCAGAATCAAGATTCAAAAAGATCTTACCAGGCTAGAGCATTGGATTGAATTTAATAAGATGAATCTTAATCAGGATAAATGCAGTCTTACACTTGGGTGTAAAAATTCAACCTCCTAAGTAGAAGATATGAAGGTAAAATATTTGAGTAGCAGTTTCATTCAAAGTTTTTTCTTTGCGGGGAAATGGGGGTTAAGTGACTTGCCCAGGGTCACACAGCTAATAAGTGTCAAATGTCTGAGGCTGGATTTGAACTCAGGTCCTCCTGAATCCAGGGCCGGTGCTTTATCCACTGCGCCACCTAGCTGCCCCCATTGAAAGTTTTAGTAAACTGTAAACTCAATATGAATTGGCAATGTCATATGGTGGCCAAAAATCCATAATGTGATCTTGGGCTATATTAAGAGGGGAAAATGTCTAGAAGAAGGGCAAGAGTAATTCTGTACTCTACACTGGCATAGCTCACATTTGGAAGAGTGTGCTCTGTTCTTAGTGTCACAGCTTAGAAAGAACATTAATAAGCCAGAGAGTACCCAGATAAAGGCAGTCAAGGCAGGGAAGGACCTTGAGTCTATGTCTTCTGAGAAGTTTGTAAATAAATAAGGCATGCTGAGGGGCAGATGATGGTGGAGGAGAGGCTGTGACTCCTGCAAGCTCCAGATAAACCCGTCCACTCACTCCCAAATAATGCCATAAAAACCCCAGAGCAGCCTAATGCACATAAGAACAGAGTGAGACTATTTTCCAGCCAAAGACAGCAATTGGAATCACCTACTGATTGGGCTAATAGAGGAGCTCAGTGGGCAATCTGGACCCAGCCAGGAACAAACAGTGCTTCCAGTACCTTGTAGTCTTCAGTGCCAGTGGCTTCTTCTGAGGCTTGACTCAAGGGCCGGTGAGGGGGTTCGGTGGTTGGCCAGGATGAAATGGCTGCAGTCTCTGCTGGAGTTTGGGCAAAGCACCCTGGTTCTGAACCAGTGGGCTAAATTGAGTGGTGGAGGTCCAGTGGGGTAGGGGCATAGGCATGCCAAGCTTCTAACCATAGAGAATCAGATTTCAATCAGAGATCTGCTTTTGGGCTGAGATGAGTAGGCAAAGAAAACAGCGGACAATAGACAGCTTCTTTGGGGGAGAAGCAGACCAGAATACACCCTCAGAAGAAGATAATAACAAAGTCAAAGCTCCAACATCCAAAGCTTCTGAGAAAAATATGAATTGGTCTCAGGCCATGGAAGTGCTCAAAAGGGATTTTGAAGAGAAAGTAGGAGAGTTAGAAGGAAGATTTAGAGAGATGGAGGATAGAATGGAAAGAGAAATGAGAGCAATGCAGGAGAGTCAACAGCTTGAAAAAACAAATGGGAAAGGAGATACAAAAGCTCTCTGAAGAAAATAATTGCCTAAGAATTAGGATTGAACAAATGGAAGCTAGTGACTCTATGAGAAACCAAGACACAGTAAAGCAAATCCAATTGAATAAAAAAAATATAGAGGGCAATATGAAATATCTCCCTGGAAAAACACCTGACCTGGAAAATAGATCCAGGAGAGATAATTTGAAAATCATTGGACTACCTGAAAGCCATGATTAAAAAAAGAGCCTAGACATCATCTTCCAAGAAAATATCAGGGAAAATTGCTCTGATATTCTAGAAGCAGAAGGTAAAATAGAAATTGAAAGAATTCACTGATCACCTCCTGAAAGAGATCCCAAAAAGAAAACTTCCAGTAATATTATAGCCAAATTTCAGAAATCCCAGGTCAAGGAGAAAATATTTCAATCAGCTAGAAAAAAAGGAATTCAAATACTGTGGAGCTACAGTAATAATTAAAGGACCAGAGGACATGGAATATGATATTCCAGAGGGCAAAGGAACGGGGAATACAGCCCAAAATTACCTACCCAGCAAAACTGATTATAATCTCTCAGGGGGAAAATGTGACTTCAATGAAAAAAAGGACTTTCAGGCATTCGTTATGAAAAGACCTGAACTGAATAGAAAACTTGATTTTCAAATATAAGACCCTAGAGCAGCATAAAAAGGTAAACAGGAAAAAGAAATCATGAGGGATATTAAAAGATCAAACTGCTTATAATTCCTACATGGGAAGATAATACTTCTAACTCATAAGATCTTTCTCAGTATTAGGGCAGCTGAAAGGAATGTACTTAGACAGAGGGCACAGGTGTGAATTGAATATGAAGAGATAATATCTGTAAAGCATTTATTTTTGTTTATCCTTGTTTTTTGTGGGGCAGACAGGGTGGGGTGGCTTATGTCTGGGGCCAGATGGAGGCTTGGGGCCTCCTGGGTCCAGGGCTGGTGTTTCTCCACTATGTCACCTAGCTGATCCATGATGACATCTTTAAAATAAAGTTAAGGGGTAATAGGAATGCACTGGAAGAAAGGAAAAGGGAGAGGTGGATTGGGGAAAAGTAGTTCACATAAAAGAAACGAGAAAAAGCTTATGGAGTAGAGGGGAAGATGGGGAAGGAGTGGAGGAGTGAGTGAACCTTACTCTCATCAGAATTGGCTCAAAGAGGGAATAACATACACACTCAAGAGGGGATAGTATTATATCTTGCCCTGTGGGAAAGTGGGAGGGGAAGGAGATGGGGGGGGGAGAGGCAATGGAAGGAAGGGCTGATTGGGGGAGGGGGCAGTAAAAAGCAAAACACTTTTGAGGAGGGATAGGGTGAAGGAAGATAGAAAATAGAGTAAATATCAAGGGAGGAATAAGATGGAGGGTAATAGTTAATAATAGTAACTGTGAAAGAAGTGATGAGCAGGATGCTATCAGAAGGACATGTGAAAAATGCAAACCATCAACAGAGATACAAGTGGTATCTGAATACAGATTGAAGTATAATTTTATTTGTTAGCTCCTCTTTCTAAAGGTGTTTCTGTCTATTTTCTTTCACAACCTGACTAATGAGAAGATGTTTTGCATAACTGCACAAGTATGACTTATATTGAATTGCTGGATTTCATAGGGACAGATGAGGAGTGAGGGAAGAAGAAAATTTAGAACACAAAATTTTAAAAAATCAATGTGAAAAGTAATGATGAGCAGAAGGAGTTCAGAGAAACCTGGAAGGACTTACATGAACTGATGCTGACTGAGAAGAACAGAACCAGGAGAACATTGTGTACAGTAACAGCAACATTATATGATGAACAATGGTGATAGACTTGGCTCTTTTTAGCAATCAATGGTCCAAAACAATTTCAAAGAACTTCATAATAGAAAATTTTCTCAACATCCAGAAAAACGAACTGTGGTTTAGGAATGCAGATTGAACCATACTGTTTCTATTTTTGGGCTGTTTTTTTCTTCTTTTTTTGAGGTTTTTCCCTTGTTCTCTGATTCTTTTTTCACAATATGATTAATGCAGAAAAATGTTTAATGTGATTGTACATATATGACCTATATTAGATTGCTTTCTGTCTTGGGGAGGAGGGAAGCAAGGGAAGGTGGTAGAAAAATTTGGAACTGAAAATCCTATGAAAACAAATGTTGAAAACTATCTATATATGTAACTGGAAAATAATAAAATACTGAACAAAAATAAATAAAAAAAATAAAGACTGAAAAAAGACATGCTGATCCTGGAGGAGAAAAGACTCAGTGAGTCTCTGAAAACTGTCTTCCAAGTATATTAGGGGCTGTCATATGGAAGAGGGACTAGACTTATTCATTATATTTGGTCCTAGCTAGCAAAGCAAGAAATCATGGGGGAAAGTTGACAAAAGGACAATCTAGGCTAGATGTCAAAACCAACCAGAGCTGTCCCAAAGTGGAATGGGTCAGAGGTAGAGCCAAGATGGCAGAGTAAAACTGGGAACTCACTTGTGCTCTGTCCAAATTCCCCTCCAAACTATTTTAAATGTCACATCAACATGAATTCTGGAGTGGAAGAACCAACAAAAGGTCAGGGTAAAACTATGTTCCAGCCCAAGACAACTTAGAAGGTTGTCAGGAAAGGTCTTTTTCACTGGGGTTAGAATGTAGTGCAGCACAGACTGAACCCCCCACAAGCCAACAGCAGGCTTTGGGGATATGTGCACTGGTGGCTAAAAGGAAAAGGAGGTAAAAAAAAGCTCACTAAAGAAAACAATTCCTTAACAATTAGAATTGGGCAATTGGAAGTTAATTACTTCATGAAACAATAAGAAATAATAAAACAAAATAAAAAATAAACAAATAGAAAAAGTGAAATATCTCATTGGAAAAACAATCAAACTGGAAAATACATCAAGGAGACATAATTTAAGAATTATTAGACTATCTGAAAACCAAGATAAAAAAGAGCCTAGGCATCATATTTCAAGAAATTATTAAAGCAAACTGTCTTGATATCCTAGAACCAGAGGGTAAAATAGAAATAGAATAAATCCACTTTTATTTCAAATATAACACTCAAGAGAAGCGTAAAAAGGTAAATGTGAAAGGAAAATCAGAAGAGATTCAAAAGGTTAAACTGTTTACATTCCTACATAGGAAGTTCTTACTTGTAACTTCTAAGAACTATATCATTATTAGGGTAGTTAGAAAGAGTCTACATAGACAGAGGGCATGGGTGTAAGAGGGCTATGGTAGGATAATTAAAAAAATACAATTAAGGAGTGTGAGAGAGAGGTACTAGGAGAAGGAGGAAGGGAGAGGTAGAATGGGATAAATTTTCTCACATAAAAGAGGTACAAAAGGAAGAGATTTTGTGGTAGAGAGGAAGATGGGCGGGGGGAGATGGGCAATGCTTGAACATTACTATTATTGGAATTAACTCAAAGAAAGATTAACAACCATTCAGCTGGGTATAGAAATCTATCTTGTCTTACAGGGAGATAAGAGGAGAGGGGGGATAAAAAGAAGAGGGATTTATAGAATGGAGGGAAGATTGAGGGAAAGGAGAGAGAAAGAGAGAGAGAGAGAGAGAAGGATAAACAGGGGAACATAGGATAGAGGGAAATATACATTTAGTAATTGTAACTGTTAATTTGAATGGGGTGAACTCACCCATAAAACAGAAGCAGATAGCAGAGTGGATTAAAAACCAGAACCCAACAGTATGTTGTTTATAAGAAACATACTTGAAGCAGAGAGACACACACAAAGTAAAATTAAGAGGCTGGAGCAGAATCTATTATGCTTCAGCTGAAGTAAAAAAATAGAAGCAGGGGTAGCAGTCATTATCTCAGACAAAGGAAGAGCGAAAATATATCTAATTAAAAGAGATAAGCAAGGGGGCGGCTAGGTGGCACAGTGGATAAAGCACCGGCCCTGGATTCAGGAGGACCTGAGTTCAAATCCGGCCTCAGACACTTGACACTTACTAGCTGTGTGACCCTGGGCAAGTCACTTAACCCCCGTTGCCCTGCAAAAAGACAAAAAAAAAAAAAAGAGATAAGCAAAGAAACAACATTTTGCTAAGAGGTACCATAGACAATGAAGTAATAGCAATATGAAACATAGATGCACCACATAGTATAGAAGCCAAATTCTTAATGTAAAAGTTTTAAATGTTACAGGAGAAAATAGAGAGTAAAACTATAGGGGGGCATCAACTCTCCCCTCTTACAACTAGATAAATTTATCCAAAAAATTAAAAAGAAAGAAGTTAAGGAGATAAATAGAATTTTGGGCAAAGTTAGATAAGATATACCTTTGGAGAAAATTGAATGAGAATAGAAAGGCATATACTTTTTTTTTGGCAGTGCATGGCAATTACACAAAAATTGACCATGTATTAGGGCATAAAATAGCAATATTGTGTGATGATCAACTGTGAATGTTTTAGCTATTCTGAGCAATGCAATAATCCAAGACGGTTGTAAAGGACTTATGATGAAAATGCTATCCATATCCGGAGAAATAACTGATGAAGTCTGAATGCAGATTGAAGCATACTTTTTAATATTTTTCTTGGGATTTTTTGGCTGCATTTTTGGTAACATAGCTCATATAAAAATATGTTTTACATGACTGCACATGTATAATCTAGGTGCTTACCATCTCATGGAGGGGGCAGGGGGTGAGGAAGGCAAAGAATTTGGAATTCAGATTTTTAGAAAAGTTAAAAATTGCTTTTATATGTAACTTGAAAATATAAAATTTTTTCACATAAAACGTGTTGAATTAGAACAACAAAGGTAGTCAGTTCCATTCCTAGAAGTCCATAAGCAGAGGCTAGATATATTATAGTAGGTATTCCTTTCACTGATGGTTTGGAGTAGCAGGTCTCTGAGTTCCTTTCCAGCACTCAAATTCTGTAGTTCAGTGATTCTTGAGCTTCTCAGGGAGTTCTGCCTTTAAATTGCCTGGCAGATGCTTGGGGGATGGCCTGGGGTTATTTCCTCAGTATGAATTCAAGACCTCTGATGGAGGTGATTATATGTTTTCCTTTGGGATTCTATATATGAATGCTAACTCGAATTTCCTGAGGGAGGAAGGATTGATCTTAAAATAAACAGAGGTCCTAAAAATGGGTAGAAGTTCTTAAGTATGAATAAAGCAATGTATCAGTGTCTTTCTACATGTATACACTTTTCAATTAGCCAGTCAGTCAACAGTTATCTATTAAATGCTAACTATGTGAGAAACTCTGGGAATACAAAGAAAGGTAAAAGCTCAGTCTTTGTCCTAAAGGGGTGTTGTCACATTCTAACAATATATAGACAACTTGTACATGTCTCTCTCTGTATCCATAGATGTCTAATGCACGAAGTTAAGTGATGACTTCTTTTTCATTCACAATGTCTGTATTTGTATGTGATAGAAGCACGACTTGAATCCTGGTCTTCTTGACTCTGATTCAAATACTCTATCCACTAAACCACACTGTACTGGGTTTTTTTCCCATCCTGACTGATATCGAAACAATGGGCTTTCCAGTCAATTAAAAGTCTGATCCTAGTGTAAAGGCAACCTTTCTGAAATGAAAGCATCTCAGGTTCCATGTCAAGTGTTTGGTATTTCTTAAGCTTTGTTTTCATTTGGGTTTGAGTCTCAGTGTTTGCTCAGCTCTGTCCGAATAAGCAGCTCTGCCCTTATATTTCTGAGAAAAATCATTACCCCACTTCTTTCTGGCCTATCATTGCCTTTCATGGAAGTTAGTGGCATTAACACTTCTTAACATTTCCCATTGTGCTTTAATCATCTCAACAAAGGGGGGATGCAAATCAGAATCTGCAATGATTTTTCTATTCGACTTCTTAACCCTATATCACCATCCCCTGACATGTTGATGAGAGACAGCCGGCCTCTGGAAGCAGTTATTTTTAGAATGTCATAAAGCACTGTTCAAGGAAATAATTTTTCAAGAGATGTTTAAATTTTATCTAGTGGAAAGAAGAGAAAGAAATGGCATCCCTAAAATGGAAATTTTTTGACTGAAAGAGCTGATTGTCTTAGTTTATGCAAAACTTTCTGACGGATAAATGGGACTTGGTAAGTGGGTGCCATGCTTCATTAGCAAAGTTGATGACTCCTCGAACTTGTCTTAATGGTAGCCCAAATGTTGTCAGGCCAGTTACTTATGGATTAATAGCCACCTATGGCTACATCAAAAATATGCCACAATGAGAAAATGGCGCCCAGAAATTCTATTTGTGGAGTGACCATGATCAGAACTGTAACTAGGGTGAAATGATTAAGCCTTTACGCCAGAGGGAAGAAATGTAGAAGGTTTATATACCAGCAGGTAGAGACAATTGAGCTTAACACTTGGTTTGCAAGAATAATTCATTTAAATAGGATGTTGCTAGATAATGCTTTATCCTTGCTTTTAGATATGCTCTTCCCTGGCCCAGATGTGCTCTGTTCCCTCCCTGGTAATCCCCTCTACAGTAGCAGGGCCAGTGTACCAAGGTCTCTGCCTTCCCCACACTGGGCAGTGTTCAGGGAGTCTCTTCCCCCAGAAGACCTGATGTCCTGAGTTCCAAGGCCTCCCGTGTTTTTCCTGTCTTTCTGCTCAAATTTGTCTTAAATAACTGATGTGAGGTTATCTTCCATGTTGTTTGCCTTTAGCACCAGCTTTACTAGTTACAGTATGGTTCCAGATGGTAACACTGAAAGACTGGCAGTCTCTTGGCATTTGCTTGCTCTAGGCTTGGAAGCAAGTAGAACCAGTGAATACTTGGATGCTCACCCTGCAATATTCCCCAAACAATTAGAAGGGCTAATTCTCATTCAGTCAGTCTTCTCCAAGCACTTATCTAGTTAGGTGTATGTGTATTTACTGCTTCTACTACTTCAAAAATAATTGTATAGATGCCATTGGCTGTTTACACTAGTCATAACCACTCTCCTGTCCAAGAGAATCCTTGTAAAGAAAAATAGACAAAACCAACGGATGGTATTCATGTCCAACAGTATGCACCACTATTCTGTACCCTTAGTTCTCTACTTCTCTGTCAAAAGAAGGAAATATTGATAAATATTTAATAAGTACTTGTCTTATGTAAGACATGTTGTTTGGGGTCACTAGAGCTGGGCTAGAAGCAGCACTTCTGAAGACTTTTGGGCTTGCCACTCCATCACTGAGAGTTTTTGGTAGTGGGGTGGATGGCAGGTCACTTCTCTACAAGGGTTGTCCCATTGATGATGGCTATGGGGGTCAGACTAGAAGCAGGGCTAGTGATCAAGGGCAATGAGAGATGGACTGTTATTCCTAAGGAGTCTTGGCATGGGCAGATGTAAAGTATGATAGGGGCAGCTAGGTGGCTCAGTGGATAAAGAGCTGGCCTTGGATTCAGGAGGACCTGAGTTCAAATATGGCTTTGGACACTTGACACTTACTAGCTGTGTAACCCTGGGCAAGCCACGTAACCCTCATTGCCCCCACAAAAAGAAAGATGTAAAGCATGATAATGGATAGAAAGTGCCCTGCAAATTTTCAAGTATTATATGTCAGTCAGTTATTATTATTGTTAGAAGCAGGGTGGACCCTTAACAACATTGGTACTTTATGGAGCCTGTGATTTCTGCAATCTCCTCACTTCTGGTCCTCACATCCTCCTGATATCTCTCCCTCCCCTCTGTCCAAACTTGCTACAAATAAATCTTTCATTTGAAGGCAGGTGTCTAGGACTGATAACAGTAGACTCCTGGAGAGCCAGCCCCCAATAGCCATTTCTATTTGCCCTGCAGCTGCACCTCCTGTATGGCTGGTCTTCCCCTTTTAGGATGGGAGCCCCATGAATGCAGGGATTGTCTTGCTGTTCTATTTGCATCCCCAGTGCTTAGCTCAGTGCTCGGCACCTATTAAGTGCTTCATAAATGTGCATTGATTCATTCATACATACATACATATACACATTCTTGGAGAAACAATAGAGTCCGGGACTTGGAGTCAGGAAGACCTGGCTTGAAATCCTGATTCAATCACTTACTCTGTGTGTCCTTTAGATCAGACTTACATAGGTGCTCCTAAACATGAGCCACAGTTTAGTCTCCCTGGGCTTGAAGTTTGGCAAAAACTGAAGATCAGGAAATTTCTCAGTGAATGGCTGGCCAAATTGTACTACTGTCTTTGGACCATGTTGATTTGCTTTGTTTGAATTTAAATTTTTTTCAATTAACAAGCATTTCTTTTTTTTTCCTGCTTTCCATTTTCCTCCCAAATTGAAAAAAGAGGAGAAACAAAACCTGTATCACAAAGATGCACAGTTAAGCAAAACCAATTCCTTCATTGGCCCTGTCCCAAAAATATAGGTCTCTTATTGCATCTCTGAACCTCTCTGTCAGGGGCTGGGGAGCCTGCTTCATCACTGTTCCTCTGGAATTGGGGCTGGTCATTGATCAGAATTCTTGGGTCTTTCAAAGTTGTTTATACTTCCAGTGGTGCTGTTATTATATATGTTTGTTCTCCTGCTTCTGCTCACTTCACTCCACATCAGTTTTACTGAAGTCCTTTGTAGCCACTCCTTTTATCATGTCTTCCTGTTTAGTGATATTCCATAACATGGGTTACTTTCATTGCGATGTCAGTTTGGAAGACATTTTATAGACCATAAAGTGCTATATAGATGCTACTTGTTGTAGTTATTGCTGCTGTTATTATTTTTGTTATTATCATGATCATTATTATTATACCTACTATCTCTTCCTAATGCTAGTATTTGCATTGATTCCATAACTTCTGGTTTATCTCTCTGATCTGACTGATTCTGATGGCTGGGAGTTTCTGGATAAGGCACTGAGCCCTTCATGAAGTCAATAACCATCTTTGGGCTCCTGACACTTAATCATGCTTCAGATGCTGTAATTTCCACTGTCAGAATAAGTGTTATCTCCTTATGAACCAGGAATCAAATCTATTTTTAATTTGAAAATGTGACACTGATTTTGAGCTTTGCATGCCTGGGGGAGTTTCTTTTGTTTCAGGTGAGCACTGAGATTTTCAGCGAGAAAACTTCAGCTCAATGTATATATTCAACATTTCTTTTTGACTTTGCAAATCTGTTTGACACGATAAGATCTCTGTTCTCACCACTGGGGATACTCCCTGCCACAATGCAGATCATAAGCCATCCATTCCCCCTTATCCTTTGGGCATCTCTTGTCCCTGTCCTAAAAATTTCCAAAGGGGGTCCACCTAATTTACTCAGGGACCTTCTTCTAGTTCTCTTGACATTATGCATCTATGCAGATCACATGGAGTGTCCAGAGTTTATCCCTTGGTCTTTTTATGTGACCCTCCCACTTCATATTCTAATATTATTTCTCTCAGATGACATCCCTAATACTTCTTTTTAAAAATAAAATAGGGGCAGCAAGATGGTACAGTGGATAGAGCACTGGCCCTGGATTCAGGAGGACCTGAGTTCAAATGCAGCCTCAGTAGAGCACCGGCCCTGGAGTCAGGAGTACCCGAGTTCAAATCTGGCCTCAGACACTTAACACTTACTAGCCGTGTGACCCTGGGCGAGTCACTTAATCCCAATTGCCTCACTAAAACAAAATGCAGCCTCAGACACTTGACACTTACTAGCTGTATGACCCTGGGCAAGTCACTTAACCCCAATTGCCTAACCAAAAAAACCCCAAACAAAAATATAATAAACATTTTTATTTATAGTTTGGGGTTCCAATTTTTATCCCTCCTTCCCACCTTCCCCTCCCCCTTTCCTGAGGTGGCAAGCAATCAGATATGGGTTATACATGCATGATTATATAAAACATTACCATATTTGTCATTTTGTACAATAAAACTTGATTAAAAGAAAAAAATGAAAGAAAGTGAAAAATAGCATGCTTCAGTCTGTTCCATCAATATCAGTTCTTTCTTTGGAAGTAGATAGTATGTTTAATCAATTTTGGGATTGTCTTGGATCATTGTATTGTTGAGAATAGTTAAGTCAGTCATTCATAGTTCTTCATCAAACAATATTGCTGTCTCTGCATACAATGTTCTCTTGGTTCTGCTCACTTCACTATATATCATTTCATACATGTCTTTCCAGCTCTTTCTGAAGTCATCCTGCTTGTCATTTCTTATAGCACAATAATATTCCATCACCATCATATACCACAATTTGTTTAGCCATTCCCCAATTGATGGGCATTCCTTTGATTTTCAATTCTTTACCACCACAAAAAGAGCTGTGATAAATATCTTTGCACAAATAGGTCTTTTTCTCTTTTTGGGAATGTCTTTGGGATACAAACCAAGCAGTGTTATTGCTAGATCAAAGGGTATGCACAGTTCTATAACCCTTTGGGCATAGTTCCAAATTGCTCTCCAGAATGGTTGGATCTTTTCACAACCTCCACCTACAGTGGATTAGCATCCCAACTTTCCCACATCCCCTCCAACATCCAATATTTTCCATTTTTGTTAAATTTGCCACTCTGATAGGTGTGAGGCGATACTTCAGGACTGTTTTAATTTGCATTTCTCTGATCAATAGTGATGTAGAACATTTTTTCATACGATTGTAGATAGCTTTGATTTCTTTGTCTGAAAACTGCCTGTTCAAATCCTTTGACCATTTATCAATTGGAGAATGACTTGTATTTTTATTTTTTAGTGAGGCAATTGGGGTTAAGTGACTTGCCCAGGGTCACATAGCTAGTACGTGTTAAGTGTCTGAGGCCAGATTTGAACTCAGGTACTCCTGACTCCAGGGCCGGTGCTCTATCCACTGTGCCACCTAGCTGCCCCATGACTTGTATTTTTAAAAATAAAAGTATTTTATTATTTTCCAGTTACATGTAAAGATAGCTTTCAGCATTTGTTTATATAAGATTTCCAATTTCAAATTTTTCTCCCTCCCCGCCTCCCCCAGACAGCAGGCAATCCAATATAGGTTTTATATCTGTAAAATGGGGTTAATAATAGCACCTATTTTCCCAGTTTTGTGAGGATTAATGCTATATACAGGCTAGCTATTTGCTTTAACTTGGATTCATCAGAGACTGTGACTCTGTGACTCATCACCATGGAATATTACCCAAAGAATTTGTTTTCACTGAACTGATTTCATTGGTACAGCAAAAACCAAATGAGGAAACTCCCTTTACTAATGCATATCAGCATCTGTTCTACAAATTATAATCTTAGATTATAAGTACCTGAGGCACTGAGAATTTAAGCTGCTTATCTAGAGTCACATGTGTTTATGTGAAAAAGAACCAACATGTATCACAGATAGGATTTGAATTCTCTGTTCTTCCTGATTTTAAGGCCAATTCTATCCACTATACCATGACTGCCTCTAGAAGATATTAGTTTTACAATATGATGTTTTCAGGAAGACATGTGGAGTCTTTGAAAGAACTGTGTCATTTTCCAAAGGCAGTCTATCCTGATATCTTCCTTTGGGGGTCAGCTCATGGTCCATTTGATGTGCCTGTCCAAGTTCTATGTACTGATGGACAAGCTCTATGAACTGCTAATCCAATTGTATACCTCATAGTTTGAATAATTGGCATTCTTCATCCACTTGGTTTTTCCAGTGTAGGTATGTAAGATAAACTCTTTTCTATGACTAGGGATCTCATTTTGGAGGTTCTGCAATGTTAGAGTGCTTGATACAATCAGCATAGCCCCATTCACAAACAAAAGTATCTGGAGGACCTCACTATTGATAAGCAATTCCTCGTTGGCTTGGATTCTGTGTTAGCCATCTTCCACAAGGGTGGTGCACATCTTTGGCAAGTAAAAGCCTCCTCCTTGTCTATTTTGCTTGACACACACTTTATTATACAGGTGGATGGGAGGTATTATCCAAAACTTCCTTTGACAATATCTCTGACTTATAAGTGATTGTCCTCCAGCTATGGGGTGCTCGCTAATTCATGAGGCAGCTTATTTCTTTGAATTATTGGGAAGCCCTTCCTTATATTGGACTTAAAATTGTCTTCAAGGATCTTTTACTCTTTGGTCCAATTTCTTTGTTCTGTACCACACAAACCAAGTTTACTCCCTCTTTACATGGCAGAACTCTAAATGTCTGTAGATCATCACATTCCTCCTTTGTCTTCTCTTCTCCAGGCTGAAAATCTCAAATTCCCTCAGCCTTCTTTCATAGAAGATTTTGAGTCCCTTACCATCCTGCCCCTGTCTACTAATTGCACCCCTGCCCCCAAGACTATGATGACCAGAACTGTAGCCATCACTTTGGATGTGGGCTGACCAGGCCAGAGATTGGTGAAATTCTCACTTTCCATGTTTGAGACACTACACTTTTAGTCAAGCAGCTCAAATTTTCAGTAGCTTTGTTGAATTTTTTTGCATTAGCTTTTTTGGTCAATCGCTCATTTATTAGAATGACAACTCTCCCATTACTAATAGTTCCTTAAGCTTGTGATTTTGTAAATATCTTCAATTTCTATCTCTTTCACTACCCACCCATAATCCCTTGACAATTTGCTAAGATACCTGTCTTTTTTCTTCTGCCTTCCCTCAATCTCCCACCTGCACCTTTTGAGTTCATATGACAGGATAGAATGATAGTGGACAAGGTAGCCCGAAACAAAGGTATTCCCTTTTCAATAATGCGAGGCACTGTGGCCTGGACTTCTAGTCAGGGATCTTGGTTTGAATCTTGCTTCTAAAAATTACTCTCTGTGAGATGCTGAGCAAATAAGTCACTTTAATTCTTTGAGTCCCAGTTTTCCTCCTCTGTAAAATGGGCCTAATAATACTTACCTTCCAGGGTCATTGTGGGGAAAGAGCTCCATAAACCTGAAAGCAGTAGGGAAATTTAGGAGCTCTTACTACACCATCAGTGTCCCAATGGTCTGGTGAAATGAGTTCATGACCTGAAGTCAGGAAGAACTGGATTCACATCCTACCACTGACTTAGCTGTTGTCCATGGCCAAGTCACTTAAGCTCTCTGAGTCTGAGGTGACTCTCTATGAGGTGGAAATGAGAGAGTATCATTTTTTCCATATAAATATCTTATTATTTTCCAGTTAAAGATAATTTTCAACATTTGTTTTTATAAGATTTCTAGTTTCAAATTTTTCTCCAAAGAGTATCATTTGATCAATTAATTAACAGGCATTTATTAAGTGCTCACTCTGTGCCAGGCACTGTGCTCAGTGTTAAGGACACAAGGAAAGTCAAAACCAGGCCCTGCCCTCAAGTAGTTAATACTCTAGAAGGAAAGACAACAAATAAATAACAAGGTACATACAAGACATATAGATTAGAGAGGAAGTAACCTTAGAGGAGAAGGCTCTAACTTCTGGGAAGACCAAGAAAGGCAACTTGCCAAAGGTGATGAATAAGCTGAGTCTGGGAAGAAACCAAGGAAATCATGAAGGAAGAAAGGAAGAAAGAAATGAAGGAAGGAGTGAAAGGTTTATTAAGGACCTATATTTGTTAGACAATGTACTAAACATTTTATAAATATTATCTAATTTGATTCTCATAGTTACCCTGGAGGGAGGTTCTCTTATTATTCCCTCTATTTTACAGTTGAGGAAACTGAGGTGTATGCAGGTAAAGTGACTTATTCAGGGTTACACAGCTAGAAAGTTTCAGAAGCCAGATTTGAACTTAAGTCTTCTGAGCTGCCTCAGGAGGCTGAGGTAAGGAGGTAGGAAATTTGAGGCAAGGGGGCTATTCTGACATCTATTTTAAAAGGAGCATCATGCAAATAAAGAAGAAGCAAATTCATTCCAAAAATACAAGGGGCAGCTAGGGGGCATTGCAGTGAATAAAGTACAGGCCCTGGATTCAGGAGGACCTGAGTTCAATTCTGGCCTCAGACATTTGACACTTACTAGCTGTGTGATCCTGGGCAAGTCACTTAACCCTCATTGCCCCACAAAAAAACCAAACCAAAACAAAACAAAACAAAAATCGAAACAAAAACAAAAACAAAACCCCCCCAACAACAATAACAAACAAACAAATGTACATTGACAGTACTCTTGGAATGGCAGATGTGATCCTGGTCTTCAAGGGGCTTAGAGTCTACTTGAGCATCCTGTGAATGTACAACTGAAGAATACCTTCACAGGAAAAGAGGGCACATTTAGGTGGGTTCTGTCAAGGGGGGCTAGTGGCCCAGGTTTTGTAAAGTGAGAAGGGCAAAGAGCTTTGGTCTGAGTTCTTGGAAGGCCCAATGGTAAATGGGCATCTAGGAGAGAACCAGGAAAGGATGGAGTTCCAGAAGGCAAGAAAGAGTTTTAAGCATTTACAGAAGGAGGTGGTTGTCAGTTAGTCTTAAATTATAAGTGAATGCTCCAGAATAAAGAGAGCTTTGTTGGATCTGGATTTGGCTAGTGAATGAACTCAGGTCCTCCTGAATCCAGGGCCAGTGCTTTATCCACTGCACCACCTAGCTGCCCCCAGAGCCAGATTTTTTTTAGTGAGGCAATTGGGGGTTAAGTGACTTGCCCAGGGTCATACAGCTTGTAAGTGTTAAATGTCTGAGGCCGGATTTGAACTCAGGTCCTCCTGAATTCAGGGCCAGTGCTTTATCCACTGCACCACCTAGCTTCCCCCAGAGCAAGATTTTGAACCTAGATCTTCTGACTTCAAATCCACCCCTCTTTCCACAATGGCATGCTGCCTCTCCAGTAATAGAGCTGATATTTGAACCCAGACTGCCCCTTCTAGTGTGGCCCACATATGCAGCCTCTTGTCCCATACAGACACTTTGCTGCAACTTCATAAATATCTCTGCATTCTAGGCACTGTGCAGCTTTGAGAAGTAATTATTCATGTAATAATGTTTTCTTTGGTAAGTTATGATTAGTGTCTTTTCTCAATAAAGATGTGTGCAAATTGAATTTACAGTAATCTGATTTCTATTTGTAACATATGTTGCCTCTTGCATTCTGACAACTCTAGCTTTGTCCCCAAGAAAGGAAGAAAATAATTAGCAATCGGCAGTGGAAGCGGAATTTGCGCAGTGTCTGTGCATGGAGGTTCAGGTGGTCCTGCCGAAGGAAAGTGTCCATGATGTGATCGTGTTGGCGGGCCCTTGTATGTGACTCTGGGTGAAAATGAAGACAGAAGAAGCTACAAGTTAAGTCAATAGAGAAGCCCATATAGGCCCATCCAAGGAGCCAGATGTCCCAGACTTTGGGCCGCAAGGTACCTTTTGGGCCATCACATTCAGCCCTCTCACCTAATTGGAAGGAACAGAAACCCAGAGAGAGGAAGGGCCATGTAATGCAGGCATTAATGAAGCTCCTCTTACCATGTGTGTCCCAAACATCGGGAGGCACTAGGAATACAGAGGGAAAGATGAGATAGTCCCTGCTCTCAAGTAGCATTCATTCTCCTGGGGATATATGCACAAAT